>NW_027256884.1:49360553-49991665 GCF_029215685.1 Pituophis catenifer annectens | reverse complement strand
CACAGGTGAGGGGCCTCAGGGAGGATCTCTGACCTCCTGCCCAAACAAACTGCATACGGCCCGAGAGATAGGAGGGGAACCACTGTAAAATAGTGCCTCCCACCCCCAACCCCCGGAGCCATCGCAGCAGGATACCATGGTCGATGGTATCAAAAGCCGCTGAAAGGTCAAGTAGCACCAGAATGGAGGAAAAAACCCCATCCCGGGCCCACCAGAGATCATTCACCAGGGCGACCAATGCCGTTTCAGTGCTGTGCCCACACCTGAAGCCCGATTGGTATGGGACCAGATAATCAGTTTCCTCCAGGAATTGTGGAAGTTGGTATGCCACCACAGACTCAACAACCTTCGCTATAAAGCGAAGGTTGGAGATGGGACAAAAGTTGTTCAAGGAGGCTGGATCCAGAGCAGGCTTCTTGAGGAGGGGTCGAACCACCACCTCCTTAAGTACGGCTGGGAAGACCCCATCTCTCAAAGAAGCATTGATAATTGCCTGGATCCAGTCTCCAGTCACCTCTCTGGTTGCCGTAACAAGCCAGGAGGGACAAGGGTCCAACAAACATGTGGAGGCCCCCAATCTACCCACAATCCTATCCACTTCATCAATGGAAACAGGGTCAAAGTCAACCCAGATGTTGCCTTCAAGACTAGCTCCCACTTCCTCGTCGGATCCTGCCCAGTCAGAGTCTAATCCCATCCGGGTCTGAGCAACTTTGTCTTGCAGAAAAATAGATCCAGGAAACTACAGATCTGTCAGCCTGACCTCAATACCAGAGAGGATTCTGGAAAAGATAATCAAGCAACGAATCAGTGAACACCTAGAAGAAAACAAAGTAATAACCAAAAGCCAGCATGTCAAAAACAGATCATGCCAGACTTTTTTATTTTATTTTTATTTTATTTTGAATTTGTATACCGCCCTTCTCCCTGAGGACTCAGGGCGGTGAACAGCCAAGTAAAAACATCAAGTACAAATATTAAAATACAGTTAAAATATACATATATAAATTTGGCCCCATTAATTAAAAACAATAAACAAAACACTTAAAAACACTTAAAAAATTAGGCCAGCCCGGCTTGCTGGAAAAGGAAGGTTTTAAGGGCACGGCGGAAGGCACCGAGGTCGTGGATTCTCCTTATCTCTGGAGGCAATTGATTCCAGAGGGTAGGTGCCCCCACAGAGAAGGCCCTCCCCCTGGGGGTCACCAGCCTGCACTGTTTGGCTGATGGCACCCCGAGGAGGCCCTCTCTGTGGGAGCGCACGGGTCGATGGGAGATCGTCGGTGGCAGCAGGCGGTCTCGAAGATAGCTAGGCCCTATGCCATGGAGCGCTTTAAAGGTGATAACCAACAGACTAATCTTATTGCATTATTTGACAAAGTGACAAAATTAGAGGACCAGAGGAATGCTGTCAATATAATTTACTTGGACTTCAGTAAGGTGTTTGATAAAGTAGACCATAAGATGCTACTTGGTAAGATAGAAAAATGTGGGTTGACCAGCATCACCACCTGATGGATTCATAACTGGATGACCAACTGCAATCAACATGAAGTCCTCAAAGGAACTGCATCTACATGGAGGGAAGTATGCAGTGGGGTACCCCAAGGCTCTGATTTAGGCCCAGTACTCTTCAACATCTTCATCAATGATTTGGACGAGGGGATAGATAGGGAACTCATCAAATTTGCAAATGACACCAAGCTGGCAGGAATAGCCAACACTCCAGAAGATAGGCTTAAAATGCAGAAGGATCTTGATAGACTTGAACATTGGGCACTATCTAACACAATGAAATTCAATGGTGAAAAAAGTAAGGTTCTACATTTAGGCAAGAAAAACAAAATGCACAAGTGCAGTATATGTGGTACCACGCTCAATAGTAGTAACTGTGAGAGGGATCTTGGAGTCCTAGTGGACAATCATTTAAAAATGAGCTAGCAGTGTGCTGCAGCTGCCAAAAAAGCCAATACAATTCTAGGCTGCATAAACAGAGGGATAGCATCAAGATCATGTGAAGTGTTAATACCATTTTATAATGCCTTGGTAAGGCCACACTTGGAATACTGCATTCAGTTTTGGTCACCACGATGTAAAAAAGATGTTGCGACTCAAGAAAGAAAGATGATTGGGGAACTGGAGACAATTAATCAGTGGAACAACTTGCCTCCAAAAGTTGTAAACACTCCTACACTGTTTTAAGAAGAGATTGGATAACCATTTGTCTGAAATGCTATAGGGTTTCCTTCCTAAGCAGGGGGTTGGACTAGAAGACCTCCAAGGTCCATTCAAACTCTGTTATTCTTTTTTTTTCCATTTTTTTTTATTTTTAAACAAAACTTAAAATATAAAACAATTATCATCCATTACAATTACAGAAAGTGTATTGATCGGTTACAAATCTTTTGTGCTTAATCCTCTATCCACATTTTCTTATTTAACAGTTTATTACATTATTATTCTCATTTACAAATTATTTGACAGTAGCTTATCCTCCATAAGGGAAATAAACCCCTCTTTATATGATTTATTATTTTATCCATTTCATGTTTCATATTTCATTTCCATGCTTTCTTGTCTAACCATTGATAAAATAAATCCCATATCAAATAATATTGTTTATCTTCTTGTTCCCTAATTTCAAATGTCAATTTACTCATTTCAGCACACTCCAAAATTTTCTTAATAACATTGTCATCCGTAGGTATCTCTCTCCTTTCCAGTTTTTAGCAAATACAATTCTAGCTGCCATTAAAACATTCACAATTAAATATCTCAATTCTCTATTGTATGTTTCTAGTAAGATCCCTAATAAAAATACTTCTGGTTTAAAGTCAATGTGTTTCTTTATCATTTTTTCCAGCCATGTGTGGATTTTAGTCCAATATCTTTTAGCTTCTGCACATGTCCACCATATATGGTAATATGAACCCGGAGTCTGATGACACTTCCAACATTTCTCTGATTTATTCTTGTAGATTCTGGCTATTCTCGCTGGGGTAAATGCCACCTGTAAAACATCTTATACAAGTTCTCCTTATATGCTGTTGACATTGTCATTTTATAATTCTGCGACCACAGTTTTTCCCATTTCTCTAAATCAATCCCATGACCAACATTTTCCCCCCATTGTTTCCTTAACTTGTTCTTCTGCCAATTTTACTTCTAATAAGTAACCGTACAGTTTTTTAATTACATAGTCATCAGAACCTGTTAAAATTTTATCTAAATTCGTCAAATTACTATTAAAACTCTCCATTTTAGAATCTTTATCATCTCTAGACTGTATTTGCATATATAAAAACCAATCCATTTCAATCTCTTGTTCTTCTAATTCTTGCTTCAACTTAAATTCATTTAATAATTCACTATATCTGACAATTTGTTCCTTTCTAAATGTTATTCAGTGTGAAACTGCTTCAATGGGAGATAACCAGACTGGAATTTTTAAATAATGACATTGTTTGATCTTCTCCCAATTTAATAACAAAGATCCTCATATCATATACCTTCTAAAATAACCCTGTATTTTTGTACTTTTTTACCATATAAAAACGTGCCAGCCCAACAACAAATCATGTCCTTCTAAAGTCAACAATCTAATATTCCTTAACATTATCCATTCTTTAATCCACATCAAATTACAAACTTGATAATATAATTCCCAATCCAGCAAACCAAAACCTCCTCTTAGTCTAATATCTTGCAACAATTTTAATTTCATCCTTGCCTTTTTACCCTGCTATATATATTTTAACACAATTTTATTTAAATCTTCAAAATATTTTTTCCCAACTTATTGGAATTGTCTGAAATAAATATAAGAGTCTGGGCAATATATTCATTTTAATAGTTTATATTCTCTCTATCAATGATAAATGCAAATTCTCACATTTTGCCAGATCTGTCGCTATCTGTTGTTTAAACTTATCATAGTTATTCTCCTTAAGAGTACCACATCTTGCTGTCAAATGTATCCCCAAATACTTGACCTTGTTCGTGACCTGCATCCTTGATACTTCCACCAACACTTCTTTCTGTTTTTTTAACATATTTTTGTCAAAATCTTCGTTTTATCTTTATTTATTTTCAAGCCTGCCACCTTCCCAAAATCTCCTATTTTATCTATCATTTTATTTATAGATTGAAGTGGATCTTCCAAAATAAACACCAGCTCATCCGCAAATGCTTGCAATTTATATTCTTGGTTTTGAATTTTCATTCCTCTTATTCCTTTTTCTTCTCTAATGTTTCTTTTTAGTACTTCTAATGTTAACACAAACAACAGTGGTCACAATGGGCAACCTTGTCTCATTCCTTCTTGTATTTCAATGAATTCTGTCAGCTCTCCATTTATCATTACTTTTGCTATTTGCTTGTAATATATAGCTTCTATAGCTTGAACAAATTTCTCTCCAAAGCCCTTCTGTTTCAATTGTAATATCATAAATCGCCAGTTCACATTGTCGAAGGCTTTCTGTGCATCTAAAAACATCAAAGCCATTTGCTTTTCTGGGTGCACCTCATAATATTCCAAAGTATCCAGAATTATCCTCAAATTGTCCCTAATCTGCTTTTTCGGCAGAAATCCATTTTGATCCAAGTGTATAAAATTATTTAAGTATCTTTTAAATCTTTCTGCTAGTATTGTAGCAAAGATTTTATAATCTGAATTTAGCAGAGATATAGGCCTATAGTTTTTGACTTGTTGTAGGTCGGTATCCTCTTTTGGAATAAGTGTAATATATGCTTCTAACCATGAGTTGGGTATTTCCTTCTTTAACATTACTTCATTCATAACTTCTAATAATGGGAAACTCAGGGATTCCTATAAAGTCTTATAATATTCCGCCGGTAGTCCATCTGGACCTGGTGCCTTCCCACTTTTTTGTATTTTAATTGTTTCGGTCAATTCCATCATTGTTATATTTCCTTCTAGCATCATCTCAACATCTTTTGGAATCTGGGGTAAGTTCGCCTTGTGTAAATATTGTTTTTTTTTTTTATTAAAAAGTTTTACAAAAAATATTTTTTACAAATATTTCCCCATCCCCCCCCTCCCTTCCTTAACCCCCCCCCCCAAACTTCCCAGAACAAAATACAGGGTAAAACAATTGACAATCATATACTAAACTAAGCTAACTAACTATGGATTCCTATCCCCCCCTTCACACTTTAACTCCCCTTTTACTTAACTACATATGAATACTCTTAATTTTTCTATTCATTCATAAGCTATTTGATACTTTTTAGTCCGATATTTTGAATATAATCGATCCATCTCCTCCATTCCAATATATATCTTTCTTTTGAGTGATCTTCCAAATAAGCTGAAATTTTCACCATTTCTGCTAAATTCGCTACTTTTAATGTCCATTCTTCAATAGTAGGCAAGTCTTCCTTCTTCCAATATTGCGCCACCAAAAGTCTAGCTGCAGTTATTAAATTTAAGATCAATTTAGTCTCTATAACCGTACAATCTGTGATTATACCCAACAAAAACAACTGTGGAGTAAATTTTATCTTCTTTTTAAGAATATTTTGGATAATCCACCATATTTTAATCCAAAATGCTTTAACTTTTTTACAAGTCCACCATATATGATAATAAGTGGCATCATCACAATCACATCTCCAACACTTAGATTGCAAATTCGGACACATACAAGCTAACTTTTTAGGATCTAAATGCCATCTATAAAACATTTTATAAAAATTTTCTCTTAAATTTTGTGCTTGCATAAATTTCACATTTCTAACCCATTTTTTTTCCCAAGTTTCCAACATTATTGGTTCCTGAATATTTTGTGCCCATTTTATCATGTAATCCTTAACTAATTCCGTTTCTGAATCTATTTCTATCAACATATTATATAATCTTTTTATATGCATTTGGCCTTGATCTCTAATTTGCTTTATCAAATTTTCCTCGTTCTGCATGATACCTGTGAGATGTAAATGCCTTATTCCCTAATGTGTAAATAATGTATATATGGGACATCGGGGGTTAACTTATTCTTTGGTTCCTAATGTATTCATAATTCACCACTCCCATTCTTGGCTCCACCCCTTGTATATATAAGGAGCCACCTTCACCATTTTCCTTGCTTCTATCTGTGAATATTCAGTGAATATAGAATGCCTGTTATAATTAAAGAGAAATATATTTAAACCTCTAACTCTTATTATCATTATTGAGTCTGATCCTGAAAATATTGCAACAAGCTGGTAGCAGAGGATGGTTAATTGACTCAATAAATACTTAAAGATGTCTAAGAAAGATAGGCCCAACACCAGGGCCTACAGCAAAGAAATAGAAACTGAACAAGAAATAATCAACGAATCCACAAACGCGATTTCGAGAGAATCCGAAGAATACACCACTGAAGAAGAAGAACTAATAAATGAAAATAATGACCAGGAGGAAATCGAAATAGAAAATAACGAACTCAGGTCAGAGATATTAAAACTATTAAAAAGCCAGAAGAATGAGGAAAGCCTCATCGCGAATCTCCAAGAAATACTGAAAAACAGCGGAGCAGCGAGAGAGAAAAACATTGCTAAAGAGAAACCCAAAGACCAAAAAACTGTGAGTGATATGACTACAGAGAAAGTCGTTATGAAAAAGAAAAGATGTGATCCCGCGTGAAATTTTGAATGGCAGCCATCTTGGTTCCAACAAGCCTCCAAAGTGAGCGAAGCAGAGCCAATCAAAATGCTCAGTTCAAAATTTCTGGCGCGAAAAACGTTATCAGACAACGAAAGCAAAAAGGAAGATTCAAACTCTTCAGAAGAACCAGAATCAGAAAGCGAAGACGACTTAACGAAATCCCAAGTAAAGTCAGCAATGAAGACGCTTTTTGCTGCATTTGGGCCAAAATTAAAAATTTCCAAAGCAACAACGAAGAAGCTAGAGAACAAGCCGATACCTCAAGACCTGCACGCTCCCATCCTGACTTCGAGAGCGACGACGCCCGAGCCCAGAGAGCCATGTCGATTCCGCCCTACACCGCAGACCGGATCAAGTACCAACGCACACAAAAGAAAGAAAAGAGCAGTCGCCGCCATCAAAACTCCTAAAACCGAGCCAGAAACCGACTCGTCTGAAGAGGAGCGGAGCGAGCGAGCTGCAATGGAGAGAACCTTCCACGACGACGCCAAAGAAGAAATGAGCAACGCGCATGTGCGAAACTACGTAGACGGTCCGGAAAGACTTGAACTGGCCAGAGAACCGCGCAGACTCGTTGCGAGCATCCCCATGCCGTTTTGCAATTTCCTGCACTTGCGAGACCACGGACTACCTCAGGTTGTAAGTAATGGACAAAATAATGTGGGAAACTTACCCAGTGACTTCCCAAAACTTAGAGTTGATGGCATTAATTTGCAAGAATGGTATCAACAGCTTCAGGTTGTCTTTATGAAAGAAAATTTACTATTCTTTATCACTAGTCCTCCAAGAAGACCTTGGACTTTAAAAATAGATTGTTTACATCATAGAGCATTTTTCTTAATAATATCTAGCGTGTCTCCTGCAATGTATCATAGCATCAAACCAAACCTAACTGTTTCAGAAATAATTCAATGCATGTTTAATCTGTTTCACAGCGATAGTGTAGCTACCACTACAAGAATGTCTAAGGATTTCTTTTCTTCCAGAGTAAAACCAGGGGTTTCCATAAGTGAGCATTTGATATCTCTAAACAAAATAAGAGCTGAGCTGCATTTGAGGGGGGAAGTGATTTCAGATCAAACAATGAAAAGTGTTATTATCAATTCACTTGATTCATCATGGGATAGTTTTATGTCACACTTAGACACCATCAATCTAGGATATTTATCCATAGAAAGTCTATCTAACAAATTGATAGCAGAAGACAATTCAAGAAAAAATCGTTCCAGCAATCACACAGAACACAAATCTTTTAGGAAGGTAGCTTTCCAGGAAAAATACAATGAAGCTTTTAAATGCCATAATTGTGGGTCCAGGGAACACAATAGAAGAGACTGTCCCAAAATCTCAAAGGAGAGACATAGGTCAGAGTATAGGAGCAAATACAATTATAGACAGTCTTCCACAGATAGACATAAATATAGAAGCCCACCAAATTACAGAGATAGTAGAGGGGGTAGAGAAAATTCAAAAGAGAGAAAATCTGGTTCACTGAATGGACTAAATAAACAAGACAGCACTAAAACACAACAAAATGAGAACAATAATTGGCTTATTGATTCTGGGGCAACCAACCACACCACTAATAACAAAAATATATTGTCTTCATTTACAGAAGATAAATTTGTAATAAAGGTAGCTAATCAAGAAAAGGTTCAAGTATTAGGCAGAGGAAATGTGACCTTGCCTGGACTAGGAAAAATAGAGGGGGTATTGTTAATTCCAGAAATACCTCATAACATACTAAGTGCCATAAAACTAAGCAGAGATTCTGACATCAATATAGTTTTCTCAAAGGGGAAAGCAACTTTAGAGAAGGACAAAACAAATGTAGGCACTGTGATGATTAAAGGAGGCCTACCCTATCTAATAACAAAAGAAAGATGGTTACATAACATTGATTCAAATATGGAAGATTGTATTGAGGCAGATGATGAAAATGTTAGTAACAGTGACAATGATGAATGTAAAATATCTCATGATCACGCAAATACACACAATGAGAAGAAACCAAGAATAGGTAAACCAATTCATGATGAGTGTGCTCACATCTTGCATAGGAAGTTAGGACATGCAAGTTTTCCTGTAGTACAAAAAATGACTGAACACGCAGAAGGTGTCAAAATAAAAAATTGTGAAAATTATTTGGAATGCTCAGTATGTAAATCCACTAAACTAAAAACTAGTCCCAGACCAAAAAAATCCAACAGATCAACTAACAAAATTTTTGACTTAGTACATATGGACCTAGTTGGTCCATTAACTCCATCAATCACTTATAGAAAACGTTACTTCCTAACAATAGTAGACGATTACAGTCGCTATGGTTTTGTTTACACATTAAAACACAAGGATGAAACCTTTCAGAAATTCAAGGAATTCTACAAACGCATAGAAACACAACATAATATCAGAATAAAACAAATTATGACAGATAGGGGATGTGAATTCATGTCTAAAGAATTCTCCCAATGGTTAAAGGATAGAGGAATGCTACATTTCACGTCTAGTCCATTTTCTGCGTTCCAAAACGGGATTGCAGAGAGAAAGAATTCCACACTACAAACCATGATTAGGTGCACATTAGAGGATGCTAGTTTAGGCAAACAATTTTGGTCAGAGGCCTTACATTATTCAAATTACACTCAAAATAGAACCTGGTCCAGTATTGTGAATAAAACACCATATGAGGTGATGTATAATAGGAAACCCAAATTAGCACACATGCACATATTTGGAGTCACTGCAGACGTACACATACCTAAGTAGTTGAGAAGAAAGGGAGAAAACGTATCCAGAAGATTAAGATTTATGGGATATGAAACTGGCACCAAAGGGTACAGATTCATTGATAATAATAACAAATTTATAGTCTCCAGAACAGCTGTGTTCCATGAACAGGCCAATTGGTCTAAATTACATCTTAATGAAATATTTCCAAATAAATGCAAAGATACAAAATCTTGTGAGGAAGGGACAATAGAAAATCAAAATATCAACAAAAATAAAAACAAAACCAAAACTTGGACAAATAGTCAGCACAAAATAAAGACAGACACATTAACAAAAAAGGAAGCAAGATATTTGCATGATAACCATAGCAAACCCGAAAGAGCTATTAGAAACAATAGAAATCAAGTACCAAATAAATACAGAGATTACATAATGCATATGGATGGTGAACAAATGACACCTAATACATATGAGGAAGTATTAAAACTCCCTCGTGAAGAAAAGGAAAAATGGGAACTAGCTATGAAAAAAGAGATGGAAAGTTTGCAAGGATTAAATGTGTTTACACCTGCGATTGCACCTAAAGATAAAACGATTATAGGTACCAGGTGGATTTATAAAATTAAGAATCTAGAAGGAGGCAATACTCTATACAAAGCTAGATTGGTTGCACAAGGTTATGCACAAAAATATCCGGAGGACTACACTGACACATACTCCCCCACAGTGAGAACAGAGAGTGTTAAAACAGCTCTAGTAGTGGCATCTGCACTCAATCTTGATGTATTTCAATATGACATACAGACTGCGTATTTACACGCAAAACTAGATAAGGAAATATATGTAAGAGCACCACACAGTCAATACACTAATAAGAATGAAATTTGGCTATTGAACAAGAGTCTATACGGATTAAAGCAATCTGGCAAAAGATGGTACGATTGCTTGGTAAAAGTACTTAAGACCATGGATTTCAACGCTACCACTGCTGATAACTGTTTCTTTGTAAAAAAGAGTGATGATCATATTGAATTTGTATTAATTTATGTAGATGATATTTTATATATAGGAAAACACAAGGAGAGAAGAGAAACCTTTGTAAATAAGCTAAACGAACATTTCTCGTTGAAATCTCTAGGTAAGGTAAACAAATACCTTGGCGTACAAATTAACAAAACTAGAAGGGGATTCAAACTTACTCAGAAAGATAAAATCATTGAACTTCTGAACAAATGCAATTTAAACAATGCCAAACCCTGTGACACTCCTATGCAAACTGATTTTCTTAGAAACACTGATGAATCTTCCCCTGAATTCAAGGATAATACATTTTATAGATCAGTCATAGGTTCACTTCTTTATATATCTAATTGGACCAGGCCAGATATTGCATTACCACTCAACTTATTGTCAAGATATGTTAGCAAACCAACAATGTATCATTGGGAAGCAGTCAAAAGAATTCTAAGATATCTGAAAAGTACATTAGACTTTTGCTTAGTATTAGAACCTAGTAATGGTAAAGAACCAAAACTTACATGTTACGCAGATGCGGATTGGGCTGGAGATATATCATGCAGAAAGAGCACTTCTGGTTATATTTTTCTATTAAATGACTGTCCAGTTTACTGGTACACTGGTAAACAAGAACTGGTAGCCACTTCGACCACAGAAGCAGAATATGTTTGTTTGTCCAAAGCTGCAAATAATCTTGTATGGTTTAATGATTTGATTTCAGATGTTTGGAAAAAACCTGCTTTGCCTTTTGTTATGCATGAAGATAATAAAGCAGCCATTGAAATATCCAGATCCGATGCCATTGGACAAAGGTCCAGGCATATAGATATAAAATTTAAACATGTGAGACAATTGTCTCAAGATGGATTTATCAAAGCAGTGCATTGTGATACCTCTGAACAATTAGCTGACATATTGACGAAGCCTTTACCTTCTAAACAGCACAAATATTTAACATCAAAATTATATGTCTTATATTGTCCTGAATCTGAATGTAATTGGTGTTGTATAGCGAACCGGCATTTAGAGGGGGATTTGTGAGATGTAAATGCCTTATTCCCTAATGTGTAAATAATGTATATATGGGACATCGGGGGTTAACTTATTCTTTGGTTCCTAATGTATTCATAATTCACCACTCCCATTCTTGGCTCCACCCCTTGTATATATAAGGAGCCACCTTCACCATTTTCCTTGCTTCTATCTGTGAATATTCAGTGAATATAGAATGCCTGTTATAATTAAAGAGAAATATATTTAAACCTCTAACTCTTATTATCATTATTGAGTCTGATCCTGAAAATATTGCAACAATACCAATTCTCTGATTTTCTTTCCATCTAGCTTGCAACTGTCCATACTGAAACCAAGTTTGAATTATCCTTTCTTCTTTTAATGCATTTAAAGACTTTAACTGCCATGTACCCCTTTCCATTTTAAGAAGCTCTTTATAGGTAATCACCTCTTGCTTTTGTTTTATACTTATATTCTCTATCGCATGTCTAGGTATTGCCCAAATAGGTATCTTATAATTTAACTTATATTGATACTTTTTCCAAACTCATAACAAGGCATTCCTTAATATATGACTTTTAAAAGTCTTATCCACCTTCTTATCATATAATAAGTAAGCATGCCAACCATATAACAAATCATATCCTTCAATATTCAATAGTCTTTCTTCTGTTGAATTAATCCAATTACTAATTATTGATAGGACAGCTGCTTCATAGTATAATCTTAAATTAGGCATTTTAAGACCTCCTCTTTCGCATATATCTTGCATTATTTTTAACTTTATTCTCAGTCTTTTCCCTGCCCAAACAAAGTTATTAATACCCTTCTGCCATTCTCTCAAATTTTCATCTTTCTTGAGTATTGGTATCATTTGGAACAAAAATAAAAACCTGGGTAAAACGTTCATTTTTATTGCTGCTATTCTTCCCAACAAGGATAATTGTAATTTTCCCCAATTCTCCATTTTTTTCTGTATTTTTTGCCATAACAACTCATAATTATTTTTATATAATTTTACATTTGAAGCTGTGATATATACCCCTAAATATTTAACCTTTTTTACTATTTCAAATCCTGTTAATCTTTCTAATTCTTCTTTTTGCTTTACCGTCATATTTTTAGTTATTATCTTTGTTTTTTGTTTATTTATTTTAAATCCAGACATTTGTCCATATTGGCTAATTATATCCATTAAACCTGTAACTGATTGTACTGGTTGAGTTAAAGTAACAACCAAGTCATCTGTGAATGCTCTTAGTTTATAATCATGATGTCTAATTTTAATTCCCTTTATTTTATTTGACCCTCGTATTTTATTCAGTAAAAGTTCCAAAGTTAAAATAAACAATAGTGATGATAAAGGGCACCCCTGTCTTGTTCCTTTTTCAATTTTAAACGTTTCTGTTAAACCACCATTAATTATTATTTGTGCTGTTTGTCTCTGATATATTGCCCTAATAGATTGTGTAAAGTACTCTCCAAACTGCATCTTTTCTATTATTTTCAGTAAAAATTGCCAATTCAATCGATCAAATGCCTTCTCCGCGTCCAAAAAAATAAGCGCTGCAGGGACTTAGTTGTTTCTTTCCAAATATTCCAATAAATTTACAATTTGTCTTACATTACTTTTCATTTGTCTCCCACTTATAAATCCAGATTGATCATTATGAATATTTTGTTGCATAACTATCATTAAGCTATTTGCTAATATTTTAGCAAAAATCTTATAATCAGTATTTAAAAGCGATATTGGCCTATAATTTTTGGGTTGGCTACGATCTTGATCCTGCTTTAGAATCAATGAAATAAAAGCTGTTCTCCAGGATGGGCGTACATCTCCTCCGGCTTGAATCTTACTAAATAATTCCTTAAGCGGTTCTACCATTTCTAACTGCAAATTTTTATAATATCAATCCAGTTGTGCCTGGAGCTTTACCCCCTTTTAACTGTTTAATTGCTAAAATAATTTCCTCCGAAGTTATTGGTTGATTCAGTCCTTCCTTTTGCTCTGGTGTAACTACAGGAATATTCTCCTCCTGTAAATATCTATCTATGTCTTTACCTTGAATTGTATCACTAGCATATAACTTTGTATAAAATTCTAAAAAGGCTTTTTAAATCATATTTTGTTGATATACCCCTTTACCTTTATATTCTATTTTTTCTATGGTACGTAGCTTTTGTTTTTTCCTTAACAAATAAGCTAACCATCTACCTGGTTTATTCGCATTACAGAAAGTATTATGTTTAGCATATTGTAAGTTAGTTGCCACTTGATCTGCCATCAACATGTTGAACTG
Source organism: Pituophis catenifer annectens (assembly GCF_029215685.1). Classification (NCBI taxonomy): domain Eukaryota; kingdom Metazoa; phylum Chordata; class Lepidosauria; order Squamata; family Colubridae; genus Pituophis; species Pituophis catenifer. Next base: position 49,977,928 of record NW_027256884.1, on the reverse strand, counting down.
CCCTCACAGCAAATGTATTGTTTCCTTTATTTTCTTATCTGTTGGATTCAATATAAGTGCCTGCTCTTTCTTTTTTATTTCCTCTTCTAGGTCCTTCCATTTCTTTTCTTGTCTATGTCTATATTTATTATTCAAATGTATTAAGGTTCCTCTCATATATGCTTTGCTTGCATCCCAAACCATTTCCTTAGGTATACCCTTATATATATTCATAACAAAAAATTCTTTCATTTGTTTTTTACATTCTTTCACATTTTCCTCATATCTAAACAAATTTTCATTTATCCTCCAAGACCTTCTAGCTCCCTTTTCCTGTTCTAATTCCATCCACACCGGGCTATGATCAGTTAAAGTTCTTGAGCATATCTTCGTCTTCTTCACTCTAGAAAAAAAATCATTAGTGATTAGTATGAAATCAATCCTAGAAAAAGATTGGTGTCTATCAGAAAAGAAAGTAAAATCCTTTTCTTTAACATTTCGCTCTCACCAGATATTTCTCAGCTCTATATCATCCATCATGTCAAAAAAAGATTTAGGCAATCTTGCACGATTTTGGGTATTTTGAAGTAATCCTTTTTTGTCCTTTTGAGAATCCAGTACTCCATTCCAATCACCCATTAATATACACGATTTATAATCCCATTGTATTATTTTGGTATGCAAGAGCTTATAAAATTTTTCTTGCTGTTGATTGGGAGCATATACTCCAATTAAAAGTGTTTTCTTTCCTTCTATTAGAAATTCAATTGCAATGTATCTTCCTTGAACATCTGTGTCAATTAGTTTGGCTGTTAAATCTGTCTTTAGGTATATAACTATACCATTTTTCTTCTCTGGAGCAGATGCAACAAAGTGTGTTCCCAATCTTGAATTTATCAAATATTTTTGGTCTGTCACTCTGATATGTTGTCTAATATAGACAAATTACATCATTTTTAAACTGTTTCAGATAGTGAAATATTTTCTTTCTCTTTTGCAGTGAATTTAAACCATTGACATTCCAGGTCAGAAATTTAGTTGCCATTTTTGGCACCTTGAAGCTTCTGAAGCGCCAGCTGAAGATCCTCCTGCACCTTTCTCTTCGGCCTTGCTCCTCCCACTGCTTCTGTTTTTGTAGTTTCTTGAGCTTTCTTTCTTTCTTTTTTTTTTTTAAAATACTTTATTGAGTTTTCCAAAACAAAAAAGAAGAAAAAATACAATCTATCTCTCCTTTCGGAGGTGCAGTGTTTATACAATATAGTAAAACAAAAGTTAAAAAAGCTTCATCCTTAACTATACATTATTTTATACAATATAACTATAATTCATGTGCCAAGTCAAAATTCTAAAGTCATGTTTTCATCTTATTGTTCAACCAGTGATACCAAATACCCCATATGTCATAATATTTTACATTATCCTCATTTTTTAACTCACTTGTCAGTTTCGCCATTTCTGCGCACTCTAGGATTTTATTTATTAGAGTTTCTTCTGAGGGCATAAGTTTGTTTTTCCAGCATTTTGCGAAGGCTAATCTAGCCGCAGTTATGATCTGGATTATCAGTTGGGTTATATTATTGTTAAAGCCTTCTTCGGTTATACCTAGGAGAAAAAGCTCCGGGGCTAGGACTACCTCTTGCCCCGTTATTTCACAGAGCCAATGTCTGATTTTGGACCAGTACTTTTTAGTCTCAGGGCAAGTCCACCATAGGTGATAAAAAGTGCCGACCATTTTTCCACATTTCCAACATGTGGGAGAGAGATTTGGGAACATCTTGGCTAGCCTCACTGGGGCTAGATGCCACCTGTGTAGCAATTTGTAATGGTTTTCCCTAAACGTTGTCTATTTGGTTATTTTGTAGTTTCTGTTCCACGCTATCTCCCAATCGTTAAAATTTAGTCTGTGTCCTAGATTTTTTTCCCAGATATTCAGTTGATTTTTTGCTATGGACTCTGCCTTATCTTCATCTAATAAAAAGTTATAGATTTTTGTTAACATTTTCTTATCTGCTCCCCAAATAATTTTGTCAAAATATCCGTATTTTGCTGCTATACCAAATTTGTCTCTGTCTTTTTGGAATCTTGAGTTAATCTGAAAATAGTTCCACCAGTCCAAATTTAGGCCCTGGTCCCTCAATAGGTCCAGCGATTTAAGTTTCCCTTCTTCATCGAGGATATCCTTGTATGTACTCCATTTATACTCATCTCTCCTGTTTGGTGCTGCCAACGCTTCCATAATGGAAAGCCAATTGGGTACCTTGGTATAAATCCTCTGCCTAATCTCGACCCACGTACGAATAAGAGTCTCCCTAATTTTGTGTTTGTGGAAATGGGATTTTTTCTTGTTTTTTATATCCCAAAGGTAGGAGTGCCATCCTTCTAGGAGGTCATGTCCTTCCAAAATCAGGGTTCTCCTATCTTGTAACTTGATCCACTCCTTGATCCAGATCATTTTTGCCGCCTTTTGATATAATTCCCAGTCAGGGAGCCCAAAACCTCCCAAATTCCTTTTCCCTTGGAGTATCTTGAAAGAGATCCTCGATTTCTTGCCCTCCCACAGAAAGTTTCTGATGTATTTATTCAAATCGAGGAAAAAATTTTTGTCTAATGAAAATGGAATGTTTTGGAATAAGAATAAAATTTTAGGTAAAATATTCATTTTTATTGCTGCAATTTTACCAATCAGAGACAATTTAAGCTTTTTCCATCTTTCAAGGTCTTGGTGTATTTTCTGCAGAAGGGGGATATAATTATCATCTTTTAATGAGGAGAATCTCGCAGTGATCCATATTCCCAGGTATTTTATTTTCCTAACTGTCTGGAGGCCTAATAAATCTTCCAATTCTTCCTTTTGTAGAACTGTCATGTTTTTCACTATTATTTTGGTTTTATCCTTATTGAGTTTAAGGCCCGCCACCTCTCCATAGTCCTGGATTTCTTGCATTAATTTTAGACCGGATTCTAATGGGTCTTCCATTATGAGGGCTACATCATCAGCAAAAGCTTGGGTTTTGAATGTTTCGTTCCTAATCTTTAATCCTTTAATATCTTTGTTAGCTCTTATCTTTCTAAGTAGCACCTCTAGTGCCAAAATATATAATAAGGGAGATAAGGGGCATCCCTGCCTGACTCCTTTTTGGATCTGAAACGACTGGGTTCTGTCTCCATTCACTAGTATATTTGCCCTCTGGTTTTTATAAATATTCTCAAGCATCTTCCTAAAGTTGGTACCGAATCCCATTAAGTCAATTTGATTTATTAAAAATGTCCAATTCAAATTGTCGAATGCCTTTTGGGCATCGACAAACATTAAGGCCAGCTGTTTTTCAGGATGTTGTTCGTAATATTCAAAGGTGTTTAGAACTATATGCCTTCATAGTATCCCAAACAATTTCTTTGGCTGTCTCTCGGTTTCCGTTTTCTAAGAAGAAGCGTTTGACTTCTTCGTTCAATTTCAATATAAACTCTTCTTCATATAGCAGCTTAGTCCTTAGACTCCATCTCTGTTGTATTTTCTTTGTATCATGGTGCCAACTAATTTCAAGGAGCTTATGGTCTGCCCAAGCATTTATGTGCATGCTAACCTTTTTAATTTCTAGGCCCAGTTTCCTGGTAGCCCAGACCATATCTATTCTAGACCAAGAGTTTTGTGGCATTGAATAGAAAGTAAATTGTTTGTCGTGGGGGTGAAAAGTGCGCCACATATCAGCTAGGTTTATCTCGTCCACTAAATCAAAAAAGGTCCTTGGTAAGGGAGATCTTTTATTCTTTTTAGTTATATCACATTTGTAATCATAATTTGGATCTATTATTCCATTAAAGTCCCCTAGCATACATATTTCATAATTTGCCCATTTTGCCAACTGTTCATGCAATTTCCGGTAAAATTTCCCTTGTTTTTTATTCGGGGCATAAACCCCAACCAATAACACCTTGGAATTTCCTCTCGTTATTTCTACTATAAGTATTCTCCCTTTTTCATCTTTATATTTACATTCTGCCTCTATTCCTTTCTTAACATAAATAGCCACCCCCCTTTTTCTTTTCTCAGCTAATGAAAAGAATACTTTACCAAATTTAGTATAATTTAAGTAGTTGGCTTCTTCTTTTTTTATGTGAACCTCTTGGATACAAATTATGTCGGGATTTTGTTTCGCCAATTTTGACAATATTATCCTCCTTTTTTTATAATCATTTAAACCATTCACATTTAACGATAAGATCTTAGTATCGTTCATTCCTATAACTGTTCTCTAGTCTCTAGTTCTTATTTACCTTTTAATGTTACTGCTCTCACTGGTCTAGATTTTTTCCCCTTTTCTTCTGTGTCTTCCTTTTTCTTCTCCTCTTCTATATCTTCTGTTGTGAGTTGTTCTTGAGATGTCTCTTCTTCCGTGTTAACTATTTCGTTTTCCTCCTTACTAATTTGTTCCTCTTCACCTCCCCTTAATTGCTCTAGGAAGTCTTGGGCGTCACTTACACAATCGATTTTGATTTTCCTCCCTTGCCAAGATATTAGCATTCCTTCTGGCAAGAGCCACCTAAATATTATACTTCTCCTATTTAATTGATTTGTCAGAAATTTATAGTTTTTCCTCCTCTCCCTCACTCTCCTTGGAATTTGTTTTAAGATGTTCACTTCTTTTCCCCCCAAAATAATTTTTTCCTCCCTAGCAATATTATACAAAATATCTCTCACTTTTTTCCTAGCTAACCGAACATGGACTTCTCTAGGGAGCCTGTTCCTTCTCACGTAATTTGTTTGAACTCTGTAGACTTCATCGATCTCTCGAATTATTTCTTGCTTATCCTGTTGGAGAGTCTCTGCAATCAACTCGGCCATCTTATCTCCTAGGTCCTCATCTTTATCTTCCACTATATTTTGGAATCGCAAGTAAAATGAGGCCTTGTCCATCTCGAGTTGTATTAGGGCGTCTTCTGTTTCTTTATTCTGCGCCAACAGGGTTTGATCGACTATGTCCAATTTCTTCTCGTTTTTTTCTATTCTTTGTTCCGCTTTTTGGATTCTGTTCTCATTACTAGCGATCGAAATTTGAATCTCATTCATTTTAGCATCAAGTCCATGTATATCTAATTTCAGTTCAGAATGGCTATTCAGAAGTTTTTCTTGCATCGCAAGCATGGTTTCTTGTATTGTTAACAGAGACGCTTGTACCGTTTGCAACGTTGGAGTTGCTGGGGGTTTGTCTGTTTTCTGTAGACCCTCTACTAATTTCTGGGTAGCTGGAGATGACATTGCTAACGTGGGGATGGATGGCACTTTTTTATTGGTTTTAGCGATAGTTGATGTCAAACTTGCCATTTCTTTCAAAAGCGCTTTTTGGTCTCTAATTATATTCTCAATCTTTCTCCAAATGATCATCCACTGGCACTTGCCACTTTTTACTCTGGGGCACTATCTTAGGTCCCAACCTCCTTACTTGCTTCCCCCTGATCTCTTAATAGGTTTCAGGAAGAACTTGATTTTAGATTACTATAGTATGATAGTTCTACGTTACCAGCTAACCACAATAAGTAAAAGTAGGGTTCTTATGAAGCTAAGTACAGTCTTAATATAGTTCGTTAATGTAGATATATTAATAAGTTAATAAGTTGGACAGTTAATAAATTAAATTAATGAATAAGTTAATAAATTTATCAGTTCTCTCAATAGTTCTTATATATCTAAAATTAAACCCTTAATATATACAAAGTTACTATAAAATAAATAAATCTATAAAATAACTATTACCAAAAGAAATAAATATTTAGGGTTAAATAGATTCAGTGAGTAAGATAAATATACCTACAATAGCTATATATAATATATCAATTCAATAAATACAAATCTAAGTCCTAATATAAAATTTTATCCAATGACTATTTAATAATACTTAGTTAATCAATTTATGACTTCAATGTAACTTAACACTAAGGAAATCTATTTAATAGTATGGTATAATTTTTGGTGATTTTAAAAGTACTTATCAAAAACAAAGTCAAAGTTCTGGGTATTAGAGTCACAAATATTGGAAGGAGCAGGAGGGAAAATAAGTAGGAGTATATCTATGATGTAATACAGTAATCGCCCAGCTTTAGGTCTTCGCCTCTCAGCTCTGCTAAGCTCCGATGCTTCTCAATGGTAAAAGCTCACAGCTAGAGTGTCTCCTTGTCAGTCCTCTGCTGTTACAGTCTTCCACTTCAATGGACGCACTTCCTGTATCTCTAAAGCTCTCAAGAGCTCTCAAAGGCAGATCGCAAATTTCTCCTTCTTCTTTTTCGCTTCGTTCACCAAACAAACACCCAACCGCCCCAAAAGACTTTTCCTTAACTTTTTCCTTCTCACCACACCATCTGGGGCTCTTTAAGAAGACGATCTACTCCCTCTGTGTCTCTCGTTAGCTCATCGGGTTGTCGGGTCTCCATAGCGGCAATCCGCTTTGCCCTCTCCGTCGCCGCCTCACATTGAGTCAAAACGCTCCTCTCCCGACTCCCCCAACCTCCTCTTTCAGCGCAAAAATCACTCTAGGGTATGGGAATAAGGTTTTCGATCTGGCACCACACCTCCGATCTCCTTCTTAACTTCCCGTCACTTGTCGGTTATTGCAACTTCAGGCCCGCCATTAGCGGCCGGCTCACCGCATTGGCTTGACAGAGGCGCCAGGTCCAGCGAGAAGTGGTTGCACCCCACTTTCCCACTCGCCTGGCTTCCCCTCTTGTCCGCAGGACTCTCTGGGCCCCACGCCCCCCAAGGGATCCCCAAAACACGATGAAAAAAGGTGTAGAGGAGCAGCGAGGACTCACTCCACACCCTGTCGCTGCAAATCACCAACCGGAAGCCCCAGCTTCTTGAGCTTTCATTTGGGTTTGCTGTGTCTTTAAATCTTGTTCTCTTCGTTTAGCTGCAGCTTGAGTCTGTCTTTGATCTTTTGGTTCTTCTCTTTTTTCTACTACTTCCAAAGGTTGAATGGTGCCAAAAAGTTGCAATAAATCTTCTTCAATAAGCGATGTCTCTGCTGCAGCTTGTGGCTGTTTACTTTCCTTCTGTCCCTGTATTGCCATCTCTTCTATTCTTCTCCTTCATTTCTGGAGATGATGGGCATCCAGCCTTTAATACATTAGTATAAAAATTTCTGGATGGCGGACTTCCAGTTGGTGAGCTGCAGCAACATGGTGCTGAGTGAGTGATCGCTACTCCTCAACACCACCTGTCACCACGTTTTGGGGATCCCTTCAGGGGCGCGGGACCTGGAGAGCCCCGCGGACAATAGAGAGAGTCGGGTGAGCAAGAAAGTGAAGCGCAAGCACTTCTCGCAAAAACCGGGCGGCTCTGTCAAACCAGCGTGAGTGAGTCAGCCTCTCAATGGCTGACTTGAAGCTGTGGTAGCTGACAACTAGAGGGAAGCAAGGAAGATCGGAGGTTGCAGTGGCGTGATCGAAACTTACTTTCCCTGCCTATGTGGATTTGAACATCAAAAAGGGGTCGGCGTAGACGAGTGTGAGGGGCTCAGAGTGGAAACGAGCGGCGCCGGAGATCAGAGAGCAATTTGCTAAGGCACAGAGCTTGTCTAGCCGGTGCAGAAAAGGAAAGACCGAGGACGCTGAAACTGCCTGCGTAAAAAGAGGTTTGGTGGACACAGAGAGCAAGGAACACATAAGAACCCAGAAAAATTTTGTTCCTCATTTGCTGGCCATAGCAGGAAGGTGAATTAAGCTGGAGATCGGACCATACTTGCCTGTACCAGAGAACAGGAAGTCCAGCCATTAAAGAAGCCTGACAGAGCAAAAACTGAAAAGGACAGGCACAGAGACAATCTAGCTGCGAGATTTATCATAGAGCTTCGGCTGTGGCTAAGGAAGGATTGGAGGAGATTGATGGCTGAGTGAAAAGAAAAAAAAACCAAAATCAAAAAACTTTATCTTTGTGGAAAATACCATTTGTCCCTTATTGCAACCTGATAACTTTCCTCTTTATTCTTTTTACTTTTGATAACGCTGTCCTTAACTTTCTGACCTTCTGCATAGTAATAGTGTTATTAATAAGAACTGTTAATTTTTAGGTTATTTAAGTCCTGACTTTTCCTTGCTTACAAGATATACTCTTATATAGTGATATTTGATTTGCATTCATTTAATTAATTATCTAAGTATACTTAGTTGTACCTATAGTAACTTTGCATATTTTATATATTAACTTATCGATATTTAGTAATATAAGAATTACAGTATTCAGCTAATTAATTCATTGGTATATAGTCATATAGGAGTTTGAAGGAAAACTATTTAAATCTTTTTTAAAAACTATTTAAAAATTATCATTATTTAAAATTATCCTAAAGGAAAACAAAAAAAAGAAGAAGAAGAAGGATATAAGATATTTAGCTAAGATTATAACTGCAATTTATTTAGGTAGCACTGTCATTTAAGTTATTAAAGAAAATCAGAGTTTTATTACGTATTAGGAGGGATTGAATTAAGTATTATGAATTCTTATTAGTATTACATTAATTAAACACAAATCAACTACGTATAAAAGTATAAATTATCTTAGGCTATATTTTTAAGAAATTGATTGGAAGTGATATAGAGTGATTAATTGAAATCAACTGATAAATAAATCCTATTCATTTTTGAAGAGGTATAAAAAGAGGTGGCAGCCAGTGCATGAAAATCTGGAGAAACATTGAGAAAATAATCAAAGAACAAAAAATAATTTTGAAAAAAATAACGAGCATGTCGTCAACTATTCTGAAAACAGGGAAAAAAATCCCCTCGAATCCCACCATAACCATGACCTCTCCGGCTACCCAAAAGTCTATGGAAGGACTATCAAAAACAGAAAAAGCCACAGCAACACCAACACTACAAACGGTGCAATCAACTTTGACATTAATCCAAGAAACGATGATGACTATGCAGGAAAAAATGTCCAGCAATCACACGGAATTAAAATCAGATATCCACCAACTAGACCAAAAGATGAACAAGATTCAAGTCTCAATCTCTAACAATGAACAGAGAATTCAGAAGGCGGAGTTAAGAATAGAACAAAATGAGAAGAAATTGGATATGGTGGACCAGACACTGACGACCCAAAACAAGGAACTCGAAGACTCGTTAATCCAATTGGAGATCGATAGGGCATCATTCTATCTACGCTTCCAGAATGTTGAAGAAGATAAAGAGGAGGATTTGGGGGAAAAGATGGCCGAATTGATTGCGGAGGTACTTCAACAGGATAAGCATGAGATTATTAGAGAACTGGACGATGTCTATAGAGTCCAAACAAACTATGCAAGGAGGAATAGGTTCCCCAGGGAAGTTCATATTAGGGCCGCGAGAAAAAAAGTAAAAGACATCCTGTATAATATGGCGAGAGAAGGACAAATAACTTACAGAAGAAAAGAAGTGATAATACTAAAACAGGTTCCAAGAAGAGTGAGGGAGACGAGAAAGGATTACAGATTTTTAGCTGTGCAACTGAACAAAAGGAATATATTATTTAGATGGCTCCTGCCAGAAGGATGCAAATCACCTGGCAGGGGAGGAAAATAAAAATAGACAGTTTGAGCACTGCGCAAGATTTTCTCGATCAGTTAAGAGGTGCAGAAGAAGAACAAAGTAGCAGAGAGGAAATAGAAGTGGTAAATCTGGAAGAGGGGACCGCACAGCAACGGGACATCAAGGAAGGAACCGCAGAGGAGAAGAAGACCGAAGAAGAAGCCAAGGGAAAAAAAGTGAGACCAGTAAGAGCCGTAAGAACAAATAGAAACTAAGACCAGACAAGGAAAACAGAAATGGATGATCTGAAACTAATTTCAGTAAATGTTAATGGACTAAATGAAAGCAAAAAGAGGAAATTAATACTTACAAAGCTAGCAAAACAAAATCTCGATATAATTTGCTTACAGGAGGTTCATATAAAAAAGGATGAGGGTAAATGTCTTGAGTACAAAAAATATGGTAAATTATTTACCTCATTAGCAGGGAAAAAAAAGAGTGGGGTAGCAATCTATGTTAAAAAAGGAATCGAAGCAGAACTGAAATACAATGATACAAAGGGGAGAACCCTTATGGTTGAAGTTACGAGAGACAATGCCAAAATATTATTAGTGGGCATTTATGCCCCAAATAAAAAACAAGGAGAATATTTTGAAAAGCTTCATGAGCAATTAGGAAAAATGGAATACAATGAAATTTGCATGATAGGTGATTTTAACGGAATTGTGGACCCAGACAAAGACTATAAAAGCAATAAAATTAATAAAAATAAAAGGGCAACTTTACCAAAAGCATTCTCTGATTTAGTTGAGGAAATGAACCTAATTGACATATGGCGAACTTTACACCCAAGTGAAAGTCAGTATACATTCTATACTAACCCGCAACAGTCATGGTCGAGAATAGACATGGCATGGGTCACCAGGAAGCTAGGCTTAGAAATAGAAATGGCAGAAATCAGCCCAAATACTTGGGCGGATCATAACCCCTTGGAAATAAAATGGAGAAATGCAAAGAGAAAGAAAAACCAGAGATGGAGGTTCAATGTGAAACTACTGAATGACAACGAGTGTGTAGAAAAATTGAAAGAAGAAGTAAAGATCTTCTTTATAGAAAATGGAAACCAAGGGACATTCCTCGAAATAGTGTGGGATACAATGAAAGCCTATCTAAGAGGGGTAGTAATATCATATTCGGCATATAAAAAAAAGTAAAAAGAAAATCCTGGGAAGACCTCACTAAACATTTAGAGGAAGCAGAAAGAAAACTCCAGGAAAATCCCAGAGATAAAGTAGCAAAAGAGAACTGGCTGATGTGGAGACATAAATTAAACATCTTGGATCAAGAGGAGCTAGCTCAAAAAATAAAAAGAACAAAACAGTATGCTAATGCTAATGCTAATAAGTTGAGCAGATGGCTGGCCTATAAATTAAAAAAAGAAAATGAAAAAGGGACAATTCAGATACTAGAAGATGCTAAGGGCAATCTTTTAAATAAAGAAGAAGACAAATTAGAAAGAGCGAGAGAATACTATGAAGCCCTATACAAAGAAGAACAGGTCTTGGAGGAAAAAATAGATCAATACTTGATGAACGCTGAGCTCCCTCAAATAACTGAGGAAGAGAGAGAGATGTTAAATGCTAAGATAACAACTGAAGAACTTAAAACAGCCCTCTCTAAACTCAAAAACAATAAAGCTCCAGGCCTGGACGGATTCCCAGGAGAAATATACAAAAAATTGGAAGAAATATTACAACCCAAATTAATCGAAATTTTTAATGAGGTTTTGATGGGCTCAAAAATTCCTGACTCCTGGAGGGAAGCTCAAGTTACACTACTGCCAAAAGAAGGTGCCGACCTAAGACAAATCCAAAATTACAGGCCAATTTTGCTTCTAAACACAGATTATAAATTATTTATGTGCATCATGGCGGAAAGAACAAAAAAAATATTAAACGCCTGGATCCATAAAGACCAAAATGGATTTCTCCCGGGGAGACAAATTAGGGACAATTTGAGAATTGTTTTAGATACTTTAGAGTACTATAAAGAGCACCCCGAAAAGCAGATGGCCTTAGTTTTTTTAGATGCCCAAAAGGCATTCGACAATGTGAATTGGAATTTTATGATTAAACAAGTTAGAATAATGGGGTTTGGGCAAAACTTTGAAAAGATGATAAAAATTATTTACGATAACCAGAGGGCGAGCATCTTAGTAAATGGAGATAGGACAAGAACATTTCAGATTAAGAAGGGGGTAAGACAGGGTTGTCCCCTGTCGCCGTTATTATTCATTTTGGTCCTAGAAGTCCCGTTACAAAAAATTAGGAAGAGTGAGGAAATCAAAGGCCTAAAAATTAGGAAGGGGGCCTATAAAATGCAAGCGTTTGCAGACGACGTGGCACTAATATTAGAAGACCCAATAGAATCTGGGCAAAAAGTACTAGAAGAGTTGGGCAAATATGGAGAGGTGGCAGGCCTTAAATTGAACAAATCCAAAACCAAAATATTAACTAAGAATGTAACTGAGGTGCAGCAGAAAGAGATAGAAGGAACTCTGGGACTGCAAGTTGTCAAAAAGATAAAGTATTTAGGAATTTGGATAACTAAAAGGTGCTCATCCCTAAAGGAAGACAATTATATCCCGCTAATTAACAAAATGAAACAAGATTTGGACAGATGGAGGAAAACCAAACTGTCACTTATAGGCAAAATTGCCGCAGTTAAGATGAATATCCTCCCCAGAATTTTATTCTTATATCAGAATATACCAATAAATTTAGATAAGAATTTTTTTTCAGAATTAAATAAAAATATTAGGGAATTTGTATGGGAAGGGGAAAGACCGAGGATTTCTCTTAAAATCTTACAGGGAAAAAGGAACATGGGAGGATTCGGACTCCCAGATTGGGAAATCTACTATAGGGCAGCCAAACTAATATGGATAAAGGAATGGGTCACTCTGGAAAATAAGAGAATTCTAACTCTAGAAGGCCACGACTTACAGAAAGGGTGGCACGCATATTTATGGGACACAAAGAAGAAAAAGAAAATCTATTTCCATAGACATAAAATTAGGGACTCCTTAATACAAACATGGACGGGAATTAGGCAGAGATACTATGTAAAAGTCCCAAAATGGCTCTCCACGGTGGAGGCATTGATTTACCCCAATAGATGGGGAATGGAGAAACTGTGCAGATATAAAGACATTGTGGATGGAGGAGGAAATATCAAATCAAATGATGTATTGAGAGATCAAGGTATAATTCTAGATTGGTGGACCTATCTGCAAATAAAATCAAGATACCAGAGAGATAAGGATGAATACGGTTTAGAATTAGGATATAATGGAATAGACGAAATTTTGATGGGAACAGGAAAAAAAGCTTTGGCCAAGCTATATAACTATTTATTAGATGAAGAGAGAGCCGAGGATGTAGCCAGAAATCAACTGACAGCATGAGAGAGAAATATTGGGCATAGTCTAAACTTTAATGAATGGGAAGAGGCGTGGAACAAAAATTACAAATTGACAAGAGCTGCCACATATAAAGAAAACCATTACAAAATTCTCCACAGGTGGCATTTAGCACCTGCTAGATTAGCAAAGATGTTTCCTAATATGCATCCAATCTGTTGGAAATGTGGTCATGGCCAGGGCACCTTCTTTCATATGTGGTGGACATGCCCCGAGGCAAAAAGATATTGGAGTAGGATTCGGAGATGGTTGCAAGAAATAATTGGAGAAGATATTGAATTGACACCAGAAATATTTCTCCTGGGAATAGTAAAGAAATGGTATGGAAAAGAAAAGGTTAATCTCCTGATACACATAACTACAGCTGCTAGACTGGCATACGCACAATACTGGAAAGAGAAAGACCCACCACCGGAAGAACTTATCATTAGGAAAATATTGGAGTGCGCAGAGATAAGTAAATTAACCCATGAAATAAATAATGATGAGAATTCATATTACTATACTGTGTGGGGAAGGTGGTACAAATGGATGAATGATAAAATTAAGGAAGGAGAAAAAGGTACAGAAACCAATTAGAAATATATAGTATAAGTGACACCAGTTTTTTTTCCATATAATTATGTATAAACACTGCATATCCGATGTTAAATAGAATTGTTATTATATTTTTATGTATATATAATAAAATCAATAAAATATTAAAAAAAAATCTTTTGCCTTCCAAATTGTGTTAAGGCGATGCCTTTCTCCCATGTAGTTCACCACCAGTCCAGCTGGAACATCCCATCTAAACTGAATCTGTCGATTTCTAAGTTCATCCACCAAAAAAGCAAACTCCTTTCTGCTTCTCAACATTTTTGGAGGAATTTCTTTCAGTACTAAAACCTCTTGTCCTGCCAGTTGAAGTTTATTTTTATAAAAGGCTTGTAAAATTTCATTTCGGGTCCTCCTTGTTGTAAAATAAATCACAATATCTCTTGGCAGTTGATTCTGTCTAGCAAACCAGGAATTAACACAATATATTTTGTCAATGTGCAATGAGAGATCTGCTTGTTGTTCACCAGTTATCTTTGCAAAAGCCTCTGCAAAGATCTCTCTCAAGTTCTCTTGATTGTGCTCTCTCAAACCTCTTACTCTCAGGGCAAACTCCATCACTCTATATTGTAACATCACCACTTCATCATCTGCCCTATCCACCTTGGTCTGGACTTCATCCATTTTATTTTCCAAATTTATATTAGACTGATTAATTTCTTCTACTCTTTCATCCAACAATTCAATATGTTTTGCCAGACCCTAAAATGCCATTACTGTATCTTCTCTTATTTCCTTATTCCGAGTTTGAATAATTTCCTTAATTTCAGCCATCTCATCAGACACTCCCTTAATTTTTCCCTCTAAAACAGAGGTTTGTTGCTTAAAAGCCTCCTGTAAAGATTCCTGTAGAGCTTCCAAAGTCAATATTTGGGGGTTTGAAGTAGAGAAAGACTGTAGCTTTGATGGTTGTGCTGGCGATCCTCCAGCACTTTTAAAGCCAGATTTTATTTGCTTAGAAGCCATTTTTAACTTTCAGTTTATACTTCTTACAGCAACCAAATCAGTAAGTCCAATTATTTTTAGGTCTTTTATAAGTATTATAGTTTATTTAGAGTCCAAATTGTAGTCTTTCCACTTTAAATCTTTCTTTCTTTAGTATAGAATCCAAAACACTTAAACAGCCTTTAAAGCGCTAACGATGTTAACAATCACTTTCACTATAACTTTCACTTTTTCCACGCCCTGTTATAGTTCAGGTGCCATTTTTCCTTTCCTTTTTAAAAATCTTCGAAGGAAAAAATATAGACACAGAGTTAAAGTTCAGTACTTGCAGTTGCTAGGACTCCTGTTTCTGTTCTGCCTGCTTTGAAATTATTTTTAAAGCTGAATGTTGATTGCAGGGGTGGTCGCGGCGTCTTGTTCTGCTTAAGCAGAAAAATCCTGGATCCGGAGCTCAGTCGGGCTTCCAGGGAGCTCTCATCCTCCAAGCCCCAGAATTACTCCTAAGGCTCTTGGGGAGCTCTACCCACGCCCGGCTGCTCTCTTTCCCCCCTTTTCCCGAGGGGAAAATTTCCAAGCCGCTAGACAGCTGATTTTCACTGTTCTAGCGGCTTTAATGCAATCGCGGGGCTAGTGCTCCGAAGGGAGTGACCATCAACACCTATGGTGCCACCAGAAGTCCCTTGTGTAAATATTGTTTAATACTTTCCCCTTCTATCTTTTCTTTTTCATATAGTTTTTTATAGTAGTCTTGTACAATGTTTTTCTTCTCCTCATTTCCAAATCTAATTTGTCCTTGCTCATCTATTAGCTGTTTTAGATATTTTCCTTGAGTCCCTTTCTATTTGCAATTTATATGCTAGCCATCTGCCTGGTTTATTAGCATCTTCAAAATATTTCTTTTTAGCATTCCTGATTTTTTGTGCTAAATCTTCTTTCTCTAGTAATCCCATTTTATGTTTGATTGTGTCCATTTTCATTTTAATGTCTTTTTTTGTGGGAACTTCTGCAGTTCTTTTTCAAATTTCTTGTAATCATCCTCTAACGTTTTATATTCTTGTCTTTTCTTAATATTTCTTTTTCTTGTATAGTCAATAATCAGGCCTCTGGCATAGCCTTTCATAGTGTCCCACCGATTCTGCATTGATGTATCCTCTTTTCTATTTTCTTTGGAAAAAAAGGCTAATTCTTTCTCCATTTTCTGTAGAAAATCCTTTTCTTTTAATATTGTAGTATTTAGAGTCCATCTAGACCTTCTCCTTTGTCCTTTCCATCTCACCGTCATTCAGTTATGGTCTGCCCAGGTATTAGCCTCTATGGCTATTTCTTCTATGTTTGAGGTCAAGTCCATTGTCAACCATATCATATCTATTCTGGACCATGATAAATGTCTATTAGAATAAAAAGTGTATTGTATGTTTTTTGCATTTCTTTCTCTCCATATATCTTTTAAATTTATTTTCTCTATCATCTTGAAAAAGGATTTTGGCAAAGTTTTTCTACTTTGTTTTATTGTCTTTTGTGTATTATAGTCTCATTTTCTCATCTACTATTCCGTTGAAGTCTCCTATCATACAAATGTTGTCATAATCCAGCTCTATTAATTTCATATGTAATTTTCTATAAAATTTTTCTTGGTTGTCACTAGGAGCATATATCGCTATTAACAATATTTTCCTATTATTGCCTATCATTTCCACCATCAGAATTCGTCCTTCTCCATCTTCATAAATTTTTTCCGCTAATATTGTGTCTTTGATATACAAAACCACTCCTCTTTTCTTACATTGTGGCAATGAAGCAAATAATTTCCCTAATTTAGGCTGTACCAAAAGTAATTCATGCTGCTTTTTGATATGCACTTCTTGTAAACAAATTACATCCATTTTTAATTTCTCCAATTTGTGGAATAATTTCCTTTTTTTAGTTGCTATATTAAGTCCATTTATGTTCATTGTAATTAATTTTTTCTCCTCCATGTTTATACTTTATATAGAGGTTTTGCTGATCTAGTGGATCTCAGTTCACGCTGTTCTTTATATTCTATGGCACCTCCTACTGCACCTTCTAGTGCACCCTCCTCCTTCTCCATCATCACTAGATCCTCTTTTTGTAATTGGAGCAGTATCTCTTCCCTTCTTGGCTCAGCATCTTTTTCTCTTAAATAGTCCACAAAAAATGCTTTAGCTTTATTGATTGAATCTATTTTAAATCTTTGCATTTGCCATGTAAACACCAATCCTTCTGGTATCAGCCATCTGTAGTTCACTCCTTTCTGGAGCAATATTTTTGTCAAAAATTGATACTCTCTTCTGAACTCTCTTACTCTTCTTGGTATTTGCTTCAACACCATAATTTCCTTACCCTTGTATTGCAATGCTTTCTCTTTTGCAATCTGCAATATTTGTGCTTTAATTGATTTTTTAGTAAATCTTATATGGACTTCTCTCGGTAGCCTATTTCTCATTGCATATCTAGTATATACTCGGTACATTTCATCAACGCCATCCAACATTTTTTCTTTAGAAATTTCTAGAGCTCCTGCAAGAATTTCTATTATTTTTTCCACCAAATTTTCTCCTTTTTCTTCCTCCACATTTTGAAATCTTAAGTAAAATTCTGATTTATCCATCTCCCATCCTAGGCCGCTTCTATCAACTTCAACTTCTTCTAATCTATTATCCATGTCTCTGATTTTTTTATCTCTTTGTTCCTCTTTTTCTTCAATTTTTTCAAGTCTGTCTTCATATTTCTTCATCATCTGTTGTATATTCTCCACTTTTTCATCTGTTTTCTCTATTTTTAATTTTATATCTTGTATTCCTTGCAAAATCATCTGCATTGTCACATCCTTTTCTTTCTCACATTCTTTCTCTGGTGATGAGGAAGGGGTCAATCCAGCAGAGCTAACAATTGCTGCTTTTTTGCTCATTTCTATAGGTAATCCATTACAATAGTTGTTCAGTATATTCTGCCAACTCTTTAACTCTAATTCTGATATTTTTATTGGTAGCATCCTAAAAGCAAAATTGATCTTCGCTAAAATCTTCATTTTTACTAAGGCAATTCTTCCAAACCATGATAAATTCAACCTTTTATATTTATTCAAACTTTCCAAAATCTCCTTCTTTAAACTGCCTAGATTTTCCTTTTCTAACTTCTCCAAATTTTTTATAATTCTAATTCCCAGGTATTTAATATGATCTTTAATTCTCATTTTGCTTTGCTTCCCTTCCCAATCCTTCTCTTCCCTTTTAGTGTAATTAAACAGCATCAACTCAGATTTTGACCAATTTATTCTTAATCCAGTTATTTCTTCAAATTCTTTTAGATGCCATCCAATTCTTTCCATCTTATCCACTATATTCTTAACTGTTAACAATGTATCATCAGCAAACATATTTAGTTTTATTTTACCTATCCCTTCTATCTCCCCATCATCTCTTAATGCATTGGCCAATAGTTCCATAACCAATACAAATAGGACAGGTGAGAGTGGGCACCCTTGCCTTGTTCCTCTAGCGAGTTGTATCTTGTCTGTAACTCCATCATTCACTACCACTAAGGCAGAGTTCCGAGAATATAATTGATCTATTACGCCTTTAAATTTCTTTCCAAACCCCATTCTGTCTATTACCATCTTTAATGCTTGCCAGCTCACACATCAAAGGCCTTAAAGATATCTAATGCTAATATCCCCGCTTTAAGCTTTAGATTTTTGATCTCGTGAATTACATTTAGCACTCTTCCAACCAAATTATGCATTTGACAGCCCATTACAAATCCACATTGATCTTCCCTTATATGGTTACCTATAAAATTATTCATTCTTCTTGCTAAAATAGTTGAAAAATTTTTTGCATCTTGATTTATTAATGATATTGGTCTGTACGAGTCAGGGAGCGTCGGATCCTTATCTGGTTTAAGATTTATTTATTTATTTATTTATTTATTTATTTATTTATTTATTTATTTTAAATTTATATACTGCCCTTCTCCCTGAGGACTCAGGGCGGTGTACAGCCAGAATTAAAAAACATAAAATACAAATATTATTAACGACTGCTTCCATGTTTCTGGAATCTTTTCCCCTTCTAATATTGCATCATACAGCTTTAATGATTTCGGTACTAATAATGTTTTAAATGTTTTATAGAATTCTGTTCCTAATCCGTCTACCCCAGATTTACCCACCTTTAAACTTTCAATTACTTCTGCAATTTCCCTTTGCGATATACTCCTTTCCATTAATTCTTTATGCTCCATTTCCACACCCCTTTTT
Organism: Pituophis catenifer annectens; assembly: GCF_029215685.1. Lineage (NCBI taxonomy): Eukaryota > Metazoa > Chordata > Lepidosauria > Squamata > Colubridae > Pituophis > Pituophis catenifer. The sequence goes on along the minus strand of NW_027256884.1, from coordinate 49,959,146 downwards.
ATATATTTCCCAATATGAGCTTCCATTCTATCCTTCTTAACCTCCTTACCCTTGTACAACTCTTGATAAAATTGCTGGAATATTTTTATTTATTTATTTATTTTATTTTATTGAATTTGTATACCGCCCTACTCCTGAAGGACTCAGGGCGGTGAACAGCCATAGAATAAAACATATAAATACAAAATTTAAAATAGATTAAAACGAATTAAATAATTTGGCTGAACAAATTTAAAACCCCAATAATTTAAAACCAGATTTAAAATTTCCATTTAAAAAGGGGAAAGACTTAGGTCAGGACGGCTTGATGAAATAGGAAGGTCTTGAGCGCGCGATGGAAGGTACGCAGATCCGGGATCCTCTGTATCTCCGGGGGGAGCTCGTTCCAGATAGTAGGTGCCCCCACAGAGAAGGCTCTCCCCCTGGGGGCCGCCAGTCGACATTGTTTGGCTGATGGCACCCGGAGGAGCCCCTCTCTATGGGAGCATACTGGTCGGTGGGAGGCTATTGGTGGTAGCAGGCGGTCCCGTAAATAACCAGGTCCTAAGCCATGGAGCGCTCTAAAGGTGATAACCAAAACCTTGAAGCGCACTCGGAAGACCACCAGGAGCCAGTGCAGCTCGCGCAGGAGAGGTGTTACATGGGAGCGCCACATCGCTCCCATCACCACCCACGTGGCCGCACTCTGTGCCAGTTGGAGCCTCCGAGTGCTCCTCAAGGGGAGCCCCATGTAGAGAGCATTACAATAGTCCAGACAGGAGGTGATGAGGGCATGAGTGACCGTGCATAAGGAGTCCCGATCTAGAAAGGGACGCAACTGGCGAATCAGGCGAACCTGATGAAAAATCCTCCCGGTCACGGCTGTCAAGTGCTCTTCTAAAGACAGCCGTGAGTCCTTTCCGTGGGAGCCAATGATTCGCCCCCAATAGTCAGTGATGGCACCAGCTGACTATATTGGGACATCGGAAACCACAGCCACTCGGTCTTGGATGGGTTGAGCCTGAGCCTGTTTCTCCCCATTCAGATCCGTACGGCCTCCAGGCACCGGGACATTACTTCAAGGGCATCGTTGGGGTGGTCTGGGGTGGAGATGCAAAGCTGGGTGTCGTCAGTGTACTGATGGTACTCCACCCCGAAACCACGGATGATCTCGCCCAGCGGCTTTACATAAATGTTGAACAAAAGGGGCGAGAGGACCGATCCTTGTGGCACCCCACATATAAGGGGCCTCGGGGTCGACCTCTGCCCCCCCATCAACACAGACTGCGACCGGTCGGAGAGTACGGTGCCTCCCACCCCCAGCTCTTCCAACCGGCGCAGCATGATACCATGGTCGATGGTATCAAAAGCTGCTGAGAGATCTAACAGGACCAGGAAAGAGGAGCACCCCCTGTCCCGAGCCCTCCAGAGATCATCCACCAACGCGACCAATGCCGTTTCCGTGCTGTACCCAGGCCTGAAGCCCGACTGGAACGGATCTAGATACGTCGTTTCATCCAGGTACTGGGAGAGCTGTCGTGCAACCACACTCTCAACAACCTTCACCACAAAGCGAAGGTTGGAGACTGGACAATAGTTAACCAATACTGCTGGGTCCAGGGAAGACTTCTTGAGGAGAGGTCTCAAGGCAGTGGGAAAGACACCCTCGCCCAATGAAGCATTTATAATCCCCTGGAGCCAGCCTCGCGTCACCTCCCGGGAAGCCAGCACTAACCAGGAGGGGCACGGATCCAACAAACATGTGGTCGCATTCAGTCTACCCAGAATCCTGTCCACGTCCTCAGGGGTCACAGGATCAAACTTATCCCAGATAACATTCTCAGGACCTGCCTCCGTCATCCCCGCTGGATCTACCCAGTCAGAGTCCAGATTGTCCCGAATCTGAGTGATTTTGTCATGCAGATACTGAACAAAATCCTCGGCTCTTCCCTCCAAGGGGTCCTCCCGCACTTCCTGGTGGAGCAGGGAGCGGTCACCCTAAACAGGGTAGCCGGGCAATTATCTGATGATGCAATAAGAGCAGCAAAATGAGTACATTTTGCTGCTTTTATCGCCACTAAGTAATTCTTAATATGAGATCTTACCAGTGTCCGGTCAGATTCAGCATGACTGGCCCTCCAAGTACTCTCTAGGTGTCTTTTCCGGCGCTTCATCTCCCTTAGCTCCTCAGTGAACCAAGGAGCCAGGTGAGATCGGCACCGGGTCAGAGGCCGCAAAGGCACGACTCGATCCAGAGCTCCAGCAGCCGCCCTATCCCAGGCGGCCGCTAGGTCTCCAGTCGAGGCATGAGCCAGAACCTCAGGGATTGGCCCAAGCTCCATCTGGAACCTGTCAGGTTCCATCAAGTGCCTGGGGCAGTACCATCTTGTCGGTTCCTTCTCCCTGCGGCGGGGTGCAGCAGTTCGAAGGTCAAGGCAAAGGAGAGAGTGATCCGACCATGACAAGGGCTCGATGACTATATCCCCTATCTTGAGATCACTCAGCCACTGTCCAGAGACAAAAACCAAGTCCAGCGTGTTTCCCCCCGTGTGTGTAGGGCCATGAATTAACTGGGTTAGGTCCATAGCCGTCATGGAACCCATTAACTCCCGAGCCACCTCAGATGCCTCACCCACGGACGGTAGGTTGAAATCCCCCATGACCATAAGTCTGGGGGTATCAACCGCCACCGCGGCGATAACATTGAGAAGCTCGGGCAGAGCTGCTGCCACGTGGCAGGGAGCCAGGTACGTGATCAGCAAACCCATCTGAACCCCATGACCCCACTTCATGAGGAGAGACTCACAGCCGGCCATCTGAGGGACAGTGGCCTCCCTCGGCCTAAGCCCTTCTCTAATAACAACCGCTACTCCCCCACCCCTCCCCTGTGACCTTGGCTGATGGAATGCGTGCAAGCCTGGTGGGCACATTTCTACCAGAGGGACCCCTCCCTCTGGGCCCAACCAGGTCTCTGTAATACCCGCCAGGTCCGCTCCCCCCTCCTGAATAAGATCACAAATGAGGGGGGCTTTATTTACTACAGACCTGGCGTTGCACAACATCAGTCGCAGGCCCAGGCCCTGAGGGTCTGTGCAACCTGGAGAACGAGTGGAGCCTTGGGGGCCGGAGCGTGCCACCACTCGAAGACAGCGGGATCGCTCTCCCTCCACATGATATGGCCCCTTGCTCCTGCCATATCTACCCCTCCCACTCACAGTACCGATGGTAAAAACACAATCTGGACAAGCTCGACCTCCCCCCACTTTCCTTTCATTGTACTATAATAATTCCCCAATTTATCTTTCACTATACCTATTGAATTTTTAGCTTTCTCCTTTTGTGTGAGCCTGGCAAGCATCTTAGAATTTTTATTGCTATTTTCAAAAAATTCTCTTTTCATGTATATTAAATTATTCTGAACTTCCTCTAAATTTTTATTCTCTAATTCTTTTTTTTTAGCTTGTAATTCTATTAATTTCTGTTTATTTCTTTTTTTATTATTAAAAAGTTTTGTAGAAAATACAAACATTTTCACCCCCCCGCCACCCTTCCTTCCCCCCCACCCCCCTCCCTAGACTTCCCGGAACAAGCACAGGGTATAGCATTCACAAATCAAAAGCTAGAATATGCTAACAAATTGTTACATTTCATATTCTCTCTAGATCCTTTACTCCTTATAATTCAAAAAACAAACAAACTACTTAAAGTTACTTTATTCATATGCTATATGAATCTTCTTATTCGGATACTTCTTCTGTATGTAATCGATCCATCTTCTCCATTCCGATATATATCTTTCATTTGAATGGTCTTTAAGATATGATGAAATTTTCGCCATTTCTGCCAAATGCACAACTTTTAATGTCCATTCCTCAATGGTGGGTGGATCTTCCTTCTTCCAGTACTGTGCCACCAGTAACCTGGCAGCCGTTATTAAGTTCAAAACCAATTTAGTCTCTATTACAGTACAATCCATGACTATTCCCAACAAAAAGAACTGTGGTGTAAATTTATTTTTTTTTCTTTAAAATGTTTTGAATAATCCACCATATTTTTATCCAAAAAGCCTTAATTTTTTTACATGTTCACCATATATGAAAATATGTAGCATCTTTACACTCACATCGCCAACACTTAGGTTGTAAATTTGGATACATACAGGCTAATTTTTTTGGGTCTAAATGCCATCTATAAAACATTTTATAAAAATTCTCCCTTAGATTTTGTGCTTGTGTAAATCTTACATTTCTGACCCATATTTTTTTCCCATGTTTCCATCATTATTGGTTCACCTACATTTTGTGCCCATTTTATTATACAGTCCTTGACTAACTCTGTTTCTGAATCTATTTCCACTAGTGCATTATACAACCTTTTTATATGCATTTGACCTTTATCTCTTATTTGCTGTTTGCTAAAATTTCTGTTTATTTCTTGTATGCCAGTACTCTTTTTCCAATTTCTTAATCTGTTCCTCTAATTTTTCCTGTAATGCAGTTTCTTGCCTTTTAACACTACAGGCTTCCCTAATACATATTCCCCGTGTCACTGCCTTCATGGTGTCCCACACCATTCTCGTTGCTATTTCTCCTTTTTCATTAATTTCCCACAATTCTGATATCTCCTTTTGCATTTTCTCAACCACTTTCTTATTTTTAAGAATCCTTGTAGTCACCTTCCATCTAACCGCTTCTCTATAATCTTTTTTTACCATAAAGTCTAAACTAACCACTGCATGATCTGTTACTTTAATTACTCCCACTTCCATTCTACACAACTTAGTTGCCATATCCCTAGAAACGAAAACATAATCAATTCTAGAATAGGATTTATAGGTTGGGGAATAATATGTGAAACCAGGCTCCCCACCTTTAAGAAAATGCCACCCATCCACATAATCTTTTTCTTTTATTAATTTATTTAAAATGGTGATATTATTCCTCCTTTCAGAACTTGTGGGATTGGTCCTGTCCAATCTATTATTCATAACCATATTAAAATCTCCACTTAAAATGACATGTCCTTCTTTAAATTCTTCTATTACTTTAAACAATTCTAAAAAAAATTCTCTATGTCCCGCATTTGGGGCATAAACATTAACTAACGTATATTTTATACTTTCAATTTGACCTTTAATCATAATAAATCTACCATGCCCATCTTTTTTTATACTCTCCATAATAAATCCAGTTCTTTTAGAAATCAGTATGGCCATCCCATTTTTTTTTAAAGTCCCCAGTGACTTTTCATAATGGAGTGACCACTTCAAACACACTTCATTTACTCCCTCCTTATCCTGGTGAGTTTCCTGCAAGAAAATGATGTCAGATCTTTCCTTGTTTAACAATTGTTCGATTCTCCTCCTTTTCACTACTGCCCCCAAACCTTTGACATGAGTGTTGTAATTCTTATAGTTTTATCCATATTCAGCACATACAAATTCTTTACGATCCCTTGTGCACTTTAACTTAAACCAACATATAAGAAACCACAAAACGACCTCAACTAAATAACCCTCATAACCTACCCCCCTTCCCCACCCCCCACCCCCAAATCCCCCCAAACTCTTTTCCTCCCACTAAATCCCCAGTAGCCTAATGCTCCAGCCATTCCCTTAAAGGGGGGGGGAGATGAAGCCCACAGTCCAGAACCAGCAAGCCTTCTAGTATTAATATTTTACAGATTTATCATCTCAGTCTTGTCAATTTCACTTCCCACTTGCCGTGGCTCCTCTTCCTCCACCATTGGCACTTTTAGGAACAGCATCGTCCTGGAATTCCAGCCCCAGACTTTTAAGTAGCTCAATGCCTTGCTCCAAAGAGGTAATCCTATATTGTTTCCCATCATACATAAACCTCATAAATACTGGGTATCCCCATGCGTACTTTATCTCTCTTCTCTTGAGCTCTTCGGTGATTGATTTAATGCTGCGCCTCCACTTAATTGTTTGGTAACAAAGATCGTTATAAACTTGAATTGTAGATCCTTGAAACTTCAACACAGCTAACGACCTCAGTTTCATCATCAGCTGCTCTTTTTTATAATAATTAGAAAATTTTACCAAAATGTCTCTGGGGCGAAATCCAGCTCTAAAAGCGCCCACTCTGTGGACACGTTCAATGTCCTCTTCTCCCATGGCCAAATTAGGGATTATTTCTTTAAACCATCGTGGGATCAATTTCCTCAAGTCCTCTCCTGTCATCTCTGGTAAATTTCGAATTCGTATTGATGATCTTCTGCTTTGATCTTCCAGAGAAATCAGCCTTTTCTCATGCTCATCAAACTCCAAAGAGTGCTTTTCTTCCAACTGCCTCATTTGTTTCCCTAATTGTTTCTACTCTAAGAAGCTTAATCTGTTTATCATTATGACTAATATTTATAGCTAATTGGTCCATGTGCTTGTCAACTTTTTCTGCATAATCATCCATTCTTTTGAATATCGCTTCTTTAGTGCTAGTCAGCATTTCTCTGAGTTCATCAACTGTTGCTGGCTGTGAGCCAGTTTTCGCCGCCATTATTGTTTCACTTTCTGAGCTCTCTTGCTCCGATTCACCCAGAGATTGTCTTTTTAATCGTGCCGCGGTGTGATTTGAAGGATGGATATGTTGCCACTTATATTTGCTAACACTTTTTTGTTTTTTCGGTGGCATAACTCTTCAAAGCCTGGGCAACAATCAAATAAATCTTCTGCTTCCAGCGGGTGTTTTTTTTTTTCCCCTTTTTTTCTTTTTTGTCCGTAATAAAATGGGCTGCTTAACTGTGTGAGGTTGTAAAGTTATTAATCACTCCTTGAAGCTAGCTGCTAAAAACAATTCCAAACATTCTTCTGTGGCATTCCAACAACAGCGATTAGGCCCCACACTTTAAACACTTTTTATCGGTTTTTCACTGTCCCAGACAACTCTCTTTTTTCCTCCGCTGTTGGCCCAGATAATCATAAACAGACCTTCACAACTTTCTGTCCATTTTAATTAGATGATAAATTTTATCGGCCCACTATTCCGGAGCCGGGAAAAACTCTTACCAACTCATCAGGCTGTCAGGCTCCACCCCCAAAATCTCTTTCTTGTGCCGCACTTGGTTTAACAGCTCTCTTTTCCAGAATCGCTGTTATCTTCTCCTTTCCAGTTTTAATCACCTTTCAGCAATGTTTTTTCCAGCAGAGCACCTGTATAAACAATCTTGTAGACACTCTTTGATGCTCTTTTAAATTTTATCTATGAGTTGGCCCATTGACCTTGAAAAATAACACAGTTGCTACTTTTTTTCCCTTTCCCCTCAGTTAAAAGAAATAAGAAGAAAATACAATGTTTCAATCCACTAGATGGCAATGTCTCTTATTTCTTCCACTTCTCCTTGTTCTATTTCCAATTAACAATAAAACAAAAAAAAAAGTTAAAAAGTAAAAATCAACCAAAAATAAAAATGACAAAGCTAATTCCAAAATTTATAAACTCAAAATGAATCAAAAATTTAGTATTTAAACAGATAGAAAAGTGAATCTCCTTTCCAATCCAGTCCAGCCCAAATTAAAATGAAACTTTCCACTGGCATTCACACGTAGAAATAGTTTATATTTTAGGAAAATTAACTTAAATTCAAGCTCAATTCTGCCGCTAAATTACTTCTATATTGAATTCTAGTTACATTTGCTCTTCAGGGTGTTCTGTCAGACTTAGATGCTATCTCAAAATAAATGAATTTTCAAACTGCCAATCTTTAAGGAAATCTTTTCTTTAATTGAGCACAGCAACCGGATCATGACTCGATGCAGACAAGACTGACCTTTTGCCCTCCAATCCCTCCCTTTCCGATCCCCAAATCTCTGCTTCTCATTGGCTATCTTCCAAGTCATTCTCCAGACTTCTTGTCTCATTATTTCCCAGGAATGTCTCCCCCCTCCTCATTTCCACGACAACCCGGCTTCAAAGGGATTTAGCAGGCAAAAGTTCAGAGTTTATTTCTCTCCTCTCTATGCCAGTGCTGAGACGCTGACATGTTCTTAAAATCAAGTTTAAAAAACTCTCACCAGATCGTAACACTTTCATTCATTCTCTTCCATTCAGGGCTGTCCCAACTTCAGCAGCTTAATGGCTGCCTCTTCAGCGCCGGAAAAAAGAGTTCCTCCTGGATCAACCAGGGACTTTGCAGTGTCCCTGGGATCAGCAGAATGTGCTCTCCTCTATCACTGTCTCAGCAGGACAGTGAGGTCCAAATTGGACCATCCAGCGGTGGAGATATTGGCGGTAGTTTCGTAGCCCCGAAACGTTCCGTCGTCCTGTCGCAACACCAGCCCCGCCTCCTCCCAACTCTGTTATTCTATTCTATTTTTTCCTTCCCTATTTTTTTTTTGCACTTTTTTGCTTACTTTTTACTTTTCTTACTTTTTTCTTCCAAAATGTGTATTTTTATTTTTTAACATTTCTTTTATAAAAATTTAATAAAATTATATTTAAAAAAAGAACTTGCCTTTAATGTGCAATGCGTACAGTTCATTGTAGTAGTTATTACAATGTGCCTGTACATACAATTTTATTTTTAGCCCATATTTTAGACACATGCCATACATGCACACACACACACACACACACACACCACATTTTGTCTATCATTTTTTCTTAACAAGAAAAATGTGCTCAGTCAAAAAGCTCCAGAATTAAAGTGCAAACTTATGGATATTCTATGATATTTTGTAGATGTCAGAGTTCTGACTGATGCCCTAATTAAATCATAAGCCTTAAGCTAAGCTTAAAAAAAAAACAGTTATTTATTAGGAGCTTCATTTGGCATGTTCCAAGTGAAGCCAACTCTGACCCCATGTAATTTATGTTCCAGCTCTGACCCTGTTTCCCCCCCCCGCCCCCAAGATGTGTCATCAGTCACATTCTCCAATGAAGCAATTCCGCGAGTTGTAGAGTCTTTAGGAACCCGAAGTGGCCTGATGAACCTCATGGCTCCTCTGGAGGATTAGGGTGCATAGGGATTCTGGGATGTAGAGTTTCATCCCCTTCCACGCTAGGTCATCTCTTTTTGTCAAGATGTGTTGTTTGTCACAGAATCAGAGGTCTGCTAGCAGTTCAGTTTTGAGTTTCATAGTTAGATCGCTTGCAGGTTGATCTTGCCGGTTGCAACATTGTCATCTTGTGGTCACTTGGGTGGCTGCTTGGATGATGGCATCTACTATCTCCTCCCGTTCGCATTTGTCCTGGGGCATCTGGGAGAGGGTGTCAGCGAGGAAGTTCCTCCCCCCTGGGATGCGCTTTAGCACCAAGTCAAACCAGTTGAAGTATTGAGCCCAGCAGACTTGTCTAAGGACCCCCTTATAGAGTTGTTCATGCAGCACCTTGTTTATAAATGCATGAACACCGCCAGGGGCCCCTGCAGTCTGAAAGGCATCACTTTGAATTAGAAGCTCCCTAGGGGGCAGTTGAATGCTGTTTTCCATTCATCTTGTGTGGACTCGGTAATATGCTTCCCTGAGGTCTAATTTGGTAAAGACTTTTCCCTTGGCTAGGTGAGATAGCATGTCCTTCATGAGAGGGAGGGGGTATAGATTGTGTACTCACATATAGTTTATCCCTCTAAAATCCATGCATAATCTTATAGTTATGTCTGTTTTTCTTCTGAATAGGACTAGGGCTGTGACCCGTGGCTTGGCTGGCTCTATGAACCCCCTTGTTAGGTTTTTGTCTATGTATTTGTGCATTTCTTGCATTTCATAGGGCGCCATGGCATGGGTTTGAGTAGTTTTGCTCCAGGGATGATTTTGATGACTCAGTCTGTTTTACTATGGCGGGGTAGGACGTTGCTCTTGGCCATGCTGAATGTTTCCGTGAGGTCCTGATATTCTCTGGGGATCTGTTCAACCTCTGGGATTTTGTCAGAGGTGGCTGCCATTTGTTCTGGTAGGGTCTTTGGGAGGGTTCCCTGTGTGGGTGATGCTTCTATTTGCTGATGTGGAGGGGGTTGGGGTATTGATCCTTCACCCACTCTGAAATCAACCTCCACATTTCTTCCTTATGTTGGCCTGAGCAATCCCATTTGTTTGAGTTAGAAAACTTTCATTTTGCCTAACCTGACCAATTTGTTAGCTATTTAGCAGAGGAACAACCAACTCTTCAATTGATATAATGGTAAGTGGTAATACTAGTGTTTTAGGTCAATGTTTCTCAACCTCAGCAAATTTAAGACATGTGAACTTCTCCCAGAATTCCCTAGCCAGCATGCTGGTGTTGACAAATACTATTTTATTCCATTTGTTAGAATGGTATAGTTAATAAAACGTTTGTTGTGTAAAACAAATGTTGCTGGTTTAAAACAGAATAAGATGTTTTCTTTTTAATTACTTTTTTCTTTCCAAGCTTCTTACCTTTCCTTTATCTTCTGCTTATTTATTCTAACAGTACAGTTCCACCATTTCATTCATTTTCCAGTTACCTGAGCTGAGTTTCACCCTCAACTTTTGGACAGCCCAAATATTCTATGGTTTGTTTGGAAGTTAAGATGAAAGCCTTCTACTTTTATGCTTTACACACATCCCCCTCCCACTGATACATAAAGTTAAAATTATATATACAGAATATACAATCTATACTATATTATACACATACAACAAAATGCCAAGGAACACCTGCCCAGACATGGGGAAATTATTTACCATTACTTTGATAAAGAAAATAATTGATCATTACTTCCTGATAGAGGACGGCATATAAACAAGAAATTACCAATGGAAATATATGCTAGCCTGCATTCTAGACAGAATGTCTTATAGGCTGATGCTAAGGCAGGATTTATTCAAACGGATTTGGGCACAGGACGGGAGCAACCTAAATGGTAGCTGCAGGTACTTGAAGATATAACTTTAGCTACTGATGAATGACAAGTATTTTTATGTCATAGATCAATATTTTACAATGTGTTGTTCAGTTAGATGAGAAATGCTTTAACATGGAGGAGAGGAGAGGAGAGGAGAGGGAGATTGTGAAATCCATAGTTAGATAATATCATACCTGATTTGACGAACTGAAGGTTCATAAAATGATGAGGCTTATTTGGATATAAGGTCTGATATATTGATCAGTTTTTAATTTTATTTTTTTTAAAAAAAAAAATATTTATTTTTATATGCCGCCCTTCTCCAGAGACTCAGGGCGGCTTACAATGTGTTAAGCAATAGCCTTCATACTTTTGTATATTTTATACAAAGTCAGCTTATTGCCCCCACAAACCGGGTCCTCATTTTACCCACCTTAGAAAGGATGGAAGGCTGAGTCGACCTTGAGCCTGGTGAGAATTGAACTCGGAGTAATTGCAGGCAGCTGGATGTGAAACGCTGCCTTAGTAGGAGGCATTAACCTCCTACGCCACCCAGGCTCCTTGATATAATGATATAATGATATAATGATATAATTATAATGATATAATGATCAGTCTAATGAACCCTTTCATGAATCACTGCCTTGTCATGGCGAAGGGGCTTGCACAGCACAATGAAGCTATTGCAATGCCGTAGAGGGCCAGCCAAGACAGACAAGTCATAGCAGAGAGTTCTGACAAAATGTGATCCCGTGGAGAAGGAAATGACAGCCCACTCCAGTATCTTTGCCATGAAAACCCCATGGACAGTACCAAAAGGAAAAAAGATATGACGCTGGAAGATGAGCCCCTCAGGTCGGAAGTTGTCCAATATGCTACTGGGGAAGAGCAGAGGGCTAATACTAGTAGCGCCAGAAAGAGTGAAGCGACTGGGCCAAAGCTGAAAGGATGCTCAGCTGTGGATGCATCTGGTGGTGAAAGGAAAGTCCGATGCTGTAAATCTCTATACTCCATAGGAACCTGGAATGTAAGATCCATGAATCAAGGCAAGCGGGACGTAGTCAAACAAGAGATGAAAAGACTGAACATCGACATCTTAGGAATCAGTGAACTAAAATGGACAGGAATGGGTGAATTCAGATGACTGTCAGGTATACTACTGCAGGCAAGAATCCCTCAGAAGAAATGGAGGCCATCATAATAAAAGAATAGGAAAAACTACTGGAATACAATCCCTAAAATGACAGAATGATCTCAGTTCAAATCCAAGGCAAACCATTCAAGATCACAGTAGTCCAAGTCTATGCCCCAACCACTGGTGCTGAAGAGGCTGAAGTTGACCAGTTCTATGAGGAACCTACAACACCTTTTAGAATTAAAACCAAAAAATGATGTTGATGGGAGATTGGAATGCTAAAATAGGAAGTCAAAAGATAACCAGAATATTAGGCAAGTTTGATTTTGGAGTACCACTGTGCACCATTGCACTCATTTCACATGCTAGCAAAGTTATGCTCAAAATCCTATAAGCTAGGCTCCAGCAGTATGTGGACCGAGAACTACCGGAAGTACAGGCAAGATTTCGAAGAGCTAGAGCAACTAGAGATCAAATTACCAACATATGCTGGATCATGGAGAAAGCTAGGGAGTTCCAGAAAAACATCTATTTCTGCTTCATTGATTATGAAGGGCTGAGGACTTTGTCCAGTATCTGTATGACAAAATCGCCCAGATTCGGGAAGACTTGGACTCTGACTGGGTAGATTCAGGAGGAATGATGGAGGCAGGTCTTGAGAATGTTATCCGGGAAGAGTTTGACTCTGTGACTCCCGAAGACGTGGACAGGATTCTGGGTAGACTGAATGCAGCCACATGTTTATTGGACCCGTGTCCCTCCTGGTTGGTGCTGGCTTCTCAGGAGGTGACACGAGGCTGGCTCCAGGGGATTAGGACCTGGGTACTAACGGGACCGCCTGCTGTCACCAGTAGCCTCCCACCGACCAGTACGCTCCCATAGGGAGGGGCTCCTCCGGGTGCCGTCGGCCAAACAGTGTCGACTGGCGGCCCCAGGGGGAGAGCCTTCTCTGTGGGGGCACCTGCTATCTGGAATGAGCTCCCCCCGGAGATATGGAGGATCCCGGATTTACGCACCTTCCACCGTGCCATCAAGACCTTTTTATTTCAACAGGCTGGCCTGGCCTAACTTATCTTTTTAATTGTAAATTTTAAATCTGTTTTACAATCTTAGGGGTATTTTAATCTGTTCCGGGCCAAACAATTTAATTGGGTTTTATATTGTCTTTTAAATTTTGTAGTCTGTATGTTTTATCTCTTTGGCTGTTCACCGCCCTGAGTCCTTCAGGAGTAGGGCGGTATATAAATCTAATAAAATGAAAATGAAAAGAAATGAAATGCTAAAGCCTTTGATTGTGTGGGTCACAACAAACTGTGGCAAGCTCTTAAAGAGATGGGAGTACCAGACCTTATTTGTCTCTTGAGAAACCTATATGCGAGTCAAGAAGCAAAAATGAGAACTGGACACAGAATCACTGATTGGTTCAAAATTGGGAAAGGAGTTTGGCAAGGCTGTATACTGTCACCTTCCCAATTTAACTTATATGCAGAGCACATCATGAGAAAGGCAGGGCTAGATAAATCACATTGGAATTAAGATTTCCAGAAGAAATATCAAAAACCTCAGCTATGCAGATGATACCACTCTAATGGCAGGAGGTGAAGAGGAACTAAACAGCCTCTTGATGTTGGTAAAGGAGGAGAGTGCAAAAGTTGGCTTGAAATTCAACATTAAGAAAACTAAGATCATGGCTCCCAGCCCTTTCAATTCCTGGCAAATAAATGGGGAAGAAATGGAGGTAGTGACAGATTTTATTTTATTTTCTTGGGCTCCAAGATCACTCCACATGGGGACTACAGCCAAGAAATTAAAGGCGCTTGCTCCTGGGGAGGAAAGCTAGACAGCATACTAAAAAGCAGAGACAGCATACTAAAAAGCAGAGACTTTACCCTGCCAACAAAAGTGCGTATAGTCAAGGCTATGGTTTTCCCAGTTGCAATGTATGGTTGTGAAACTTGGACCATAAGGAAGGCTGAGCGCCAAAGAATTGAGGCCTTTGAACTATGGTGCTGGAGAAGACTCCTGTGAATCCCTTGGACTGCAAGGCAATCAAACCTGTCAGTCCTAGGGGAGATCAACCCTGACTGCTCTTTAGAAGGCCAGATCCTGAAGATGAAACTGAAATACTTTGCCACATAATGAGAAGAAAGGACTCACTGGAGAAGAGCCTAATGCTGGGAATGTTTGAGGACAAAAGAAGAAAGGGACGGCAGAGAATGAGGTGGCTGGATGGAGTCACTGAAGCAGTTGGCGTGAGCTTAAATGGTTTCTGGAGTATGGTAGAGGACAGGAAGGTCTGGAGGAAAGTTGTCCATGGAGTCGCGATGGGTTGGACATGACTTCGCAACTAACAACAGCTAATGAAGCATTGTTTTAATATTGATCTAGAAATAAGGGCTTAAGAAGGGTCTTAGATCATGAAGAGACTTGTAGTTACATTCAAGCAAATACAAAGATGTTTCATCTTCAGGCCTGTGGCAGTTAAAATGAAGGAGCAGACCCAATGGTGGGATTCAGCCAGTTTGCATTGGTTCAGGAGAACCGGTTGTTAACTTTCCGAGCAGTTCGGCGAACTGGCTGTTGGAAGAAATCTCCTTCCAACAGCCTTTTGTTTTTCCTACCTTAACGTGTTAATCCTGTCAGGAAGGCAGGAAGGTGCCTCTGTGTGTTATTTCTAGCCTAATCCATTTTATCTTTACTGCCCTGCTTAAGTGTTTTCAGAAACTGCTTCTTCGGTTAAGCCAGGGGTCTGCTACCTTAAACTCTCAAAGAGCTATTTGGACCTGTTTCCCACAGAAAAGAAAACACCAGAAGCCACAAAACCTAGGTGGGCATGGCCAACTCAATGTCACTCCCACCCAGGCTCATAACCGCCCCAGCCACACCTACCCAGGTTTCATGGCTCTTAGTGTTTTCTGTGGGAAATGGGTCTCTCTCTCTCTCTCTCTCTCTCTCTCCCTCCCCCTCCCCCTCCCCCTTCCTCCCTCCATCTCATTTCTGTTTTTCTCTTTTTCCTCTCCCTCCCTCCTCCTTTCTTTCTTTCTTTCTTTCCTTCCTTCCTTTCCTTCCTTCCCTTTCCCTCTTTCTCTTTCTTTCTTTCTCATTGAATACGATAGCAAATCCAAAATAAAATTATTAATTGTGGGAAATTGCTTCTCATTAATCTTTTCATAGTGAACTCTAAGTTGGTAGAAGCTGGCAACATTGTACTAACAGCAACAGCATATATATTGTGATTTCTTTTGAGTTTGACAATATAATACATTATCCAAAATTATAAATAATCATATTTTCATGTGCATTTTTGCCACCTCTGTTATTTCCTTTTTTTTTTTTTTTAAATCAGACTTTCTTCCAATTCGTGCCTTCTGGCAAACTGCAGTTTTCTTGGCAAGAGATCTAGCTTGCCACTGCTTTCGTCATAGGTCTGAGGGAGTTTCTTTCTTTCTTTCTTTCTTTCTTTCTTTCTTTCTTTCTTTCTTTCTTTCTTCCTTCCTTCCTTCCTTCCTTCCTTCCTTCCTTCCTTCTTTCCTTCTTCTTTCTTTCTTTCTTTCTCTTCCTTCCTTTCTTTCTCCCTCTTCTTTCTCTCATTTGTTTCCCTCTCTTTTCCTCTCTTTCATTCTCTCCCTCCAGCTCTCTTTCATTTTTCTCCCACTCTCTCCCCCCTTCTCTCTCTCTCTCAATTGTTTCTCTCTCTTTTTCCTCTCATTTTCTCCCTCCATCATTTTCTCATTTCTATCCTTCTTTCTCTCCCCCTTTCTCTCTCTCATCTCTTTCTCGCACGCATGTGCACACACAAACGAAATACCCTCCTGGGCCGGGATCACAGTTGCAGCTGCAAGGACGGTGACTCCTCCTCCCACTGCTGCCACTGCACAGTGAGGTGAGTAGCCGGCTGCACAGTGTGGCTCTCCTGCACTGCACAGGAGAGCCACACTGTGCAGGAGAGTCATGCACAGAGCAGGAGAGCCACACTGCACAGGAGATTCCTGTGCAACACAGGAGATCCACGCAGCACAGGAGAGCCATGCTGCGCAGGAGATTGCTGTGCAGCACAGGAGAGCCTGCACAGTGCAGAAGAGCCACATTGCACAGGAGAGGTGGAGCTCTTCCCTCCCTGCATCTGATGACAGCAACTGCTGTGCTGCTCCTCCCCATTCCCCTCCTTCCTGAGCTGATATGAAGGGGACCGTGGCTGGCGCTGAGCTGCCTGGGAAGGACGCGGAATCGCAAAAAGCAGCCAGTCATGGGCAGTGTGGAAAAAATGCTAGGGTCGCTTCAGCCACATGGCTTTGCAAAGGAGGCTTGCGCCTTCTCGGAGTGGAGAGCAGATTGCACAACCGGGTCAGCAGGAAGCCATAGGAGAGGGGTCAAAGAGCTGCATGCAGCTCTTGGGCCACAAGTTGCCAACACCAGGGTTAAGCTTTCTTACATTGTAACAGCTGTTTAATGGTTCTTGGCAGTACACCCAGACTTTCTATAGCCTGAGCAGCTTCTCTGGAGGTTTTTTTTTCCCCTTTGCTGGTACTTTTATTCCAGGGCTTGACTTTTTTTAAGGGGAAGGGTTGTTTTAAGCTTTTTACACTGTTTTAATTGTTCCTGGCACTGTCCTTTTGGGATGTACTTCCAACATGGTTGAATCCCCTCCTGGCCACTACTTGCCTCCTCCGTCCCCAATTAAGGGTAGAAGGGGGCGATCACAGGCCTCTTTCTTCCCTGGATCTGTAATCTTCTCTAAATGGAGCGATTTGGCTAGTCTTTGGCTTCTTTGTTTGTTTGTTACAAAAAAAAGGGGGGCTTTGGTAGGTCTCTCCCCCCCCCCAAGCGATGAGGTAAAGTTTTCGGACTGCCGCTGCCTGCCTGATCAAGTTAATCCTTTAAAAAAAAATCTTTTTTAAGATGAGTCTTTCTCTCTTACTTCCAATACAATCTTTCCTTAAATCTGGATAATTTCCTTAGGATATCTTGTGAAGTGAGTGAGACCAGCTGGTATCTTTAAGTAGTGGAAATGGATCTAAGGATTGCTTCTCAAAGTGGAAAAGGGTGCTTTGTCAGTTCACTGAGCATAGGAGTCTCTTGTCTATGGAGATTCTTCAGTCATCCAGGTCATGGTACTCCCAAAGGTGCTTTTTTCAAGAGGCAACTGGACTTTCTTGGTTTCCAGAAAGTCCAGTTGCCTCTTGAAAAAGCACCTTTGGGACAAGAGTCTCTTGCCTTGCTTTGGAGTGGGCAAAGCACATGATTGCCCACTGATAATAAGTGGATCCTCCTTCCAATTTGTTTTAGTTTTCTCTCATGATAATAAGGCTTAGTAACATGGCACCAGGCTTGAAGTTTATTTAGATATCTGTGGCATGTACTACTTTAATTGTGATCCTGACAAGCTTGGGAGGGCAGAGACTCGAACCTAGGTGCCCTATATACTTTGTTAATTTGTCTCTTTAGCTCAGCATTTTGAAGCCCAAGTATGCCCACCCACTTTCTGGAGAGCTTAAATGACCTCTCTGCTAAAGGGTTTCACTTTATGAGCAAGAGTTAGCTGCCGATAGTTATCATTGCATTTTAACTATTTTAATTCCTCAAGGTGCTCTGGCACCTTGCCTGATTTGTAACTCTGGGTTGCAGGTATTGCTGATGAAAAGGAAAGTATTCTGACAGAATGGTTTAGGTTTTCATGATGGCTGTGACTCATTGATCTTCAGTGTGTAATCCCCCATTTCTAATCTAATGATTGGTATTTAGGGCAGCTTTTTGCAAGCAGAGAAGTTGTTTGTATTTTTGTACAAGTAATCCATGACTTACAACAGTTCATTTAGTGACCATTCAAAGTTACAATGACACTGAAAAAAGTGACTTATGACAGTTTTTCACACTTACAACCATTGCAGCATCCCCATAGTCACGTGATAAAAATTCAGATGGTTGACAACTATCTCACATTTATGATGGTTGTAGTTTCTCAGTGTTATGTGATCCCCTTTGGCAACCTTCTAACAAGCAAAGTCAATGGGGAGGCCAGATTCACTTAACAGCCGTGTTACTAACTTAACAACTGCCATGATTCACTTAACATATAGGACAATAAAAGTTGTGAAATGGGACAAAATTCACTTAATAAATTTCCCACTTAGCAACATAAATTTTGGTCTCAATTGTGATCGTAAGAGATAGGAAAGGCCAGGCCAGGCATGATGAGGAGAGGCTGGGAGGGGAGGGGAGGGGTGAGGGAAGGCCAGGCATGGCAAGGACAGGCTGGCTGAGGTGAGGCACCCCTAGACAGGGGTGACATTGAGTTGGCCACACCTACCCAGCTGGTCATTAGGGCAGAGAACCAGTTAATTTGAATCCCACCACTGGTCAGACCTATGTATATGCTCTTTGTTCTCTACCTAGAGAACAGTTTAGCTAAACATCTGAGCAGGGCTAATGAAGTGCTTCTAAGGATGGAAGATGTCCTTTCAGTGATGAAATTCAGCTGGTTCTATCTGAACTGGTAGTGCTGGTGGCGGGAGGCTCCGCCCACCCACCCGGATGTCATCAAATCCCATTTTTGACCCTCTGCGCATGCGCAGAAGGCTCTGTGCATGTGTGGAGAAGGCGCACACGAGCGTAGCGAGCATGCGCCCCCGCTCACATTTACGAACCGGTAACGAAGGTAAGTAAATTTCACCCCTGCCTCTGAACTTTTGATTCCGAAAGTCCCATTGCTGCCCACCCCCAAAAAGAGCAAAAGTATTTGAAATAAGAAAGCATGTGTTTCATTTATTCTAATTATTCTGGTATAGGTTTGAATCCACAAATATTAATATTTTAGCATGATTATGGGGTGTAAAATGAGAAAGGCTAATTTTCTCATCAGAAAAGGACCCAGGCTGTGATGGTTGGATCAGAACTAATAGTTTTTCTCAACATCTGGTTGCTATTCAATATTGAGGATTTGGAACCCAACTCTAATTTTCCCAGAGAAGCAACAACATTGGGTCAAATTTCTCTTAATGTATATGTCAACTTCCAACAATACTAGTTAAATACTTTGTGCTATGTTTGTTTTTAGCTTCATACAGTGGATGATCTCATACAGTTTTCCCATAATTTTTGTACATGTTGTTTAGAAACAGCCAGTAATAAAGAATTGGTAATGAGAAAATCCAGGGGTGAAATCCAGCAGGTTCTGGAAAACCAGTAATGGAAATTTTGAGCAGT
This sequence comes from Pituophis catenifer annectens, assembly GCF_029215685.1. Taxonomy (NCBI): domain Eukaryota; kingdom Metazoa; phylum Chordata; class Lepidosauria; order Squamata; family Colubridae; genus Pituophis; species Pituophis catenifer. The sequence continues at coordinate 49,940,011 of NW_027256884.1, read as the reverse complement.
TCGGAGAACCGGCAGCGGAAATTTAGAGTAATACCACCTCTGGCTTGCCCCAGAGTGGGATGGTAATGGAGATTTTGCAATATCCTTCCCCCAGGAGTGGGGAGGGAATGGGGATTTTGCAGTATCCTTCCCCTGGAGTGGGGTGGGAATGGAGATTTTGCAATATCCTTCCCCTGCCACACCCACCAAGCCACCCCAACCAAGCCACACCATGCCCATCAAGCCACGCGCAAAGAACCGGTAGTAAAAAATTGGATTTCACCACTGAGAAAATCCCATGGAACATAATAATACAGTAATAAATATATTCACATCAGTTTCAGAATTGACATGTTCTGCTATGCATGAATATGAACATATCCTCAAGCCAGCACTATTTCTTCATTTAGTGCAAAATTCTTGTTAGACAGGTGAATCCTTATGGTCATAGCATAGAAAATATATGGTCCACCTGTTCCAGCCCTGGCAATCAATTCTATGCCAATTTATTAGGAAACAATTTCCTAATAAACAACTAATTTCAGGTTTTTAATTGCATTTATACTGTTATTTTTTTCTTGAAAGTTTAAGATCATTTTCATGGAATCTGACTTAATTTTATTCCCATCAGTCATCCAGCGTGGTACATGGAGACACACACACACATATGCACACAAATGGAGGGAGAGGGATTAACCTAAAACACTCAGAGAGCCTCATCATTCAGTGGAAACTTGAATCTGACTCTCACTGGCCTAAGTCTCTTAATTACATCTCACTATACTTTTCTCAAGCACGTGTGCATATTATGAAAAACTCTAATTTCAACAATTATATTTCAGATGTCAAGACCTGGAAAATCCCCAAATTTTGTTCTTGATTACATCTTTTAACATACTATTTTCTAGCAATGAACATTGTAAGCTAATAATATAAAAAATCTGCTTTATATCATGAAACAGGATCAGAAAGCTATTTAGATTTTCAGGTACAACACCCTGTTCAGTGCAAGAGTTCGAATTTAAGTACTTCTGAGAAATTTTTACCCAACTTCTGCTTGAACACATTCATCAAAAGGGAACTTAATAAAACAAGGTAGATTCCACTGTTGAATTATTTGTAATCTTAAGTGTTTGTCCTACCTCTGTACAGATTACAGTTTCTAAAGATACTTGTAGCTGAGAATGAATAGTTCATTTTATAATCCTAATCACTAGAAAATTTTAGATAAAATATATCATTAAAAACTTGACATTACATAGACTGAGCTATGGGAAACTCCAAATATTCTAGCCTGCCACATTTACTAGGCCAAGCACCAGTGTCAGGAGCCAATCATAAGAACTTTCCATAATATTTATTGCAACTGTAAAGAAGAAAACTGCAAAAATATGAGTTTATTTTAACAACTCCAGAAATGTTAAGACTGTCAGAGTTCCTGAATATGAGAATTTATAAAAGTCTTTGTGGTTTTGCCTATATAACACTAAATTTGACCTCAGTTTGTTCTGCTGTTTCCAAATTCTGGGGTGTTCAATTTTATGGCTCCCACACAAACAGCTTGAAGAATTCTTGGCTTCTGGTTCCTATTTTGGCAAGCACTTCTGGATCAGCCCCAAAGTAAAGCAATTCTTGCTTCTTGTTTTATGTTAATTATCTGGCTACAGATAAAGATTTCTTGAAAGACATCTGATTACAACATTAAACAGGCAGAGAAGAAATCTTACATAGCCATTTTGCTTTTTGTGCTAAAGACCTATTGTATGTATGACCTGTTCTCCTTGTGTCTGCCAAACAGGGGGAAAATGAAATAAATGGATAGCAGCATTCAGCTGCTTTCAAGTGTCATTTGTGGGGTTCCTTTATATTAGAAGAAATGGATTATGGGAAACAAAGGGAGAATGCTTGTCCTGGATTAGAAAGCTGGGTTGGAGATCATCCCAAAGGTACTTTTTCATCTTCTTTTGAAGATGTTTCACTTCTCATCCAAGAGGCTGCTGGGGCTATCAAAGAAACAACCCCGCTAGAAGCCATTTTAATGTTTATGTTATTGCAATTTGATTATACTTTTGATCTCCATTAGTACCATTTCAGCTTGGTGTTGCTGATATGTAACTATTTTAATCAGCATAGGATGGGCTTTATCTGCTTGGACCAGTCAGATACTAGCTATGTCTCCAGCCTGGTTCATACACAACATAAACCCAGCTTTTATGGCTAAGGGAGCTTATAAACCAAACCAAGCAAATAACACTGTGGTTTAGCTGTTTTGTTAAAAAGAGATCATGCCAAACCTGTTGTGGCCCCACCCTCCGAGCCTATCTCATCGGATGAGCCTATCTCATCCGAACATGAAGAAGAGGAGTCGGCCAGGCCTCCCTCTCCAGGCCCCTCCCCTCTGGCACTGCCTCAAGTGCCGGCCGAGGAAGAGGAGATTAGCCAGGAGCCAGGTGTTTCCGATGAGAGCGAGGGAGGTGATCTGTCGTTCCTGGATCCACGCCAACGAAGGCGTGATAAACGGTTGCAGCAGTTAAGGAGGCGTGCCAGGGATTATAACTGAGTCACTGGACCACACCCCAGAGACTATATAAGAGAGTGTGGTGGCCATTTAAGACTCTGTGACGGACAAAAACTAACTCTGGCTAGTCACTTGAACAACGCTTAAAGCTGCCGAAGGTTTCTTGTTTGGAACTGGACTATTTATAAAATGTGTGTATTTCTGTTTATCTGGTGAAGGGATATTCCGTTTATTGAAGTAAAAGCACTTGGCAGTCGGTACTCGTATTGCTGCCAAGTTTCTGATAACAACCTGTGTGCGTGCCAAGTGCTTTCTTAACCCTCGGCTGGCTGTGTTTGTGTGTGTATGGAGACGGGGACAGAACAAAACCAATCTTATTTCATTCTTTGACAAAGTGACTAAAATAGTAGACCAGTGAAATGCTGTGAACATACTATACTTTTTTTTTTAATTTGATTTATATCGTGCCCTTCTCTGGAGACTCAGGGCATCTTACAATGTGTTAAGCAATAGCCTTCATACTTTTGTATATTTATACAAAGTCAGCTTATTGCCCCCACAAACTGGGTCCTCATTTTACCTACCTTAGAAAGGATGGAAGGCTGAGTCAACCTTGAGCCTGGTGAGATTCGAACTTACAGTAATTGCAGACAGCTAGTGTTAAACACAATGCTTTTAGTCTGCTGAGCCACCAGGCCCAGACTTCAGCAAGGCATTTGACAAAGTAGACCACATGTTAAATGGGGGCGCAGTGAAGAGACAGGACTTCAGCATCTTTATTGTGGATTCGCGATCAGAATAGACTCGCCAGCAGGCTGCTGGAGCTCTGTTTTTAAAGAGTGCCATCAGCCTAGCCAGCCACTGACAACAGTTTATTTTTCCCACTGCTAGATGGACCAATCAGTGGTGAGTATGCAAATATGGTCCTCTGTACGTGCATCTGTAACACCCCTCCCCTCCTAGATAGCTTTTACCCAATCATCTTCTTTCTAAGTCACATAATCATGCAGGTAGGCAGGGTGCTTGAGGGTGCACCCGGACCTGCGCAGTTCACTTGTTCCAGCCCCGGCAGCCAGTGCAGTCAGGCCTGCCACCGCTCCTGAGTCCACGAAAGGAACCTCCTGGAATTTCCCCATGGGCATGGTGGACTCTGCCCCACCTCTCCTTCTTCAATTCCAAGATCTCAACACGAGACTCCCGCTTCCTCAGATAAGTGCTCGCATGCCTCTACTGGTGGTGAGATTAGGGCCTCGGCATTGGTCGTAATTAGGGCTGGTTGTTCGTGTTGGCTGCTGGGTTGTGTCGGTTTGTATGCTCCTTGGGGTGGAGTATCGCTTCAGGGCTGGGGTCTATTTGGGACAAGTTGTCAGACAGGGCTGGGGTCTATTTGGGACAAGGGATGGTCTGACTGCCTTAGCCTCGACTCTCCTACTCTATTCCGGAGTTGGTCGATATGCCTCCTCCATATTCTGCCGTCCTCAAGTTCCACTTGATATGACTTGGGCCCGATAATTGATACTATCTTTGCCCATAACCAAGTGGGGTATCCTGTATAGTTATGGGCATATACCAAATCTCCCCTCCCGAATGCTCTGGTCTGTCTCATCGATTTTAAAGGGGTCTCTGGGTGGTATTGGAGGTGTAATCTATCTAGTTGGGACCTCAGTTTCCATCCCATCAGTAACTCAGATGGACTTCTATTTGTTGCCGCACTGGGTGTTATGAGTTGTGCTAGGAGAAATTGGTCTATTTTTTCTTGCCAATTCTTGAGACCCATTTTGGTGAGTGCTTCTTTGGTTGATTGCACCATTCATTCTGCTTGACCATTGCTCACCTGACTGAATGGTGCAACCAATATATGCCTGATCCTTTGTCCCACCAAAAATGATTCAAATGATTTTGCTGTGAGCTCAGCCCCATTGTCAGAGACCAGGATGTCCAGTAGCCTGTGGGTGGCAAAAGTCCTCCGCAGGGCCCTGATGGTCGCTTCTGTGGTTGAGGTGGGCATTGTAACCACCTCCAGCCACTTGGAGTATGCGTCCACAAAAATTAAAAAGGTTTGTTCCCCTTCATTGGCCCCGCAAAATCAATATGTATTCTTGACCATGGTCACTTTGGATTCTCCCACTCCCTAGGAGCCGGCCTGGATTCTTGGCAGGGAGTGCAGGTAGCCACCCATTCCATAATGTCTTGATCTGTATCTGGCCACCATATGTAGCTCCAGGCCAATGTCTTCATTCGTACAATGTCCGGGTGCCCCACATGCAATGTTTCCAATACCTGCTTCCTCAAGCATTGAGATACAATTACTCTATCCTCCCCCAATAGGCATCCCTTTAGTGTTGATAGTTCATATTATTTGGTTTGAAATGGTTTGAACTCTTCCCCCATTTTCCCTTAAGGCCACCCCCTCAACACCCAGTTCAAAACTTGGGACAATGTTTTGTCTTTCATTGTATATTCTGCTATCTCATTGACGGTGACTGGGCTGGCTGCACCAATGTCTATGAACAAGACATGTGCGATGGGGACAGGGTCTTCAATGAGCTCGCGCAAGGGACACCTGCTGAGGGCATCTGCATTGGCGATGCTTTTCCCGGGCCAATGTAATAGTCTAAAGCAGTTATGGCTAACCTTTTTGCTGTTGTGTGCCAAAAGCAGGGGGAGTGTGGGGAGGTCACGCACAGGTGTTCCCACACCCATAATTAAATGCGCCCTGCCCCCTGTGCATACGCACGCAACCCCCCCTACACTCCCCCCCTTTTGGCACGTGATGGCATGGTACGCCCATTTTTCACCCTCCCCAGGTTCCAGAGGCTTTCTAGGAGCCTGGGGAGGGTGAAAACAGCCTCCCCCACCCTCCTGGAGGCCCTCCGGAGGCCAGAAACTGCCTGATTCCTGACTTCCAGTGGGCCCGAAAACCAGCTGGCATGCCCACTGATATGGCTCCGCCATCTGTGGCACGCGTGCCATAGGTTCGCCATGATGGGTCTATAGTCATATGCAGTCAGGAAGATTGACCACCTAGCCATTCTTGGGGACATATAGTTCAGTGTTTGTCAACCCCTGCAATAATACCTAAAAGTGGCTTGTGATCAGTAATAAGTTTGAATGGCCTCCCATATAGATATTCATGGAAACACTTTATTCCCACCACAGCAGCCAATGCTTCCCTGTTCAATTGGCTGTAGTTTCTCTCTGCGGGTGACAATGTTTTGGAGTAAAATGCAATGGGGGCCTCAGTTCCATCTGGTAGCCGGTGACTGAGGACAGCCCCGACTCCAAAAGGTGAAGCATCACATGTCAATAAAAGGGTTAGGGTTTCGTTATATTGAATGACGATGCTCTCTGATGATAATAATTCCTTAACAGCTGCAAATGTGTCCCCAGGTCCAAGTGGCTGTCTTGCCTAGCAGTCTGTGCAAAGTTTCAGCAATAGTGGCCTTCTGTTTTAAAAAAATGCTATAAAAGTTTAATAGTCCGAGGAAAGCCTGGAGTTCAGGTTTGTTCTTGGGGGTGGAGACTTCTTTAATTGCTTTGACTTTACTGTTCATGGAGTGGATCCCTGAATCATCAATTAAGTAACCCAAGAATTCCACTTGCGATTCTCCTATTTTGCATTTCTCTTTTTTGACTTTGAGGCCCCTCTTTTGAAAACACTCCAAGGTCTCTTTTAACTGGACGATAAATTGCTCTTTGTTGTCCCTGGACATGAGGACATCATCAAAATATGGTACTACCCCTGGAATGTCCTGTAGGCATCACTCCATTATGCTCTGGAATAACCCCAGTGCCATGCCTACCCCAAATTGGAGACAGTGGCATTTAAATGCCCCGCAGTGCGTCACAATGGTTTGCACTTCTGTAGTGGCAGCATCTACTGGAAGTTGCTGGCACGCTCGTGCTAAGTCTAATTTTGAGAATATTTTTCCATTCCCTAGTGCAGTGATGGTGAACTTTTTCAGCAACGAGTGCCCAAACCGATTGTATGTGCATGTGCGTGCGCCGGAGTGCCAGAAACCCGAAGACCAGCTGGCCGGCACACACATGCCTGTTTTTTTGCTGTTTTTCAGGCTGTTTTCAGTGTATTTTTGGTCCATTTTTAGGCTGTTTTCAGGCCGGTTTTTGGGTCAAAAACAGCCTGGAAAACAGCCTAGAAATGGCCTGAAAACGGCCTGTTTTGGGGCCATTTCAGGCTGTTTTCTGGCACTCTAGTGCCCATGAAGACCAGCTGGCGATGGTGCACTTGCCCACAGAGAGGGCTCTGCATGCTACCTCTGGCATGCATGCCATAGGTTCATAGGCCAGAGAGCAAGCGGAACTCTTCAGGGCTTGAGCTGGATTGAGGTAACACTGTGGCCTAGGTTAAAAGATATAGGTTTTCCTGTATACTTGCCTAGGTTCCCATCAAAAATGTCCCAAATTCGGTGAGCAGCATCTCGAATTCATTCCCTTGGATCTTGTGGATGCCAGTTACCTCTAAGGCCAGGGGTTTGAACCATTCAATGCCCAATGGTGTGGGTCTGTTGTTGTCGACTACAGTCAGTGGTAATTGTCCACAAAAGTCCTTAAAGGTGACTTGCACGGTCGCTCTCCCCAGCACTGGGATTCTTTTTCCTTGAAAGTCATTCAAGGCGATTCCCTGGGGTTTGAGGTTTTTTTTCTCCAAGCCCTTTTAGCATTTACCATGACACAATGGTGAAGAATGGTCCCGTATCCAACTCCATACTGCATCAGGATCCCTCGAGGTTGAAGGTGATGTGATACTTGTCTGCATCACACACATCTAAATGTCCCACTGTCATTTGGTTAGTTCCCCTCGCTTCTGGGTATAGTTCTTTCTGCCGTTTATTCAGTTGAAACCCTGGTCTTTGGTTGCTTTGTCTTCCTGGTGTGGTCGGAGGTCTTGGTTGATAGGGAATTGGTTGGGTAGCCCTGCAAGCCTCCACTATGTGTCCCCCCATATGGCACCGGTGACAAATGGCTTCTTTGAACCTGCAGACTGCTCTGGTATGGAATCTGGACACCTGGACTGCCTAGGGTCAGCCTCTTTGTAGTTTACCCTTTTCTCCCTCTGGACATGGTGTACTTCATCTTCTCCATCAGACTCCCCCTTGGATTCGGGGTCCTCCCATTGTCTCTCTAGTTCCCCTTGGGTGTGATGGACGCAGCCTGACTTTCAGATGTCGGCGACTGAGTTATCAGACGATTCTGCAGCCCGAGCTTCTTTGACTACATCTTTGAAAGTGGCTCTGCTTCAGATTAGTAGTTTCTTCTGCAAGTTCAGGTCCCTCATTCCCAAGATGATTCAGTCCTTCATCATTTTCTCGGGATTGATGAACTCACATTTGGATGCGAGTTCTTGTAATTTTGCAATTAAGACATTTATTGTTTCGCCTTCTTGCTGGCGCTGGTGGTAGAATTTGTTCTGACTCACCATCGGAGGTGCGGTGGGAGTATAATGGTCATCAAAATGTTTTTTAGCATTGTCCAGGTTATCGATTCAATGTCTTTTGGAGCTGCTAATGTCTGTGCCATCTTGTAAATTTTTGGCCTGCAATAACTAAGGAAAAATGCCATTTTCCTGTTGTCAGGGAGGTCTTGGTAGTTGTTGGCTTCCAGGAACATTCGGAAATGACCCATGTAGGTGCACCATTCCTCCATTTTCGGGTCAAATGGTGCTGGTGTGGGTGAAGTTTGTGTGGTCATCTTGGGTTGTCCTCTGCAGAGGTCGTCCCTTGCAATAAGATGGCTGCAGATGCCACAAGGTTGAGGTCAACTCTTTGTCCACCTTAGTCCTCTTCAGTATCCTACCTTTGTTGCCAGTGTTAAATAGGGGGCGCAGTGAAGATGCAAGACACAGACAGTACTTCAGCACATTTATTGTGGACTCACAATCAGAATAGACTCGCTGGCAGCTGCTGGAGCTCTCTTTTTAAAGAGTGCCATCAGCCTAGCCAGCCGCTGACAGCGATTTATTTTTCCCGCCACTAGTTGGACCAATCAGCGGTGAGTATGCAAATACGGTCCTCCATATGTGCATACGTAACAGTAAGCTAGAAAAAAGTGGGATAGATACCATCACCACCAGATGGATTTGTAACTGGCTGACTAACCATACTCAACAAATAGTTCTTAATTATATTACATCTACATGGAAGGAAGGAAGCAGTAGCGTACCACAAGGTTCCATCTTAGCCCCAATATTCTTCAATATCTTCATAAACAACTTAGATGAGGAAATAGAAGGGGAACTCATCAAATTTGCAGATGTTACTAAGCAGACAAGAATAGCCAGGATCCTAGATGATAGGCTCAAGATCCAGATGGATATTGGCCGACTTGAACACTGGGTCCTATCTAACAAAATGAAATTCAATGTAGAGAAAAATAAAGTTTTACACTTAGGGAACAAACACCAAAAGTTCACATATAGACTGGGTGAAACCTGGCTTAATAGCAGTAACTGTGAGAGAGATCTTGGAGTCTTAGTGGACAACCAGCTAAATATGAGCCAGCAGTGTGCTGTGGCAGCCAAAAAAAGCCAATGAATCCTAAGTTGCATTAACAGAGGGATACAATCAAGATCAAGTGAGGTACTAATACCACTCTATAAAGCCTTAGTAAAACCACACCTAGAATACTGCATAGAGGTTGGCTGCTACTGGTTCGCACAGGTTCTCTGGAACTGGATGCTAATTTTCTGAGCAGTTTGGAGAACCAGTTATTGGAAAAATTCTTTTCCCACTTTACAGGGCTAATTCTGCAAGGAACACAGGAAGGAAAGATTCTAGTGGGCCTGTATTTCTAACCTAATCCTTATCTAAATTGCCACCCCTGCTGGTTTAAGTGTTTTCAGAAACTGTCCAGACTTTCTGTCTGTAGCTGAGCCTCTTCGGAGTCTCTGCCCATCCCGTTCCCCGCCCCACCGCCCCACCGCCCCCTAGGTTTTTGTGATACTTTTATTTCTGGGGCTTGAACAGCTATTTACAGAAGGGTTAGCATAGCCACAGAAGAAATGGCTGAGAGGCAGGATGCAAGCTTGGCATTCTATCAGATTTTTTTTACTGTCTTTCTGAGAGCATGTGATTTTTCCTTAAATCTGGATGATTACCATAGGTTATCTTGTGATGTGAGTGAGATCAGGTGGTATCTTTAAATGGTGCAAAGGGATCTGAGGATTGTTTCTCCTGGGTGCTTTGTCTGTTCACTGAGCACAGGAGTCTCTTGTCTATGGGGATTCTTCAGTCATCCAGGTCATGGTTGTCCCAAAGGTGCTTTTTTCAAGAGGCAACTGGACTTTCTTGATTTCCAGAAAGTCCAGTTGCCTCTTGAAAAAGCACCTTTGGGACAGGAGCCTCTTGCATTGCTTCGGAGTGGACAAGGCACATGATTGCTCACTGATAATAAGTGGATCCTCTTTCCAATTTGTTTTAGTTTTCTCTCATGATAATATGGCATAGTAACATGGCACCAATTGTAGAAAGTTAGCACCCACCCCTCTCCTAGAAGAATGAAATATTTTGAGAAATAATAAAAAGGAAGAATATATTTTCCTGAATGAGAAATGGAGAAACATGTTTTCTTAGAGGGAGAAAGCAGCCCCCACCTTCCTTAATAGCCTACAGAAGATGTCAGCACTTAAGAGGTAAAGAGATATATAGCTATATTCATAGGCAAAAATTCCCTGCAGCAAGGTCTGAACAAAGGCAGAATAGGATTAGCCCAGGGGTGAAATGCTCCTGGTTCGGACCGGCTTGAGTGAGTAGGTAGCGATGGCAGCGGGCAGTTCGGAGAACCAGTAGCAAAAATCCCTGCCCCCCCCCCGCCCCCATGCCCAGCTGAGCCGCGTGATCATCAGAGCCTTTTTTTTTCTTTTAAATGGCTCTGACGAGCCAAGCTCTGGCGATCCCAGCTGAGTTGCCTGCTAACCGGTAGCAAAAATCTCCCCGCCCCCCCCCCCCCAGCCTCCAGCTTGCTTACCTTAGCTGCTGGTCACAACGCTTTGCTGTAATCCCTGCAATCCATTGCATCAGCAAGCAACTGAATCTCCTTGCCTGCAATCAAGCTCATCGGTGAGCAGCTCTATCTGCCTGCCTGCCTTCCTGCCTGGTTTGTACCTTCTATTGCAGGGGTCTCCAACCTTGGCAACTTTAAGTCTTAAAATTGCCAAGATTGGAGACCCCTGTTCTATTGGATAAGTTTTTTTCCCCTTTGGGAGCTTCAAAAAAAAATAGTTAATTGGGGTTTTTTTTAGTTGTTCTTTTTTTAGACCTAGCCATTTAAAGTTTAGGAAGTTTTAAATTTAGCTGCTTTTATATAAAAATAAAATAAAATAAAATAAAATAAAATAAAATAATATTTGTGCACCTTTCTGAGATTTAGTGTGTTTCTGTAGTGTTTCACTCTAAGTACACAAACACACAAAATCTCACAAAGCTGTATGTGGAATTTTGTGTGTGTAAAGTGTGGAAGTTGTTCTTTTTGGGCTTTTTGTGGCTGTGTGAGGTTCCTGCTTGTTGCAGGGGCCATTTTGGCTCTAGCACAGCTGCTTTTACATTGTGGGTGAGCCAGTTGTGTTGTGTGTGTGTAAAGTGTGAAAGTTGTTTTTTTGGGCTTTTTGTGGATGTGTGAGGTTCCTGCTTGTTGCAGGGGCCATTTTGGGTCTAACACAGCTGCTTTTACATTGTGGGTGAGCCAGTTGTGTTGTGTTGTGTTTTGTAGGTTAAAAAAGGGCAAAGAAGTGACATTGACTTAGCCACACCCACCTGACCAACAAGCCACGCCCACCCAGTCATCTTACCACCAAGCCACGCCCACTAATTAAGCCACGCCCACAGAACCGGTAGCAAAAAAAATTAGATTTCACCCCTGGATTAGCCCTCACTCAAGATGTTAATTTGTTAATTTGTCCCTTTAGCTCAGCATTTTGTAGCCCAAATATGCCCACCCACTTTCTGGAGAGCTTAAAAGACCTCTGTGCTAAAGGGTTTCACTTTATGAGCAAGAATAACTTGGCTGCTGATAGTTATCCTTGTATTTTAACTATTTTAATTCCTCAATGTGCTCTGGCAACCTGCCTGATTTGTAACTCCGGGTTGCAGGTATTGCTGAAGAAAAGGAAGGTATTCAGGCAGAATGGTTTACGGTTCCATGATGGCTGTGACTCATTGATCTTTAGTGTGTATTCCCCCATTTCTAATCTAATGACTGGTATTTAGGGCAGCTTTTTTGCAAGAAAAGAAGCTTTTTGTATTTTTGTACAGGTAATCCTTGACTTACAACAGTTCATTTAGTGACCATTCAAAGTTGCAAGGGCACTGAAAAAAGTGACTTATGACCGTTTTTCACACTTGCGACCATTGCAGCATCCCCACGGTCATGAGAGGGCGGGCGAAGTGAAGCGCTGCTCGATGAAAATGACATTGAGTTGGCTACTCCCACCCAGCCACACCCACCCAGCTACGCCCACCCAGCCATTCATTCGGGCAGAGAACCGGTTGTTAAAAAATTTGCAGCCCACCACTGATACTGCATCCAGTTGGTCACCACACTATAAAAAAGATGTTGAGACTCTAGAACAAGTGCAGAGAAGAGCAACCAAGATGATTAGGGGATTGGAGGTTAGAACATATGAACAAGAGCTGCAGGAATTGGGCATGGCTAGACTACTGAAGAGAAGGACCACGGGTGACATGATAGCAGTGTTCCAATATTTGAGGACTGCCAAAGAGACGAAGGGGTCAACCTCTTTTTATAAACACCTGAAGGCCAGACAAGGAATAATGGGTGGAAACTGATCAAGGAGAGATTCAACCTAGAAATAAGGAGAAATTTTCTGACAGTGAGAACAATCAACCAATGGAACAGCTTGCCTTCAGAGTGCTTCATCACTGGAAGCTTTCAAGAAGAGACTGGACAGAAATCTGTCAAAAATGGTATAGGTCTCCTACTTGAGCAGGGGGTTGGACTAGATGACCTACAAGGTCCCTTCCAATTCTTTTATTCTATTCTACAGTGTATGGACCTAACCATTGTGGTTTGTGAACCATGGCTAAATAGGGAAATGAAAATGCCTGGGTTTGTGAACCATGCTAAGCTATGGTTTGTTTTAATTACTCGCTCTTAGTTTTTCCTCTTGCCAATGACCTGTTTTGACTACCCAACAATGGTAAAATTGTATGCTGGAATGCAGTAAAGACCCAACAATAGTATCTGAGATTCCATATTTTTCGGAGTGTAAGACACACCGGAGTATAAGACGCACCTTAGTTTTTGGGGAGAAAAATAAGAAAAAAGCTGATTGGTAGGTGGATCGGCCTCCCAGAATACCCCCAATCAGCTGTTCCCAGAGGTGAATTTTAGCAACAGGTTCCTTGGTTGTGAGCGCTGTGCCTTGCTTCCCCCCCCCTTTTTTTTTTGTGCCTTTGAAACTTCTGAAACTCTGTTTCAGAAAAAAAGCTTCTGACGCTCTGTTTGGGGGCTTCTTTTCTGAAGCTCTGTTTGGAGGCTTCTTTTCTGAAGCTTCATTTCTGATGCTTTTTTCAGCCTCTGAAACCTCCGTTTGAGAAGCTGGGCGGGGCTACATTCGGAATATAAGACGCACCCAGATTTTCACCCTCTTTTTGGGGAAAAAAGGTGCGTCTTATACTCCGAAAAATACGGTAACTGTGAGCCTAGAAGAGAAATATATACTGTACTACTTTTCAACCCAATGAACAGTAACTGGTCTGAGATTATAATTATTTTGCTTTAATTGTATCAATATGAACAAGGATTAGTATTTCCAATCCAATACATACTTTTCATATATAGTTCATTTCCTGTCATATATTCAGCAGAGGTTTGTTCATCTTTATTGTTACCTTTGGCAGTAATTTCAGTTTATTCTTTTATTAGAAAGGTAGAATTGTTAAAGGATAGAAAAACACATCTGCAACATGAGTTGCATTCTTAACGTGTTTGGCTTTAAGAAGCCACTGGGTTGCATACCTTCTTTGGCAGCTGGAATAGTCTTCTGATGTCTTGGTTGTAGGTTTAAGTGAAGGAAAATGAGCTACATGCTGACAGATATTTCTCTATTCATTTAAGAACAGTGCTGCTAATATGTAGTCAAGCATCAAACACACTCAGAATTATTTTCAACCAACTCAAGTAATAACTAAAATTGTAAATTTACTCTTCCCAGAAATCATTTAGACTGCAGTTTTACAGTTTCTATCCCACATAAGGCAATTAAAATACAAAGATAAATAAGGAAGTTCTTGCATGAAAGAGATTCATTTAGTATTTTACATCTAGACAGTTTGAGGAGAAATCACTCAACTGATACACTATTTCCTTATACCTCACCCTTTGTTCTTGTTTAATATTCCACATCCTGCTACTTTTGTACCCAGATGGTTACACCATATTCACTTGTGCCAAAATCCTCCCGATTGTGGTCTTTGCTGTTTTAGATAAATCTGGCAATAATAATTGTTACTTTCTTGATATATACATACCTTAATTGTACTTTACAAAATTGATGGCTCAGTACTTAAGAACTGCCCTTTGAGTGACTTTTCAAAGTTATGACAGCACTGAAAAAGTAACTTTGCACTGGTCTTTGAACTTATGGCCATCATAGTATCCCCTAGTCATGTGATTGAGATTCAGGTGCTAAACAAGTTTTGGGCATTTACAAGCACTACAATGGCCTGCCGTCATATGATTGCCATTGGTGTGCTTCACAGCCAACTTCCAACAACAGAGCAAATGGATAAACCAGCAATAATAAGTTGGGTCATGTGATGTCTCACCAAATAATTACAGGTAAAGCGAAGTCATAAGCCCATCACAGTCATATGATGTCTTGGTTAATTATTGCATTGCTTAACAATGGAGTTACTTGTCCCAATTATGGTGGTTAGGAGACTCTGTATTTGCAGGCTCAAGTTACTGTGAAGCAGCAAAGCTTAAGATCAGAGGTCTCCAAACTTGGCAACTTTAAAACTTGTGGATTTCAACTCCCATAATTCCTCAGATGACTGTTGAAATCCACAAGTCTTAAAATTGCCGAGTTTGGAGACCCCCGCTTAAAATCATATCTGGCATGAAGTTGAAGCCTGATAAATATATCAGGGAAAGCCAGTTCATATAGAGAAGAAAATAAACTGCTATTCATCAAAGGTCAGTCTTCAACCTTTGATCATGTACATTCTGCTGTGCAGATTGTTGATATTGTCCTGTTCGGATTTTGATTCAAAGCAAGGATCTATGTTCTTATATACTTTTATATAAAGAATATATATGAATACATTTGCATTAATGTGTAATAAAGTATGTATCCACTTTAATGTGCATTGCAAGCTGATTTGATAATTTTGTTTGGATTGAATTTAATACAATAATGATTTCAATATTAGTAATGCCTAGTTTCTCCTTGATCTGTCATGCTAAAAGACTGGGCTGTTAGTTAAAGTTTGGGTTTGGCCAGTGCCTTGATAGATCACGGATATGATCTATTTCCTGTCCAAAACTGAGCTATTGCGGAAACTAAATGAACTAAATGAACATATGTAGTAAATATGCATCTCAAGCTACTTTTTCATTCCAAAGGTTTTAATTACAAAGGACACTAACACTAAAAACCAAGGAATTGTAATAATGTTGTTTCTGTAGCTATTGGAATGAAGGAGTTGCCATTATTTTTCTCCCTTTAATCTTATCTTGCTGGGATAGAAATTAGATTATCTGAGAAATAATCCCCTGGTAGGAGAGGCTGAAGATTGTGTGGTGGTGCCTTTGTAACCTAGAACACAGCATTGTATAGTGTGCCCTGGGCACAGGCAAAATCCTTTTTTTAAAGAGATCAAGCTTTCAACTCCAAGCACACACAGGTAAAGAAATCAAAGAAGCACAACACACAAACACACATTCCTGGAAATAAGGGTGTTAGCTCAAGTTAGAGGAAAATGTGTTATTCTCGTATATATGTGTTAGGGGCCCAGTGGAAGAATTACTGATGCTAGATGTTAGCTTCTGTCTATTAGTGTCAGCCCAATTACAGTTAATCTTCCATTTACAACCACAACTGAGCCCAAAATTTATTATGCTAAGTGAGAAATTTGTTAAGTGAGTTTTGCCTATTTTATGACTTTTCTTGCCACATTTGTTAAATGAATCCCTGCAGCTGTTAAATTAGTAACACGGTTGTTAAGTGAGTCTGGCTTCCCCATTTACTTTGCTTGTCAGAAAGTTGCCAAAGGTGATCACATGACTCCAGAATATTGCGACTGTCATAAATATGAGTCAAGCATCCAAATATAAATCACATAACCACGGGAATGCTGCAATGGTCATAAGTGTGAAAAATTGTCATAAGCAATTTTTTTCAGTTCTGTTTAACTTTGAACAGTCACTAAGTGAATTGTTGTAAATCAAGGACTACCTATAGTTAACCAGAGCAAGAAATCAACTCCACAAGAAGGCTAAAGCTACTTTTATTGAAAATGGCTATAATAACAAAACCTTGCAAATCCAATTGTATTGTGCCGTCCTCCTCCTTATATGCCAGTGGGTGAGCAGACTTGACTTAAGTTAGTGGCTGCAATATTTAGATGGCCAAATCAAATAGGAATTCTCCTAATAACTTAGGGAAATAATAAAATGGTGAAGTGAAATTCACTGAAATTAGAAATACAACTTCAGATTTTTTTATTGAAATCATTAACCTTTGTTGAATATCAGTGGTGCTTTGGATTTATTCCAGAAGACAGAATGTGAACTGAGCAGCTGTGTCCAAGTTATTAAAGCAGCCTTGTCTGTTTCCAGAATCATCCACAAACTTCCTTGCAGCAACTGTATGAGTCTTGAAAGAATTATACACATTGTACTTGTGTGTGTTCCAAAGCAGCTGTTTTACAACAAATCCAAAACACTGCACAGCTCTACTGGATATATGTGGAGTATGTTAGATAAGCTTGCTGAAACACAGGAAGATATGATTACAGTAACATCCCTGTAGCAGAATTTTAACTCGGCACAGAACGGAATGAATGTTATTTCAAGTACAAGATAATTTAATAGCTGAATATATGAAAAAATAAACATCAAAGTGAAGGCAGTGTGTCTGGTCAAGATCAATTATGTTACTAGTTGATGGATATGAAGAGTTGAGTCACATGTCCACTATGCTGCCAAAAAGTCAAATTAGAAATGAATAATAGAAGATGGTCAAAAATGGGAGGGGGGGCACACATTTCAGAAGTTGGAAGTATGGTAGCAATAGCTCACACTTCTGAGAAATTGTGGAGTGGAGAATGCAAGTGAGCCATAGGTACAATAGATTGAGTGAGGAAATAAATTGCTATCTGCCAAAATGTAAAAGAGTGGCACAGAAACCAACCAACAAATATATGTAGAAAACACACTACAATAGTAATTGGGGACTTCAATTACCCTGACATCAATTGGAAGACTAATTCTGCACCAAGTGAAAAATCAAATAGGTTCCTAACCAACTTAGCTGACAACTTTCTTGTCCAAAAGGTAGAGGAGGAAACTAGAAGGACAGCCATACTGGACTTAATTCCAGTAAACAGAAAAGAAGTGATAGAGGGAGTTGAAACTGCAGGAAACTTTGGTGAGAATGACCACATCATACTAGAATTCAACATAACACAAACACAAGCAACAGAACATAATGACACCAGAATCTTGGATTTTGAAAGAGCTGGTTTTAATAAACTCAAAGAGAACTTGGGAAATATTCCTTGGATGAAAATCCTAAAGGGGAAAACAACTCAAGAATCTTGGGAAACTCTGAAAAACATGATCATAAAAGCCATGACCAGCACAATACCACTGAGAAAGAAAAACAAGAAATACAAGAAGAAACCAGCAAGACTGCACAAAGATCTCTCTGACAAATTGAAAGACAAAAAGACCAAGTACGAAAAATGGAAAAAGGAACACACAACTAAGGCAGAATATCAGCAGATAGCTAAAATCTACAAAGATGAAGTCAGGAAAGCAAAGGCTCAGAATGAAGAAAGACTTGCAACAAAAGTCAAAGATAATAAAAAAAAGTTTCTTCCAACATATAAATAACAAGAAAAAATTCAAGGAAACAGTCGGTCCACTAAAGAGAGAAGACGGCAAGGAAGTAATAGGCAACAGAGAGAAAGCAGAGCTGCTTAACTCATTCTTTGCATTGGTCTTACACAAAAAGAAACTATAGCCCAACTTACCAAAACCGGAACTGTAAAAGACAGACTAGAAACAAAAGTTAAAATAAGCCAAAAATAGTAAGAGAACACCTGATTTTGATGAACACAAACCACTGGGACCTGACGAATTACCTCCCAGAATTCTAAAGGAGCTGGCAGATGTCATCTCAGAACCACTGTACCACATCTTTCAAAAATCATGGAGCACCAGGGAACTACAGAGGACTGGAAAAGAGCTGATGTGGTTCCCATCTTCAAAAAAGGAAAAAAATACAGATCCAGGAAACTACAGACCAATCAGCCTAACATCAATACCTGGGAAGATACTGGAAAAGATAATAAAAATCCAGATCTGCCAGCATCTAGAAATGAATAAGCTAATAACTAGCAGTCAGCATGGGTTTGTTAAAAACAGATCATGCCAAACCAATCTTATTTCATTTTTCAACATAGTGACTAAACTAGTAGACCAGCAAAATACTGTGGACATAATATACTTAGACTTCAGCAAGGCATTCAACAAAGTAGACCACAACCTACTTCTTGGTAAGCTAGAAAAAAGTGGGATAGATAGGATCACCACCAGATGGATTTGTAACTGGCTGACAAACCATACTCAATGAGTAGTCCTTAATGGGTCTACATCTACATGGAGGGAAGTAAGCAATGGGGTACCACAAGGTTCCATCTGAGGCCCAATACTCTTCAATATCTTCATAAACGACTTAGATGAGGGAATAGAAGGGAAACTTACCAAATTTGCGGATGATACTAAGCCGGCAGGAATCACTAACACCCTAGAAGATAGGCTCAAAATTCAGATGGATCTTGACAGACTGGGCCCTATCTAACAAAATGAAATTCAACATAGAGAAAAATAAAGTCCTACACTTAGGCAAGCAAAACCAAAAATACATGTATAGACTGGGTGAAACCTGGCTTAATAGCAGTAACTGTAAGAAGGATCTTGGAGTCTTATTTATTTATTTTTTATTTATTTGTTTAAATTTCTATACCGCCCTTCTCCAACATAGGACTCAGGGCGGTGAACAGCCAAAGTAAAAACAAGACATACATACAAAACATACAAAATCTAAAAAACTGATTAAAATAATTAAATATCTTGGCCATAATTAAAACTGTTCCAATTTAAAATCAATTTAAAATTTGATTCAAGCCAGCCCAGCTAGTTGAAATAAATGGGTTTTCAGGGCCCGACGAAAAATCCGGAGGTCTGTTATTGTACGTAACTCTGGGGGGAGGTTGTTCCAGAGGGTGGGCGCCACCACAGAGAAGGCTCTCCCCCTGGGGGTCGCCAGCCGACATTGTCTGGCGGACGGCACCCTGAGGAGGCCTACTCTGTGTGAGCGTACTGGCCGGTGGGAGGCTATTGGTGGCAGAAGGCGGTCTCGTAAGTACCCCGGCCCTAAGCCATGGAGCGCTTTAAAGGTGGTCACCAACACCTTGAAGTGCACCCGGAAGACCACCGGGAGCCAGTGCAGCTCGCGCAGGAGAGGTGTCACATGGGAGCGCCTCGTCGCCCCCATAATCCCCCGCGCGGCCACATTCTGGACCAGCTGGAGCCTCCGGGTGCACCCCAGGGGGAGCCCCATGTAGAGAGCGTTGCAGTAGTCCAGGCGGGAAGTGACGAGTGCCTGAGTGACTGTGCGTAAGGAGTCCCGATCTAGAAAGGGGCGCAACTGGCGTATCAGGCGAACCTGATAGAAAGCCCCCCTGGCCACGGCCGCCAAATGATCTTCTAAAGACAGCCGTGCGTCCAGGAGGACGCCCAAGTTACGAGCCCTCTCCGTGGGGGCGAGTGATTCACCCCCAATAGCCAGCGATGGCATCAGCTGGCTATATCGGGACGCCGGAAGCCACAGCCACTCGGTCTTGGAGGGGTTGAGTCGGAGCCTGTTTCTCCCCATCCAGGCCCGCACGGCCTCCAGGCACTGGGACATCACTTCAAGGGCATCATTGGGGTGGCCTGGGGTGGAGATGTACAGCTGGGTGTCATCAGCGTACTGATGGAACTCCACCCCGAAGCCATGGATGATCTCACCCAGCGGCTTTACATAAATGTTGAACAGAAGGGGCGAGAGGACTGACCCTTGTGGCACCCCACAAGCACCCCACTTAGTGGACAACCAGTTAAATACGAGTTAGCAGTGTGCGGCGGCAGCCAAAAAAGCCAACGTGACCCTACATTGCATTAAAAGAGGGATACAATCAAGATCAAGTGAGGTACTAATACCATTCTATAAAGCAGTGATGGCTAACCTTTTCGATGCTGAGTGGTGCACCCATAATGCAATGCATGCGTGATCCCCCCAGCACAAGCAACCCCCAAACATATGTGCGTGACCCTGTGCATGCATGTGCGACCCCCCTTGTGCAACTCACCCCCCATGCATGCACGTGCAACCCCCGTGAATGCACCCCGCCCCCTCAGCACATGGACGCGTGTCTCCCGCATGTGCGGCAGAGACCCAAAAACCAGCTGGCCAGTGGGAGGTGTGCACGCATGTGTGGTGGAGCTGAGCTAGGGCAATGGCTCACATGCCCGCAGACAGGGCTCTGTGTGCTACCTGTGGCACACGTACCATAGGTTCACCATCAAGGCTATAAAGCCTTAGTTAGACCAACCTAGAATATTGCATCCAGTTTTGGTCACCACACTATAAAAAAGATGTTGAGACTCTAGAAAAAGTGCAGAGAAGAGCAACAAGATGATTAGGGAATTGGAGACTAAAACATATGAAGAACAGTTACAGGAACTGGGCATGGCTAGTCTAGTGAAGAAAAGCACCAGGGGAGACATGATAGCGGTGTTCCAATATTTGAGAAGCTGCCACAGAGAGGAAGGGGTCAAGCTATTTTCCAAGGCACCTGAAGGCCAGACAAGGAAGAATGGATGGAAAGTGATCAAGGAGAGATTCGACCTAGAAATAAGGAGAAATTTTCTGGCAGTGAGAACTATCAACCAATGGAACAGCTTGCCTTCAGAAGTTGTGGGAGCTTCATCAGTGAGACTTTCAAGAAGAGCTTGGACTGCCACTTGTCAGAAATGGTATAGGGTCTCCTGCTTGGGTGGGGGGGTTGACCTACAACAGGGGTCTTCAAGCTTGGCACCTTTAAGACTTGTGGACTTCAACTCCCAGAATTCCTTAGCCAGCCATACTGGCTGGAGAATTCTGGGAATTGAAGTCCATCAATCTTAAAGATGCCAATTTTGAAGACCCCTGACCTACAAGGTCCCTTCCAACTCTGTTAATCTGTAATCTGTAAAGAAAGGAAGTCTCCACTGAAGAGTCAAAGCTATAGAGATTTTTGGAAATGTGGTGAAATAATAGAGATTGGCCACATAAAGAGATAGAACCCATTACAGAAAGAAAAACCAAGCAGTGCTTTCATTTCCTCCAAAGATGTTCTGTTGCCAAGAAATCAAACAGAAATTACAACTGGGTGAATAAATCTTGGAATCAGCCTGCCAAGGAATGCAGGATACATAAGATGGTAGAAACTGGAGAAAGTATAAGTACAAAATAAAGTGAGAGATAATACGATTGATGTTTCTAAAAGGCACTCTGTTAATGTACTTCAGGTGAAAATGAGAATAACCATCATTTATCAATAAAATAGATCATTTTGTTTGTTCGTTTGTTTTAAAAGGCCTTTTCCAGGTGCTTCCATCAAACAGGAAGAGGTAGGTGGAGAATTGATGTTATAGTCATGGGTGCCCTTCCCATATCAATCTGCTTAATGTGGATAAAAGAAAGGAATAATACAGAGTCAGATATATGAGCTCTAAAGGATCCTCTCTATTCACATTATTATAAGGGGAAGACGTGCTTAGATACATGAATTCTGAGAGACCCTCTCAGATATGGAAAATGTATGATCTCACTGAATCCTTTGTCTTAGAAATGTATAAAAACAAAGATATCACAGCTCTTGGGTTGTTCAAAGCTTCAGATACAATTCCTGGCTCTGAACCTTGCGCAATAAAACTGTCTCTGGCTGACCCAGGAATGTTGCTTGGTCCTTTCATTCCACATCATTTGTGGCGACACTGGTGGGACTAAGGAACAAAGAACTTTTGTTCTGCCAGACGGCCTGCCCCAGCGGGGACTGACGCCTTCCCAAGGAAAGTCCATCAGCCGGCCATAGGACTCCATTGAAGTCTACGGAACCTTTCGGTGAGGAGGTGCCGTGAAACCCGCTGAGACGCAGATCAGTCAAGGATCCATCAGGTCAGCCAGACCCAGAAACCTCGAAAAAAAGTCCAGGAAGAAGACGCCTGAAGGCAAGTATAAGTAAAAGGAATACCTATCAATTTAGTGGTAGAGGAGGGGGCCTGATCACCCCCCTAGGAGACAAGGCATCGTCCTAAAGTCTCTAGTAAGGAATTAAGTATTGTGTGGGTGGTTAAACCCTTGCAGTTCTCATTGACGACTGTCAGAACGTCCAGCGTCGTGAGCCAGGGGTAGTGTTGTTAGGATGGGTGGTAGTAATAGTGTCCCCAGGACACCGTTACAATGTATGTTAGCCAATTTTAAGAATGCCTATAGTGGAAATTATGGTGATTCCCCGTGTGATCCGGAAACCTTGAAGATGTTGTGTATAAGTGTCTGGCCTACCTTTAGCATAAGGTGGCCAGAAGAAGGATCGTTGGCTCCAATAGTGATATCCAAGGTATATCGGATCATTACCCGGGATGGCCATTGGGACCAATTCCCATACATAGATCAGTGGCAGATTGCTCAAAAGGCAGCCCCCTCTTGGCTTAAGAAATGTCAGCTGGAATGTGTGAAAGTATGTATGATGAAAGAGAAAAATAAGATCAACAGAAAGATAGTTAAAACTAAAGTTTTTAGTCAGGAGGATGTGGAAGATGTTAGCCATCCTCCCCCATATGCACCACAACCTGAGCCCCCAAAACGAAACCCCTATCCACCCTTGCCAGCGGATATGGTGCCAAGACCCATCCAGCCCCGGAAACGCCAACAGCAAGTTAAAAGGGAAGTTAAGAGTGATGGGGAAGAAGAGACAAAAGAAGAATCTAAACCCATTAGTTCCCGAACTCAAAGCCAGACAAGTTTAAAGAAGACAGAGACGGAGACTCTGGCCCCCTTGAGGGAAATTTTGAGTCATGGAACTGATGCCCAGGGACTGCCCATCATTCGTCCCTTGTTTCAATACCAGCCATTTACAACTACAGATCTACTTAACTGGAAACAGCAATATGGCCCATTTAGCAAAAAGCCTACCGAAATAGTAGATCTATTTAGTACTATAATGCACACACATAGACCCACATGGGGAGACATTCAGCAATTATTAAATACCTTATTCTCCCTGGAAGACAGAGAAAAATTCAAAATTGCTAAAGAGAAGGTCTTAACCTGTATGTATCCAGATGGGGCCAATGCCGTGCAAAAGGCCACAGCACAGCAGAAGTAGATCCAGACTGGGATCCCAATGTTAACCAAGACCAAACTCTATTAGCTGCCTACCGCCTCCTATGCATAAACAGTTTAAGGGAAGCAGCAAAAGGTCCCGTTAATTATGCCAAAACCACCACCATACACCAAGAAAAGGATGAGAGTCCTGAAGCCTTTTGACTAGACTAACAGAATCCTATAAGATCCATACTGGGATAAACATAGAAGATCCAGCAAATAGATACCTGTTAAATGAACGATTTATCAGTCAGAGTGCCATGGACATCAGGAGAAAATTGTAGAAATTGGAAGGAGCTCTAGGGAAGAATACCAGTGAACTCCTAGAAGTGGCCAGAAAGGTCTACCTGAATAGAGATAGGGAGGAGGAAAAAAAGCGAGATATTAAAGAAAGAAAGAAGACTGAAATGTTAGCTTTGGCCCTGGGAGGAGTTACCTTAGGGCCCAACCAATGTGCCATCTGTAAAGAAGAAGGACATTGGCAAAGAGAGTGCCCCCGTAGAAGGACAGAATCAAGAGGAGTATCCTACGGGCATGGACAGCCTATGTTTAGAGGAAGAAGTTTTAGAGGAAACCCGAGAGGAGCGTTTAGAGGGAGAAGAGGTACTGACAGGTGACAACCCAGCCAGTCATACCAGAAGGAGGAGGTGATCAGCCTAGCCGAGATGGAATGGGATGACTGAAGAGGCCAGGGCCCCACGGATTCACCCCCGGAGCCCATGATGGATTTATGGGTGGGAGGACATCAAGTCTGCATGATGATCATTACCGGAGCCAGTCAATCAGTCCTGAATAAACCAGTGGCCCCCTTGTCAATTAAGAAAGTCAGAGTTCAAGGAGTGTCAGGCACAGCTGCCACACACAGCCTCCTGAAACCTGTTAAATGCAAGGTCGGGAACGGCCTAGTGGAGCACTAATTTTTGTATATGCCCGAATGCCCTGTCCCACTATTAAGAAGGGGTCTACTTTTTAAAATGAGAGCCGCCATTTCTTTCAACGAGAATGGACAATACCTGACAGTGCCGCACCCAGTAGACGAGACTTGGCGACTGATGTTAATGCAAGACACAACCCCCGAAAGTAATTGGGAGGAATTTAATGTTCCCACACTGTGGGCAGAGGACAATCCCCCTGGACTAGCTAAATTTGCCTCCCCAGTAGAAGTCAAATTGAAATTGGGATACAAGCCCATCAGAGTGCCCCAGTATTATGTCCCTCAAGAAGCGGCAGAAGCCATTCAAATTTTAATTGACAAATACTTAGCCGCAGGGATACTTAGAGAAACTCAATCCCCGTGGAATACCGCAATTTTGCCCATAAGAAAACCCGATGGGGGTTGGAGGCCAGCACAAGATCTAAGACCCATAAATAAGGTGGTGGTCTCACTCCATGCAATAGTCCTGAACCCCTACATTTTGCTGGGAACCATTCCTCACACAGCCACATAGTTCTCAGTCATAGACCTGAAAGACGCTTTCTTCACTATACCCTTACACCCTGATAGCCAAGACTTGTTTGCCTTTGAGTGGAAAGACTCTAAACTGCGGAGACATTGTCAGTATACCTGGACAAGATTACCCCAAGGCTTTAAGAATTCTCCTACCCTTTTTAGGCATGCCTTGGCTTTGGATTTGCAGTACTTCCAACCTGTTCAGGAAGGGGACTGTCTCCTCCAGTATGTAGATGATGTGTTAGTAACCGGAACCACTTAGGAGAACTGTTTCCAAAATACCCAGAGTTACTGAGAGACTGTGGTTACAGAGCTTCGAGGAAGAAGGCTCAATTAGTAAAGAAAGAAGTTACATACTTGGGATAAATTCTGTCTCAGGGTCAGAGGAATTTCAGCCTACCTCGTAAACAGGCCATTTTACAACTGCCCCCACTGAAAAATTGGAAAGAACTGCGGGGCATTCTGGAAGTCATGGGCTTTTGTCGCTTATGGATTCCCAATTTTGCCTTACTTGCCAAACCCCTGTATGCATCAACCGTGGAGCAGAAACAGACCCTTTTGAATGGGGCAAGGAACAAGTAAATTCATTAAGTCATTTAAAAGAAGCACTTGTATCCTCTCCAGCATTAGGATTGCCAGATCTTTCCAAGCTCTTCCGTCTTTATGTAGATGTTCGTCATAATGTGGCATTAGGGATGTTGATTCAGCAGCAAGGGTCATGGCAACGGCCGGTGATTTATTTGTCTAAACAGCTAGACTGCCCTGCCCAAGGCTGGCCACACTGTCTTAAAATTCTGGCCGCTGTAGCAGAACTTATGAAAGATACCAACAAACTGACTTTCACCTCTGAAGTAGCAGTCTTCACATCCCATGCATTGCAAACCATTCTGGAAAATAAAGGACAATTGTGGATAAGTAATCAGAGGCTTCATAAATACCAAGCGCTGCTGTTAGAAAACCCCCAGATAAGCCTTCACCAATGTGCAACTATCAATCCTGCCACTCTTATGCCTATACCCAATGCATCCCTTCCGTTACACGACTGCCTGCATGTACTAGACCATCAGTATTCCTGTAGACCAGACTTAACGGACACACCTCTTCCATATGCCCAGCTTACCTGGTTTACTGATGGCTCCAGCTTTATGGAAAATGGTGCTCGTTATGCAGGGTATGCTATAGTTAGCCAACACTCAGTAAGTGAAAGTGCTCCTCTTCCAGTGGGTACCAGTGCTCAAGCAGCTGAGTTATGGGGACTCATCCGAGCATTAGAGTTAGCCACAGACAAGACTATTAATTTGTACACAAATAGTAAATATGCCTTTTTAACTATTCAAGCACATGCAGCCATTTACAAGGAAAGGGGCTTCACTGATTCTGCAGGCAAACTAATCCAACATGCCCCTCTCATTAAAAGATTGATCTTTGCTGCACAATTTCCTAAATCCTTAGCTGTCATCCATTGTCCAGGTCATCAGAAGACAGACACTCTCGTTGCACAGGGCAATCGATTTGCTGATAGAGAGGCCAAATTGGCAGCACACCGTCCCTAGATAAAAATGATCACTATCTTTATCTAGCACAAGAAATAGAATCATACATTGAAAGATCGCATCCCACCTATACTCATGTGGAGAGGGACAAGGCCGAAGGAAATCTAAAAGCCACTCTTGTAAAGGGATGGTATACCCTTCCAGACAATCGCCTAGTGGTACCAGTTTCACTTGCCTGGCCGTTAATATCAGAGGCACATCAAACCTCACATATTGGCAAGACTGCTTTAGCCCAACAGTTGCAAGCAACGTTCTACATACCTAACTTGCAGAGCCTGGTTGCCAAAGTAACTTCTCAATGTCCTACGTGTACGCAAGTGAATGCTAAGCAAGGACCGCATTTACCACCAGGACAACAGCCCATCTCCTACTTGCCCATGGACTACTTAGTTGTGGACTTTACTGACATGCCCAAGTGCAATGGTTAAAAAGCCCTGCTTATTTTCATTGACACTTACTCAGGATGGATCGAGGCCTACCCTACTAGAAATAAATTAGCTATACAAGTGGCACGCTTTCTTTTAAAGGAAATAATCCCTAGATTTGGATGTTCATCTACCATCAGTTCAGACAATGGCCCCGAATTTGTGCAATGTATAAATTGCCACCTAGCTGAAGCAGCAGGCCTGAAATGGAGATATCATTGTGCATTTCGGCCCCAATCATCTAGAAAAATTGAGAGAGCTAATCGATCATTGAAAGCAATTATTACCAAACTGTGCTTAGAAACCCACTTGCCATGGCTTCAAGTTTTCCCCATGGTCTTGTACATTTGTAGAACAGCCCCACGAACTGTTGCAATATTTTCAGGATCAGACTCAATAAAGATAATAGAAGTTATAGGTTTAAATATAATTCTCTTTAATCATAATAGGCATTCTATATTCGCTGAATATTCAAGATAGAAGCAAGGAAAATGGGGAGGATGGCTCCTTTTATATACAAGGGGCGGAGCCAGGAATGGGAGTGGTAAAATATGAATACATTAAATCTCAAGTAATAAGTTAACCCCTGATGTTCCATATATACATTATTTACACATTAGAGAATAAGGCATTTACATCTGACAAATCCCCCTCTAAATGCCGGTTCGTTATACAACACCAGTTACATTCAGATTCAGGACAATATAATACATATAATTTAGAAGTTAAATATTTGTGTTGTTTAGAAGGTAAGGGTTTTGTTAATATGTCAGCTAATTGTTCAGAAGTATCACAATGTATTGCTTTGATGAATCCGTCTTGAGATAGTTGTCTCACGTGCTTAAATTTTATATCAATATGCCTGGACCTTTGTCCAATTGCATCGGATCTAGAAATTTCAATGGCCGCTTTATTATCTTCATGCATAATAAATGGTAAAGTAGGTTTCTTCCAAACATCTGTGATCAAATCATTGAACCATACAAGGTTATTTGCAGCTTTAGACAAGCAAACATATTCTGCTTCTGTGGTAGAGGTGGCTACCAGTTCTTGTTTACCAGTATACCAGTAAACTGGACAATCGTTCAATAGAAAAACATAACCAGAGGTACTCTTTCTGCATGATGTATCACCAGCCCAATCTGCATCAGCATAACAAGTAATTTTTGGTTCTTTGTCATTATTGGGTTCCAATATTAAACAAAAATCTAATGTACTTTTCAGATATCTTAAAATTCTTTTGACAGCTTCCCAATGATACAAGGTTGGTTTGCTAACATATCTTGACAATAAATTGAGAGGTAATGCAATATCTGGCCTAGTCCAATTAGATATATAAAGGAGTGAACCTATAACTGATCTGTAAAATGTGTTGTCTTTAAACTCAGGGGAAGATTCATCATTGTTTCTAAGAAAATCAGTTTGCATAGGTGTGTCACATGTTTTGGCATTATGTAAGTTACATTTGTTTAGGAGTTCAATGATTTTATCTTTTTGAGTAAGTTTGAATCCCCTTTTTGTTTTGTTAATTTGTACACCAAGGTATTTATTCACTTTACCTAGTGATTTCAATGAGAAGTGTTCGTTTAACTTATTTACAAAGATTTCCCTGCTCTCTTTATGCTTTCCAATATATAAAATATCATCCACATAAATTAATACAAATTCAATATGATCATTACTCTTTTTTACAAAGAAACAGTTATCAGCAGTGGTGGCGTTGAAATCCATGGTCTTTAGTACTTTTACCAAACAATCGTACCATCTTTTGCCAGATTGCTTCAATCCGTACAGACTCTTATTTAGTAACCAAATTTCGTTCTTATTAGTGTATTGACTGTGTGGTGCTCTTACATATATTTCCTTATCTAATTTTGCATGTAAGTATGCAGTCTGTATGTCATATTGAAACACGTCTAGATTGAGTGCAGATGCTACTACAAGAGCTGTTTTGACACTCTCTGTTCTCACTGTGGGTGAATATGTGTCAGTATAGTCTTCTGGATATTTTTGTGCATAACCTTGTGCAACTAGTCTGGCCTTGTATAAGGTATTACCTCCTTCTAAATTCTTAATTTTATAAATCCACCTGGTACCTATAATTGTTTTATCCTTAGGTGCGATCGCAGGTGTGAATACATTTAATCCTTGTAAACTTTTCATTTCTTTTTCCATAGCTAGTTCCCATTTTTCTCTTTCTTCACGGGGAAGTTTCAATACTTCCTCATATGTATTAGGTGTTATTTGTTCTCCATCCATATGCATAATATAATCTTTGTATTTATTTGGTATTTGGTTTCTATTATTTCTAATATTTCTTTCAGGTTTGCTATGGTTGTCATGCAAATATCTGGCTTCCTTTTTTGTTAATGTGTCTGTCTTTATTTTATGCTGACTATTTGTCCAAGTTTTGGTTTTGTTCTTACTTTTGTTAATATTTTGATTTTCTGTTGTTCCTTCCTCGCAAGATATATTATCTTTGCTTTTATTAGGAAAAATTTCATTAAGGTGCAACTTAGACCAATTGGCCTGCTCATGAAACACAGCTGTTCTGGATACTATAAATTTGTTATTATTATCGATGAATCTGTACCCTTTGGTTCCAGTTTCGTATCCCATGAATCTTAATCTCCTGGATACGTTTTCTCCCTTTCTCCTCAATTGTTTAGGTATGTGCACGTCTGCAGTAACTCCAAATATGTGCATGTGTGCTAATTTAGGTTTTCTATTGTACATCACCTCATATGGTGTCTTATTCACAATACTGGACCATGTTCTATTTTGAGTGTAATTTGAATAATGTAAGGCTTCTGACCAAAATTGTTTGCCTAAACCAGCATCCTCTAATGTGCATCTAATCATGGTTTGTAGTGTGGAGTTCTTTCTCTCTGCAATCCCATTTTGAAAGGCAGAAAATGGATTGGACGTGAAATGTAGCATCCCTCTATCCTTTAACCATTGGGAGAATTCTTTAGACATGAATTCACATCCCCTATCTGTCATAATTTGTTTTATTCTGATATTATGTTGTGTTTCTATGCGTTTGTAGAATTCCTTAAATTTCTGAAAAGTTTCATCCTTGTGCTTTAATGTGTAAACAAAACCATAGCGACTGTAATCATCCACTATTGTTAGGAAGTAACGTTTTCTATAGGTAATTGATGGAGTTAATGGACCAACTAAGTCCATATGTACCAAATCAAAAATATTGTTAGTTGATCTGTTAGATTTTTTTGGTCTAGGACTGGTTTTTAGTTTGGTGGATTTACATACTGAGCATTCTAAATAATTTTCACAATTTTTTATTTTTACACCTTCTGCGTGTTCAGTCATTTTTTGTACTACAGGAAAGCTAGCATGTCCTAACTTCCTATGTAATATATGAGCACACTCATCATGAATTGGTTTACCTATTTTTGGTTTCTTCTCATTGTGTGTATTTTTGTTATCATGAGTTAATTTACATTCATCATTGTCACTGTTACTGACATTTTCATCATCTGCTTCAATACAATCTTCCATATTTGAATCAATGTTATGTAACCATCTTTCTTTGGTTATCAGATAGGGTAGACCCCCTTTTATCATCACAGTGCCTACATTTGTTTTGTTCTTTTCTATAGTTGCTTTCCCCTTTGAGAAAACTATATTGATGTCAGATTCTCTGCTTAGTTTTATAGCACTTAGTATGTTGTGAGGTATTTCTGGGATTAATAATACCCCCTCTATTTTCCCTAAACCAGGCAAGGTCACATTTCCTCTGCCTAATACTTGAACCTTTTCTTGATTAGCTACCTTTATCACAAACTTATCTTCTGTAAATGAAGATAATATACTTTTGTTATTAGTGGTGTGATTTGTTGCACCAGAATCAATAAGCCAATTATTGTTCTCATCTTGTTGTGTTTTGGTGCTGTCTTGTTTATTTAGCCCATTTAGTGACCCAGATTTTCTCTCTTTTGAATTTTCTCTACCCCCTCTACTTTCTCTGTAGTTTGGTGGACTTCTATATTTGTGTCTATCTGTGGAAGATTGTCTGTAATTGTATTTGCTCCTATATTCTGGCCTATGTCTCTCCCTTGGGACTTTGGGACAGTCTCTTCTACTGTGTTCCCTGGATCCACAATTGTGGCATCTAAAGGCTTCATTATATTTATCTTGAAAGACTACTTTCCTAAAAGATTTGTGTTCTGTTTGGTTACTGGAACGATTTTTTCTTGAATTGTCTTCTGCTATCAATTTGTTAGATAGACTTTCTATTGATAAATATCCCAAATTAATGGTATCTAAGTGTGACATAAAGCTATCCCATGATGGATCAAGTGAATTGATAATAACACTTTTCATAGTTTGATCTGAAATCACTTCCCCCCTCAATTGCAGCTCAGCTCTTATTTTGTTTAGATTTATCAAATGTTCACTTATAGAAACCCCTGGTTTCACTCTAGAAGAAAAGAAATCCTTAGACATTCTTGTGGTTGTGGCTACGCTATCGCTGTGAAATAGATTAAACATGCATTGAATTATTTCTGATACAGTTAGGTTTGGTTTGATGCTATGATACATTGCAGGAGACACGCTAGAAATTATTATGAAAAATGCTCTATGATGTAAACAGTCTATTTTTAAAGTCCAAGGTCTTCTTGGAGGACTAGTTATAAAGAATAGTAAATTTTCTTTCATAAAAATAACCTGAAGCTGTTGGTACCACTCTTGTAAATTAATGCCATCAACTCTAAGTTTTGGGAAGTCACTGGGTAAGTTCCCCACATTATTTTGTCCATTACTTACAACCTGAGGCAGTCCGTGGTCTCTCAAGTGCAGGAAATTACAGAACGGCATTGGGATGCTTGTAACGAGTCTGCGCGGTTCTCTGGCCAGTTCAAGTCTTTCGGGGCCGTCTACGTAGTTTTGCACATGCGCGTTGCTCATTTCTTCTTTGGCGCCGTTGTGGAAGGTTCTCTCCATTTCAGCTCTCTCGATCCGCTCCTCTTCAGATGAGTCGGTCTCTGGCTCGGTTTTTGGGGCTTTGGTGATGGCGGCGGTTCTTCTCTTTCTCTTGTGTGTGCTGGCACTCGATTCTGTCTGCGGTGTAGGGCGGAATCGGCATGGCTCTCTGGGCTCGGGTGTCGTCGTTTTCGAAGTCAGGATGGGAGCGTGCAAGTCTTGAGTTGTCGGTTTGATTTCTTGCTTCTTCGTCGATGTCTTGGAGATTTTCAATCTTGGCCCAAAAGCAGCAAAAAGCGTTTTCATTGCTGACTTTACTTGAGACTTTGTTAAATCGTCTTCACTTTCTGATTTTGGTTCATCTGAAGAGTTTGAGACTTCTTTTTCACTTTCTTCGTCTGATAGTGTTTTTCGCGCCAGAAATTTTGAACTGAGCGTTTTGATTGGCTCTGCTTCACTCTCTTTTGAAGTTCGTTGAAACCAAGATGGCTGCCGTTCAAAATTTCGCGCGGGGTCACATCTTTTCTTTTTTACAACTATTTTCTCAGTAGTCATTTCACTCACAGTTTTTTGATCTTTGGGTTTTTCTTTAATGACGTTTTTCTCTCTCGCTGCTCCGCTGTTCCTCAGCATCTCCTGGAGGTCCGCGATGAGTCTTTCATCATTCTTTTGGCTTTTTAGTATTTTTAATATTTCTGACCTGAGTTCGTTATTTTCTATCTCGATTTCTTCCTGGTCGTTATTTTCACTCATCAGTTCTTCTTCTTCAGTGGTGTATTCTTCGGATTCTCTCGAAATCGCATTAGTGGATTCGTTGATCATCTCTTGATCAGTTTCTATTTCTTTGCTGTAGGCCCTGGTGTTGGGCCTATCTTTCTTGGACATTTTTAATTACTTATTGAGTCAATTAACCATCCTCTGCTACCAGCTTGTTGCAATATTTTCAGGATCAGACTCAATAAAGATAATAGAAGTTATAGGTTTAAATATAATTCTCTTTAATCATAATAGGCATTCTATATTCGCTGAATATTCAAGATAGAAGCAAGGAAAATGGGGAGGATGGCTCCTTTTATATACAAGGGGCGGAGCCAGGAATGGGAGTGGTAAAATATGAATACATTAAATCTCAAGTAATAAGTTAACCCCTGATGTTCCATATATACATTATTTACACATTAGAGAATAAGGCATTTACATCTGACACGAACCAAATACCAGCTGTCTCCTTTTGAACTTCTGTATGGTAGACCCCCTGCCTTGTTCAAGCACCACTTCCAAGGCTGGCCAGATTTAGTTCAAAAAAGGGGGGTAGAAGCAAGAAAATTACTTCTGCAGTTGCAACAGCACAACAATCATGTCAACCAACTGAGGCATTATATGCAAGAATGTAGACCTCCCCCTATTACGACTGCAGGTCACAACTACAAATCAGGTGATAGAGTATGGATAAAACATTGGAAAAATGAGCCTTTAAAACCTAGATGGAAAGGGCCATATACTGTTGTGATGTGTTCACCTCTTGCAGTTAAGACCTTAGAAGGAAGATCCTGGATCCACTGGACGAGACTGAAGCCCGCAGACCAGAATGATCCGGTCACATACCAGGTGACAAAAACTGACAGGCCATTGGTGCTGAAGTTCAAGAAGAATACACCCTGCTGAGTCCTACCGGCAATGGACTCTCAACGCACGGTGATGATCGTCAGCCTTGCTGAACCACCCCGGAAGCTAGTTCCCCGCACACGGCTGAAGCTTGGAACGGAGGAAGACAACATTCCATGACTGTAATTTGTAATGTAAAACTCATTAACTGTAATAGAATCCAGTGAGCAATTCTTAAAGACACTCATGTTTGAGGAAGATTGGGTGTGGGGACTCTGGGCAACAACTATTTTAGCCCTTCTGATGGTATTGTTATATATATATAAGGATCGGCTCTGTGGGAGACCTAGGAATACAATTGATATCGCCCTACCCCAAGTTACGCATACCCCTAACCCTCTTCCTGACATGGCGAATTTATAAACTACGGGTCTTGCACTCTTAAGGCCTTGTGGGTGTAGGAATAAGGTCATTATGATTTATTTAGGGCTTTTGGTACTATTAGCCAAGGGACTAGTGAGTGATACTATCTTGAACAGTAGTTCCCAATGTTGTGTGGGTGTCCGAGAAATCCCCCTTGTCCATGAGGAAGGATCTAGAAATATTAAGGACCCCAAGGAACCGACCAGCATCAGGCCACTAAGTAGAGATACTTTAGACCAAGTCCACTCCCGCCAACGATGGATCGTCAGTAGGTGGGGTCGTTACTTTAGACCTGCGCCAACTCCAAAACCTAATGTCAACAGTTTGATAATCCCGGTAAAGGGAGGAATAGAAAAGGAAAACGGGCCCCTGCAACAATTGAGAAGAGGAGACTACATATCAAGGATACTGGAATTGGGTCAAAACCTTGTTAATCCGTATGACCCTACCTTAGGTCAACAATGCTGGTTGTGTTTATCTGCCAGCCCTTCATCTTATCATGCTGTTCCTGTCAAGCCACAACTCTGGGCTAGGACAAAGGCTACAATAGTCCTTGAAAAAGATAGTAGAAATAAAGCACCAGTATCTCCGATACAAGGAGATTTTTATGAGGCATTCCAATGGCTGGGAAAAAGCCTCCTCCCTATTGCTGGCCCAATAGCCACAGGTGTGGAACTCATAGGGACACCTTCCCTGTGTGTAAAGAGACATCAGAAACCTGGTAGGCCTGTAGGATCCCTGACAGAAGAACAATGTCCATCAGAAGTGTACCTTGGTCCTAGAACAAACTTTAAGGATGTAAAACTAACCAAAGATCTTTTTCCTTCTGCACACCACTCAGTTCACCATAAGGTCACTTTCTCACTACCACCAACTGCCACTATCACAAGATGGGGAGGATGGAAGGGGTCCTGGAATGTATCTAAGGAAAGGTGCCCCAGTCTATTCCAGCCCCCTCGCTTCCCTATCTGGCTTTCCATTAGGTCCAGCACAGGTTTCTGTATCCTCTTTCCCCCTGGGAATATTACCTCCCGGTATCTTTTTGAAGGCCCAATCCTCAGAGATAAGCAAAAGGACCCTTCACTAGAAGTCCCATTACAGCCGCTTGCTGGAATGTTTGTGGCCGGGACTTTGGGGGTCTGGACTAATGAAAAGAACCATCGGACCAATGCTTTCTCTATGAACATAGGCGTGTGTGTAGGAGAAAAAGGAGTTTTCTTCTTCTGCGGGAAGGATGTGTATTTATGTTTGCCAACAAATTGGACCAGAATATGCACACTAGTACACCTTTTTCCTAAAATAGGTGTTGTCAGTGGAGAACATACCATCCCTGTTCCTCTCATGGGGTATGTTCAGAAACGGGCACCAATCCTAGTCCCACTATTAGTGATCATGGGGATAGGAACTGCAGTTGGAACAGATATAGGTGGAGTGACACACTCAGTAATACAATTTCAGCAATTATCAGAGGAGCTCCAAGAAAGCCTGAACCAAATTGCTGGAACCCTGGTAGAAGTCCAAGACCAGACAGATTCGTTGGCAGCAGTGGTCCTACAAAATCGACATGCCTTACACCTCCTAACCGCAGAGAGAGGAGGTATGTGTGTATTTCTGGGAGAAGACTGTTGTTTCTATATGAATAAATCAGGTGTGGTCAGAGAAATTGCCAAGGAATTGCAGGATAGGGCATCCAAGATAGGTCAGAGGTTACAAACAACGGACATGTGGTTTTCTTGGGTGCCTGGATCCGGGTGGATTAAACAAATGTTATTCTTGTCGATATGTGCTGTGGCAGGCCTAGCTTTTGTTCCTTGTGCAATCCCTGTGCTGAAACAGCTATCTATCAGAGCAGTGAAAGAGATACAGACTGCAAAGGAATTAGTTTTGACAGAGCACTTTCTTGACGATAGAAACTCTGAAACAGACACATATGTAGAAATGGAGTCTGGAAAAGAATGAAGGGAGTACCTCCAAGGAGTAAGAGAGTGAAGATCAAGAAATACCTATCTCTGGCCTAGATTAATCATATTTTGTTAGATATTATATATTAGCCTTGTTTATTAAAAGAAATAGAATGTTATGTAGGAAGTAGTGAAAGTTTCTGCATGGAAAAACTTTCAAAGGGAGGAATAATGTGGATAAAGGAAAGGAATAATACAGAGTCAGATATATGAGCTCTAAAGGATCCTCTCTATTCACATTATTATAAGGGGAAGACGTGCTTAGATACATGAATTCTGAGAGACCCTCTCTATTCACATTATTATAAGAGAGGAAAGTGCTTGCTTGGAGATTACATTAACAAACAGTTAAACCCCATTAAGGGTAATAAATCTTTTGATGAAGCCTAGCCGTCACGGAAGGACAGCCAGATGGAAGACATCTGAATGCCCCCCCCCCCCACTATCAGATACACAAAACAGCCACAGGAAACAAAGAGTCACTTATTACCTCTTATTACCCAAGGACAGTAAATCTCCCATTAGCAACTCTGAGCACTTAAGAAAAAGTTGTGTGGCTAAGATAATTTTATAAACTAAAATTAATGGTTTAAATAATTAGATGAATATATTATCAAATGTATGTAACCATATAGGGAAAATTGGATGTATGTAACCATATATGGAAAATGTATGATCTCACTGAATCCTTTGTCTTGGAAATGTATAAAAACAGACATATCACAGCTCTTGGGTTGTTCAAAGCTTCAGGTACAATTCCTGGCTCTGAACCTTGTGCAATAAAACTGTCTCTGGCTGACCCAGGAATGTTGCTTGGTCCTTTCATTCCACATAATGCTTGGCTTTTAGGGGTTAATTTACACTTTTCATAATCTTTCATCACTGATTGACAGAAGTTGCACTTAATGAAACAGTTCAACAATATACTGTATAGTATATCACAAATTCATACAGTATAGTAGCTCTGCCAAAGAAATCCTGGCATCAGGTTAAATCTTTCATCATCTAGGGATGTAGCATCTTTATTTTCCTGACTGTTTTATAGTCTTTCCAAGTTTAAACTGTATAAAGCTTTTGTGATTTTTGAACATTTAGACTACTTTTCTCCTGGGCTGTAGCTTTTTCCTTTGAGCAATCATTATTATCCAAAGTCAATGGACCAGTATTTAACATACTATTCCTTGGTCTGACCCATGTATTTATTTCAAAAATGTCAATTACTAACAGCCTCTATCTTCAAAGTTAATCATGAGTAACTGGGCAGAACAATGTTCCTCAATTGCACTGAACATACATTTTGAAGCAACTTTCCCAAAATAAAAGCAAATGCATTGCATGGTAGTCAGAGGTGGGTTTCAGCAGGTTCTGACTAGTTCTGGAGAACCGGTAGCGGAAATTTTGAGTAGTTCGGAGAACCAGTAGTAAAAATTCTGACTGGCCCCGCCCCCATCTATTCTCTGCCTCCCAAGTCCCAGCTGATCGGGAGGAAATGGGGATTTTGCAGTAACCTTCCCCTGAATTGGGGAGTGAATGGAGATTTTACAGTATCCTTCACCTGCCACGCCTACCAAGCCATGCCCACCAAGCCATGCCATGCCTACCAAGCCACACCCACAGAACCGGTAGTAAAAAATTTTGAAACCCACCACTGATGGTAGTAACAACAGAGGTGACAGTGTTGACCTGTTAAGCAGGCACCACACTTCCTTCCTTTGGTTTTGTTATTCACTGAAGTCAAAACGGTGCCCTGGACAGTGAAATGGGTTTAAAATGGCTGGGTTTAATCTGATCCAGAGCTTTCTCTTGAAATAATGTCATAATTGCAGCAGAACATTTTTACACTAATCAAGGCTTTGCGCCTCTAAAATGGGAACAAAGGACTGGGGAAAGGAGAATAATAAGCTATCAGAAGGCAAGGTCCCCCACCCACCTAAAAGGAATTTTAAAAATCTTTTCCAGCAGTCTTCTGTTCATTTTTCTCTTTCTTTCTGAATGTTTTTTTTCTTTTCTTCAGTTTTTTTGGTGATTGTTTTTCTAGTAATCCCTTCTTTATATCTTTGTTTCCCCACAATTATCTTCCAGAAGAATTCCCCTGCCATCTTTTTAAAAATCAAAATGAGAAAGGTTTTCCTAATTTATGCAGACATTTTATTCTCTCCATCCTCCTCCTTGAAAGGTAGTAAAAGGCATATGATTATTTTTCCCTAATTGCAGGACATTTCAGGAAATGCACTTTCCACCTTCCTTTGCAACATTGCTTTACATCCTTACTCTATACACTGCATATGTCCAAGAAGCATCAAGCAGCTGTGAGCAATTCCATACTGGAGAAGGATAGAACTATAAAGATGTCCTAGCGAGTTTCCAGATGTGGCTTAAGGTTTTTTTTTTTGTTTGTTTATTAAATTTGTGTACCATCAAATCATCCTGACGCCCTTCCGTTTACAACAGGTGTATCAAACTTGTGGCCCGCAGGCCGGATGCATCACATACTGACTCCGCCCCTGCCCAGTTTAGCGAAGGGGGGAAAAAGTCCCGATACGTCACATGACACCACCATGACAACACGAGTTTGACACCCCTGGCTTACAACAAAGTAAATAATAAATACATTAAATACAATACAATAATACAACAAAAATACAATAAAAATATCTGTAATTAAAGCACAAGCAAAAAAAAATGTTCCATAATTAAAAAGGGGGAAATAATGATTAATGTTTATTCCAAAACCCTTAGGATAATTGAAAACCCAAAAAAATAAAACAAAAAAAAACAAAAAAACAAAAAAACAAAAAATAAATTATAGGGTTAAGATCATATCCCAAGTTCAAAAAGGTCTTAAGAATCAGGATTGATGATTGCAGCCAGGTTTCCTTATCATGGTTTTGAAAAAGCAAAGGATGTTTGTTACATTGCTTCCTTATTTATGGCATTAATCAGGAGTGGGATTCAGCTGGTTCTGACCGGTTCGGGCATACCAGTAGTTCTGACGATCAGTTGAGAGCGAACTGGTTCTCTCCGATGATCAGATGTGCCCGCCTGCCCCTGCACTATAACCTACCTATATTTCTTTTCTTTTAAGCCCAGCGGATAGGTGCGGTAGAGCGGATTCCCGCACCTCAGCTGTTTTACTCACTCTGGATTCAATAGAAAGTAAATTTCGATTGTAATGTGCATGTGCAGAAGCACAAGTTTGGCACACATGCTCGCTTCGCTTGCAGCAAACCGGGTGTTACAACCGGTGAATCCCACCACTGGTATTTATTAATACTATTTCTTGACAAATTCCACAAAAATAGAACATAACAATTAAAACTTCAGGAAACTGTAAATTTTTGAAACAGCATTAATACAATATTAGCAAGCTACTGCTCATGTTTTTTAAAGGTTAACTCAAAAGAGATGTGACTTACCGTATTTTTCGGAGTAGAAGACGCTCCAGACTATAAGACACACGTACCATTTTTTGGGAGGAAAAAAAAATCTACCTCTGCCTCCCAGCAATTTGCCTCCTTGCATCAAACAACCTGTTTCAGTTTCATTTTCAGCACAGACTGATTAGCACAAGAAAAAAAATCTGCCTCTGCCTCCCAGCAATTTGCCTCCTTGAAGCAAACAGCGGTTTCAATTTCAGCTTCAGCACAGCCTGATTAGCACAAGCAGCTGATTGTCAGTTGGATCGGCCTCCTGAATACCAGCTGTTTCAGGCTGCAGGGATTGCCATAGCCTATTGCAGCCTCCTCGCCCCCCATTTCCTGGGGGGGGGGCAAGGCTACATTCAGTGTATAAGAGGCACCCAAATTTTCACCCTCTTTTATGTGGGAAAAAAAAGTGTGTCTTATACTCCGAAAAATACGGTAACTCTTTCTGAAACATCTCGAGAAGAAGCATTAAGATCACCTTTAAAGAAAGACCATTCCATAGTTGGAATCAATGTGATATGTGGTGTTGGAAGAAATATCCTTCTGGGTTCAGTTCCAAGTGGGGAAAAAGACACTGGATTCAGGAAGTTGCTTGGAAAGAAGGTTTATTGATGAACAGGATCACATGGCTTGAGTTCCTGAACAGGATCACATGGCTTGAGTTCCTGAGCAGAAAAAAGGGCCAAAATGCTGAGAGTGCCTTGGTTTTATGCCCTCTGTTGGGCTTTGACTTTGAGTTTGTATTCTGATTGGTTGTCAGACTCCCATGGGGCCATGCAGGGGCAATTCTATAGGCTGTCCTGAGTCCCAAGCTTGGCTGAGCTTGCTGGGTGATGTACTCTTCCCAGGTGCCATGTGGTGAGTTCTGTTGCTAGATGGATAGAGGGTTAATCCTACCTTTGTTGGATTTTGGGTGAGGGCATTTGCCTATGAATAGACCTAGCTATCTTTTATCTCTTAAGTGTGGACATCTGCTGTGGGCTATTGAGGAGGGTGGGGGCTATTAAGAGTGAGTCTGTTTCCTGCCTTAAAACATGTTTCTGCATTTCTCATCCAGGGAAATATAATATTCTGCCTTTTTAATATTTCCTAGAATATTTCATTTTCCTAGGAAAGGGTGGGTGCTAACTTCCTACAGTGGTACATCTTAAGTCACATTTCACTAGAAATGTTGGGATTATTAAAAAAAAACAGACTAAATGGATATATACATTATGATAAGCCACTTTGCAAACCCATGGTTATTGAAAAAGCTTCAGCTGAGACTACATTGATTTGTGTTGGTTTATGGCTTAGGTTAGATTATAAACCAAACCACTTGACGTATATAGTACTGAACTAAGCCAAAGTTGGTTTTAATTTTATTACATATAAATTATACATAATTTGATTATTTAAATAATGGTTTGTTGAGCGAGCCATTTTACCTACTTTACATATCAAGCCAATATTCAGCTGCAGCAATGTTGACTTACATATTACCCAAAATTGTCTGTGACATTCCCTCAAATAATTTCATATGCATTCAGACCACGTTTTAGTTTCTGGATCTTTGGAATATGAGAATTTAGAAAGTATTAATTTATATTGTTTAAAATAAAAAATTAAACACTGAAATCTGGCATTAGAGAGATATATACTATGCTTAATATTAGTGTTCTAAAATAAACTCATTGCTAATCTGCTGGTATGTAAAAATGGATCAGTGGCTGAAAATTGAAGCATACAAGGGACAATATAGGTAGCAATCTGACTAACATTCAAAGAACCTGGCAGGAAATAAATTTCACATGCAGTTGCCAGCTATGAGACTGCATATGCTATGCTAAATGGAAGTGTGTTCTCAGACAAGCAATTGAAAAGGAAAATGTGAATAGGAAACAAAAGAATGAGTTAAAATTGAATTGAATTGTGATGTAAATCCATTCAGTCTCATCCACATAGTACTTAGAAATATCAGAATCAGAATAGAGCTGGAAGGGACCTTGGAGGTCTTCTAGTCCAGCCCCCTCTCAAGCAGGAGATCCTATACCATTTCAGACAAGCGACTGTCCAGTCTCTTCTTATTTTAAAACAAAAACAAAACATAAAACCATCATCATTCCAAACAGTTACAGACAGTGTATCGATTGGTTAACATTCTTTTGTGCTTAATCCCATTTCCAGAGTACCAATTTCTAACAAAAGCTTATTTCTCATAAGAAAGAACTTCAAATATTTTATCTTTATATCAACTTCATATTTCATGCTTCATCTCCATGTTTTATTATCTATCCATTGATAAAACAAATCCCATATCAAATAATATTGTTTATCTTCTTGTTCTCTAATTTCAAATGTCAATTTACTCATTTCAGCACATTCCATAATTTTCTTAATAATCTCATCATCAGTAGGTAACTTCTCTCCTTTCCAGTTTTTAGCAAATACAATTCTAGCCACTGTTAAAACATTTAACAATTAAATATTGCAGTTCTCTATTGTATGTTTCTGGTAAAATCCCTAATAAAAATATCTCTGGTTTAAACTCAATGTGTTTTTTTTTTTTATCATTTTTTCCAGCCACGTGTGTATCTTAGTCCAATATCTCTTAGCTTCTATGCATGTTCACCACATATGGTAATATGATCCTGGAGTCTGATGATACTTCCAACATTTCTCCTATTTATTCTTGAACATTCTGGCTATCCTTGTCGGGGGTAAATGTCACCTTTAAAACATCTTATACAAATTCTCCTTATATGCTGTAGACATTGTCATTTTATAATTTTGCAACCACAATTTTTGCCATTTCTCTAAATCAATACCATGACCAAAATTTTTCCCCTATGCTATCATTGACTCTTTAACTTGTTCTTCTTCCAATTTTACCCCTAACAAGTATCCATATAGTTTTTTAATTACATAGTCATCAGAACCCATTAAAATCTTATCTAGGTTAGTCATAACATTATAAAAACCTTCTTGTTTGAGATCTTCTTCATATCTAGAACGTATTTACAAATATGAAAACCAATCCATCTTAAAACCCTGTTCTTCTAATTCTTGCTTCAATTTAAGTTCACCCTTTTCATCCATTAATTCACTATATCT
This sequence comes from Pituophis catenifer annectens, assembly GCF_029215685.1. Lineage (NCBI taxonomy): Eukaryota > Metazoa > Chordata > Lepidosauria > Squamata > Colubridae > Pituophis > Pituophis catenifer. Next base: position 49,897,958 of record NW_027256884.1, on the reverse strand, counting down.
AACAATTTGTTCCCTTCTAAATACTATTAAATATGAAAATGCTTCAATTGTAGATACCCAGACTGGAATTTTCAGATAGTGTTGTTTTTAATCTTCTCCCAGTTCAATAACAAAGCTTCACGTATCTGATGTCTACTAAAATACCCCTGTATTTTTGTTTCTTTATACCATAAGAAAGTGTGCCACCCGATCAACAAATCATGTCCTTCTAAATTCAATAGCCTACTATTTCTCAAAGTTATCCATTCTTTAATCCACATCAAACTTGTTGCTTGATAATAAAGTTCTCAATTAGATAAACCAAAGCCTCCCCTCATTCTAGTATCTTGTAACAACTTTAGTTTTATCCTCGCTTTCTTTCCCTGCCAAATATATTTCAGTACCATTTTATTCAAATCTTCAAAAAATTCTTTCCCCAATCTAATTGGGATTGTCTGGAATAGATACAGAATTCTAGGCAAAATATTCATCTTAATAGTTGATATCCTACCACTCAGAGAAAGTTGCAAGTTTCTCCATTTCGCCAAGTCTATCCCTATCTGTTGCTTAAGCTTATTGTAGTTATTTTCTTTAAGTGTACTACACCTTGCTATCAAATATATCCCCAAATATTTTACCTTATTTGTAACCTGCATCTTTGATATCTCCATCAGTTCTTCTTTTTGCTTTATCAACATATTTTTAGTCAAAATCTTCATTTTATCTTTATTAATTTTCAAACCAGCTACATTCCCAAACTCTCCAATGTTCTCTATCAGTTTATTTATTGATGTTAATGGTTCTTCAATAATAAAAACCAGGTCATCAGTGAATGCTTGCAATTTATATTCTTCTTTTCGAATTTTCATACCTTTTATATCTTTTTCTTCTCTGATATTTCTATTTAAAACTTCTAATGTCAATATAAACAACAGTGGGGACAATGGACATCCTTGTCTAGTACCTTTTTCTATCTTGATAGAATCAGTCAATTCTCCATTTATCATTACTTTTGCCTTTTGCTTGTGATATATAGCTTCTATTGCCTAAATGAATTTTCTACCAAAGCCCATCTGTTCCATTTGAAGCAGCATAAATCGCCAGTTTACATTATCAAAGGCTTTTTGTGCGTCTAAAAATATCAAGGCCATCTGCTTTTCAGGATGTGCTTCGTAGTATTCTAAAGTATCCAGAATTATTCTAATATTGTCTCTAATCTGTCTTTTTGGAAGAAATACATTTTGATCTGTATGTATGAAGTTATTTAAATATCTCTTAAATCTTTCTGCCAATATTGAAGCAAAAATTTTATAGTCTGAATTTAGCAGGGATATAGGCCTATAGTTTTTGATTTGTTGCGGGTCTGTATCTTCTTTGTGGATCAATGTAATGTATGCCTCAGACCAAGACTTGGGTGTTTTCTTCTTCGTCATCACTTCATTCATAACTTCCAGTAATGGGAGGCTTAGGGATTCTTGTAGTATCCTATAGTATTCTGTTGGCAAGCCATCTGGCCCTGGTGCCTTTCCATTCTTTTGTTTCTTGATTGCCTCTGTTAACTCCATCATCGTTATATTTCCCTCTAACATCTCAATATCTTTGGAATCCGAGGTAGTTTTGCTTTTTGTAGGTATCTTGCCACATTGTCCTCCTTTATCTTTTCTCTCTTATAAAGTTGTCTATAATATTCCTGTATTATTTTTCCCATGTCTTTAATTCCAAATTTGCTTTGCCTTTGATCATCAATTAATTGGATTATTTTTCTTGATTCTCTTTCTTTTGTCAGCTTATATGCTAACCATCTTCCTGGTTTATTCGCATTCTCAAAATAGTTCTGTTTAGTGCTGCTAATTTTTTTGGCTAATTCTTCTTTCTCCAGTAAGTCCATTTTATGCTTTATTGTATCCATTTTCACTTTTACATCTTTTTTATGTGGACATTTCTGGAGTTCCTTTTCAAATCTCTTATAGTCGTCTTCCAATATTTTATATATTTGTCTTTTCTTCAAGTTTCTCTTCCTTGTATAGTCCATTATTAAGCCTCTACCATAGACCTTCATAGTGTCCCAAAGATTTTGTGTCGATGTATCTTCTTTCTTATTCTCCTTAAAAAAAGCCAGCTCTCTCTCCATTTTCTGTACAAAGTCTTTCTCTTTTAATAGTGTATTATTTAAAGTCCACCTAACTTTCCTTTTTCGACCTTTCCAAGTGACTGTCATGGGATTGTGATCTGCCCATATGTTTGTTTCTATTTCTATTTGTTCTATGTTCAAAGTCAATTCCACTGTTGTCCATATCATGTCTAGCCTAGACCAAGATGAATGTCTGTCAGAATAGAACATATATTGTCTATTTTTCCCATTTCTCCCTCTCCATGCATCTTTTAAATTTATTTCCTCTATCATCTTGAAGAAAGATTTCGGTAATATCTTTCTACTGTGTTTTACTATTTTGTGTGTTTTATAGTCCAAATTTTCATCCACTATGCCATTAAAATCACCCATCATACATATATTGTCATATTCCAATTCAATTATTTTCATATGCAGTCTATAAAATTCACTTTGATTGTTATTTGGAGTGTATATTGCTACTAGAAGAATTTTCATGTTATTATCTGTTATCTCCACCATCAAAATTCTACCTTCTGCATCTGCATATATTTGCTCAGCGGGTATTGCATTTCTAATATATAAAACTACTCCTCTTTTTTTACATTGTGGCAATGATGTAAAAATTCTCCCAAGTTTTGGTTGTACCAATAATTGTTCATATTGCTTTTTAATATGTACTTCTTGTAGACAGATTATATCAAATTTTAATTTCTCTAATTTATGAGACCTTTCTTCTCTCAACAGCTGAATTTAGTCCATTTATGTTTATTGAAATCAATTTTCTTTCTTCCATGTTCATACTTTATATGTAGGTTTTGTTGCTCTAGTTGATCTCACCTCTCGCTGTTCCTTGTATTCCACAACCCCTCCTACTGCATCTTCTGTTTCTTCAATCATTGCCAATTCCTCCTCTCAAAATTCTACTGGGACTACTGTTGTTTGGGATTCCATTTCCATCTCCGTTACCTTCTCTTTAAGAAAATCTGCATAGAAAATCTTCGCTTTATCTATTGTATCCAATCTATATCTTTGAAGTTGCCATGTTAACACTAGCCCTTCTGGAACCAACCATCTATAATTCACACCTTTTTGGAGTAGAACTTTAGTCAAAAATTGATATTCTCTTCTCATCTCTCTCACTTTTCTTGGTATTTGCTTCAAGACCATAATTTCTTTCTCCTTATATTTCAATGGTTTGTCTCTAGCAATCTGAAGTATTTGTGTTTTGGTTGATTTCTTAGTAAATCTTATGCGCACCTCTCGTGGTAGCTTATTGTGCATTGCATACCTAGTGTACACTTGATATATCTCGTCCATGTCCTCCATCATCTTCTCTTTGGTAATTTCCAGTGCTTCAGCTAGTATTTCTATCATTATTTCTGGCAAGTTTTCTCCTTTCTCTTCTTGGACATTTTGGAATCTAAGATAAAATTCTGATCTATCCATTTCCCATCCAATCAATCCGCTCCTGTCACGTTCAACTTCTCCCAGTCTATTATCTATGTCTTTGATTTTTTCTTCCTTTTGTTCCTCCTTTTTCTCAAGGTTTTGTAGTCTCTCTTCATATTTCAACATCACTTGCTGGATGCTTGCCACTTTTTCATCTGTCTTCAATAGTTGTTGTTCCATCCTCTGGATTGTTTGAAAAATCATCTGTAATGTCATATCTTTATCTCTTTCTTTTTCTTTGTCTTTTCCAATTGGAGCATAGCCTGAATTGATCGCTGTCCTCCAGAAGGTGATAAAGAAGGCGTGGTGGATGAGTATCCAACTGTCACTACTTTTCTACTCATTCCGTCTAGTAGTCACCAATGTCCAAATATAAGGAGACCAAAAAAAATGGTGGGAGTTACAAAAAAAGGAAAAAAAGGGAGAAAAAATAAAAATGAAAAATAGAAGTAGGTCTTCAGGTTGTTCATGACCCTAATTCACTTAGTAAACAAAAAAAGGAAAAGGAAAAGATGAAAATAAATCTTCAGGTTCTTCAAAACCCTAATCGACTTAATGAGAGAAAAAAAGAGAAAAAATATAAACAACAACAAAAACAAAAGAGCAACAAAAAAGGAACAGAAACAAAAAAGGAAAGCCACCCTAGAAGAAAATTTAAAAATCCAGAAAATTCAATCTTCTGGCACTTGGCTACCTTAATCCAATTCAATTATGTAAAGTCAATGAATAAAGAGAAAAGAAAATTCATTAAACATATTTCAGCAAGGTAAGTATACAGAGAGTTATCCCTTATCCAAAGCCAAGAGGGAAAAAAATGATAAGAGTTTCAATTTCTTCTATGATGCTTCCGGACTCCTACTTCAAATGAATCCACATAGAACACCTGTGTAAACAATGCAGATAGTTCTAACTTCCTCAGATGTTCTCCTCACAATCTCATCAACAAAACAATTCAGAGTCCTTGCCTCATAGCAACCATATAAATTCTCAGCTACAAATAACAAAGTTTCTTTTCCAGTAGTTGGCAGTATCACACACTTTCCTAACTCCCTTGCTATTTATAATCCAAGGCTTCTTTGTCAATAAAATGGTAAAATAGTAAAAAAAGAGAGAGAGAAAAGATTTTTTTTAAAAAAAATTATCTATTTAAAAATACAGACAAAACAAAACAAATAACAACAAAACATACAAAATGTGTAAACATTTTTCAAATATACATCTTATCCAATTTGTCGCAACTGTACTGTCTGTTCTTATTTGTGCTTTTGACTCCTCCTTGTTGGTCTTTCTCTTATATCTATCTTTGAAATTCACCGTTAACCTGCATTAGTGTAGTAGTGTATGTTCCTATTTTTATATTAGGTCATTCCACTTATTTCCTAATCTTTTTTCCCTTTTCTATCTTCCAACCATGTGTACCACTTTTCCCATACTAAATAGTAGTCATGTTCCTCTCTGTTTTGTAATTCCTTTGTGAGTCTGTCCATTTCTGCACATTCCATGATTTTACTAATTAATTTATCTTCTGTTGGTATGTCACTTCTCTTCCAATTTTGTGCAAAAATTATTCGTGCTGCTGTTGTTATATAAATGATTAAGTATTTTATTTCCTAAAAAGGTTTTAATGTAATCTTCAAAAGAAAAAGAAAATAATTAAGGTCCCCCCCCCCAAAAAAAAGAAAATTGTTTTCAAAGAATGGCACACCAACCTTCAAGTTAAATTTATCAATCTTTTTCAGTCCAGTCCCGGTTCGTTATAAAACAATTATTAAAGTTTTGCCAGTTTAAATGGTTTGAGCATAAAAAAAACACAACTCCAGCTAACTTCGCCGCTTAATTTCCTCCTATCTCAATTCTCTTTCCACTTCTAACTCAGGGTGTTCTTTTCATTAGTTTAAAATAAAACTCTCTCACCACATCAATCACTGTCCTCCCATTCTTCTTCCGGAGCTGTCCCAGCTTCAGCAACTACAATTGCTAGAAAAAGGGCTTCTTCTGGATCAGCCAGGGACTTTGTGATATCCCTGGGGTCGTCAGGATGTGTCCTCCACTATCACAGTCAAAACAAGACCGTGAGGTCCAAAAAGGACTGTCCAGCAACGGGGCTTTCGGCAGTGATTCCCAGAGCTCAGGAATCTCCCAGCCATTCCACAGTGACATCAAGCTCCTCCTGTCCAGTCTCTTCTTAAAAACCTCCAGTGATTAAGTACTCACAATGTCTGAAGGCAAGCTGTTCCACTGGTTAATTGTCCTTACTGCTAGGAAGTTTCTCCTCAATTTCAGGTTGTTTCTCTCCTTGATAAGTTTCCATCCATTGTTTCTTATCCTGTCATCTGGGGCTTTGGAAAATAAACTGACCCCCCTCCTCTTTGTGGCAACCTCTCAAATACTGGAATAGTGCTATCATGTCCCTCCAAGTCCTTCTTTTCTCTATACGAGCCAAACCCAAATTCTGCAACCATTCTTCATATGTTTCAGTCTCCAGGCCTTTAATCATTTTAGTTGCTCTTCTTTGCACTTTTTCCAAAGTCTCAACATCTCTTTTGTAATGTGGTGACCAAAACTGGATGCAGTATTGCATGTCTGATCTTACTAAGACTTTATAATCTTAGTAAGATTATATAGTATAAGGTACTAATATTTCACATGATTTTGATTCTATGCCTCTGTTTATACAACCAAGGATTATATTAACTTTTTTGGCTGCTGCTGCACACTGCCAACTCATGTTCAAGTGATCGTCCATTAAGACTCCAAGGTCCCTCTCACAGTTATTGAGTTTTTGAGACAGGTTTCATCTATGAACGCAGATGGCATACTAGCATGGCAGACCGAGAAGAGGAAACCCAGACTGTGGAAACCCAACCACAGGGAGAAATCTCCAGCTGCTGACAGAGAGGCGTATCAGACAAATATATGACAGACCAGCTCATCGGCCAAAAAGATCCATGTGAAAGTACTGATCGAAGGGACAGAGTGTGAGATGGAAATTGACATGGGATCATTCCTAACCATTGTTGTGTGGAACACCATGATGAACATTGTTCCGGGCACAAGGAAGAAAGACTTGAGGCCACAGTGGTTACAACTCAAAGACTACGAAGGAAACCGCATCCCCATTGTCGGCAGTGGAAATTCCAAGTGTGATTTCGGGGATTTTCTTGTCCCTTAAAAATAACTGTGGTTGAAGGGGCATTGTCAAGCCTGCTCGGCTTGGACTGGTTCAAGCCCTGGGCATGGGAGTGACTGGTATCAACACCATCGCAGACAACAGCGCTGAGGACCTCATGAAGGAGTTTGAGGACGTATTCAGCAGTGGCCTAGGCAAGTACAAAGAAATGCCTATCTCTTTCAGCCTAGATCCCAAGGTGGCCCCGATTTGAATTAAGCCCTGTAGGGTTCCCCTTGCAATTAGACCTAAAATTGATAAGGAATTGGATAAATTTATCGGCCAGGGAGTCCTTGAGCAGGTGCACCATGCCCGTTGGGAGACCCTCATAATAATGCCAGTCAAAGCTGACAGCTCAGTCTGCATCTGCGTGGACTATAAGTGCACGATCAACAAGGCCTTGCAGCAGAATGCCTATTCTGTTCCCAACGTCCAACACCTATTGCATTCATTAGGAACAGGATCAACATTTGCCAAGCAAACCAACAACTACTGGTCGATGACAGCACGGCCGAGGTCCAAACTATTGTCACCCATAGGGGTGCGTTTAAATACCGCCACTTGCAATTCGGGGTCAGCGTGGCACCAGGATTGTTCCAAAGCTTAATGGAACGGCTGTTACAAGGCATCCCTGGCATGGTGCCTTATTTTGATGACGTCCTGGTGTCCGCTACCGACAACCTGCCCTATTTGCCCATCTCAGGATTGTCCTGTCCAGGTTCAGAGAGGCGGGCCTTAACGTTAAGTGGGGAAAATGCCACATCAAAGTGCTCAGGGTGCAATTCCTGGGATACATGATTGACGGCTCAGAGATTCACCCCAACAAGTCCAAAATTGCCACCATTCAAAATGCCCCTGTCCCGCAAAATAAAAGGGATCTGCAAGCCTTTCTAGGGCTGCTCAATTTCTACAGCATATTCTTGGCGCAAAAGGCCACTGTGGCCGAACCTTTACATAGGCTGCTGGGAAAAAAGGCTTCCTGGTGTTGGGGCCCGGCCAAAGCGGCTGCCTTCACTGCAGTAAAGAATCTGCTGACATCTGACAGCATGTTGGTCCATTACAGTGACTCCCTACCCCTAATCCTGAATTGTGATGCTTCGTCTTTCGGGGTGGGGGCCGTCCTCAGCCATCAGCTTCCTAATGGTTGGGAGGCTGCTCTCACCTTCTATTCCCACACCTTGTCCACTGCTGAGCGAAACTACAGCCAGCTGAACAGAGAAGTGCTGGCTGTGGTTGCTGGGGTCCGGCGGTTCCATGACTATTTGTATGGCAGACATTTTACCCTTGTGATTGACCACAAGCCCCTGCTGGGTTTGTTGGTGGATGGCTGCCTGACTCTGACCGTCATGCCACCTCGAATGGTCCGATGGTCACTATTCTTGGCAACCAGCTACCAGCTAATTCACTGGCCCGGAAAGTCCCTGAGTCATGCCGACACGCTGAGCCGCTGTCCCCTGCCTGCCCTGGTGGAAGACCCTGCACCGGTCTGCCAAGTCCTCCTGCTAGAGGACTGTTCTGTCCCCGTCTCACACACGCACACCAGCAGTTGACCAGGAGTTAAAATAAACCAGCAGACAGAATTTCCTTTGATAACAGAATTGGCAGCAACCCAGTTGCTGCTTGCCAAAAGTTTTTACTTACAAAGGGAGGTTTTTCTCCTCTGTCCGAAACATCAAAGTAAGTCCACAAAAGTCAAAGAATAGTCAAGTCCAGTCCAAAAATCAATCCAAGCAGAGCATATAACAAAGTTCCAGAAATGCAGAATGACTTGCTAGCTTTCAGTTTTGTTCATCACAAGGCTTGACTGGCCACCACACCCCCTTTTATCCCCTGTGGGGTGTGGTCCAGTGACTCAGCTTAAACTCTGGCACACCTCTTCCTCTGCTGCACGCGCTTATCTCTGTGATGCTGTCGGGGGTCCAGCCAAGACTCATCTCTGTCCAACTGAGGCTGCTTCGAAGTGCCTGGCCCCTGGCCTATTTCTTGGCCTTCGGGGGACACCTGAGGCATTGCCAGAGAGGAGGGTCCTGGAGAGGGAGGCCTTGCCAACTCCTCTCCTTCACTTTTGGAGTCTTCTCCCTCTGATAAGACAGGCTCGGGGGTTGGAGTCACAACAGAGGACATCACTTCGGGGCCCATCACTGCGACTGAGATTGCTTGCCATACTGCTAAGGACACTGAACTAATGCAAATTTTAAACTATGTGTGGCGAGGTTGGCCCAGAAACCCATTGTCGGAAGCAGCACAGCCTTATTTCTCATGCCAAAATAACTGTCTGTATTGAAAGGTTGTTTATTATGGGGCACAATGGTGGTCGTACCCTCCAAACTACGGAGGGAAGTGCTGGAAGTTTTGCATGCTGGCATCCTGGTATAGTCAGGATGAAGGGCCTGGCCAAAAATTGACCACGACATTGCAGAATGGGTCACCACCTGCTCCCCATGCCAGGAATCCTGACCGGCTCCCTCTGCAGCCCTGGCCATAACATGGGAGGAACCCCAGGTGCCATGGGCCAGGGTGCACATTGACTTCATGGGGCCAGTAAAGGGGCAAACATTTCTTATCATTGTTGACGCTTACTCTAAGTGGTTAGAGATAGTCCTAATGACTTCTACCACTGCCGAGGCTGTTATTAAGGTGCTGAGAAAACTGTTTGCTATGCACAGCCTCCCTGACATGCTAGTCTCAGACAATGGCCCACAATTGATGGCCATCCCATAAGAGGCCTTCTTGGCAGACTTGGGCATCAGACATGCCCTGATGGCTCCATTTCATCCAGCCAGTAATGGGCAGGTCAAACGATTAGTGAGATTTACAAAGGAGGCATTGGCCAGAATGGTTCCAGGAGATTGTCAGGCCCAAATAGATAAGTTTTTACTGATTCAACATATTACCCCTTGTGCTGCCACAAATAGAAGCCCCTCAGAGCTCCTCATGGGACAGAGAATCCGATCACAATTGGACCAATTGCATCCAAATTATATTGCTGACACTCCCCCGATTCCACTGGGAAAATTAGGAAGTTCGAAATTGGGGACAAGTTCTATGCCCACAATTATGCCGGGGGCTCTCTTTGGATTCCTGGCATGGTTGTGGAACTATCTGGTCCTTGCTTCTACAAGGTTGAGTTAGAGCAGCGGTTCTCAACCTGGGGGTCGGGACCCCTTTGGGGGTCGAACGGCCATTTCACAGGGGTCGCCAAAGCCCTCTCTCGCCCCCCCCATGCCTTCACTCACCCTGACCCTCTTCCTCTTTTGGATCGCTGGTCACCATTCGCTTACTCCGCCCACTCCCAATCTATTGCTGAGTCCCAGCTGATGGCTAGGGGAAAAAAAAACTGTTTAAATTCTTGCCGCGGGGCTTCAAAGGGCCGCCCTACAGCTGATCAGTGTTAAGAGAAAACAAATGAGTAGACCGGTGCCTGCAAAAATAGAAAAAACAGCCCCTTTCAGCTTCAGCATAGGTTAATTACCATAAGTTGACTTGATCAGCCTCCCGACTCTCAGCTGATTTGCTCTCAGCTGTTTTGCAGAGGGCTCTGTTGCTAGCTAGCTGCAAAGAGGTAAATTGCTGGAGCAGATGTTTTTTCCCCCTAGCTATGCTGAAAAAACAACACTGAAAGTAAAGCAGGGTCTTTTCTGCAACGTGACAAAATGAGGCAGAGAGAGATTTCTTTTTCTTTTTCCTCACCAAATAAGGTAGGTGCAAAACTGCAAACAATGGGAAATTTAGGGCAAAAGAGGAGGTTCAAGATTTTAAAACACAAAAGAAAAAAAGCTCTATTTAACTAGGGAATTGTAATAATTGAGATACTATTAATTGTATATTGTGTTGATAGCAGAAATGGTTAAGTTGTGGTTTGGAGGAATATACGGGGGAAATTATTTGGTTTATTATTATTGGTAAATATAATTAATTGATTTGTAAGAAATTGGATTGCATGGAAATAATTGGAATATTCATGTTCATATTGATTAATATACAAAAAAGATAGTTATATAACTAATTGATTTATATTAAAATGTTGAATTTGTATTAAACAACTGTATTACATAATTACATAATTAACCAATGTGAGGATGGATATAAAAATAGGTGACAATGGGAAGGGGTATAATATAGAATAGAAGGGAAAAATTGAATTTGAGTAAGATTAGAGATGAGGATGAAGGGTAATATTGGTTTTTTAAAAAAATAGATGAGGAATAAATATGGCAAAAAGGAAATATAGAAATTGTAAATTTAATTGAAATGACTAAACACTGTTTAAATTTGTGAACCGGCCAAATACTCTGTTCAAAGAAAATACATTGTATGTTTGTATGTGTGTTTCTAATTATTGCTATTTATTCATATTTGTTCTCTTTTATTCTTTAAAGTTTAACAATTCATTCTTTATCTTAATATCTTTATATTTGTTTGGAGTTGGTTTTCTTCCCTTTCATCTTTTTTATTGTACAGTAATCTTTCTCCTCAAAACTACCACCTCTCTCTTTTCTCTCCTTCTTACTTTCTCTTCCCCCCCTCTTCTTCTCCTCCCTACTTCCTCTTCCTTTCTCCTTCTCCTCCTCTCTTCCTCCCTCTCTTACCCTCACTCCTACTCTAATTTCCCTTCCCTTCCTTCATCCCTCTCTATTGCTGTATCCTTTTATGCATATGACTACTCAGAGGGCTGAAAAAGTTATTTTTAACTGGTCCTCCCACTTTTGACCAGTCCTCAAACTTACGACTGTCCTCACATTTTACGTTTTTGCCCTATCTTGTCACCATGGTGAAGAGAAGCAGTTGTGAAATGAGTGACACGGTTGTTAAGAATGCTACAATGGGCATAAATGATGATCAATCATAAGTGCGAAGACCGTTCAAAAGTGCGAGGACCTGTCAGAAATCACTTTTTTCAGCCCTCTGGATAGTCCTTTTGTGCACATGGACTACTCAGAGGGCTGAAAAAGTTATTTTTGACTGGTCCTCGCACTTTTGACCAGTCCTCGAATTTACGACTGTCCTCACATTTTATGTTTTTTGCCCTACCTTATCACCATGGTGAACAGAAGCAGTTGTGAAATGAGTGACATGGTTGTTAAGAATGCTGCACGGGCATAAATGTGAGGATGGTCATAAGTGTGAGGACCAGTCAAAAGTGCGAGGACCTGTCAGAAATGACTTTTTTCAGCCCTCTGAGTAGTCCCTATAGTATAGTCATGCCCACCCGGTTACATGACTAGCTAGCCACTCCCACCCGGTCACATGACCTCCAAGCCATGCCCACAAAATAAGCCACGCCCACAGAACCAGTAGTAAAAAAAATTTAGAACTCACCCCTGGTTGGGGATCACCACAACATGAGGAACTGTATTAAAGGGTCGCGGCATTAGGAAGGTTGAGAACCACTGAGTTAGAGGATGGGAGATTGTGCTGTCGGCATGTGGACCAACTCCGCAGCCAGATTTCAAACTCTCTGCTTCGCACACCAGACCAAACACAAACCGACAAGCGGCCAGACCCTGACTGTTCTAAACTGTTAAATCCAATGTCTAACACTAACTCAAACCCAACTGTGCAGCTTGATTGCCAAGACTCCAGCGCAGACTTCCTGAGGGGTTGGGCCTTCCAGCTCCTACCACACCCAGCGACGTGTTCCAGGAGGTTCCATTGGCGGGTCCAGAGACTGCAACTAATCCACCCACTCAAGTCGACACCCAGGAACAAACTGAACTGTGCAGGTCTACTAGGGCTCGCACCAGCCCCACCTACCTGTGTGATTACGTCTGTAAATATGTACATATACTGACTTAAGTAATTGTATTCTAGGAGGGGAAGGGTGTTATGTACCATATAAGGAGTGAGCCATAGGCTTCACTCAGGTCCTCCAAAACGGTGGGAAAATACTTGAAGCTCATTGGTTAAGATGTCTGGCAGCCCTCTATAAAAGGGGACGCTGCCAGACAAGCAGGTTGTTGGGTTGTACTGGTCTACTAATAAAGAGCTGTTGTCACTGAAAGAGCTGTGTCTGTCTCTTCCATCATCAAATCTAACAAGTGCCATCTGCAAATTTGATGAGTTCCCCTTCTATTCCCTCATCTAAGTCATTTATGAAGATATTGAAGAGTACTGGGCCTAAGATAGAATCTTGTGGTAACCCACTGCTTACTTCCATGTAGATGTAATACCATTAAGGCAGTGGTGGGTTCCTCCGGTTCGGGCCGATTCCGCCGAGCTGGTAGCAGTGACGATATGACATCAACCGAACCGGTTCTGCCCCCCGTCCCCCACCCCCAGCGTTATTCTTACCTTTTATTTGGCCCCACCCCCAATCTATTGCTGCCTCCTGAGTCCCAGCTGATTGGCTAGAAGGAAAAAAACTGTTTAAACTCTTGTCGTGGGGCTTCAAAGGACCGCCCTACAGCTGATCAGTGTTAAAAGGCAATGTGGAGGTAGACCGGTGCCTCTAAAAACAAATGAGTAGACGAGTGCCTGCAAAAATAAATGGGTAGACCAGTGCCTCCAAAACCAAATGAGTATACTGGTGCCTCCAAAAACAAATTGGTAGACCGGTGCCTCCAAAAACAAATGAGTAGATTGGTACAGCTCTGCAAGCAGTTAAAAGCCTGGTAGACTAGTACCTCTGCTAAATCCTAAAGAATTGTCACATGACCATCAAGCCATGCCCACAAAATAAGCCACACCCACAGAACCAGTAGTAAAAAATTTTAGAACCCACCCCTGCATTAAGGACATATTCATTGAGTATGGTTTGTCAACCAGTTACAAATCTATCTGGTGGTGATGTTGTCTATCCCACATGTTTCTAGCTTACCAAGATGTAGGTTGTGGTCTGCTTTTTCAAATGCCTTGCTGAAGTCTAAATATACTATATCCACAGCAGGGGTGGGTTCTATTTACCTTTACTACCGGTTCGCATTGCACCCGGGTTTTTTTTCTGTGTATCTGTAAGATTTTTAATTAATCTTTTAGTTTTTTCTTTATTTATTTTCAGTCTTGCCATATTCTTCCATTTTTTAAATTAATTTGGGTCCAGTTCAGTGGTGGGTTCCTCCCAGTTTGGCCTGGTTCGGCTGAGCCAGTAGCGGTGACGATATGATACCGAATTTGGTACCTTCGCTTCTAATAATACTTCATTATAAACTTCCAACATTGATGGGCCTAGAGTAGATTGTAAATGTTTGTAAAATTCTACTGGTAGCCCATCTGGTCTTGGTGTTTTATTAATCTTTTGCCTCTTAATCACTTCTGACAATTCCATCATTGATATTCGTTCACTTAACATAGCTTTCATTATTTTAGGTACTTTAGGTAGTTCAACTTTTTCCAAATATTGTTTTATTCTCTCTTCTGAGATTTTCTCCTGCTCGTACAGCTTTTCATAATAGTCTTGAATTATTATTTTTTTGTCCTTGTTTTGATAGTATAGAGTTTCTTTCTCATCTACCAATCTATGTATCAATTTCTTTTTTCTCTGTTTTCAATTTATATGCCAACCAGTAGTGGGAATAAAATTTCTTTACTACCAGTTCTGTGGGCGTGGCTTGGTGGTCATGTGACTGGGTGGGCATGGCTGGGTGGTCATATGACTGGGTGGGTGTGGCCAACTCAACATCACTCATGTTGAGGGGTGCTGCACCCGGCCCCTTCCCTCCCAGCCACTCCTTGTCACGCCCAGCCTCAGCATATCTATAGTTCTGTAACTTCCCTCTGCATAGTAGGCAACAGACCGGACAGCAAAGAGATACGTTGCTGGTTAAACACACAGATACTCACAGACTCTGAACGGTGAAAAAAAAAAAAAAAATCTTTACTCTTAGTGAAAAAACAAACTTGGTTTCTCAAAACAATGATAACACGTCTTCGAATAATCACTCTCCAACACAAAACAGTGTTGTGTTTGCTTACAGTTCTCTTCAGTCACACACAGTCCCTCTTCAGGAGATCAATCATCAATAGCAGGAGCAGGATAACAGCACAGCCAATTATTCTTCTTATATCATTTAAAGTCACAAACATTAATACATTAATCAATTATATTTACCCTTCTCAAATTTGTTTACAAATTTAGAATTAAAAAATGTTACATCCAACAATAAATTTTCTTAAATTTGTCTCATATTAGTATATACTCTTATGTTTTAATAAAAATATCATTTTTAACCACCTATACATCAATCCTCTATTTTATAGTACCTTCTTTTATTTCCCATTTTTGTTACTTCAGGAGCCCTCCTGTTTTTATCCAAAAATCATTTATACATTTAGCTTTTAAGCATTACATTTTAATTTTATCTGCTTTATTTCTTTATTTCCCTATCTGTCCATCTATGTTCAACTTCAATTCTTTTGTTCCTGCATCACACCTTTTGTTGCTAAGCCAGTTAGTTTCGATTTTAATAAATCGAGTGTATTTCTTCTTTCTTTGTAGAATCACCCAAAGACAGAATAGAAATCTCCAAGTTCCAAAATCCAATGGTGTATTGTTGGATATTCATCCTATGGTTGGGTAGGTAATATATAGAAAAACTATGTTTGTGACTTTAAATGATATAAGAAGAATAATTGGCTGTGCTGTTATCCTGCTCCTGCTATTTGATGATTGATCTCCTGAAGAGGGACTGTGTGTGACTGAAGAGAACTGTAAGCAAACTATGTTTTGTGTTGGAGAGTGATTATTCGAAGACGTGTTATCATTGTTTTGAGAAACCAAGTTTGTTTTTTCACTAAGAGTAAAGATTTTTTTTTTTTCACCGTTCAGAGTCTGTGAGTATCTGTGTGTTTAACCAGCAACGTATCTCTTTGCTGTCCGGTCTGTTGCCTACTAGGCAGAGGGAAGTTTTACCCTCAACATGTGTAATCGGTTTCAAAGTAATCCAAAGTAGATAACAATTCAAAGTGTTTCTTTTCCAAACAGAAGGAGGGACTCTGCGATCCACATTCCGCTTAGTCACAGCAACCCCATTTTATAGCTATTATGTAACCATACATTTGTCTCTCTTCTTTAACTTAACAAAGATGTTAAATCCCAAAGTAACACTTCTCATCCCTGAAGTCAAAAACCCTTGGTTGTTTTCAAAGTAATCCAATTTAAGTAACAAAACACATTGTTTCTCTTTCCAGCCAAAAGCAATTTACAATTTACACTTTCACTTAGTCACGGCAATTCTCCATTTTGTCAATTATGTGATCATCCATTTGTCTCTGTTCTTTTAGTTTTTAAAGTTATCAGGTTCCTATTTTCGCTTTTTTCTTTTTTTCTTTCTCCAAGAGTAGTCTATTCCAATTAAAAAAAAAATTTCTCAATTTTCTAATTTATTTCCATAAGCAGATTATTCCACATCGGTCCGTAATACATTACGCTTCTTAATGGAGCCTTTCCTCCTACAAATTATTTTACTAGATCTTCTTGCCCCACAGATCCATAGCCGCTGTTTAAGGCTAGGGAGTTATTTGTAAAAATCCATGTTCTACCGTTGTTCCTGCCTGGGTTGGTGTCACTCACCCGGCTTCTGAACACTTCGCTCTTCTCTTCTTTCTTCCTCCTGCACAATGCTTGTCTGGTTTGCCCCCGTTTCGAGGCAGCTGCTATGGCTGCCGCACCCCTGCCGCCGGCTCAGAGGGTTTCCTCTGGCCGCCGAGGAGCTTGCCTGCTCCTCTCAGCCGTCCAAGGTGTCCCTCTCTTTCCCCTGTCCCTACAGGACAGGTTCGGTCAGCAGATCTGTCTGCGGTGGTTCGACAGTCGGGGTTTTCTCAGGGCTCATCAGAGCCCCGCCATTTCCCCGACTAAATCGCCGCGGGGCCAAACCGGAAGTCCTGAGGGTTTTTTTTTTTATTTTCAGGAGAAGTTGGAAGCTCTCAACTATTTATTTACCATAGTCCCACAGACTACTTTAGTTGCCCTGCACGCTGGCAGAGAATGGAGCTGGAAAGCAGGTTAGTGAAGGGATGTGGCTGCCCTGGTGGATGCGGTGGGGATGAGGGTTTGGCATGGGTGACCTGGCTAAAGGGCCCTCAGGTATGTTGGGGCAGGGTGGGTGTGGCAGCTCCACACCCCCTGCCTTGCTTTGTCCTCCACCTCCCCCACCACCCTGCTTTGTTCTTCATTCTTCACTTCTCCTTGCTCCCTGCCGTAACCTAGCAGGAGGCTGAGCAACGCACTGGTGCGGCAGCCACAAAGTGAGGTGGTGTGGGGTGGAGGATGAAGAAAGTCAGGTGGTGCAGAGCTGCCCCCCACGCCCCGCACTGGCTTACCTGAGTGCCCACTGAAGCACCACAACTGCTGCCGCAGCAAAGCAGAAACATTGAGACAGCAAAAGAGCTCTCCAACCTCTGTTTGTATGTGTGTATGAGAGAGCGAGAGAGCGATCCATGCTTCAGCCAGGGCACTCAAGCTGCTGGCAGGAGCCACCTGAGCAGCCATTATCCCCCCTCCCCAACCAGCCAGCCCCGTCTGACCTAATCCCTGGGTCTCATCATTCTTCTCCTCATCCTCCCCACTTAGGCAGTGGCAGGCTCTGTGGAATAACAGGGCCTCTCATTTCTCCCCCAGCACAGCCAATTCCGACTTCAGTCAGGGCATTTAAGCTGCTGGTAGTGGCAGCCACCTAAGCATCCATGATTCCCAACCCCCCCCCCCCCCACCAGCCAGCACCATTTAACTTACTCTTTGCCTGGCCAGCCAGCTGGCGCAAAGCCTTGCTGTTCTTCTCCTCATTGTCATCCCCACTCAAGCAGCAGAGGGCTCCACAGGACAGGGTCTCATTCCTGCCCCAGCATGGTGACCTCCGGCGGGCTGGACGTGGGTCTGGATCCACAGTGCCTCCTCGCTCAGCTGAAGGCTTCATTCAGCCTTCCAACAGTGAGGCCAGTCATGGAATCTGGTGCACTGCTCGCTTGCGTGTGCCAGAGCTTGGGTGGCGGGGCTGGTGTGGGACGTGGGGGAAAGCTTTGCACCCACCACCTTGCTTTGTCCTCCACCCCACAAACTACTAGTAAAAGTGGCATTTGATCACAAGGGGAGGAGACATTGATGTCCCTTTTGCATTTGATACTGCAAATTTTCTACCTTATGAAAATCCATGTTTACCACTTGCTGAAACTATTTCAGATCTTGAGGTTCAAAGTAAAAATATAGCAACCTATTGTACTTTATATAATTTTGTGGAAATATTACATGGCGAAATATAAATTATGATGTTAACCAATGCAGTAAATTTCAAATGTTAGCTAATGTTTTAGTTGGGGCTATGCAGAAGGCAAGCATAGCAGTAATATATTAGATATCAAATTTCATCCCTGGAACATCTTAAAGATATGCTCCTCTAGCTTCTCTTTCCAAAGATTATGTTACAAAGATTTCAACACTTCAGTGGAAAAAAAGGAGCAGTGGAGAGTCATCACTTGGATCTTGCTTTGACCATGAACCCTCCAAGTAGTTTGAATCAAGCCACATCCTATCAAATTTTACATCAGTGGTGTCCAAACTTGACAACTTTAACACTTGTGGACTTCAACCCCAGAATTCCCCAGCCAGCATGATCAAAGAAGGGGAAGTGGCATTTTTTCTGTTCCAAGGCAGCAATTTTCATTATTATTTTAGTTTCAGCTGGTGGAACCCTATATACTAATTTTACATATATGAACACCATTTTCTATGGCGGGTTTGAGCAATATCAAGGGTCAAAATGACCCTTTACACGACCTGCCACATAAAGGTAGAATACTTCTATTTGGACCCTCATTTTATCCTCTCAATTACATCACTCAAACTAGAGTGGTGTAATTAATAGCAAACTAGTTTTGCTATTAAATGTTGACAGGACAATTTGGGAATATTCCAAGAATGACCGAAGAAATGCTCAGGGCTGTGTGGATCTCAAGGTTGAGTACTTCTTTTATAAAGCAAACTACTAATAAATTTTCTAGATTCTTTGAACACACTGAAAATGCTATACAATTATTAAATATTCACTGTTAGTTTAACACTTCTGCTTTTCTCTGACATTTAACTGTAGCTTACATGTAAAAGAATATATTCCTATTCAGAGAGATTCTTCTATTTCGATTTTATATTTTACAGCTGGCAGCAGCAAAGGAAGAAAGGTGACTTCAGTCAGTTATGGGCCTCATCTCTGCATGAGCCCAAAGTTGAAAAGATGCCATGGGAAATGTTTTGAACTCCAATTTCATATGAAATATCCACTATTTGGAAATTGTACAGGTTGAATATATATTGAATATATATGGATGAGTTGTTTTCCACAGTTAAACACAGACCAAAGCCAAGCTCTCAGCCAACATCTTGAAAGTTTGCTTGAACTAAGGCTCAGAGTGGCTGTTTTTCTAATATAGTTTTGACATATTCCAATAAACTTTAACAGGTGTGGAGTAGGAATTGTAAATTCTCTAATTAAAGGAATGTAAAAGTTTAAAGTAACGGGGAAATGTGATAAATGAACAGGCTAAACTTAAACAGGAGCCCAAATATCTGCCTGACAAAATTTTCAAAGCATGTCAAGAAAATTTATTCTAATAACCTGGACTTAATTGTGAACTAGGCAGAAAGTTATTTTCCAAACCAGCAAATGAAATTTCAGAGAAGTTTAATACATATCAACAACTGTTAATGTAAACTGGTTGAGATTTACATATGGAGTTGTTCTGCAACATGAAAGCATGACATTAACTAAGGTGTCCCTCTGCTTGTGAGAGTTAAGTATGCCCTTTAAAAACTGGCCACAAATACATGTTGTTCTACATGCTGTTAGGCTGTGAAAATCAGCAATATGTGTGTTGGAAATGAGAATTATGGCAATCAGCACAAAACATCTGGAGGTGCTGTGCCAAAGATAGAATCTTGGGCGTATCCACACTTTCATTAGAAATTGGTGACATTTCAAACTGTGTTGATCCTATTACTGCTCAAAGGTTTAGATGGAGACCGAGGGCTTATAATACATCAGCAAATCTTCTCTCAGCAAGTGATGGGAAACATTTATTTTGAATTTGTGCTTGTCATCTGATTGCTAGAGATTTCATGCTGTCTGAAAAAGGATGCTGATAATTCCAAAGAGAAACTATTGTGACAGTTTGGAAGGCATACAATCCACCAGCAAATAATCTCTGTATCATGTAATTCACAGCTGGTAATGCAATATAAACCATTGTGTGAAGTGATATTGCTTTGCATGTTTTATCTGAATCCAAAGCAAGATCATTATATATTTATGATAATGGCTTGTCTCCAAAATAGAATTATTTGTAAGTTCTCTGAAATCCTCAATAAGTTGTGTTCTGCTCTTCTACTCATGCTGTCTAGACTTTACAGCTCTTTTTAAAGGGCTTGTTTTGCTCTTAGTCTTTCCTTCCTGAGTCCAGCTTGTCATTTCTGTTCTGAAAATTTGATGCAAAGTAGGTTCCACTCTTTCTCTGCTAGTACCATAATTTGTGTGCTAATCAGTGACAGAATGGGAGCAGTATATAAATAATTGGAAGCAACCCATATAGCTAATGTCAAAGAAGGGAGGTCATTATACTGTTACAGTTTTGAGTTCTATGTTTCCTGCTGTGGCCCATTCAGTTTTATAGTACACTTTGTGTTTGGATAATTCTCAAGGAGCATTAGCCTCCTGAAAGATTTTCAGATTTATAAGAAATTCCAAGAGGCATTAGTTGGACTGACCTAAGAAAAAAGAGAGCTTTTCTACTGCTAAGGCAGCTACAAATATATAAATGCTGTTATAAAGTGGATATTATGGCATAAGCTTAAATTGGGGGAAAAGTCTTCCAAGAGAACAATATACTATTTCCCCCCAAAACAACAGCAAAATATTTTCTTATTTAAAGAGAGCTAAGGATATATATTATAGACTCCTTGGGGAAGCAAAGCAAATCGGGATACAGCCAGTGTTTGGATAGGAGGCCATTGAAACCCTTCACTATTTTTTGTCTTGAGTTCCTTGCTGTAAGAAAGCAGATATAAGTATCATTAATTAAATCCAGGCAGTTGTTTAAAAGAAATACCAAAGAAACTAATAAGGAATAGCTACAAATATGGTTGCTTCTACAAAATAATCAGCAACTGGAAAGATATTTGATTCATCTGAGCAGTTTGATGCTAGGAACACAGCTATGTGGATTTCTGCTCATATTTTTTCCAGTGACAGCTGGTGAACATTTGTCCTATCACCTAATACTATGCTCTTTACTATTTAAGGAAGTGAATAGAGCTGCAGAATACATATTGAATAAACAAATAGTAATGTAGATAACAGTTTGGTGGATGCAGGCTGACAGTAATGAATGGCTTAAACACACCCAAACAAAATTCATTAATATGGTATTTAAGGATGTTGCAATCATGATTATCTAGGATTTTCTTTATTAAAAATATATTTTGCTTTTTATCTAGAGCTCAGGATGGCAGATATACATATCATTCCCTCCTATTTTACTCGATGACATCTCAGATTGTGTTGACATAAACTGATCCAAAGTCACCAAGAGAGCTCCTATGACTGACTTGAAATGGGGTCTTTGGTGCCAATCCAATGCCTTAACCACTGCATTACACTTCCTCTCAGTGAAATGATTAAGCACTCAAGTAGCTGTTTGCTGCCGAACCCATGCTTAAACACCCTGACACATATGCCCCATTTGTGATACAAGCTGATGCCAGTGATATGGATGTAGGAGCCATGCTACTGCAAGTGAATGCTAAGGAGGTTTTATGACCCTGCGCTTACACCTCCAAAAAATTAACTGAGACCAAAAGGATGTGGGTAGTTTGGGAGAGGAAGCGTTTGGAATGCAATGGGCATTGCTAACTTGGAGGCATTTCCTAGAAGCAGCAAATCAACTTTTTGAGGTGTGGACTGATCATAAAAAACCTGGAAGTCTTGAAAACCCCAAGGAAATTGTCATTTAAGCAAGTCCATTGTGCACAGTACTTTAATCATTTTAATCTCATGCTGCGTTATATCCCTGGGGGGGGGGGAGAACTTCATTGCTGATTCTTTATCCAGATTACCTCAATATAATAGTGCTAGACCTGAAGATACCCTGCTAGTTATCTCTTCTAAGCAATTAGCTGCTCCAGTGATGAAAATTGGAGTCTGAGCTCCCTAATGAATTGTGTGAGGAATTAAAGGGAGATTAAAAAGTGGTGTGTAGTTTCTGTCCCAAACAAATGACTACACGATGCAAGATGGATTGGCATGGATTGGTACTAAATTGTATGTGCGTACCAGCAGGCCCCATCCTACAGCAGGTTCACAATTCCAAAACTGGTCATTTTGGTTTTGTAAAGACTTTGCACCTGATCAAGAGGCAGTTTTGATGGCCTTCATTGAAGGACATTGAGGCTTATGTCACTAGCTATCCCATCTATGCAGCTGCTAAATGGCCCCCAGGGAAGCCCACCGGACTCTTATAGAAGCCCTAGGGCCCCATGGAAAAAAATATCCATGGACTTTATAGTGGAGCTGTCCGAGAGGAATACATTTATCTGAGTTGTTACAGATCTTTTTTTCCTAAACAATTGCATTTTGTTCCGTGCACTAAAATATCATCAGCTAAGATTCTTGCTAAACCTTTTATTCAACACGTGTATAGGTTACACGGAGTTCCTGACCACATTATCTCGGATAGGGGGGTGCAATTCACTTCCCAGTTTTGGTGAGAATTTCTCTTAGGCTCTGCCCATCATCTGCAAACCAATGGGATGTGTGAATGTACTAACTCAGTTCTGGAACAGTACCTTATGTGGTACTTAAATTATCAGCAAGGTAATTGGGCTGACCTACCTTTTGCAAAGCTCGCTTATCATAATTCAGTGCATAGTAGCATTGTTTTCACCCTGTTCAAAGTAGCTTCTGGCCAGGATTGTTCCCATACCAGAACTGCCCCAGAGAAGCCTCTAATCCCCTCCTTGGTGGAATAGATTGAAAGCTTCAACATACCTGGCCAGTAACATGTAAGGTGTTGGAAGATGTGCATCAAGCCCATAAGAAACAGGCTGATAAGGAGGGCAAAACCAAGAATTCCAAGTGGGTGATAAAGTATATCTGTCCACTAAATATTTACAGACTACCCCAAAATTAAAGAAATTGGGACCTAAATATGTGGGCCCATTCCCAATTGTAAAAATAATTAACCCAGTTATTGTGCAGTTGAATCTGCCAAAGAATCTTAAATGGATCTATCTTGTGTTTTATTATAGTTTGCTCAAGCCTGAAGAGGTGTCCTCTTTGCCCTGCTCAGCCAGCCCCTCTGGTGCACATTCTGATAGAGGGGGAACAACATTTTGAAGTCAAAGAAATTTTAATTCCAGAAAGCAAAAAGGGAAAATACAATACTTACTGGCCTGGAAGCATTTTCCTCCTTTGCAATCGGAAGGGGTGGATGCTTGAAATGTTCAGGCCTTTAAGGTCCAGGTATTTCACAGGAAATACCCTATAAGCCTGTAATGTTGCTTAATTGACCTATTTCATTTTGTGGTTCCTATTTTAATTTTGTATTGTGCCTTTTATTTTTTTCTAGGACTAGCACCTCTGTTGAAAGGGGCCTGAAAGTAAGCTGGATCTCCAGAGTGCGGTTTGCAGTTTGCTTGCTCTCAACAGCCATAGAAACAGAGGGGAGGGGGCATTTGGGATGGGGAAGAGCTGGTGTGAAGCGTTTCTGTGAGAATTGGGAGATTTGCACTTATGAACTGTGGCGTTGCTGCATGGGCTTTTTTGGACTTTTCCAAGGCCAACCATCCTGGGAGTCCGGAGACATATAATACCTGCAGAGGAGTTTTTCTCATAACATCCTATTGGACGCTAATTGGACTTTCTGTGCTGGACTCTGGGGGGAAGATTTTGGGGTGACTTTCGATGTGTAACTTTTGTGCTGATTTTCCCAGATCTTGCCTTGCTTTTGCTGTTATTAGTTCATTCTTAGTAAAAGTACCTCTTCTAAATCAATAGAGTCAGGGGTTTTCGTGCTGAAGAAGCTTCTTGGATGAGACGTGAAATGTTTCAAAGAAAAACAAGGAAGTCCAGTGGCCTCTTGAAAAAGCATCTTTGGGACAACCATGACACGGATGACTGAGAATCTCCATAGATACGTCTCAGTTAAGTTTTATACGACCTGCCCAACCAGAGTCTAGCTCTGAGCAATTCCAAATAACTTTAACAAATATTTAGAATAACCCTCATAGAAACCTTGCAAGTTCCCCAGCCTTCTTACCAAGATCCAGTCAGCTTACCAAGATCCAATCACTTGAAATCGCCAGCTATCTGCAGATGTAGTAAGAATGGAGAAATAAGCCTGATTTGCTGCTTTTAGGTAAACCTTGATAAAAGTTCTTACCTGGACATGGTTGAATTTACTGTTTGTATTCTGAAAACCACATGGTGTGGGACAAAGTCCATATATGCGATCATGTCCAAGCCCATTGTCACTCATTTCAAGCTGTAATTAAAACCTCAGTTGGGCTGCATGGCAGAGTTTCAGAGACAATTCTAAATTCCCTTTGAGTCCATCAGTCAGCTGTGAACTGATTCAATATCCCCCTCCTCCCTATAGATGGGTGACATGGCACTCCCAAGGCTAAGAGGGAGTGATGTGTCTGACAAAGAACTAATGTCACATCACCCAACACCAAATTATGTTTCTATTGCCCAAGGCAAAAATCAGGTCTAATGCTCTCTCTCTTGTGAGTAGGATATTCAATAATCTAGGTCAGGTTGCCATGGTGGCTGTAACCTCCAAGCCATCTCTGATTCTATGGCCAGAGAAAGCATGTTGAGTTCTGTTAGAAAAAATAGTTTGGGAAATTCCATGATCTGGGTTACAAGGTGAAACTACTATGTTTTATTTTATTTTATTTTTTATTTTATTAAATTTCTATACCGCCCTTCTCCCGAAGGACTCAGGGCGGTGAACAGCCACGAGATAAAACACATAAATACAAAAAATTTAAAATGAATTAAAAACGAATTAAATAATTTGGCTGAATTTAAAATACTCCATATTTTAAAACAAATTAAAATTTACATTTAAAAAATTTACATTTAAAAAGGGGAGATTTAGGCCAGGCCAGCTTGATGGAATAGGAAAGTCTTAAGTGCGCGACGGAAGGTGCGCAGATCGGGATCCTCCGTATCTCCGGGGGGAGCTCGTTCCAGATCGTAGGTGTCCCCACAGAGAAGGCTCTCCCCCTAGGGGCCGCCAGTCGACATTGTTTGGCCGACGGCACCCGGAGGAGCCCTTCTCTATGGGAGTGTACTGGCCGGTGGGAGGCTATTGGTGGTAGCAGGCGGTCCTGTAGATAACCAGATCCTAAGCCATGGAGCGCTTTAAAGGTGATAACCAGAATGTTGCATGGAGGCTAGTACGTTTGCAATCCCAACTGATTTCTTTGGTTGAGTTTCACAAACAGGGATTCACACCTGATTATGGCTGATGCAGTTCCCCTGAAACTTACCACAGATACTAAAATGACAACAGTCACACACACACCCTCAGTTAGGACTGTAGTTAATGTTACACTTTAAACTCGGGAAAGGCACATTTTTGAGAAGAAAAACCCAACGTGACCCCCTGTCCCAGCCAGGTTTTAGTAATGCATGTCACCCATAATTGGTCGTAAGGTATTAGACCCATAATACCCATAAGTTATTATTACAGGCTAATCTTGTATTATGTAGCAGATGGAAAACAAGGTTTGAGAGACTGACCCTTCAGTTTCAACAGAGGAACATGATATCAGTACCAAGCGGTGAAGCCATCTTCTGAGAAAAGCCTATCACCTACCATACCTTCCCAAGGTCAATAGCAATAGCAATAGCACTTAAACTTATATACTGCTTCACAATGCTTTGCAGCCCTCTCTGAGCAGTTTAGAGAGTCAGCATATTGCCCCTAACAATCTGGGTCCTCATTTTACCAACCTTGGAAGGATGGAAGGCTGAGTCAACCTTGAGCCTGGTAAGATTTGATCTGCCAAACTGCTGGCAGCCAGAGATCAGCAGAAGTGCCTGCAGTACTGCACTCTAACCACTGCGCCACTCCCTCAGTAGGGAGAACAGTGATGAGTAGAAAGAAATATAAGTGCTAAAAACACTGCTAACAATTTCTATAAGGAGCTGCATTGTATACTTCTTGTACTTGGAAAACAAGAGGAGTCTGCACTGGAACATGGAGTGGTTGGAAGCTCTGTCTGTAGTGTTGACATGCCACAAAAAAACGCACATGCAATCCAGGGGGGGATTCCAATTCCCGTTGCTACCGGATCGCTCGTGAGTGCACATTCGCACAGGGCGCTTCTGCACATGCACAGAAGTGTCAGGGCAGGAGGGCGGAGCCTCCCACCACTGGTTCACCCGATCCCAATGCGAACCGGTAGCAACCCATCACTGATACAACCCAAGAGTACTAGCTACTCCTGGCCTTATAGAGCATAGAAATGATTGGTTGGTTTCTGATAGTAACAGAGTGATGAGCATTTCCATAGTAGGACCATTGTGATTCATTCTGAAAAGAATCATTAGGGCAGGGGTGTAAAACCTGCGTCGTCACATGACGTATTGGGACTTCCCCCCCTTTGCTAAACTGGGTGGGAGTGGCCAGAATGTGACACATCCAACCTATGGGCCACAAGTTTGACAGCCCTGCATTAGGGCATTTGAGAATCCAAACAAAGAAAGCCGGAATCCATTGTTTAAATACAAGCAATTAGGCAAACCAGAAAATAGTTATATGGTGAATATTTGTGTACCTAGTTACCATAAAAAAAAGGGAAAATGTACACAAAATAATCAAAGTTACCAGGCAATTGTTAAGGAACTATATTTTAAACACATGGCAAATAAAATGTTCCAAAGCTTTAAAAAAAATCTGGCACAAATAACTGAAATACCAGGTTATAACCATTCTAAATTTCAGAGTTGGAAGGATTTTGGGAATTCTATTTTATACAAGAGACCATAGAATCCTTGCTTGCTGGGAAACATGAACATCCTTTCTATTTTCATGCCTTTTGTGAATGTGATGACATTTGTGTCCAGTGTAATGGTAATGCAGCAGCAGCATTTATAAAAATTCAATATAGGAAACTTTTGGACAAAATTTCAGTTTATCTTGCCTAGTATGTATTTGGAAGCATGTTGAAGCTGGTTTATAATCTGACAAAACCTGATTTAATTCTGGCCTCCTGACATGTTTGTGGATATAGTCTAGAAATGTGGGTTCTCTCCCCCCCCACTTTATCTTCTCTTAAGAAGCCAATGCCAATGAAACCAATGATTTTTGATTGTAAACCATATACTTGCAAAATATAAGACATTCAGATTTAATGTGCCTTACTTTGGGCTTGGTTATCTTGCAATTATCTTGCTATTCTGGTTGACAGAGCCTAACCCTTCTTAAGAGAGAGCTTCAATGCAGACCTTTTAGTGCTTGGCCTTGATCATCAGCTAATTCACCCACTGCCAGATTTTCTTGAAAAAGTGATTAATCATACAGCCTTATTTTTCAAGAACTATAATTATAAAACTCTCAGGACAGGCTTCCCAGATCTAATATTTTAATTAATTAGAAAGAGTGACACTGTTATACCTTTGACAGGGTTAACCTTTTGAAGATTTTATGACTAGCTTTTTTTTTTCCTTGCCCACCATAAAATTTACAATGCAAACTAAAACATTAAAATGTAGTGCATTTCTTTACTTGCTTGGATCTAATTATAGTTGTTCTGTTATTACAGGTAGTCCCCAACTTACAACCACAATTGAGCCCAAAATTTCTGTTGCTAAGTGAGACATTTGTTAAGTGAATTTTGCCTCATTTTATGACCTTTCTTTCCCAGTGAAGTGAATCACTGCAGTTGTTAAGATAGCAACATGATTAAGTGAATCTGGCTTTGCTTGTCAGAAGGTTGCAAAAAGTGATCACATGACCCGACACTGCAACTGTCATAAATATGAGTCAGTTGCCAAGCATCTGAATTTTGATCATGGTGATGCTGCAATGGTTTTAAGTGTGAAAAACGGTCATAAGTCATTTTTTTCCAGTGCTGTGTAACTTCAAATGATCATTAAATGAACTGTTGTAAGTTGAGGGCTACCTGTTCCTTTGTGCCATTAATTACTAATATGGGAAAGTCCATAGTGGCAGAAATAAATTACTTTTGAAACTTGGAAAAAAGTGAAAAAAAGTTGGCTGCTTTCACAAGCATGGTAAGTCATTATTAGTTAATATTCATATTATTATTTTTTGCTTTAATTTATATGCTGCCCTTCTCTGGAGACTCAGGGAGGCTTACAATGCATTAAGCAATAGCCTTCATACTTTTGTATATTTATACAAAGTCAGCTTATTGCCCCCACAATCTGGGTCCTCATTTCACCTACCTTTGAAAGGATGGAAGGCTGAGTCAACCTTGAGCCTGGTGAGATTTGAACTTGCAGTAATTGCAAGCAGCAGTTGCTAATAACAGTGCTTTAGTCCACTGTACTACAGGCTCTATTAAGTTTAATATGATGTTGCAGGCTAGGTTTACTCAACATGTTCAGTCATCAACCAGGTTTACAGGCTGCAGTAACCAGGTTTACAGAACAGGCTATGCCAAAACCAAAATGCATTATAATTCAGTACAGTGTGTTACTCTATAATTGTTGCACATTGTCTGCTGTTTCTTGTGCCTGGTCTAGCTGTAGAAAATAAAAATGTAGAATCATTTTATAAGTTCATTTAAAGCCTAAATGTATGAGTGTTAATAGATGTGAAAGTATTGCAAAAATAATTTATATTAAAAATGCAATAGTGGTAAAACCTGTGACTCAATATGGGTCAGCTTAGCCTAATATCCAGCTGCTAATTATTGAATAGGTAATTTCAAGGGTTCAACTGTTCCTTCTTTGAAAAAAGAAGAATGACATTGCTTCAGACATTCAGAGCATATTTGGATAAAGCATTGTCTCCTTTAATTTCCAATGCACTAATGTTTCTATTCATATACACAGGGATGTACATGCTATTGCATTGTATTTCATTCTGAAATGACAAAAATTTGTCTTAGCATAGTTTGAAAAAATATAATGATCTCAAGGATTTATATACGAAAAAGTTGGCAGATGAGCAAATCACAATAGGTATCTTTAATAGCACAGTATAATCATATAGCAAATAAAACATTTTAATAATGTTAATCACTTGCAATAATCATGCTCTAGTAAAATAGATTCTCTTATTTCATAGAGTACACAAATTATTTACCAGTTTTTCCTAAATAGAGCTATCAACCAAAATATTTATTTCAAACTTGATGTGTGCCTTTGTTAAACACTCAAGATTTGGCAGTGTTACTCCGATCCTAAGGCTATTCAAAATGCAAGAATTTCTTTCCAAAGATTTTCCATAAAATTCTCCTCAAAATTAAATGCAATCGTCTACAAGAAATCAAATTAGACTGAAGACGATTCTAACATAAATAGTATTTACATTGTGAGGAGAAAATACATAACTTTAAAAAAACCCTATTGGTTCAACTGTAATTCATTGCTTTTCCTTCCATTGTTGAGAGCAGTTGTGGATTCAGAATATGTTCATCTGCTTAGTCAAGACAGTCACCTCCAAATAAATCTTACCCTACCCATTCTAGTTATTTAGAATCTTAATGTTTTATTTTCTACTAAAGTTGCAATGCAAAACTGACACCCATGTACCTCCCCCCCCACTGGACCCTCTTCCTACCCATTTTTGGAATATGGCTCAACATAACAAATAAAAGCTGACGCAAGTTGCTTATCCCTAAAGTAGGAACTCTAAACATTATTTTAAAAAACACTCACACACATATTAAATCATTGCAGTTAATGTTCCAAAACCACAGCATTAATCATGCTCATGGTGTAAAGTTACTGGAGCCTATGATTTCTTTTCTTTTTTATTATTTAAAATGAGACCACCAGTGAAAATTTTGAAAATGAAAATCAAATATATAAGAAGCTTTTTATATAGCAGCTTATTCTATAAGAAATTTAACTATGCCAGCTTCAGAACTGGCATTATTCCTGACCCATGTTTTAGGCACCATACTGGAAGAAGGTGACATGGTTTTTGACTCTTGTATGTACATGGTCTGCACTGTTGGTGCAGTGACTATGGTTTCCTGGCAAGGAGCTGTTAAGAATTAAGGGAGAAGTGAGGTGCTCTAACCACACTCCAGAGAATATGTCTTGAGTAAATAATGGAAATACACTAACAGATGACTACTGATATTTAAAGGGATATAACTACCAATTGTTAGAGGGAATTTCTAAATTATGTTGTTTTAGGCAGTAATTATTATTGACTCAAAAAAACAGAACATATATATTTAGTCTAATTAAGTATTTTTGCACACAAGATTTTGATAAAATTGAAATTGTTCCTCGAAATGATTATTTTAAACAGCTCTGTATTATATATAATATTTCCAGATTACTATTTCAAACGTTGTATAAATACCAATCAAGACATTGTTTTGTGTCCACTTGAAGTATATTTAAACTGATGACATTTGTATCGTAATCCTATGTAAAAATTTGCATAAAATTGCTCATTGTTTGAGATTTATATAGTGCACTCCTAATAAAGTTCCTTATATGCTTCATGAGTATATTAATTAATCATCAAAATAAAGTGATGAACCAGTTTTACAATCTGAGTATAATCTAAAACTCAGCCAGAGGATCTGTTAAACTAGCCTGAGTTTTTATGTGTAAACTTAATTTTAAACAAAGTGTATTTTGTGTTCAAAGGAATGGCTTCATATTTGTGTTTATGCTGTGCAGTTCTGTCACCACCACTTGAGAGAATGGCATTTTCTACAGGATTAAATAAAAGCATAAATTACAAATGTGATTGGGGCCAAGAACACAATTAAGATTTTCACTGTATGAAAACAAGACAAAGCAAATCCTGATTAGTTTAATGGAAATGGGTAGGATTTTGTGATGTTGGATTGTATGCTGGCTTTACAAGTTAATAAGACCTGGACTCTAAAAATGAATAATATGGGCTATAAAATGAACCCGTTTGTTTCAGATCCACATTACTACTATCCGCTAATAGTAGCCAGATAGCTGCCTTTTGTGAGCAAAGACAACCTTATCCTGGTCTCCTTCTCAACCCAAAGAACTGATACATTGTGGCCTGCTGCCTTGAATACTAAAGTTCTAATGAGGTAGTATGGTCACTATTAGTTACATATCTATTCCTGTGAATTGGTTAATCTCCTTTACAAGGATTCTAAATCATGAGCATGTTTTCAGTAATGTACAATGATTTGCAAGAAAAATGTAAATGTAAATGCAGAATATTTTAAAAAAAGCTTTTCTAGCTTCCCCTTTCCCTAAAGGATCACTTTCTCTGTGGACATGGTAATCTCAGCATGCAAATCAAGGAGTACTATATACTATTTTAATGCAAGCCAGACAATGTGTCACAGGTACAACATGTATCATGTTTCTTATTTGGCACAAGGGAATTTTGGGGGGATTTAGAACACTAAGTGGAATTGATACCATATGTTAACAACAGAAGCAACATATTAATAAAATATTAATTCCAAAGGAGGGGAAATGACTTGTGAACTGGTAATAACTTCAACAATTAAACACAAACAATTTTAGACATAAAGCTGCTCTGCTTTAAATGAAATACACGTTAACCTTTAAATAATGACTATTATAATCTGTGGGTAATATGTTAATAGCTTTTGTAAGCAAAAGCACTACACTAAATTTTTCAGTATTGCTATTTTTGTAAATAATTTCATAAAATTTAAGTAGCAAAGTGCACAATTTATAATTGGAACTGATGCAATGAACTAGTACCAATTCTACTGGGCTGACTTAACTAATCAACATGAATGTCTAGTAGTTTCCTAGCACACAGTTGTGAATAAATAACTTCATAGTATGGGATAATATGCCATCCATTAAAGAACTAGAATTATACACTGGGTGCACAATTATTAGGCAAGTAAGTATTTTGACCATATCATCATTTTCATGCATATTTTCCACCTCCAAGCTGTAGAAACTTGAATGCTTAGTGGATATAAGCATATCAGATGATGTGTATTTGTGTAATAAGGGAGGGTGTGGCCTAAGGAGATCAACACCCTATATCAATGTACATAATTATTAGGCAGCTTCTTTTCCTCAGGCAAAATGGGCCAAAAAAGAGATTTAATTGATTCTGAAAAGTCAAAAATTGTAAAACATCTATCAGAGGGATGCAGCACTCTTGAAATTGCTAAGATATTGGGGTGTGATCACAGAACCATCAAACGTTGTGTTGCAAATAGCCAATAGGGTTGCAAGAAACGTGTTAAGAAGACACACACATTAGCTGCCAAAGATTTGAGAAGAATAAAATGTGAAGCTACCAGGAACCCATTATCCTCCACTGCTGTCATATTCCAGAAGTGCAACCTACCTGGAGTGGCCAGAAGTGCAAGGTGTTCAGTGCTCAGAAGCATGGCCAAGTTAATGAAGGCTGAAACCCAACCACCACGGCAAGACTGGGCCAAGAAATATTTGAAGACAGATTTTTCAAAGGTTTTATGGACTGATGAGATGAGAGTGACTCTTGACAGACAAGATGGATGGGCCAGTGGCTGGATCAGTAACACAGAACTCCACTTCGACTCAGACGCCAGCAAGGTGGAGTTAGGGTACTGGTATGGGCTGGTATTATTAAAGATGAGGTAGTTGGATCTTTTCAAGTTGAAGATGGACTCAAAATCAAGTTCCTACTGTCAGTTTTTAGAAGACACTTTCTTTAAGCAGTGGTATAGGAAAAAGTCTGCATCTTTCAAGAAGACCATGATTTTTATGCAGGACAATGCTCCATCTCATGCATCGAAGTACACTGCGTGGCTAGCCAGTAAAGTCCTTAAAGATAAAGAATAATTTATTTACCTGACCTAAACCCTATTGAGAACCTGTGGGCCCTTCTTAAATGGGAGATTTACGGTGAAGGAAAACAGTACACCTCTCTGAACAGTGTCTGAGAGGCTGTGGTTGCTGCTGCACAAAAAGTTGATTGATAACAGATCAAGAAACTGACAGACTCCATGAAGGGAAGGCTTATGACTGTTATTGAAAAGAAAAGTGGCTATATTGGTCACTGATTTTTTTTTTTGAAATGTCAGAAATATTTATTTGTACATTTTGAGTTGTTTGTTTATTATTCTTAACAGATGCAAACAAACAAGTGAAATGGGCAAATTTTCATTTTTCATTTAGTTGCATAATAATTCTGCACACTAATAGTTGCCCAATAATTGTTCACACATAGATATTCTCCCAAGAAAGCCAAAACCTCACTTTTACTTTCTTAAATATTCAGGTTTGAGATTTATTAACATTTTGGATTGATTGAGAGCACTATAGTTGTTCAATAATGAAATAAATCCCCCCAAATACAACTTGCCTAATAATTGTGTACACAGTGTATTAAACAATGGTTGCAGGTTACTGTACATTGCTTCCTTCAAACTGCAGCAGAAATATGAGAACAGTGACAGTATGTCAGCTTCAGTGGTGAAATCCAAAAGTTTTTACTACCGGTTCTGTGGGCGTGGTTTGGTGGGCGTGGTGTGGCTTGGTGGGCATGGCAGGGGAAGGATATTGCAAAATCTCCATTCCCACCCCACTCTGGGGCCAGCTAGAGGTGGTATTTGCTGGTTCTCCAAACTACTCAAAATTTCCGCTATTGGTTCTCCAGAACCTGCTGGATTTCATCCCGGTCAGCTTCCAGAAATAGGCAAGCAATTGATATGCAGTGATAAGTTGTAGAAAGAAGAGTGTGGATATATTTTATCAATACAACAAGATTTGTGCTTCTACCAAAGGTCATTAGTGATCGTAAAACAAGTTGGGGAAACTAGGAAGATATTATACATAATAAATACAATGTCCTATAAATGCTTATAGAAAGCATATGAAAATAATAGTTAAAAGTATGAGACAGTATTAAGCAAAATATAAACTAATTTTTTGGATACACACATACAAAATATAAATGTCCTTCTCCCTGTCCTTTGGAAATAAAGGGTTGGCTAGATTAGTGGGAAAATAGTCTAGGTACTATGGTTGTTATTTGGATGGTGTGCATCTTCTTGCCAACAAGGTAACTGGTACAAGAAATGTAAAGATATCTGGCAACCATTTCTTCCAGATGAAGTTGCCTTATTAGAAAAAAAAAGCCAACATATTATACAAAGTGCCATGTTTCATAGAACAAACTGTGTGTAAAAATAATTTCATAAGACAGTTACAGGTCGGTGTTGCTCCAATTGAGTTTCCAGTGCAATTCGTTCCTTGTGAACTTCCTAAATAGCACAAATAATATGAAATAATTAGAGAGCAACTTGGTAGAAATATGCATATATAAAAAATAATTTTGTTTTAAAATGCAAACTTATGAACTCTACTTTTGCAGTTTCTGAGTTTCACTATGTGTCCTTTCAATAAACTATAGCAATAACAAAATAAACTGACATTCAAATGTTGGATAGCTTGGTAATGTGAATGCTCCACCATCATTGCCCTGATTTTTTTTAGTTTAGTTTATATTGTGATTTCTTAAGAAGTTTCAATACTGTATATTAAGATACAAATATTTTTTTTCCAAAATATTCTTTAAGTTTCTGAAAGCTAAACCATGGACTTTTGATCTATCTAGCACTATTTTGAACTCTACTGTAATACTGATCAGGTGAATGCATTCATTGATAAAGAGTTTTAGGGACCATCATTGAATTAACTCAACTTGGTCAAAAAATATGAAAGAAATGCAGTCAATAACCCATGTCAATCACTTGATAAGAAGTACCACTGGAAAGAACATTAACGTTAATAATGTCACATTTTTTTCCTTAGATATAGGCAGTAAATAAATTATATTTCAGAAAACAGTTATTTCAATTTTATTTATAATTTATGAGTTCTTCTGCTGTCTTATTTGTTAGAAATTGACTTATTTGCAGTTAAGAAAAAATTCTGATGAGTATCTTATGTACTATAATGTATTCTACTGTATATGTTATATATATTCAAGATATATTAAATATCAAAACCCAAATTATTACTGCAGCAAAGTATCTTTTGCATCAAAAAGATTAATTAACTAAAAAGAAGACATGTTTTATTTTCCATTTCAAATACATTTGGAGTAATGGGATTGTATCTGCAAAAAGGACATTTCCTCATCGCATGACCACAAAGTTTTATTTTTTTAAGTGCTAATATGATTACATATAAACATTTATTCATACAGGGACATGAAGGGAGAGGGTAGCTTCTGTCAGTGTAGGGAATTCACATTTATAACTTTCATAAATATATTTAAATTTATTTAATTCATGGAAGGTTCCTTTTCACTCCAGTTCTCAGCCACCCATTCTTCTATTTCAAGAACATTTATATTTTATACTAATGTTTACATTTTCTTCATGTACAAGGGCAAAAAGAGATGCATGAGCATTCCTTACCTTCAGTTGTTGCTGGAGTTCGCTGTTCAACCGAACTAGCACTGCATTAGCTTCTTTGTTTTTACGAATAGCAGTCTGAATAGCTTTCTTCTGTTTTGAAGACTGTCTGCCAGAGATAAAGACAACCCCTATTTTTAATTAGTAGGACAATCTGGATGATAGACAAAGAGGACATGGTGGGTTTAAATTAAAATCAAGGCAAAACATTGGGGTGTGCATCTTTAAAATATGTAATTCCCATAGAAAGTCAATACAATATAAGTAAATTATTGCTATGGTCTCCAACTTGATATCTAATTTCCCTATAGAATTCTCTTCTGTGTTTCCTTCTTTACTACTGATAGCCTTTAGAATCAACTTTATTTATAAGAACAATTTAGGCCCCCAAATATCCCAAACTCTTATTCAGATCTTTCTGAACTGACATAAACAGCCTTATCATAATTTGTATGTTCTGCAACATTCTAACATAAAACATTTTTCCAATTCCAGATGTTAAAAAAGACTATTTCCATAAATATACACTCATCTAGCTTCGGATAAATCCATAAGGAGGGATCGCTAATCCAAAATGGTGATGTATTGAACTAATTGCTCTCTCATTATATGGTCACCTGTTTCACGAGGAAATTACTCTGTGTGGCATAAAAGCAACTCATAAAAACAATTTTAAAAAACAATTAGGAAAAACAAATAATATTATTATGAAAAGGCTAAGATTACAAACAATGGAGCCATCTCATCAGATCTCCATCTCCTTGAGATCCTAAGGCCTATTGATACAACCAGGTTTTAAGGAACTTCTGAAATGTTGAGAGAGATGGGACAATTTTGCCTAAGGGGGGATGATATGCCACAGGAAAATTATTTGATTTACACCCCAGTTTTATCTTGTATCATTCACGGTATAATGCTGTCACCTTCTATTTTCCCCAACAAGATCCTGTAACAGGAATGGATTAAGAATGAGTCCCAAATCAGAACTTGGCCCCAAGTCACCCAGCAAATTTTCATGCCAAAGGAGGTATAGAACTCATAATTTCCCAGTTTCTAGCCCAGCACTTTAAGAATTACATCAAATTGGTTCTCTCATGGTCAGGGCCGGATTTAGATGAAAAGAGGCCCTAGGCTATTCCACTTATGAGGCCCTTTCACCTATAATGAAAGTGTAATTTTAATTTTGCTAACAATTTGAATGTAGGCCCCTCTTGATCTTGAGGCCCTAGGCTGAAGCCTAGTTAGCCTATAGGAAAATCCGGCCCTGCTCATGGTCAAGTGCATTATATTTTTCTAAATCAGAGTCACTGACTGAGATGTGTGGTTATAGAAACTGAATGAGTGCATGAATACATGAATGAGCAATAACTAGGTCTTCTATTTATTAAGGGGCACTCACTTATGATAGGACTCCTGACAACACCTGTTTTAAATGCAAATATCCTTCCCAGTTCATAGAACTTATATTATAAAACAGACTTCTGTTCTATTTCTTTCCCTTCAAAACTTCATTAGGAATATTTGCATCCAGATACATTTGTTGTTTTCCTTTATTAAATAATACTTTGTTAGTTTTCTTCCTGACAAATGTGATCCACTGGAGAAGGAAATGGCAACCCACTCCAATATCTTTGCCATGAAAACCCCATGGACAGTACCAATAGGCAAAAAGATATGACGCTGGAAGATGAGCCCCTCAGGTCGGAAGGTATCCAATATACTACTGGGGAAGAGCAGAGGGCTAGTACTAGTACTGCCAGAAAGAGTGAAGTGACTGGGCCAAAGCCGAAAGGACGCTCAGCTGTGGATGCATCTGGTAGTGAAAGGCAAGTCTGATGCTGTAAAGATCTATTCGCCATAGGAACCTGGAATGTAAGATCCATGAATCAAGGCAAGCTGGACGTGGTAAAACAAAAGATGACAAGACTGAACATCGACATCTTAGGAATCAGCGAACTAATGGACAGGAATGGGTGGATTTAATTCAGATGACCATCAGATATACTACTGCAGGCAAGAATCCCTCAGAAGAAATGGAGTAACTTTCATAATCAATAAAAGAGTAGGAAAAGCAATACTGGGATACAATCCCCAAAATGACAGAATGATCTCAGTTCGAATCCAAGGCAAACCATTCAATATCACAGTAGTTCAAGTCTATGCCCCAACTACTGGTGCTGAAGAGGATGAAATTGACCAGTTCTATGAAGCCCTACAGCACCTTATAGAATTAACACCAAAAAATGATGTCCTTATCATCATGGGGGATTGGAATGCTAAAGAAGGAAGCCAAAAGATAACCAGAATAACAGGCAAGTTTGGCCTTGGGGCACAAAATGAAGCATGGCACAGGCTGATAAAATTTTGTCAAGAGAATATGATTGTCATAGCAAACACTCTTGACTTCCGGTTGGTGACTTGTGGTGTCATGGCGTGGTGAGAGTGATCGCTCTCTCCCACTGCCACTTAACGCAACGTTTTGGGGACCGTTCGAGGCGTGGAAGCCTGGAGGGTTTCGCGGACAATAGTGGGGCTTCAGTGAGTCGAGTGGTGGAGCGCAAACCCACCCGGCGCGACCGATTTCCACTGTCAAGCTAACGGGGCGCGTCTGCCTCTTAATGGCAGACTCGAAGCCACGATAGCCAACAAGAGGGGAAGCAAAGATTCCGGGAAAGAGAGGCGAGCGCACTCATAACCACTTTCTTCAGAGCGCGCCTGAGATCGGCAAAGCTTCGCTGGCTGGGTCAGAGTGGAAGGGCTCATAAGAGGAAAAAAGCGGTGATTGAAAGAGAGGAGGAGGATTGACAGCTAAAAAGATCGCAGACAGGCCGGCAAGAAAGAAGGAGGAAAGATCGACAAGCGGAACAGCGGCACTACCTTTTTGGATTTAATTTGCTGTATAGATCGAGCACTGAGGACGTGGGGAAGAGATTCTGCTGACTGGAGAGGAGAACGACCGGAAATTTAGGACCGGAAGTGCAACCATACTTAATACCAACGAGAAGAACAACGAAGAGCTAGAGAGGAAAGAAGGAGCACCAGGAAGAGATAAACGGAACAATCAAACTTACTTTTACAAGGTGTTGGAGATCTTGAAGAAACGAGAAGTAGAAGGGTGATATTAAATTAATGTACCTTCCTGCATAGACTCTAACAAGTGTGGTACTTGAAGGGACTAAGGAGAACTGAATTTAAATTTATATTAATACATATTGTTATTAGTTTAAAAATAGTCTAAAATTATAATATATACATATTTATTCTTCTTTCTTTTGTTTCTCTATACATTTAAAGTATTTAAAATATTTATATAAGTATTCAAAATATTTAAAGTACCTATATATTCAAAGTATTAAAAGTAGTAATACAACATAGCTAATTAATATATTTAAATATCTGTATAGACATATTAGAATCTACTCTCTTCTATTTATCTATATACCTATTTATTTATATATTTACTTAACTATCTATCTAACTATTTATATATCACTTATTCATTAGATACTTTTTTGTCTTGTTTTTCTATTTTCCATTGCATAGAGTGGCTATTGACTGATTACTGTGTTTAATATTACCAAGGATTAATTTTTATAAAATAGTGATTTATTCTATAACATCAATTAATTAAGTGCTTACTGATTGGACACTGAGTATTAATTTATTGATTATATATATTTGTACTGAAAGGATTTATCATTATTATTACTTTTTTTTCTGTTTAAGAATTGAGAATCTAATTAATTAATAATCAGGAGTTAAACTAAATAAGAAACACAGTTCCTAAATATTGATTAGTCAACAAAGCTAAGTAGTAGGCAGCATAGCGGAGAAAAGGTCGACTGTATTATTACTACCTGTCTTGTAAATTGGGAATACCCCAAAAAAATTCTCTTCTTAGTCTTGGTAAATTAAGCAAGGGAAGTCAATTAGTGGATGACTGTTTGGAGTAACATAGAAAGGATAGTCAAAGAACAGGCGAAAGTACTGAGGGAGATGACAAGTTTTGCATCCCCTGTGGCAAAAACAGGAAAGAAAGTAACTCCCAGCGTATCAAGTCCCACAATTATAATGTCATCCCTGCAACCCAAAAATCGATAGAGGGGCTACCAAAAATCGAGAAATCATCAGTGATTCCAACAATGCAAGCGATGCAGTCGTCATTAGCAATGATTCAAGAGACAATGCTCTTAATGCAAGAGAAAATGTCTAATAACCATCAGGAAATGAAAACAGACATACAAGGCATTGACCAAAAAATGAGTGACATACAACAAGCCATACGAAAGAACGAACAGAGAATACAAAAAATAGAATCCAAGGTGGAACAACAAGAGAAAGATCTAAAGACAGTAGATCAAAAATTAATGGCCCAGAACAGAGATTTGGAGGATTCGATTACGCAGTTGGAAATGGATAGGGCTTCTTTCTATCTGCGTTTCCAAAACGTTACAGAAGACAAGGACGAAAATTTAGGCCAAGTAATGGCTGAATTAATAGCGGAGGTGCTCCAACAGGATACAGACGATATAATAAAAGAATTGGACGAGGTGTACAGAGTACAGATGAACTACGCTAGACGGAATAAACTACCCAGAGAGGTACATATAAGGTTCGCAAGAAAGAAAGTTAAGGATATCTTTTATAAAATGGTAAAAGAAGAACTGATCAATTATAAGGAAAAGGAGGTGGTTGTCCTGAAGCAAGTGCCGAGGAGGGTGAGAGAACAACGAAGAGACTACAGATTCCTTGCCACACAGCTGAACAAAAGGAATATACTTTTCAGATGGACCTTGCCGGAGGGCATGCTGATCACTTGGCAAGGGAGGAGAATTAAAATAAACAGTTTGGTGGAGGCTCAAGAATTCCTTGACCAACTGAGAGGGTCAGAAGACGAACAAAGTACAAAGAGGAATTGGAAGCTGTGATCACAGAAGAAGAACTCACCCAAAGAAGATCCCAAGAAGAGGTCCCGACGGGGAAAGAGAGCTCAGAGGAGAAAGAAAAGGAAGAGAAATAAAGTAGAGAAGCAGAGACGAAACAAAGACCTCAAAGAGCAGTCCGAGCAAACACCAACCTCAAATTTAAGTAAATTAACACAAGGCAAAAAGGATGGATGATTGGAAAATCATATCGATTAATGTAAATGGACTTAATGATCATAAAAAAAGAAAAATCTTCTTTAACAAATTAGTCACACAAAATGCAGACATAGTCTGTCTTCAGGAGGTACACATTAAAAAAGAACACAAAAAATATTTGGAATATAAAAAATTGGGGAATCTTTACACCTCCTTAGCCATGAAGAAAAAGAGAGGGGTGGCATTATATATTAAAAAAGAAATGAAGACAGAACTAAAATATGTAGACCCCAAAGGTAGATTACTAATTGTTGAAATTGAGAGGGGCAATTTGGCAATATTAATAGCAGCGATTTATGCACCAAATAAAAATCTGAAAGAGTTTTTTAATAAAACACAAGAAATAATAAGAGGATTAGATAACAATAATATTTGCATCATTGGGGATTTCAATGGAGTGGTCGACGCGAACAAAGATCACAAAAGACCCAGAGGTCAAAAGACAAAAAGGAAAAATTTACCAAAAACCTTCTTCGACTTAGTGGATGAACTAAACCTTGTAGATATTTGGCGAATAAAAGACCCCAATAAAAGACAATACACCTTTTATTCTAACCCCAATAAATCATGGTCTAGAATAGACATGATGTGGGTAAGCAGGAACTTGGGTATGGACATTGTATCAGCAGAAATCTTACCCAATACCTGGGCAGACCACAATCCATTGGAAATCAGATGGAAAAGTAGATATAAGAGAAAGAACACAAGATGGAGAATGAATACACAATTTTTGAGAGACAAAAAAAATATTGACAAAGTCAGGGGGGAGTTAGCAATTTTTTTTGAAGAAAATGAAAAAGAATTAATGGACCGGGGAATAATCTGGGATACGATGAAGGCCTATTTAAGAGGCCTAATGATATCATATGGAGCATATAGAAATAAAGAGAGGAGAGAAGTTCAAAGAACATTGCTAGAAGAACTGGCAAAGGCAGAGAAAGAGGCGCAACAAAACCCTGACAATGAAATAATAAAAGAAAATTGGATGAATATTCGTCATAAATTAAATATAATAGATCAAGAAAAATTAACATATAATATTAAGAGAACAAAACAATATTACTTCGAGAATGCCAATAAGCCAGGAAGGTGGTTATCCTACAGAATTAAAAAAGAGAGAGAGAAAGGAATTATTCTCCAATTAGAAGACACCGAAGGCCATATCACAACTAAGGAAGAAGAAAAACAGGAAATAGCACGCGAATTCTATGCGTCTTTATATAAAGAAGAAGATATACCCAAAGAGAAAGTAAAACAATATTTATTGGAGGAGGGAATGCCACAGATCGGAGAGGAGGAAAAAGAGATGTTGAACAAAGAGATCACATTAACAGAGTTAAAGACTGCAATTGCCAAATTGAAAAAAAACAAATCTCCGGGCCCGGACGGATTCCCAGGGGAATTATATAAAAATTTAGAATTAGAAGACATTTTACTCCCAAGAATGCTTGAAATTTTTAATGAGGCCTTAATGAAAAACAAAATACCAGAATCTTGGAGAGAGGCCTATATTACACTCTTACCAAAAGAAGGATCGGATACCAAATTGATACAGAATTATAGGCCAATTTCCCTTCTTAATATTGATTATAAAATATACATGAACATATTAGCGGAAAGATTAAAAAGAATCCTCAATAAGATAATACATAGCGACCAGAATGGATTCCTCCCAGGGAGGCAAATTAGGAATAACACAAGGACGATTCTGGATATGATAGAATATTACGAGGAACACCCGGAAAAAGAGGTGGCATTAGTATTTTTAGATGCACAGAAGGCCTTCGACAATTTGAACTGGGAGTTTATAAAGCAACAACTGAATATAATGGGATTTGGACAAAATTTTACAAACACAATAAACACGATTTATGAGAAGCAAAGGGCCAATATTTTAGTAAACGGTGAACTCACCAAAACATTTCAGATCAGCAAAGGAGTAAGACAGGGATGCCCAATGTCACCACTTTTGTACATATTTGCACTAGAAGTGCTATTGAAGAAGATTAGAGAGAGTGATCAAATTAAAGGGCTTAAAATTAGGAAAGAAACATATAAAGTTCAAGCGTTCGCGGACGATGCTTTAATTATGGAAGAACCAGTGGAAACAGGTATACAAATATTGGAAATACTTGATAAATATGGAGAAGTAGCGGGGCTCAAATTAAATAAATCTAAAACCAAAATGCTCACCAAAAATATGACGAAAAACCAGAAGGAAACCTTGGAGAAATCTATGAGAATCCAAATTGTGAAAAAAGTTAAATATCTGGGAGTATGGATCTCAACAAAGTACCTGGCCCTCAAAGAGGACAACTATGTCCCCTTGGTAAAAAGCATTAAACAAGACTTAGAGAAGTGGGGGAAATTGCAAATTTCCTTCCTTGGGAGGATAGCGACAATTAAAATGAGCATCCTACCCAAACTGTTGTATTTGTTCCAAACAGCGCCAATTAAATTAGACAAAATTTTTTTTAGCGAATTTAATGCCACTATTAGGAAATTTATTTGGGGAGGAAAAAAACCAAGAATAGCAATCAGGAGTTTACAAGATAAAAAAAATAGAGGAGGGCTTGGATTACCTATATGGGAAACATATTATAAAGCAGCAATTCTTGTTTGACTAAAAGAATGGGCGACTTTAGCGAACAAAAGAATCCTAACGCTAAAAGGGCATGATCTCCAGATGGGTTGGCATGCCTATTTATGGGAAATGGGGAAAAAAACCAAAACACATTTCAATAAACATAAATTGAGGGATATATTGAAGTCAACGTGGGAAGAAATAAGACGAAAACACTACTCTAAAATTCCCTGCTGGCTTTCAACCATGGAGGCGATAATTTACCCAAACGTTTTGGATCATGGTAAAACTGTAAAATATAAAGAAATTCTAGATGAAGCAGGG
The DNA here is from genome assembly GCF_029215685.1 of Pituophis catenifer annectens. Classification (NCBI taxonomy): domain Eukaryota; kingdom Metazoa; phylum Chordata; class Lepidosauria; order Squamata; family Colubridae; genus Pituophis; species Pituophis catenifer. The sequence goes on along the minus strand of NW_027256884.1, from coordinate 49,854,665 downwards.
AATCTCAAAACAATAGAACAATTAAAAGAACAAGGCACTTTTGTTGAATGGTGGACATACGCACAGATAAAATCAAGATACAAAAAAGATAAAGAACAATATGGTATAGAAATGGGTAGCAAAGATTTTGATAAGATTTGGATGAGTACAGATAATAAATTATTAGCTAAATTGTACAACTATTTAGTAGAATATGACCTGATGGAAGAAGTGGTTAAAGACCCAATGCTAGCATGGACCAAAAATATTGGGAAAAATATAAATCTGGAAGAATGGGATCAAATATGGAACAACAATATAAGATTTACTAAGGCAACCACTTACAAGGAGAACCAGTACAAGATGATTTATAGGTGGCACCTAGCACCAGCTAGGATTGCCAAGATCTACCCCAACTCAAGCCCAAAGTGCTGGAAGTGTGGACACCAGCAAGGTACTTTTTACCACTGCTGGTGGACCTGCTCTCAAGCAAAAAAATATTGGAAGATGATTTGCAATTGGCTTTCAGAAATAATAGGCGAAACCTTTGAATTAGATCCTAAAATACTTCTCCTGGGAATTCTTAAGACGGAAATGACAAAAAAAGAAGAAATACTTGGCAGTGCATATAATAACAGCAGCAAGAATCGCTTTTGCTCAACAATGGAAAGAGAAAAAAATACCAACTAAGGAACAAATAATTGGCAAAATAATGGAATGTGCCGAGATGAATAAATTAACATTAGAAATTAATGACAGAGAAGATTCTGATTATTATAGCGTATGGGACAAGTGGTACGGGTGGTTAGAGAAGAGGAAGTTGAAATAAAAAAAAAAAAAAAGGAAAAAGACCAGAGCAAGTACAACGAATAGTTAAATGAAATAGAAAGAGAAGATGTACTGCAGATGGTAGGAAATATAATAAGGCAAGGAAAGGTTACATGGGTAAGCAAAAGACGTGATTTATGTATTTACTAATTTATCGTAAAAGATTATTATATAAATATACACTAAGAATGATATGAGAACACAATTTCTTTTATACCATGTAACTGGTCTGCAGAGATTATCTATATATGTACAATATGTAATTTGTATTTATTTCTTTTTCCATACTATGTAACCGGATGGATAAAAATTGTATTATTATAATTTCTTAATAAAACATTAAAACCAAAAAAAAAAAAAAGCAAACACTCTTTTCCAACAATCCAAGAGATGACTCTACACATAGACATCACCAGACGGTCAACACAAAAATCAGATTGACTATGTGCTCTGCAGCCAAAGATGGAGAAGCTCTATACAGTCAGTAAAAACAAGACCAGGAGCTGACTGTGGCTCAGATCATGAGCTTCTCATTGCAAAATATAGGCTTAAATTGAAGAAAGTAGGGAAAAGCACTAGGCCACTCAGGTATGAACTAAATCATATCCCTGATGAATATACAGTAGAGGTAACAAATAGATTTAAGGAATTAGATCTGATATACAGAGTGCCTGAAGAACTATGGACAGAGGTTCGCAAACAATAGAATAGGAAGGACCAGAAACATCTTCAAGAAAATTGGAGATATGAAGGAAATGTTTCATGCAAAGATGGGCATGATAAAGGACCAAAATGGCAGGGACCTAAAGGAGGCAGAATACATTAAGAAGAGGTGGCAAAATTACACAGAACGAGATTAACATCCCTGATAACCATGATGGGGTGGTCACTGACCTTGAGCCAGACATCCTAGCATGTGAAGTCAAATGGACCTTAGGAAATCTGAGCAACAACAAAGCTGTTGTGGAGGTGACAGTATTCCAGCTGAGCTATTCAAAATCTTAAAAGACGATGTAGTAAAAATGCTACACTCAATCTGCCAGCAAATTTGGAAAACTCAACAGTGGCCGCAGGATTGGAAAAGATGTTCAAACTATTGCACCATTGCACTCATTTCACATGCTAGTAAGGTTATGCTTAAAATCCTACAAGCTAGGTTCCAGCAGTATGTGGATGGAGAACTACAGGCAGGATTTCAAAGAGGCAGAGGAACTAGAAATCAAATTGCCAACGTACACTGGACCTAGCTGGAGAAAGCTAGGGAGTTTCAGAAAAACATCTACTTCTGCTTCATTGATTATGTTAAAGCCTTTGATTGTGTGAATCACACAAGTTCTTAAAGAGATGGGAGTACCAGACCATCTTATTTGTCTCTTGAGAAACCTATATGCGGGTCAAGAAGCAACAGTGAGAACTGGACACGGAACCACTGATTGGTTCAAAATTGGGAAAGGAGTTCGGCAAGGCTCTATGCTCTCGCCCTGTCTATTTAACTTATATGAGAGCACATCATGAGAAAGGGGCTAGATGAATCACAAGTTGGAATTAAGATTGCTGGGAGAAATATCAACCACCTCAGATATGCAGATGATACCACTCTAATGGCAGAAAGTGAAGAGAAACTAAAGAGCCTCTTGATGCGAGTGAAGGAGGAGAGTGCAAAAGTTGGCTTGAAACTCAACATTAAGAAAACTAAGATCATGGCATCTGGCCCTCTCAATTCCTGGCAAATAGATGGGGAAGAAATGGAGGTAGTGACATATTTTATTTTCCTGGGCTCCAAGATCACTGCAGATGGGGACTGCAGCCAAGAAATTAAAAGATGCTTGCTCCTGGGGAGGTAAGCTATGACAAGTATAGACAGCATACTAAAAAGCAGAGACATCACCCTGCCAACAAAAGTGTGTATAGTCAAGGCTATGGTTTTCCCAGTTGCAATGTATGGCTGTGAAAGTTGGACCATAAGAAAGGCTGAGTGCCAAAGAATTGAGGCCTCTGAACTATGGTACTGAAGAAGACTCCTGCGAGTCCCTTGGACTGCAAGGCGATCAAACCAGTCAGTCCTAGAGGAGATCAACCCTGACTGCTCTTTAGAAGGCCAGGTCCTGAAGATGAAACTCAAATACTTTGGCCACCTAATGAGAAGGAAGGACTCACTGGAGTCTGGCAAATGCTGGCAAAGATTGAGGGCAAAAGAAGAAGAGGACGACAGAGAACGAGGTGGCTGGATGGAGTCACTGAAGCAGTAGGTGTGAGCTTAAATGGACTCCAGAGGATGGTAGAGGACAGGAAAGCCTGGAGGAACGTTATCCATGGGGTCGCAATGGGTCGGACACAACTTCACAACTAACAACAAGTTTTCTTCCAACTCAAGTAATTTATATATTACAAAGAAGTAGGGCAACATGCACTTCTTGTTACATGCACTTCTACATTCGCTACATCTTAATAACATAGAAATCAGTCCTAAATTATGATGCCACAAACTAAAACAGATTTTTTTTGGCAGATGATTTTCTGGATTTGTTATACCTTTCTATTCCATTTTTAAAAAGAAAGATATTTACAATTTTATTTATAAAGAAAACTAATGAATGATGAAAACAAAGCCAAAATTATTTCTAAGAGGTATTTTACAGTTCTCAATGAGGTGTTGATCACATGAGCTAAGGCACACATGAGCTAACACACAAGGCTTATGTGAAAATAAATCCTTGACTTGCTCTGACTTTCTAAAGCAGAGTTGATAGTTTGAGCTCTTGAATCTCCTGAAAAATTTATAGTCTCTTCAACTGACTTCTTCCCCATCTCTCAGCATTCTAACTGTGGAAAACAAATATGTTAATTTTAATTCAAGCATTTCCCTCTAGTATATTATGCCACTAGGAAACACCTCCTTATAAGTGAGGCTCAAACAAGAATACTGCTTGCAGATCACAACAATTCTAAGGAGCCTTCAAACTTCCACATTATTCATCCCTCACCACCCATTACATATGCCTTAAAAGGGCATGATTTACAGTTGCTTCTTAGAACATTTGGGGAAAAGCAAGAACTGATGCTGAACAGACTCAAATATTAGAAAAAGCTTCTGTGCGCAACAATGCTACAGCACATTTAGTTGTTAACCTCATCTGTTAACCGAATTAGAGTCCTAGAAGGGATATACAATTTTCTATCCAGGCTCTTGCAAAACGTCAGTGTTCTCCACCCACAACTGAACCATGAATAACTGTTCTCTAGAGAATTCTCTACATAGTCCAGAGGGTAATATTTTAGCAGCACAGGCATTTTTGACAGTGGATTTGCATTCCCCAAACTAATAAGAAGAAATGAATTGCATAAACTGTATTTCTATACTTTTGTACTGTGTATTGTCCCTAAGAAGAGATATTTTCAAAGTAGTTGACTTGCATTTTATCCCATAAAATTCCCATATTCCTTCCTCTGAAGGAAATCTAAGCCCCTCTATATTGTCACAAAACCCACACCTCTCCCAGTTTTGCATGTAGCATAAATCAGCCTTTTTACTTTGGAAATGCATGATGAAGTTTGATGGTAGCTAAGGAAGAGGAAGTTGCACTTTTCGTAGGAGAAACTTCCTGGTTCTCCAGCATGTGGCTTTCAGGTCGGAATTTCTTGTAAATTGACTTTGATCGTAGCTGAGTAAGTACAAGGTCCTATGAAATTTAAAAACATCATATTTTTTAAAAAACTATTTTTTATTAGAAATTTCAAAGAAAATACTTGTGAAGACAAGGAACAAAAAAGAGATAAAACAATAAAATAAACAAGGGATCTACAAACATCATAAAAGCTAAAAAAAAATAAATAAATCCAGTATTGTGTACTACTACATCGTTAGTTGATTGTGAATAATGGAATATATTGTATCTTTTTATAAGCCTGAAAATGACTATTAAACTCCAAACCAAGATTCCCCAAACTTTCTTGCTTAGTGGCTCAGAAAGGGGGGAGTGTGGGGTGCATGGGATGCCCCATGCACCCCACACGCACCTGCCGCTCCTGCAAGCCCTAGTTACTATGCCCCTTAGTGGCAGCTGCAAAGAGCGGCAGGCCCAGTAATGCGCCTCGCACACCGCACTCTTGCCAGCCGTAGCCCTGTCGACCTGGAACTGGGGGGAGAGGGACTCGTGCTGGAGCTCCGAGCAGTGGCCAGTGCGGGCTTTGTTTGTGCAGCCATGAAGCAGGATCGGTGTGGCTGGTTCTTGCCCGCAGCATTGCTGGCCAGGATTGGATCAGAGCTGCTGCCGCTGCCAGCCAAGATCAGCAGGCCAGATCTGGTGAGCCCGATGCACCGCCACTGCTCGGGAGGAAAAGAAAGAGAGGAGGCACTGCGAGAGAGTCCATTTCTCACGTTCTTCTCCTCCCAGGTGGCGGCAGCGCATTCAGCTCACTGAATCTGGCCTGCTGATCTCGGCCGGCAGGGGAAGTGGTAGATGGAAAAGGTTCGAGTTCGACAAGTTGGAATTAATTGACTGAACTCGTGAGATGTTTTTTACGGTAGTCCCACAAACTTGTTTCCTTGCACACAATGGTGAGAAACGCGATGGAGCTGGAAGTCAGGTAAGACACACGTCTTGCTTCTCTGTGTCCCAGCACTCCCCACCTGCCACCCCCACCTGCCACTCCCACTCGCTGGCCGAGATCAGCAGGCCAGATTTGGTGAGCTGAACACACCACCAGCCGGAAGGAGAAGAACATGAGAAATGGGTTTTTTCATTGCGCCTCCTCTCTCCCTTGGCCGACAGTGGCAGTGGCTCTGACCTGATCCTGGCCTGCAATGCTGTGAGCAAGAACCGACCATGCCGATCCCACTTCATGGCTGCACAAAGCTCGGGGCTCCGGCGCCAGTCCCCCTCCTCCCAGTCCCAGGTTGACAGGGTTAGGGCTGGCAAGAATGTGATGCGTGAGGCGCATCGCTGGTCCTGCCGCTCTTTTTGTGGCTGCCACTAAGAGATGGGGCACAGTAGCTAGGGTTTGTGGGAGTGGCCTCCGCGAGGCCATTCCACATGGATGGCAGGTGCACGTGGGGCACATGGGGCATGTTCCTCCCCTTCTCCCCCACTTCACCTCCTCACCTCATGCTGTTTGCATGGGAAACAACGAGGAGGCCCAGCAACACATGGGGCGCATCACTGGATCTCCTGCCACTTTTGCAGCTGCAAAAATGGCTATGGTTGCTGGAGGCGGTAGCTTGAGCAGCACCGGTGAAGCAGCTGCTTTGTGAATGGTGGGCTGGCCTGCTGCGACCATTGCACTATTACCAGTAGGTAAGGAGGGGGGCGTGAGGCACGTTGCTGGGCCTGCCATTCTTTTTGCAGCCATCACTAAGAGAAGGTGTGCGGTAGCTAGGGTTTGAGGGAGTGGCCTCTGCGAGGCTGTTCCGCGTGGATGGCAGGTGCGTGTGGGACATGTCTCCCCCCTTTCCCCCGCCTCCTCACCTCATGCTGTTTGCATGGGAAGAAACAAGGAGGCCCATTGACGCTAGGGCTGGCAAGAGTATGCCAGAAACAGAAATTTCTGGCAAGAGTGTGCCAGTAACAGAGACAGAACTTCAGCTGATCCACAGGCCAAGGTTAAGGGGTCTCCTGCACCTCAAAAATAATAAGACCTCCCTGAAAATAAGGCCAAGCGTTTATTTCGTGTGTGTGTGTGTGTCAGAAACACAGTACTTGAACATTCTGCCAGGGATGCTACAGTTTTCTAGCATTGGATTCATTCATATATACATCTTTGTAAATGCAACATGAGTTGTGCTAGAAATATTGTCACAGCATTAATCAACTGAACTAAAAAATACATTTCAGCTCAAAATTCCTGACTTATAACTTCATAAATTTATTATTATGAAATTCTTGGAAAAAAATCTTACTTTGAAAATCAATTAATGATGAGAAAGTCTGATTTTTTCCACCATAAATAATTTCAATGGCAATAGGATATTGTTATAGAATCTTTATATAAAATAGGTATATATATATTTCTTTTTCTTTACTGAGATAATCTTTCCCTGGATTAAAAACTCTGAAAGATTTTCATATGTTCACTGTCTTGAGCTATTTATAAGAATAATAGACAGATTTCCCCCCCCCCAAAAAAACCTAATAAATATATCATATATATAATAAAAGAGCCTTGGTACTACAGTGGTTTAAAGCACCCTGTTATTAACACAGCTGCCTGCAATTTACTGCTGGTTCGAATCTCTCCAAGGCTCAAGGTTGACTCAGCCTTCCATCCTTTCTAAGGTAGGTTAAATGAGGACCCAGTTTGTGGGGGCAATAAGCTGACTTTGTATAAAATATACAAAAGTATGAAGGCTATTGCTGAGCACATTGTAAGCCGCCCTGAGTCTCCGGAGAAGGGCGGCATATAAATCAAATTAAAAAAAAAAAAAAATATATCATACATCTGTTGATCAGCTTTTTGATTAAGATTGCCATTTTAAAAGACGGATTTATATTGTCTCAATTTTTTTTAGAGACTAAGATTAAAATATTAAATGAGCGTTTTCTTAGATTTAATATTTTCTTTGTTCCACAATGACAGTAACAAATTTTATTAGAAACTAAAAATGGCAAAATGGCATAAACAATGGGAAATAAAAACAAGATTTGAGCAAAAAACAATGCTGAAATTATCTACACAATACTGAACAATGTAATTATTACAAATAAGTGTATATGGAAGTATATGATTAATTTTATAGATCTGAAACAAGGACTTACTATTGAAGATTACATGATAGGTCCTTACCTTTTTTGCTGGGCTGCTTTCTTGTGATGGGGACATGTTCATTGGCAAATGTGAATTTATTTCAGAGTCTTGTTCTATCTGTAACAATGTGAAAATATTGTAATGCCTGGAAGTGTATATTGAAATCATGCATACAATCTAAAAGCACTCACTTGTCAGTTGTAGTTTTGTGCACTCTACTAGAAATCTCCACTGAATAAAGACTTGCAAAGTTTGTTGTAAATGAACCTGCTAAACCATAGTGATTTGTGCAATATCAGAACTCAATAAAAGAAAGGACTTGCAACAGAAATTTTATTTATGTGATGAGAATGCTATCAAGTTCACATCTCATTTAGAGTTAACAGAAGATGGGACTTAGATGTGAATCTTTGGGAGAAAAAAGCCAGAACGATTCAGAAACAAAATTCCCAGGGCTTTTGTTTTCTTTTGGAAAATATTGTAAAAAGTAAAAACAAAACAAAAATCTCTTTAAAGAAGCATTTACTGTTAAGATACAGCTTAGAATAAGACAAGAGATTATTCATTGTTATCTTTTACTCTTTCAAAGTGTATTTATCTGAACCATCAAAACACTACAGTTCTATACAGAGGAGAAGTAGAACTCTATTTGTGTTAGCGTCTTGAAACATGTTAGTTATTGGGGATGTGCAAAGTTTGTGAAAATGATGCTTCACAAAGCACATTACAATAAGTGATGCATCCTTCCTCAAAGTGTTACAACAATTTTAGAGCTTCTTCGACATCACAATACAGTTTGGTTGACCAAACTACTAGCTTCAATGTATGCTAAGAAATCAATTTGGTTCAAAAGAAAAGAAATGTAAAATGAAGAAATTGGATAAATGGTTGTAAAACTGAACATTTCCAGGGTTTTTTTTCTTGTTTTTACCTTCACAGTCTGTCTGAGAATACCAAGTTAACACTTTGCAGCTACAGAACTATTACCCCTTTTCTTTTTCTGTGTATGCAGCTTCTTTGGCCTTGTAAGTTATCTTCTAAAAAGTTATTAATATTTCCATAATGGTTTTAATTCCAATTGCATATTGGGGTGCTCAATGCCAATGGGCTGAAGTAGTCTAGAAGCTACAGAAAATGAATGAATAAATGTTTTCTGAAATCCCCATCTAACAAAGTATTTAGTGTATAAAACTTTCAATACACATGCCTTACATGTAGTGAGCAAGGTGTTGAAGGATAACTTCATTTTCAATTAAAAAATAATTTGAACACCTGAATAATATAACCATCAGATGTTACATACATACGTTCCATGTATAAGACAGCAGCAATACTACACATCTGATTTTCTAAACTTTCCAAACTGAGTATTTTATTTTTAATTTTTATATTTTAATCTAGAAAAATCAGACCACATAGATAAATGTGTGCATCTTAATAGAATGCATCTTAATACAAGTAGGAAAATGCTGGAAGAATAGCAGTGGGCAATTTATGATATATTGTGAGACTTCTGTTGTATGGAAGTGAAAGTTGGATATGTTAGGAGAAATATAAAAATTGAATACAGTGGAAGTGGGTCCTTAGAAGAACATGTGGTAAATCAAGAAGACATAGAGCAAACAAATGAATGCATGTTAAATATAGTTTTAAGATTTATAAAAGTGACACATTGCTAAGAATCCTTTGTGATATAATCAATGAATCAAAGGAGAATACAAAATTTCTGTTCTATAAAAGGCCACTGGGGATATACCTGCCTTGGAAATTAAGCTGTTCAAGAAACTGGAAGCGTTGTGGCGAGACCGGCTGGAGAAATAGTGACTCTGATGAGCCCCACGAAAATCCAGCCAGACAAATTGCTGTCAGGAGGTCTTCGGACTGGAACTGTCCTGTAGGGATGGTGAAGAAGGAGAGGTGCCTCAGATGACAAAGAGGAACAGGCAAGTTCCTCGAAAGGTCGAAGGCTGCTCTTTGAACTGGTGGCAGGGGCGGCGGCCATTGAAAAATGACCACTCTGAAGCTGGGGCAACTGGACTAAGTTGTTTGTGCAGGTGTGGTGTCTGATAGGAGTGCTGGTACCAGGTGAGTGATTGGCCAACTCAAAGGTAAAAAAGAAAATTTTTTAATAACCTTAAAAGGTGTCCCGGAGTGGAAATGAGCAGCTAATTGGCATTTGGGAAAGTTAATGGAGGGAGAACAAAGAGGAGATTAAAATACTAAAGCGCAAGAAAGAAAATTTTACAACTGGATTTAAAATTGGATTTGGAGAAAATAAAAACAACATAAGAAAAAGAAAGTGGAGGAAAAGAACTCTTTATGTGGATTTAAAATATTTTTGAGAATTTTTGCTGAGAATATTGTGGATTTGAGAGAGACATTTGCTGGTGGAAAGTGAGTACTGCAATATTGGTGGGAAGACAGAAGAAAAAACAACAGCCGTGACTGTGATTTAATCTGGAAACTGTGAGAACTTTTAAGGAGTATCTGTTTTTCTGAACTATTTGGTTTCGACTGTCAACAATTGTGGAAAATAACAAAGCTTTAATTTGGAGTGGATTGGATAAATATTTGAATTGGATACTATTTGGAATTAAAAAGAGACTATTTGGACTTTAGAATTTCAATTAAGTATAAAGTAAAAGTGTTAACAATTTTTTAAATTTACAATAAGGAGTCTTGGATGTGTGAAGAACTAATTGAGATATTTAAAAATATGTGTAAATCACTAAAGGGTAATAAAAAGTTAGAAATTTTGCTGGAACATACAGAGCAGGAAAAAGAGAGTATAAGTGAGGAGCAAGAAAATAATATTGAAAGAAAAGGAATTGAAAGCAAAAAGCAGTTAGATGATTTCACTGGGATTAATAGTAGCAAAACAAGAGTGGATAGGAGTGAATATTCCCCCAAAAAGAATCAAACAAAGGGAAAAGAAGGAAATAGTGTAAAGAGACTAGGAGAAAACTTGGAGAGAATTACTCAAGTTATATATTTAAAAGTGAGAAAATGATTCAGGAGAAAAGACATAATAAATAAATAAATTAAAAAAAATAGAAGTCAAAAGAACGGGATAAAAGGAGGAAATTACTAAGAAGTGGAATTTTGGAGAGACCAAGAGAAAATGGCTAAAGAGGGAAGAATAGTGGAAAGGAGGAAGGGAAATAAGGTATATGTTAGTAGATTTAAGGGAATTGTATTATTATTATTAATTGTGGAAGGTCAATTAAGTTAAAGGATTTTAATGTAAGAAGTCAATATGATGATGTATATTGCTTAGAGTAAAACAGAAAGCAGATGAAATATGAAATGGTAATTGGGTTTAATTATGAAGACAAGTTAAATTAAGAGACAAAATTGAAATGCTAAAAAGTGGGATGGGGATTTTCAAAATATATGCTGTAAATGAAGAAATAAGATAATTAATGGAGGTTATTGTAAGAAATTAGGAATCAAGGGTGGATACTGTTACTGTTTATGTATTATGTATTAAGAAGAGAGTAAGATAAGATGTGTATAATTAATTAAGTTAAAGGGTTTTAATATAAGAATTGAACATGACGACATATATTGTGTATAGTTGAAAAGTGGGGAATTTTGAGAAATATATTTGGCAAATGGAGAAATAAGACAATTAATTGATCTTATTGTAAGAAATTAGGAGTTAAAGGGTGGATAGTGATACAGTTGATGTATTATGTATTAAGAAGAGATTAAGATAAGATAAAGAAATATGGAAAGAATATTATGGCCAAAATTGGAAATATGTAAAATGTTTTTTTTGGGGGAAAAAAAGAGATGAAATAACAAAACAGGATGAAAAATGATGGATTTGTGATAAAGATTTATATAAAAGGGATGAATATGGAAAAATCAATGTATAAGATGTGACCTGGTCAACACTCTGTTCATAAAGTATTTATAATGAAAGAAAAATTTTAATAAAACTTGCTTACACACACACACACACACAAACACACACACACACACACACACACACACACACAAACACACAAAGGGAATTAAGCTGTTCAGAAAGAGGAAAACAGCTACTGAGAATAGCTGCCCTTGCTAGGATATACAGAGCCCTTGACATTCTGTTAATTAAGGATGCTGAGGTTGATAGTACTGAAGGCCAAGAGGCCTAGCAGAACAGGGATAGTGTTGGTCCTTCCATCCATGCCTCACTGTAAGAGAGTAATCTAAGCAACCAATTTGATTTCCATTCTGTACTCTGGCCTGAACCCCAACTATCTATCCAGATAATCTGATTCTTTCTAGAGCCCATCTAGAGTAAATGACAAACCCATCACTTTCTTCATAATTTTCCCTAAGGAGGGGAGGTTGGATATTGCCTACCTGCCTATCAATCATTGGTTGTATGGTCATGCAGGCAAAATGAATGAGGATTTAATAGCAAAACCAAATATATGAAGTGTGTATAAACTGAGAGAAAAGAAAATTGTGGTTGGATGAAATTGATGAGATCTTCATAAAGAGAAGAATTTTGACAACAAAATGCAATATATGGTGAAATCCAGGATAGCTTTCAAGGAACGATATGGAGAGAATATAAGTAAATGTTAGTGGAATAAACTAGATTTATAGGTAGTTCTGGAGTTTTTTGGTCTTTAATTTTTTTGGCTTACCATGCTTTACCTAGTGTTGCTAATATAAATGGGAATAATGATAAGCATGGTATATATGTTATTTGTAGAGTAAGACAGCATTCTCCAACCTTTGCGGCTTTGCGACCTGGCTAGGGGAATTGGGTTGCACAAGGTGAGGCTGGTGTGCATGAAAGTTGAGCTGCGCGCACACACACTCTGACCAGCCACTCATGCGGCCCAATTTCAAATAGGCCACAGCCCGGTAGTGGACCATGGATTGGGGCTGGGGACTCATTTACTAAGATATGACTTTCATATCTGATTCTGATTACAAATTTGAAATACAGAGATGTATTCATTTTAAGAAACAGCATGTAAAAATAAATTATGAAAACAACGATGGCCAAGCTGCAACCATTGTTTTCAAAGTAATACATTCCACCAGAGAATGTTCAAGTCAAAACCTGGAAAAATGGAGCTGCATAAATATTATGCATCCCTATTTTAAATAATAAAATTAACAAGAGATAAAAACTGGTTGCTATATCCTTAAAGTGCCACCTAGTGGAATCTATCAAAATATTTTTAATTAGAGAGAAGCACTCCTATATCAGTACCTCAACATAATAGTATTTAGATTTTTTTCAACATACATTATTTACAATTGCCTAAAGCTGGCAATTCCAAATATTGTATATTGAGAAAGAATTAAAGTAGCCAGCTATAGAGCAGACTTGAGAAAAACGTTTCACCTGAATATTTTTGTTACTGTGCCTGGAAATATACCATGGAATCTTATACAGCAGTCCCTTTATTTGGAAGCCAAAAATAGGTTATCTATTTATTTGTGCTTTGTTTTATTATATTGGGACATAAAGGATTAAACAACTGGATTCTAGTAAATTATTTTATCATGATGAGGGATTAATTGGTTTAATAGGACTGACTCCTAGATAAGTATGTATGCTGGGCTGCCTAGAATCAGAGATGACATAAAAGTTGCAATAAATAAATAAATAAATAAATAAGCAAACACATTTATGATTTCAGCCTTTTTAATTATGCTGTCATTAAGAGCTGCTTCATAGATTCATAAGAATCATGCATGAAGTCCAATCATGAGTGGTCATGTCTCTACAAATGTTGGAAACATTTGAAATTAATTGTTCCCATGAAGTCATCTGGTTGCCCTGAATTTATTCAACTTGTCCACAACATATAAGTTGCAAACTTAGCATGAACATTTTTCTTCTTGCTTTGCCTGGTGAGAAGATGATTCACAATAATTTACTTATTTCATTTACTAAATTTACTTATTAAATTTAGATACCGCCCATCTCACTCTGAGACTATTTACTACATTTTTATACTGTCACACAGGAATATTTTGTACCAACTACACCTTCTGCCAAGGTAATCCCATGTAGAGAACATTGCATTCATATATGAGATGTAACCAAGATATGGGAAGCAATGGCTTTTACCTGCCTATCTAGGAGTAATTCAGTATCTATACAAGTTATAGTTACTAGCTGCTAACCTGGCGTTGCTGGGGTATTTATTTACCCCAATCCTGTATTAGACAGGAAAAGCCATCACTCACTGTGGTGAGAATTAGAGATCTAATTGCCCTGGCCAACAGCTTGGGAAAAATACTCCAGGGAACAGCCTTTGAGGTGGTTATCTCATTAGCAGGCATCTCCCCTGACAACTTGCCCTCTTGCTTGAAGCTGAGGGCCTAGGGGGTTTATTTTTTGTTTGTTTGTTTTTTTAAGAACTAATCCACTTTACCAGAGGGAGCCCCCTTGTGGAGTACTGTGAAGCCATTACCATGGCAACTCCATTGTGATGTACATTAGAAGCCATTTTAAGGCACAACAGGCTGTATCTTGACAGAACTTGAATACAAAATGCACACTATCACTGTCAAAATACTGTGATTTGACACTATAGATATAATTTATTCCTTTTCATTTCAGCAGCCCAGGCGTTCCAGAGTTATGCTGGAACACTCACACACACAGACACACACCCCAACGGGTGTTAGGGGTGTCTTACCCCCACAGTATTTTTTCTCAGAGAGTAAGTCATCTGTGTACCAAGTTTGGTTGAAAAAGTTTGAGCCATTCCAGAGTTATGCTGGAACACAAACACACCCGAGGTGTTAGGGATATATTACCTCCCTCCCCCCCCCACAGTATTTTTTTCCAGAGAGTAAGTCATCTGTGCAGCAAGTTTGGTTAAAATTGCTCGAGGCATTCCAGAGTTATGCTGGAATACAGACACACACACAGACCCCCCCCCGAAGGGTGTTAGGGGTGTCTTACCCACATAGTGTTTTTTTCCAGAGAGTAAGTCATCTGTATACCAAGTTTGGTTAAAATTGCTCGAGGCATTCCAGTTATGCTGGAACACACACACACACACACACACCAGGGAGGTCTTACCTCCACAGTATTTGTTTCCAGAGGGTAAGTCATCTGTGTACCAAGTATTGCTGAGCACATTATAAGCCGCCCTGAGTCTCTGGAGAAGGGCGGCATATAAATCAAATTTAAAAAAAAAAAAGTTTGGTTAAAATTGTTTGAGGCATTCTAGAGTTATGCTGGAACACACACACACACACACACACACACACACACACACACACACACACACCAGGGTGTCCTATCCCCACAGTATTTGTTTCCAGAGAGTAAGTCAACTGTGTACCAAGTTTGACACGCACATATACATACATACATACATACATACATACATAAATCCTTTTTTATATACTATATATAGATAACCTGATCCTTTGGGGGTATTGTTATCACATAATTTCTGAATTCACTTGTTATGTATATAGTTTTGGCGGGAGATTTAAACAACAATGGGTCACTTGTGATTGGTCAGCTCCCTGGCCGGCAAGGTATATAAAGGGAGCTGTGTTCCTGTAACCTTTGCTGAAGTTCACACTACAATAAAGAGCTGTTGTCATGCACTACCTTGCTTCTGCCTCCTCAATCGCCCAATTTAACATTGGCGACGAGTGTGGGATTGAGGCAACGAGAAGCAAGTCGAAAAAAAGCTACCAGCAGCGGATTTAGCCAGGCTGACGAGCTTCGTACATAGCAGGACTACCACGATGTCTGCGTATGTACCACCAAAGCCTTTCGACCCCGAGAGAGAGAAGTGCTCCCTGGAAGCCAGCGACATGCACAATCTTGCAGGCAACAGAAAAAGGGCACTCTTCCTGAGCCACTGCGGGCCAGACGTTTTTGACATGGCTGAGTCACTTTCTGAGCCGACTCTGGTCCAAACGGTATCGTGGGAAGTGCTACAAGCCTTGCTTAAAACACATTGCGCCCCAGTACCATCCAAGTTTGTCCAGCGGTACGAGTTCCAGCAGCGAGTACAGCGAGAAGGAGAGCTGATCAGCGTTTACGTGGCTGCCCTGCATAAGGCTGCAACGCATTGCGACTACCGAGACCTCAATGAGGCACTCCTAGAGCAACTAATCTGTGGTGTTAGAGATATACGCCTACAGAGAAGGTTGCTCGCAAAGCCTTACCTGACTCTACCCAGTGCCCTCGACGAAGCAAGGGCACACGAGTCATCCACCAAGGCTGCGGAGACCCCGCAACGTCCAACCACCTCACAAGCTACACTGAGGTTGACAACAGTACACCGTGAGACAACCCAGACCGACAGCGAGGAAGAGCCGGACAAAGACGTCTTCCAAACCGAAAGGCAGAAACGCGAGCAGAGAGAGCGTCGTGGGAGCTGCTCAAGCTGCGGAGGGTCACACCAGAGACAGACCTGTAAGTTCAGGGACGCCATCTGCAGACGCTGCGAGAAGAAGGGGCATTTGGCATGAGTCTGCCGGGCAAACCTACCGGTCAACCACAAGCCAAGAGACGGCTACAGCCAATCAGAGCCGGCACAGCACAAGTGGACTGGTAAAGATGGCGACCCAAGGAAAAGGCGTGAGTTTCAAAACCACAAGCAGCACCAGGATCGGCCAGCATGACCATCGAAAAAAAGGTCCACACCACTGTCAAGATCGAAGGAAGCACATGTGAGATGGAGATTGATACTGGATCATCTCTATCCATCATGTCCTGGGCCACCCTGAAAGCGGCGATACCAAGTTTAAAGAAGAGCCAACTACAGCACCAGCGGATAAGGCTTCGGGATTACCAAGGAAACCGCATAGCCGTGGAAGAAGTTGGCACGTTCCAGGTCGAGTATGGAGAGCACCGGAAGAAGCTTCCCCTCACCGTGGTCAGCGAACGACTACCAAGCCTCCTGGGGCTGGACTGGTTTAAGGCCCTTGGAATGGGATTCACCAGAGTCCACAGCGCAAGCAGCGAGCTAGCCCGGAGCAGCAGCAATCTGAGAGACGACCTGATGAAGGAGTTCCAGGACGTGTTCAACGACCGGCTGGGCAAGTACGAGGGGACCCCTATTTCTTTTAATCTTGACCCCAAAATAGCCCCAATCTGACTTAAGGCTAGACGAGTGCCCTTTGCACTAAAGCCTAAGATTGACTTGGAACTGGACAAACTAATTAAACCGGGGGTGTTAGTCCCAGTAGACCACGCCAAATGGGAGACCCCCATCATGACCCCCATCAAGCCTGACGGGTCTGTGCACATCTGCGCAGACTACAAATGTACAATTAATAAGGCTCTCCAGCACAGCGCTTACCCCGTCCCAATCATACATCATTTTCTCCATTTGCTGAGTCCAGGCAAGATCTTCGCAAAACTTGATCTTGCGCAGGCGTACCAGCAACTGCCGGTAGATGGCGCTACCGCGGAGGCACAGACTATTGTAACTCACAGAGGTACAATTCAGAATTAGTGTAGCCCCCGGCCTGTTCCAAAGTACGATGGAATGCCTACTACAAGGACTTCCAGGGGTAGTCCCCTATTTCGACGATGTCCTTATCAGCGCCACAGATGAAAAGCAACTAGGGGACCGGCTGAGGCTAGTGTTAGAGAAATTCAGAAATGCTGGCCTCTGGGTCAAACGGACAAAATGCATGATAGCAGTACCCTCAGCCGAGTTCCTAGGGTACCGGGTGGACGTAATGGGCATTCACCCCACCGAAAGCAAGATTAGGGCCATCAAAAATGCGCCAACCCCCAAGAACAAGTCGGAGCTACAAGCCTTTCTGGGTCTCCTTAACTTTTATGCCATCTTCCTGAGGCAATGGTAGCTGAACCCCTACACCGACTATTGGCTAAAAATGCACCTTGGGTTTGGGGAAAGACTGAGACTGCTGCTTTTGCCGTCGTGAAGAAACTTTTGTCTGCGGACAGTTTCCTCATCCAGTACAATGCAACCCTTCCACTTGTACTAGTCTGCAACGCATCCCCCTTTGGAGTAGGAGCCGTCCTGAGCCACAGACTACCGAATGGACTAGAGGCGCCCATCGCTTACTATTCCCACACCCTGTCCAGCGCTGAGTGGAACTACAGCCAGCTGGACAGAGAGGCCCTGGCAGCCGTCTCGGGAGTAAAGAAATTCCACGAATACCTGTTTGGGTGGAATTTTGAACTTGTCACAGACCACCGGCTGCTTTTGGGCCTCCTGGCTGGGGATCGGTCCACCCCTGCTGCTTTGTCTCCATGAATGACTTGCTGGACTATCTTTTTAGCAGCATATTCCTACCGCCTTGTCCACCGACCGGGACTGAGTTTGGGGCATGCCGACGCCCTCAGCCGATGCCCACTACCGGACATCCTAGAAGACCCCACACTGGGGACACCAATCCTACTTATTGAGCATTGGACTCAGGACCTCTCACTTCTGCCGAAGTGGCGAGAGCGTCAGCTCGGGACACTGTTCTAAAGACGGTCATGAGTTGGGTCACGAGGGGGTGGCCGGGAAAGACTGAAGGCAGGGAATTTAAATCGTTTGCATCTAAGAGGAATGAATTGTCTATGCAAGGGGGGTGTTTACCGTGGGGTGATTGTGTCATTGTTCCCTTATGCTTAAGGGAAAAGGTTTTGCGCATGTTACATGATGGGCACCCCGGGATCGTAAGGATGAAGGGGCTAGCTAGGAGTTATGTTTGGTGATCACAAATGGACGATGACATCACGGAGTGGGTGGGGAAGTGTCAACCCTGCCAAGAGTCCAGGCCAGATCCCCCCACAGCACCACTCAGGGAATGGGAACGACCCCAGGGTCCTTGGTCTAGGATCCACATAGACTTCGCTGGCCCATTTCATGACCAAATATTCCTAGTGATCGTCGACGCCTATTCGAAATGGCTCGAGATCATCCTAATGCAGTTCACGACTTCCGAAGCTGTAATCAAGGTGCTTCGGAAACTCTTTGTCACCCACCGATTGCCCGATACACTTGTATTGGATAACGGGCCCCAATTCACCGCCACCCAGTTCGAGGGATACTTGGCAGAGCTGGGCATCAGACATGCACTCTCTGCACCTTTTCATCCAGCCAGTATCGGACTGTCTGAAAGATTTGTGAGAACGGCCAAAGAGGCACTCTCAAGGTTAGACGCTGGGGATTGGCAGGCCAGGGTAGATAAGTTCCTGGCTGTCCAGCATGCCACACCATGCATAGTGGCAGGGCATAGTCTGACCGAGCTCCTGATGGGCAGGAAGCTGCGGTGCATTCTTGACCGATTACACCCCAACTATTCCCCAGACGGATTCAAGGGGGTGGATAAGTAGTTGAGGGAATTCCAGATAGGGACACCAGTGTTCGCCAGAAATTACACGAAGGGGTCCCTATGGGTAGCTGAGTAGCTGGGACGATTTCGGATAATACAGGCCCCAAGTCATACATCGTAGACATGGGAGACGGGAGGATCTGGCGAAGGCACATTGATCAACTCTGGAGAAGATTGGCCACCGAACCAGAACCGCAACCCCAAAGTCCAAGCCTTAACTTCCAAACTCTTCCCACAACAGCTAGCTCAAGCCCGATGAGATCCGGGGACTTATCTAGGAACTTCAGTGTCCAGCGCCGCCCCAGCGAGACGCCTCTCCCAGCCGAGGAAAGCAACACCCTCAAAGTAATCCAGGAGGTTCCATTGGCGGAGCTGGGAGAAACAAAAGGTCCCTCCGACCAGCTCGACGCCATGCCTCAGACTGAACTGCACAGGTCAACCAGGCGTAGGGAACGCCCTGGTCACCTGCGTGATTATGTATGCAAATGTACACCCTATGTGCCTTCTGGGAGGGGAGGGGTGATTTAAACAACAATTGGTCACTTGTGATTGGTCAGCTCCCTGGCCGGCAAGGTATATAAAGGGAGCTGTGGGGACTTCCGGTTTGCGAGCTTCGGCGACGGCGGTGATTTTCTAAAGACCGCCAGCCCCGCCGCCTGTAGAGCCGCCCCGCGAACGAGGAGCGGCTCGAAAACTCCGAAATCTTGAAGATTGCAGGAGCAGAGACAGCAGGGTACAGGTTGAGCCCCTGTAACCCCCCCAGGGAATCGCTTCTGGGGGTGAAAACAGGAGCGGCTCCCTTCCAACCTGCGGAGACTCCGGGCGGCGTGGGACGATTCTGCCTTCAGCAGAACAAGCCGATAGCAGCAAACTTTTAAAGTGAGAGGAACTAATTCTAACAAATAGCGGAAATATCAACTTGAATCCAGAAACCTGAAAATTGCAAGTATTAGTGCTTTATTGACTTTTTAAATCAAAGAGAAAGTGAGCGAGTGAAAGTGATTTGAAAAAATATGGCGTCCAGCACTTGAGTTAACGAGCTAGTGAAAGTGATTTGCGAAGCCTCTCTGCTTTGCTACAAAGTTGAAAAGTTGCTACAAAGTTGTTCTACCTAAAGGAAAAAAATTTTCTTGCTAAAATTTGACTTTGCTTTACTTCAGTTTTACTTGATTAAATCTGGGGGACTTTTTTAGAAGCTTCTGTGGAAGAGGGAAAGGAAAAAGAACTTCCCTCTTTAGAAAAACTAGCTTACGTGGCACGATGGCTTCAAAGAAGCAGGAAGGGAAGGCATCAGGGGGGGGATCCCCCACACACAAACATCAAATGCAACTTCCCCCTGCTCAACAGCTACAAACTCAGAAAAAAGAACTTGATGTGGGAGATTTAAAAGAATTTATTTCTAAAACTTTGGATGAAAAATTTCAAGAATCTCAACAGGAAATAGATCATAAACTTCAAAAATCACATGAGGAATTTTTGCAGGAAATTAATGAAGTTAAAGATATGGTGAAACAGAATCAAAATATGGTGACCAAAAAAATATCAGAAGTGGCGTCTGGCCTGGCAAATTTTATTGGGAAAGTTGATTTTAAAGTTGAAGAACTCAAATTAGAAGTTAATGTTAGGATGAAAGATAATGACTATAAAATTGAAGAAGCTGACAATAAAATGCAGAGAATTGAAGATGAGATTGTCATGATACAATTCCGGGCGATGGAATTTGCCATACGGCTTCGGGGAATTCGAGAGGAGGAGAGACAGGACTTGAGACAAGTTTGCTCTGAAGCCCTGGCTAAGATTTTACAAGTTAATCCTGATTTGGTATTTCATAAAATAGATAAAATTTACAGAGTGAACTCTTGGGTGGCCAGACAAAGACAACTGCCTAGAGATGTGGTCATATACTTTACTGAGAGAGAAATTAGAAATGAAATCCTCCAAAAATCTTTTCACACCTCTGTACAAGTGGGGGGCTCACGACTTGTAATTTTTAAAGAATTACCTCCTAAAATGCTGAAAGCTAGAAAAGAATTTGGTTTTCTTGTTAAGGAATTGAAAGATTTACAGATACCCTTCCGGTGGGATGCACCAGCTGGGATAATTTTTAGATATAAGGGAGAAGGATATCGATTGAATACCGTGGAGAAGGCACAACATTTTTATAGTACTATTCTTAAGGAAAGAACACCATCTCCACGTACATCTACAGTTTTGGAGATTAAGGAGAGTGAAGAGAGGCAATTGGAAGAACAGTCTAAGCAGGAATTAGAAAATGTGCAAGGTGCAGAAGGAGGTTTTCTGAGTGAGCCCTTGCTGGATTCTTCTCCAATTTTGGATTTGATTCAGTTGACTGAAGTTAAAGATCAACGTATAACTAGAGCTCAATCCAAGCTACTTAAACAAAAGCAACAACAACAACAGGAAAGACAAGACAAGAAGGCAGCTAAGAGTACCCCACAAGAGAGTGGAGCTATGGGAGGAGCAAGATCGAAGCTCTTGGATGAACTTCAAATATTTTGCTCTGCGCTCCAGAAACAGGCTGATGACCCTTAAGTGTCTATCTTGGAATGTTAATGGGTTGAATTCAGCACAGAAAAGGAAGAAACTATTTACATATTTGAAACAATTTAATAATGATATAATATGTTTACAAGAAACGCATATTACAACTCAAGATCAGAAATATTTGATAAATTCAAAATTAGGAGTACATTATATATCTTCAACTTCGCAGAAAAAGAATGGTGTGGTTATTTATGTAAATAAAAAATTAACAGCAAAAGTTATAGAAGTAGATCAAGATGGTAGGTTTGTAGCAATTGAATTGCTCACAGCAAATGGTCAAATTCTTTTGATTGGAATTTATGCTCCCAACCAACAACAGGATTATTTTTACAAGATGTTACATACTAAAATATTGCAATGGGACTATAGATCTATTTTATTTATGGGAGATTGGAATGGAGTAATTGATTCTAAATTAGACAAAAAGAGCTTGGCAAAGTCTAGAATTAGACTACCGCAGACCTTTTTTGATATGAAAGAAGATATGGAACTAAAAGATGTTTGGAGAATACATAATCCAAATGAATTGGATTACACTTTCTTTTCCGATAGACATAGATCTTTTTCTAGGATTGATTTTATCCTGTTGTCAAATGATCTACTTGTTAAGACAAAAAGAACAAAGATTTTTCCAAGAACTTTGACTGACCATAGCCCTGTATGGATAGAAATTGAGATGGATAAGGTTGAGAGACGTTCTTGGAGATTAAATGAGAACTTGTTTAGATATGAAAAAAATACAATAGAACTTAAAAAGCATTTGAAAGAATTTTTTGAAATAAATTTGAATAAAGGTACCCCAATTGAAATTGTTTGGGACGCTAGTAAAGCTTATATGAGAGGGGTACTTATCTACATGAATTCTAAACATAGACTGTTCCGACAAAAGAAAAGATTTGAGTTGGAAATGGAAATAAAGAATAAAGAACAGTTACTTATTAAAAACCCAACAGATGAAAGAATACAAAGTGCTATAAAACTTTTGAAAGACCAATTTCAAATGCTTATGGCGGAACAAGTTGCAACAAGTTTACAATACGCGAAGCATAATACATTTTGCAATGCTAATAAACCGGGCAGATGGTTGGCTTACACACTGAGGAAAAAACAAAGTATACGGACTATTGATAGTATTGACATTGGAGGGAAAGAAATTTTTCAACAAAAATTAATTAAAGAAGCTTTTGTGGATTATTATACTAAATTATATGCCAAAGAAGAGGTGCAGAATGGACTTATAGAAAAATATTTAAAGGATAAGAGAGTTACAAAAATTACTGATCAACAAAAAGAAAGAATGAATTATCCTATAACAGAGGAGGAGATAATAGCAGCAATTAAGCAGCTAAAAACAGCCAAAGCTCCTGGCACGGATGGTTTGACTGCAGTGTATTACAAAACTTTACAAGCTGAAATGGTGGGACAACTTAGAGATTTATTTTGCAATATTCAACAAGGGGGTAAAATACCCCCATCTTGGACAACTGCTTATATATCTTTGATACCAAAGGAACAAGTTGGTCCTAAAAAACCAGAGAACTACAGACCAATATCTCTTTTGAACACAGATTATAAAATTTATGCGAAGGTATTAGCCAACAGGTTGATGCCAGTAATCCAAAAAGTGATTCATGAGGACCAAGCGGGATTTATTGAGGGCAGATACATGAAGGACAATGTAAGGCAAGTAATAGACTTATTGGAATATCTTGATAAGAATAAACAGATTTCTGCAGTGCTGGTTTTTTTGGATGCGGAGAAGGCCTTTGATAGAGTGGACTGGAACTTTCTACTAAAGACTTTAAAAAAGATGGGCTTTGGGGACCAATTTATACAGGCGATTTCAGCAATTTATCAAGAGCAAAAAGCACAGATTATTATTAATGGAAGTTTGACGACAGAGTTTAAAATTGAAAAAGGAACAAGACAGGGATGTCCGTTGTCCCCACTTTTATTTATTTTAACATTGGAAGTCTTGCTAAATACAATACGGGACTCAAAAATTTTGAAAGGTATAGTGATAAGGCAAGAGGATTATAGAATAAAGGCATTTGCAGATGATCTGGTTGTTACCCTATCACAACCAATGGAATCAACAATCCTGATGAACGACATTATACAAGACTATGGTAGAGTTTCAGGTTTTAAACTGAACTCAAAAAAGACTAAAATGATAGTTAAGAATATGACACAAGATCGTAAACATGAGCTTGAAAGGAGGGCAGGTTTTGAAATTGTACCTAAGGTACAATTTCATCTTGGAGTTCAGGTTGCAGAATCAAATATGAAATTGTTTCAAAATAATTATGAGGTGTTGTGGCGAGAGGTTCAGAAAGACATGGAGACCTGGAAAAAGCTGCAACTGTCTTTACTTGGAAGAATAGCAGCAGTTAAGATGAATATTTTGCCAAGATTTCTGTTTTTGTTTCAAATGATTCCGGTGCTTAAAAGTGATAAACAACTGAAAGTCTGGCAGTCTGGTGTGAATAAGTTTGTCTGGAACGAGAAAAAGCCGAGAGTGAAATTGAAAATTATGCAAGATGTTCCGGAAAGAGGAGGCCTTAAACTCCCAAACCTACAGTTATATTATGATGCAGCAGCTTTAACTTTAACAAGTGATTGGTTTGGAAATAAAAAGGCTGGAATATTGAATGCAGAAAGTTTTGATCTTGAATTTGGATGGCATGCTTACTTATTTTATGATGATAAAGTTGATAAAGTATTTAAAAGTCATATACTCAGAGATTCTTTGATGAGAGTTTGGAAGAAGCACCGACTCAAATGGGATTATAAAATACCGCTATGGCTGGATCTTGGTCATACCTTGTGGAATACAAATATAATGTCACTCGGGGGGTTTTTATACAAAGAGGTTCTTTTTACAGATGCGGGCAGATGGCAGCTGAAGACATTGCAGACACTGTTGGACGAAGGGATTAATTTAACCTGGTTACAATATAATCAATTACAAATGAGATGGAAAGAGGACCAAAAAACTGGTATTATACTGCATGAGGAAGAATTAGTTAGACATATAAGAGAGAAAGGTCCAATGCATATTAAAAGGCTTTATAATGTTTTGTTAGAAAGGGACTCAGAAACTGAATTAGTTAAAGATTGTATGATTAAGTGGGCACAAAATTTTGAAGAACCAGTGATGTTGGAAACATGGGAAAAAATTTGGGTTCAGAATGTTAAGTTCACACAGTCGCAGAATTTGAGGGAAAATTTTTATAAAATGTTTTATAGATGGCATTTGGATCCTAAAAAGTTGTCATGTATGTACCCTAATGTTCAGCCAAAATGTTGGAGATGCGAATGTTTGGATGCTACGTATTATCATGTATGGTGGACCTGTAGGAAAGTTAAGGCTTTTTGGATAAAAATTTGGTGGGTCATGCAGAATGTTTTGAAGAAAAAATTCAATTTTCTCCACAATTGTTTTTATTGGGTATAGTTAAGGGTTTTACAAGGGGTGAAATAAAACTAATATTGTATATGATAACAGCAGCAAGATTGTTGATAGGTAAATATTGGAAGAATGAAGCTTTGCCTACTATCGAGGAATGGACTTTGAAGATGGCCAGTTTTGCAGAGATGGCGAAGATTTCAGCGTATTTAAAAGATTGTTCACAAGAGACTTATGAATGGGAATGGAAAAGGTGGATAGAATATGTTCAGAACAAATACCAAACTAGAAAGTATCAAATAGCTTTTATTTGAAAATAATGTATTAGAAATATTTTAATGTAAAGAGACAAAGAGGAAAAATTATATAGGGGGAGGGATGGGTTCAGGTTTATATATTAGTGTTATTAGTTATGAGTATGTAATAGGGAAGTCTGGGGGGGGAGGGTTAGGGAGGGTTAGGGAGGATGGGAAGTTTGGGGAGGGAGGTGGGGGGGTGAAAAAAGGGGTGAAAATGTAATTGTAAAACTTTTGCAATAAAAAAAAAAAAAAAGGGAGCTGTGTTCCTGTAACCTTTGCTGAAGTTCACACTACAATAAAGAGCTGTTGTCACGCACTACCTTGCTTCTGCCACCTCAATCACCCAACTTAACCACACTCTCTCTAGGATTTAGCTTCAACTTGCTTCTTCCTATCCAGTTTCCTAAAGCATCTAAACGCTGGGGTAGGACTTTCATTATATGACTGAACCAAGGATAATTGTTTATTGATATTGTGACACCCACCCACCCATGTTTTGGTTATACATATGAAGTCCACTTATTGACAAGTAAATCATGAATGGATATGGTCTTACCCAACATGGAACCTTTGGTTCCATATTGTTTACCAGCAATAACCTAAAGCCAAAACTCTAGCAATCTCATGATCAGCAAGAACAAGAAGACCCCCACATATCAATCAGCATTAAATTGCAGGCCACACTTCCCTGGAGTGATTGACCTACTATTTTCCCATAGTATCATTCCCTACCCATCTTCATGGAAATATGATGTACATGGCATTTATCTGCTGAATCTTTCCAATTCTTGAACAGTGTGGCACCTGGGTGTCATACAGTCTAATACACATAAAACTAGTCAAATTAATCATAGTTATTACATTCAACCATCTTATATATTTCTAATAATACACATTTATATTAAGTTGTAGTTTATCATTATTTAATTATTCCATGTTTTAATATATTGTTCTGATGCCACTCAACATATTATTTGATCATACATAATACTGCTATTCAATTTCTAAGCTTCCTTCTTGTTATTGCTTTTATTTTATTATGTAAAAATATATACACTAATGTCCCCACAGAACATCTTCTCTGGGCCCTCTGGCGGAGGGTCTTCTCTGTGGCTGCCCCAGCTCTCTGGAACCAATTACCTCCTGAGGTCTGGACCGCCCCCACCCTATTGGCCTTCCGCAAAGCGGTGAAGACCTGGCTCTTCCGGCAGGCCTGGGGCCGTTGATCTCGTTATAATGATCTTGCGGCCACGAATTGGAGTGCATGTGTTTTAACGTTTTTAACGTTTTTCTTTTTAACATTTTTTATGGGTTGTTTGCATTGTTTTATTCTTTGTTGTAAGCTGCCCAGAGTCCCTTGGGAGTTGGGCGGCATAGAAATGTGACAAAATAAATAAATAAATAAATAAATAAATAAATAAATAAATAAATAAATAAATAAATAAATAAATTCCCCCTTTCTCTTATTTCTATCTCTATTCTAACTTTTAATCATGTCACCCTTTTATTAAAAGACATTTTCCTTCTATCCAACATCTCTCGCCCACTTTGGTGCTTTGAATCCTGTTCATTTTTAACTTACCTCCCATATTTCACTCTTTACATCTATTTGTATTAAGATACAATCATTCACTATTTCATTATTCAATATTTTGATACACAATTCTAATACCAATCCCAACATTATTTAGACATACAAAATTATTCTAATCATATTCTTTTTTTTTATTGAAAAAGTTTTTCAAATACAGATTTCCCCCCTTTTTCCCCCCCTCCTCCCTAACCCCCCCTCCCCCTCCCCTCCCCCTGTGGCTTCTCCAAGATAAAACCCCAATTAATAACAGATTATATAATACTTTACCATCCTTTTTACTCCACCCCAATATACTGACCCTTTCTTTCTAACAATATTATTATATCCCCCTTATACTATACATTTCAAAGCAACATTCAGCTGTAAAATTATATAATAAATCCTAATTTAGCAATTTCTACTCATAATCTATCCATTTCCTCCTCCCCCATACATATATCTCTTAATTCAAATCTTTTACATATATTAATATAACATAACATCCCTTTTCCTAAACTAAACAATCAATAAGCTAACCTATCTCCACCCACTTTCCTACAGGTCTACCATACATAATATTTTCAATATCTTTATTCTTCTGCCCACACCACTAAATATATATATATATATATATGTAGCTCTTTGGTTATTCGGGTCTTCTCCCACGTAAAATTGGAAGTGTCTTGGCGACGTTTCGACTTCGAAACCCCTCCAATCCATACATGAAGCAGACTGACACCCACCATGAAGAGCTCGCACGGCCACAAACACGAAGCCAAACAACAACAACGCAGCTCACCAGCTCAAATCCCCCTGCAACTCAGACTAAGCTGAGCACAACCAAGCCCCCACCCAAACAGAACACACCCCCATCCAATCAGAGCACAACCAACCCCCCATCCAATCAGAGCACAGCCAAGCCCCTAACCAATCAGAACACACCTCCACCCAATCAGAACACAGCCAAGTCCCCACCCAATCAGCTCACACCCCCACTAGCAGTTAAAAGGAAGAGACAGCTGAGATCTCACATTGCTCCTGGAAGCACGAAGCCGAGAACACCAGCCTGAAGATGACGAATGAGACTTCGTCGAAACGTCGCCAAGACACTTCCAATTTTACGTGGGAGAAGACCCGAATAACCAAAGACATATATATATATATATATATATATATATATATATATA
This sequence comes from Pituophis catenifer annectens, assembly GCF_029215685.1. Classification (NCBI taxonomy): domain Eukaryota; kingdom Metazoa; phylum Chordata; class Lepidosauria; order Squamata; family Colubridae; genus Pituophis; species Pituophis catenifer. Next base: position 49,826,783 of record NW_027256884.1, on the reverse strand, counting down.
TATATATATATATATATATTCCATATATAAATAAAATGCTCAAATGACTTTAAACTTGTAATCCATATGATATCTTCTGTAATGTCTTTCAACTGGATTGTTAATTCTATCACCCATGTTAAGGTAACATCAAATTCTAATTCCAACAGTATGTTCGGTATCTTCAATTACCATCTGCCCCCATCAATAATAAATGTTTTCATATAGCAAAAAACCACCCGAGTGACTTTATATTTATATTCCATATAGTGTCTTTTGTAATGTCTTTCATCTAGATTATTCATTCCAACCACCGTGTTAGGGTAACAACCAGATTTTCTGTATGCCCCAATCCCTTAGTTCTCTTGCCTTGTAGCTCATCATAAACGTAATCCATTTGTCAAAGAGTCCAAAATAGAAAGTTCCAGTCCACTCAATTTAAGGCCATCTTCCACATCCCAAAAGTACAGCACTGCAGAGATCTGTCACTCTCCTCAAAATAGTATAAACCAATACTTTGCCTCAGCTATATTTTCATGTATTTAATCGTCTCTTAAGTAACTGGCATTACACTGTTGTTTAGTCTAAAAATTTTTATTTTTCTAGGACCTGCTTCTTCTCTTCTTGACTTTTTGTGGCTTAGATCTCCATCCTGGTTGCCTTTCTATGAGTTGTATATCAACTGATTGATTTCCATGCTGGTCTGTAACTTGATAAGTCTTCACATTCGAATCCAAAGCCGCCTCTCTTGTATTTATAGGTAATCCAACTATAACCTCTGAAGGAGAATCCAAAAGCGGCTCATCCAAAAAGGCCTCTGTAACTTGTTGTTTTTCCATTACCTCCACCTCCATCTGCTTAGCTTGGGTTTCAATCTCTTGTTGATTTTGCTTTTCTTTATTCCCCTCATGTGTTATACATGGAAATGTTGAATCCATTTTAAGAACCTTATAATTGCTTAATGTATTGTAAGCCGCCCTGAGTCTCTGGAGAAGGGCGGCATATAAATCAAATTAAAATAAAATAAAAATAAATAAATAAATAATAAAATTCTTCCGCTTTTTCAACAGTATTTAGTTGATATCTTTCTCCTTGATATCTCAATATTATTCCAACTGGAGCATCCCACCTAAATGGGATTTTTTGTTTCTTTAGCTCAGTCACCAAAAATCCAAAATCCGTTCAATCTTTTAGCATCTTGGGCGGCAGCTCTTTAAATATCCAAATCTTCCTTCCATGCATTTCAAGAGTGGAGTTAAAAGACTTTTGCACAATATCATTTCTTATTCCTTTATCGGTAAAGTAAATCACCACATCTCTAGGCAATTGCCTTTGCTTTGCCATCCAAGAATTTACTCTGTAGGCCTTATCAATCTTACAGGATACCTCTTCAGGATTAACCTTTAAAATCCCAGCCAGAACTTCAGCAGACATCTTTCTCAAATCTTCTTTTTTATTTTCCTGTATTCCCCTAATTCTGACCGCAAATTCCATAAATCTGAATTGCATCATTGTGACTTCATTTTCAATCCTTTGTTTTATATTATCTGCAATGTAAGTCTTGTTGTCAGCTTCCTTTATTTTTGACTCTACTTCTGAGCTATTTTCTTGAATCATTGTTAAATCATTTTCAATTCTTTGTATTTTATTATCCAAATTATAAATCTTATGATCAACTTCCTTCATTTTAGACTCTATTTCTAAATTAATCACTTTATCCATCTTTATCATTGCGTCTAGGAAATTTATCATACGTTGCTTGAATTTATCATATTTTTGTTGAACCAACTCTTTAATTTCCTGTCTAAATTTTTCAAGGTTCTGGTTCACAATCTCATCATGTCTTGCCATCTCTTCCAGAACAAATTGCGTTAGATCTTTAAAGCCATTCCTCTGCATCTGCAAGCTCAAAACTTGCTCATGTGGTTTATAAATGGGGGAGCCCCCCCCCACAGCTTGATTGTCTGGCTTTGTCAGTTTTAACGCCATCCTGCCACACAAGCAGATTTTTTTCCCCCCCTTTAAAGAAGAAAACTTCTCTCCAAACAATATCAATATCAAGTCTCTAAGAAGGAAGAAGCATAAAATAGGAATTTTTCTCTTCAGTTCTAGCCAGCGCTGTTGTCTCAGTTACTTTGTAACATATTAAACTAGTCAAACGGAAGGACTTTCGCTTTCAGCTTTTCTTCTCAAGCCTCAGCCAGTCGCCATTTTAAACTTTCTTTTTTTTCCCCCTTCCACTCTTCTTTACTTTTAAAGTCAGTCTTAGGGTTATTGGAAATACTTGCAATTTAGGGTCCCAGGTCCAGATTTCATCCTACTTGTTCAAAGAATCTGTTAGTTTTCATTAGTTGGTCTGGTCCCATCGCCTGGCTCTGCAAAGCGCAGAGTTCTCCCGAAGCCCGGAGCAGCGGCGAGTGAAAATAGGGAGCCTCATCCTGCTTCCTCCCCAGAGACAAAAAAAGAACTCTGGGGACTTCGCAGAGGGCTCTACCTGCCCTCGCCGGCTCTGTCTCTCGTTTCCTTACGGAAACGGAGTTTTTCGAGCCGCCTTTCAGCTGTAAAGGCGGCTCTTTACGGGCGATGGGGCTGGCGGTCTCAAGAGACCGTCTAGCGGCGACGGAAGCCAAACCAGAAGCCTCTAATCATATTCTTTACAAACATCAAATCTATATGATTCTGATAGTAATACACATGTTTATATTAAAGTATGTTCTTTCATTATTTAATTGCTCTATGTTTCAATATATTATTCCAATGCCAATCACAAAATTATTAAAAAGTACTTAATAATACCATCATTCAATCTCTAATTTCCCCATTTTATTGTTACCTTTATTCCATTATATAAAGGTATGTACTGAATATACAAATGTTTCCCCTTTCTCTTATTTCTACCTAACTTCTAATCATGCCACTGTTCTAAGAAAGAAGAGAAAGAAAGAGAAAAAAGCAAATAAAAAAAGATAAACCCCTTCCTTTCTATCCATTGTCTCTTGCCCACCAGTACTTTAGTTGCTATGCTTTTTTTTTGCAAAAAGTTTTTTTATTTTTTAAACAAAAACAACATAAAAACATCATCCTTTCAAAACAATCACAGTGTTTCGATCGGTTAAAATCATTTTGTGCTCTCAAAGAATTTTCAGTCTCATTATATGACAAATGTTCTTTCCTCTAGCAGAAAACAAATATTTAAACATTTTATCCAAATTTCATTTCATATATAATATTTCATCCCCATGCTTTATTATCTACCCATTGATAAAATAACTCCCATATCAAATAATATTGTTTATCTTCCTGTTCTCTTATTTCAAGTGTCAATCTACTCATTTCAGCACAATCCAACATTTTCTTAATAATTTCTTCATCAGTAATTCGCTTCTCTCCTTTCCAGTTTTTTGCAAATACAATTCTAGCCACTGTTAAAATATTCACAATTAAATATTGCAATTCCTTATTAAATGTCTCTGGTAAAATCCCTAATAAAAATATCTCTGGTTTAAGGTCAATATGTCTCTTTGTTATTTTTTCCAACCACGTGTGTATCTTAGTCCAAAATCTCTTTACGTCTATGCATGTCCACCACATGTGGTAATAAGATCCTGGGGTCTGATGACACTTCCAACACTTCTCCGATTTGTTCTTGAACATTCTGGCTATACTCGCCGGGGGTAAATGCCACCTATAAAACATCTTATACAAATTCTCCTTATATGCTGTAGACATTGTCATTTTGTAACTATATAACCATAATTTTTGCCATTTCTCTAAATCAATACCATAACCAAAATTTTCCCCCCATGCTATCATTGATTCTTTAACTTGTTCTTCTTCCAATTTTACCTCTAGCAAATATCCATATAACTTTTTAATTGTATGTTCATCAGAACCCATTAGTATCTTATCCAAAACAGTCAAGACATTATAAATACCTTCTTGTTTAAAATCTTCTCAATATCTAGAAAATATTTGCATGTAGGAAAACCAATCCATCTTAAATCCCTGGTCTTCCAGGTCTTGCTTTAATTTAAGTTCACCCTTTTCATCCAATAGTTCACTATATCTAACAATTTGTTCCCCTTTAAATATCACTGAATATGAAAAGGCTTCGATTGTAGATACCCAGACTGGAATCTTCAAATAGTGATATTTTTTAATCCTCTCCCAATTCAAAAACAGTGCTTCACATATCTGATGTCTTCTAAAATACCTGTTTTTTAGTTCCTTTGTACCATAGAAAGGCGTGCCACCCCATCAACAAATCTTGTCCCTCCAAATTCAATAGTCTAGTGTTTTTCAATGTTATCCATTTTTTAATCCACATTAAACTAGCTGCTTGATAGTATAGTTCAAAATTAGGTAGACCAAAACCACCTCTCATTTTAGTATCTTGTAACTGCTTAAGTTTTATTCTTGCCTTCTTTCCCTGCCAAATGCTTTTTTTTTTTTTTTTGACTTGCCTCCCATATTTCTCTCTTGGATCTTTCTCTCTGTCTGCATCTACTTCTTGGCTATTCAATCTAATTATTTCTCTCATCTCTTGCACTGCCTAGCTTCCAAAGTATCTGCCCAAACCCCTATCTCCCATTCAGAAGTATCTTCCTGTATCTCCAGTTCTCTTTTCAACTCTCTTAAAATATTTTCCCCCTGGTTTAATTCATCAATCACTGTTATTTTTATTATTATCTCCTCCTTGCCTTCTTCTTTTGTTTGCTGGTTTTTCGGTTCTATCTTTTCCTCCATTCCTTCTGTTAGCTCCTCCCTTTTCTGAGCGTCTAGATCTTTACTCATCATCCCACATATAGTATTTTCCATTTTTTCCATAGTCTCTTTAAATCCTTTCTCCATGATGTCCTTTTTGCTTTGGAAAATTAATGCCATCTCCTTCAAAGTTCCACTCATTTCTTCCTTATGAAGCATCTTATTTTGTTTTAAAGAAATTCCACTTTTGTCCAGTCATCCAAGAATCATTTATTCAGACCTAAAATTGCCCTTCAAGAATCATAGTTCTTTGTATTCCATAAGAAATCAATCAGTTCCGTTTAAATAGTCCCAGAAGTTATCAAAAGCCTCTTTACATCCCCTTTACAGGTTCAATCTTCTAGCATAACATTCAGGGGTAACTTTAATTAAATAACTTCCTTGTTCTCATATTTGAGTCTCCAGTAGTTGTGGAGTAGTTAGACATAACCCAGTATATATTTTCACAATCCTTCATATAAGTATTTCCAGACTTGTATATTTTCCTTTCGTCATCAGGTGGCGCTCTCAACTTAAATTTCAGTTTTGCCACTAGTCAGTCTAATTTTTGTTATTTTGATCATAATTTTAATTGTAATTTAATTATAGAAGCAGAATAAGTTTTTTAAGTAAATAATTCCAGCGTTTTAAAATGCCTTCCCAATACCATGTCTTCCCAGTTTAAAAGTCCAATCTTCTGTACTTTAGAAATTTATTCTATTTCTCTCTTTTCCTTCTGGTCTGGTAGTTTTCTCAGAATGCTTAATCGCCGCTTTAACAAACAATTCTGAGCAATAAGTTCTAAATTGTTCCTTGGGGTTAGGTTTTAAGTAAAAAGGAATCCTCTCCCCCAGTTCCAGTCACTGTTCACCTACTTCGCTCCAGCAACAGTCTTAGTTGTTCCTCAGTTGTCCCAGCTTTGTGGCAGCCATCTTTTGGATGCCTCTTCTCCTCTCCGTGGCTGAGAGGGAAAAAGAACCCCGTGTCAGACAGGAGAGTTGTGACTCTCTGCGACCTCACAGGGCACCCCTCTTTGCTTCACCGCCCCTACAGGGTGGCTTTGGCTCCTTTCAGAGCCCACCAACTGGGAGATCTCGGCATGGGAGCGCAGAGACCCGTTCCTTGTGTCCAATCTTGCTGTGACGTCAACCGAAAGCTCTCCCTGCCTCTTTTCTATCATGACCAATAGACCCACCCTGAATCAAATTACCCGTCTTCATTTTCTGACTTCTACTTAATGCAACTAACAGGGTCACAATTGTTCCCACAAGGCAACATCTTGTGGAAACCAACCACTCAGATCCGTTTTAACCTCCTTAATCCATATATCTTTAATTCAACTACTTTTCACTCCCTTCATAAAAAAGCTACCCTCATAGAAAAGTGTAGGATATCCCTCATATCACCATCTTATTCTGATGAGGGCTAATACCAGTAGGAGTAATTAACCCCCCCCAAAATACTAAAACCAAAACCCTAGCATAACAACTAAACTTAGCTCCCCCTATTCCAGCATTTGAGGGTGGGAGCAGATCTTTACTGATTTTCAGAAGGTTAAAAGGGTAAGATCCTGCCAAATTTCAGAGGAGAGGATTGATATGAATGCCCTGTGTTTATTACTTTTGAATTATTGCTGAATTTCTTTTCATATCCTTACAGCTTTAACAGTCTTTCAAAAGTATTTTTTAATTTCAAATACATGCATATTTTTAATATAAGAGAGCATGAAACCACTCTGCAGAAATTTCAATAACAATGATAATGGCTAATGGGCTAATGGTAATGACAATATTTACTTGAAGTCACTTTTCAGATGAGATGTTAAGAGAATTATAAAATGGAGGCATTCTCCAAAAATCATAATTCATAATTCATGGAGACAATACTGCCTTCGCTACCTTGAATCTTTATGAATATGTTAATTACATATTGCCTGGGCATGCAATTTCAGGTAAACATAAACTTTCTAAGCAGTGTTAGGCAGAAAAACAATTCAATTTTCTCAGGACTATATGGTGCAACAACCTTTTTTGGATGCAGTACCATATAGTTGATTATCTAGTTATCCAGTTCTAGTAACTAACAAATCCTTAATGAGTAGTCATTTGAAAAAGCAGTCAGAAAGAGCAAAGCATGAATTAAGTAATGTAAGAGTTATTCATATTTCTGTTCATTAGCTGAATATATTAACATATCTCCATTCAGTCACCCCGATTCCACCCTGAAAAAGGATTACAGGGTTGTAAAAATAAAAAAACCCTGAAAATATTAACTTTAATATTTTACATTAGAGCAGTTTATGTACACCATTAGTTATATTCACATCTCTATATGGGTTGCTTAAGAATGGCACTGTGGTGTGCTGTAGTCTTAAAAAGACAATAGCACAGATCAGACTTTGTAATGAAGAAGAAAAATATTTCCAAAATTTCCTGAAACTAAATTCTACTTGTTACATTTTCTCAGCAACCTATAATTTCATGCTGGATCAGCCCTTCTGAAACAATATGGTTGATGAATAGACTTTAAGGCCAGCTAACTGAAATCTTATTACACTGATTTCCATTACATTTGTTGGTTTATTTCTAACAACATAATTACTATATAGAAATTGACCTATGTGAAATTACAGGTAGCCCTAAGACTTAACAACAATTCATTTAGTGATCATTCCAAGTTACAATGGCACTGAAAAGGGTGACTTATGACCATTTTTCACACTTACAACTATTGCAGCATCCCTATGGTCATGTGATTAAAATTCATAAATTAAACCATAAATTAAAATTGGCAGCTGACTCATATTTACAATGGTTGTAGTGTCCTGTGGTCACGTGATCACCTTGTGCAACCTTCTGACAAGCAAAGTCAATGGAAAAGACAGAATTACTTAACAACGGTGTTACTAACTTAACAACTGCAGTGATTCACTTAACAACTGTCGCAAGAGAGGTTGTAAAATGGGGCAAAACTCACTTCTATCTCCCTTAGCAACAGAAATTTTTGACTCAATTGTCATAAGTCAAGGACTACATGTACAGCGTATTATGTATAGCAGGTCTTATAAGATTCTATGTGAGCGCTGCCCAAATATATGGGGTTAGAGAGGAGGCCTAGAAGTGTTTATACTTTTGCCTACTACTGCTAGGATAATTCTCATCACTGGAAAATCACAAAAACAAGAGACCCTCTGCCCAAAGCACAAAGAAAGGAAGTATATCTTAATTTGGTACTGAAAACCTTGATATTACATAATATTATGAATAAAAAGAAATGTTCTATCTTTCTGTTGGCCTAGATTTCCATCTGGCTTTCTAAATATAGTTATTCCTGTGAGGGTTTTAAAAATTATTGAAATTAATCAAGCTTTTGAACCAAGTTACATTATTCCCCACCCATCCTCCTGAAGTATATAATATACATTTTAGTAAGCCAGTCAGATAAAAGATGTGAAGAAATGCAAAACTATTCAGTCCTTTTCTAGAATGCTCCATATAATATAGTGCTTCTCAATAACCTATGCATAATAACAATATTAAAATAATGCTGCTCAGCTATCTGGCCATGACAATATAATTAATAATTATAAATTAATTATAATTCTATGAAACCAGTTACAGGTAACCCATCAGTTTAGAAACCAGATACAATTAATCAAAGAAGCTAAAGAATGTGCAATGCCAAAATCCTCCTTCTCTTTAAATCATTTCTATCATTCCCCTATTCTGGAAACTGATTTTTTTCACTTGTATTTGGTATGTTCTTTTCAGTCAAGAACCCCATTAAGTAATGTAACCCATATGTGTATAACAATTCCAGTTCTCTACAAAGCTGATTTATAAGCTCTAACTAATATGTATAACATTTTGATAGCTTTAATACCTAGAGATATACAGGATGAGTGGATGGCTTTTAGCTTTGGCCAAAATACCAGTTATTGGTTAGTTTTTAAAAGTAAGTTATGCTTCACTCAATATTATTATTTTCTCCAGGTGCAGCAATAATGTTAATGACAGCATGATGTTGAGAAAATTAAATTTGTCCTTTAACAGACAAAATAAAAAAGCTTTACCTCAGTGTAGCTCAGTGTTTATTCAAATCCTTGTGAAACCTTTTAGGGACTTTACAAAGTTACACTGCATTCTCACGGGTGTACAATAATCTCTCTCTATGGTTTGAGGAATGAACTATATCACGCAAAGCTTGATAGATTCAGAAACAATTTTAATGATTTCTCTTTAAGATAAAGCTTTGTCTAGCTGGTCAAGAGTGCAAAATAGGATAAGCATATTCTGTCTGGTTATTTAATTGGGTTTATACAGTATATCAATTCCAACGATATTTTTGAACTTCACGAATGCTAAAACCTGAAAAAAATTGTCCTTGACCACTAATATAGGTAGACCTTGACTTACAACATTTTGTTTAGTGACTATTCAAAGTTACAATGGCACTGAAAAAAAGTAACATCACCATTTTTCACACTTATGACCGTTGCAGTATCCTCATGGTCACATGATTTACATTTGGATGCTTGACAACTGACTCACACTTATGATGGTTGCAGTGTCCTGGAATCATGTGATTCTCCTTTTGTGACCTTCTGACAAGCAAAGTCAATGAGGAAACCAGATTCACTTAACAATTGTGTTACTAATTTAACAACTGCAGTGATTCACTTAAAAACTGTAGCAAGAAAAGTCATAAAATGGGACAAAACTCACTTAACACATTTCTCACTTAGCAACATAAATTCTGGGCTCAATTGTGGTTGTAAATTGAGGACTACCTGTATAGTGTTTTCAGACATCTCTGTGTATAAGGCTGCTGAAAAACAACAAAGAAAAATAACAAAAGACTTTTCTTGCATATCCTCATGAATGTTCTGTACACAATTTTTTTTTTACAAATTAGGTGTAACGGAGAGTTCTTTATTACTCATGTAATTCATGATTACAAGGAAGGAAGAATTCCTAAAACTACATTTCTATAGTTTTATTATAAACAATCTTATATTGCATTGTCTGTATTTGAAGAGATTAAAACTTCGCTTTATTCTAAGAAAAAATATACATACATAACTCCAGCCCAATCTGTATCCATACATTTATATATGCATAAAGAAATAAATACATAACTAAATAAAATTAATTTGCTATCCTCAATTAAAAATACCCTTTTCATCTATTAAAGTAACAATTCTTACTCTGTGAGCGTGTGTGTGTGTGTGTGTGTGTGTGTCCATGTCCAGGAAATTGTGAGTTCTGTTCCCACTTTAGGCATGATTTATAAAAGTAATAAAGATGGGAGATAAACTGTGAAGAATAAAAAAGCTTGTTGATTTTATATTTATAGTTTAAAAGTCTACCTGCTCCTGAAGACTGAAGTTCATATAGCTTGATTTGGGTTGCATGTTTGGTGCAGTATTTATGAGAGGAAGAGAAACCTGCAGAACACAATCAGAGTCAATCTTTTTATGTAGCATGATCAGAAAAAACAATAGATGAATGAATGAATGAATGAATGAATGAATGAATGAATGAATGTTAGGTAAAGTTTTAACTTTAATTTTAAACTTGCAGAATATTTTTAGAATAGCTTTCTTCTTTGGGGAACAGTCAGACTTTCAAGTGAAGTAGGAATTCATAAGAAAAATGAATAAATATAATAAACATTTAAACAGGAAACCAAACTTTGGTTTAAAAAGAAACAGATTTTGTTATGTGGGACAGTATATGAATACCATTGACCTTGGAAAATGACAGCAAGTCAAAGAATGAGAGAATACAAGATATAAAAGGAAAATTGTCAAATGGCAACTTGTGTGGAAACACTTCCTGAATATACAACATAAAATTAACAAGATCAGTACTGCTCTTAATATTTCCATACTGATCCTCTTTTTATTATTTATTAGCCTTTTATTATTTGTCTAAACAAAATTATAGCTGCAAATTTAATATTAAGATTTAATTTGCCCAATTTTACAAGTGAAATTATTATGTTTGCCTACTGGATTCTATATCACTACAGGTAATCCTTGACTTATGACCACAATTGAGCCCAAAATTTCTATTGTTAAGTGAAACATTTGTTAAGTGACTTTTGCCCCATTTTATGACCTTTCTTAAATTCTTTCACTTAAATTGTTAAGTGAATCATTGTAGTTGATAAATTAGTAACCCAGTTGTTAAATTAATCTGGCTTTCCTATTGACTTTGCTTTTCAGGTCGCAGAAGGCGATCATATGATCTTGGACAGAGCAATGGTCATAAAAATGAACCAGTTACCAAGCAGCTGAATTTTGATCACATGACCATGGGATGCTGCAAAGGTCATAACTGTGAAAAATGATCATAAGTCACTTTTTTCAGTGCCATTGCAACATTGAATGATCACCAAACAAAAGTTATAAATTGAGGACTACCTGTATTCAGGAATGCCCAATATTTTTGGCTGACAGAAATAATGGATGTTTGAAGAGCTTGATGTGGGCTGAAGGGCTGCCAAGGAGGTCTTTTGCTTACCCAGTTATAAAAAATCTACAGTAGTGATGTAATCATTCTTAAAACAAAAGAAATCAGTATGATTCAGATATTGGTGAGTAGCCCTTGATCATATTATTTCAAAAATAAAGCAGATTCTAGCCTTTTGCATAAATTAGACCTATACCTTTAAAATATTATTTCCAATAACAAAATATTCCTGAGAGGGGCTTTCAATGGGTAATATGTGAGCCCTTCAATTCTTCAGAATTCATTAAGCCTAATATTGATCTGAAGTTTTTGGCTCTTTGTTATTTTCCATTTACAATCTACCTTTTCCTCTCAGGTTTACATTTAGGCTGCAATAACTAAGCTTTGCAAATAGTGACTGAACTTGTTCTGATAGGCTGAAATAGTAGTAGTAGTCTGAAAATATGTTGCATGTCATAAAAGACATCATAATCAGGTGAAATTCATGCATCCTCATAGATTCTACTATTTTTGTTGGGTTTTTTGTTTGGTATCTTTGAGTCAGTTTTTACTCCTGACAAGTGCCTGCATAAATCCTTGCAGTTTTCCTTGCAGGAAATAATTTGCAATGAACGTGATGGCACAAAGTGAGTTAGCTGGCTTTGTGATTAACACAAGACTAGAACTTAACTGTCTCTTGGTTTCTCACCTGGTGCCTTTCTATGGTATTTTTATATTATTATATATAAATTAAAGGGATTATAGTAGCCAGATTTTTTTTACAAGCCATATAAAAGGTAAAGCAGTATTAACAGCAAATGATAATACCGGTATATAGAGGTTTGAGCATAAGCGTAGACAAAAATCCTACACTTATTTGCAAAAGAATATGTACCACAGAACTTGGAGGAAATTATTTCTGAATAAATCTTTATAAGACTGCATTCTTTAATGAAAATAGAAAAGAAAAAAAATTACTCATTATTATTCCAATAAAATTAGAAAAGAAACATTTGGGACACTCCTTCTCACTGTATGTTTAATTGATTAAACAAGTATTTGTGAAGTATGATTTATTATAAAATGCTGTGTGCTGTATAATAATTACTTCTCACTACCTAATCGGCAATGTCTACGAAATATCTAATATTTATGGACACACTTACTTATAGAAGACATATAGAAATTTCATTTGTAAACATTATAAATATCAATTAGATCTGATTTATCCATGACACCTGAAAGTGTAATAGAAATAAAAAATAATGTCTCTTCTAGTTCTAGAAATTATCAGCATAATAGTTAATATAATAATATTGTCAGAATTCATCAGTAATCTTAAAGGTAGTGTCTCGAAGACAGACAAATATACTTTATTAGAAACTATCATTTAGACTTCCAAAATAAGTTTCAATGTGTAGGAATCTTTTTTCAAACTACATTTTGCATAACAAGAGCAACTATTATTATATGAAGAAAAGATTCTGAAAGTATAGGATATGCTTTACTGGTTGACTGATATTTTCAATTCCTTAAATTCCATCAAGAAATATGGTGTTAAAATGTATAAAAAGTACTTGTAAATTATAACATTAAATAGTCTCTACATACAGGTAATCTTTAACTTTGTTTAGTGATTGTTTGAATCACTGAAAATTATTTGGATTATTATTGATTACTGATTATTTGGAAAAATAATTACAGAATTTATAATAGATTATTTGAAGACATTTTCTCAATCCACTTTTCCCTTTGAATACTATTATTTTTAAACTATAGGATGTCTTGTTGAAGTTAACTACTGAATAGTTCCTAAAATTATAATTAATGGTACTGTCTTTGTCTTGTGTGCTTTGATGGATGATTGGGCAAGAAAGAACTCTTATCTCTCCCTTTTAAGATAGATATTAAGCATAACATCATGCTGAAATTATTAACACACCTGTGACACAAAGGGCCTGGGAGGTAGAGCAGGTGGTGGTGGTATCCAGCCTGATCTAACTGTTAAAACCAAAGGACAAAAATAACACATATGAATGCAATGGATAGTCATCTGTGCCTAGCAAGGCAATTTAACTTCTTCACACAAATTAATTTAGTAATACAAACTTGAACAATTTGTTACCATACTTCTGTCTTCATACACACACACGCACACACACACACACACACACACTCAAAAATCACCCAGAGTTGGATTGAAATGGGTGGCTACAGAAATTGAAATAAATACACACACACAAACACACACATGTATGTTTATATATATATGATTAAAAACAACACAGTCAACATTGATTCAGTTAAATATCGGCAAAAGATACATATGCATTGTCAGCTACACTTTTAGAAAGGAAATAGAAATAAAATAGAAATAGAATTAAAAGCAAAATTCTAGTATCAGCATTAATATATATTAGAAACTATTCAAGGAAAATGGGATTATACAAAAAAGTAAAATTCTATAGATAAGATTATTGAATATAATTAGAGATACGATGACACTTGTTCTATTACCAAGTTTTATTTAAAAATTTGTATGAACATATTTATTAAATAGCTAGGAAAGATTAATGAGTAAAATAATATTTATTAAATTATGTGTCAAGAAAAAAAATCCTAAGTATAAAATGTTCAGTACTATTTCTATTGTATCAGAATGGTATGATGCAGATCAGATATCAAACTCATATATTTTAATATTTACATTGGTTCTAACTGCACGACTGATATCACATTTAGTATAACAACCAAGTTACTGAAAGCACATATACTTAGATATAATACAAGTTTTTATTAATTGTATGGTATCACTGATATACCTATAAGTTTACATGTGTATATATATTTGGGTTAAAGGAGTCTTGAGTGCTGGAAACAATATTTTAACAATATTTAAGTATATGTGTGCTGGAAACAGTATTTTAACAGTGTCATATTTTTATTTCAAGTAAATTCCATTTTTAATTCAAATAACAGCTATACAGAGGAGCAGATTTATTTTTCAATTTTTAAATTTAGGGTTGTTGTTTTTTCTTCTTCCTACTTAATATGCATTTTCAGTTCCAAGTCACTTGTTCCGTGTAACAACTCTACAAAATTCTGGAATGGCATTTTTAGTACGGTATGTTTTTTGAATTGTAATTTCCATTTGGATTTTATTAGTCAATTCTTACTCATTTTCTCTTATCATGGGAAATTAAAGCATTAGTATTTTCTTCTATATATTTCCCTTGGTTGGGAAAACCTTGTTGACTCTTCTCTAAAAGACACTGAATCTGATTGCATTTTGAAAAATTGTTATCAATTTCACAGAAGACAGAGAGGCACATTTTCTTCTTGCCTTGGTGCAAGTGAGGGGGAGCAGCTCATCTTCAGTCAATATTAAAGACAGTATAGGTAGTCCTTGACTTACAACAGTTCATTTAGTGACTGTTCAAAGTTACAATGGCACTGAAAGTAGTGATTTATGACCAATCTCAAAGGAATTGAAATTCATGGGAATTAAAGCAAGTCTCTATCAGATATATAAACTAGACCTAAGTTTGGAGTGGTACTAAAAACAATAGCTATTCACAGGTTGAAATGTAATATCTCTGTAGCACTGACACTATTTATGACATATTTATACAATTATCTACTGGAATATCTTTGACTTTTTTCAAAGTAGCGCTGCTTCTGTATTATACTTAGTCACAGAGTTCTAAGCATGTAAGCAAAAATCTGAATTCAATCAGAATACAGCTGGAAGGGACCTTGGAGGTCTTCTAGTCCAGCCCCCTGCTTACGCAGGAGACCCTATACTGCTTCAGTCAAGTGACTGTCCAGTCTCTTCTTAAAAACTTCCAGTGATGAAGCACCTACTTTTTTTTAAAAAAAAAAAAACAAGTTTTATTGGGTTTTTTTTCTTTTCTCCTCTCCCACCTTCACCCACATCTTTCTTTCTTTTTTTTTTTTGAACAGAGTGATGGTCGCTTCTTATCTTATACAATTAGTCAAATTCAAATACATTTTACTCAATTACAATTTTTGTCAATATTGTCTTCCCTTTCCTTTTTTTTTTGAATATACCTCAGTATTTCTATACTTGCATATATAAACACCTTCTTCATTTATCCCTAAATTCTAACTTTACTATTTGTACATATTTATCCTCTTTTATTCTTAAACAATTCATTCTTTTCTTAATATATTTATATTTGTTTGTTCAGAGCTGCCGTTCTTCCACTTCATCTTTTTTTTTATTGTACAGCAATCTTTCTCCTCAAACCTAACCTCTCCCTCTTCTCCTTCCAACTTTCTTTCCCCACCTTCTTCTTCTCTTCTCTACTTCCCCTTCCCTTCTCCTTCTCTCTTCCCCCCTGTCTTACCTTCTCTCCTACTCTACTTTCCCTTCCCTTCCCTTCCTTCCTCTCCCTTCCAATTCCTTCATCTCTCTCTATTGCTGTATTCATTTTCAATTTAATGTTTTCCATTGTGGAGTTCAGGCAACCCTGGTCCCTTATCTTTTTAATTATTAACAATATATTTCATCTTGTTATCTTTTTTCCTTCAAATCTTTACTCAAACAATTTTCTAATCTCTTATCTTTTTTATTTTTACCAATATATTTTTTCTGCTTTGCTTCTTGCAAGTATAACATTTAAATCATTTTTATCATTTTAATTTCATTCAGTTTTACATTCAATTTCAATCATTAAATATATTTCTCAAAACATCTTAACAATAAATTTCCACTTATTCAAATGTATATTTATAAAGCGCATCTTAATTCTTTCTCATTTTACCCAATCCAATTAGTTCTTAAAATATTCTTAATTTTTCTTCTTTTCTCTTTTTAATTATGTTTCAAATATATAGTCTGAAATATTCCAAAAATTACATTTCCCCCAACTGCTTTATTCATATTGTTAAAATTTATCATTCTATAAACCTCCAATATTATTGAGCATGTGACATTTATTACAGTTTTCCCTTTGTTTCTACTTTTCTTTTCCTTTTTCGTATCTTTTCATGATTAATATTTTGTATCTTAAAATTGTAAAATCTTTGCCCTTTATTTCCCATTATTTTCCATCTCTTTCCCCCCTTTCTTATATTTCCATTATAAATCCCGGTGTAATCATTTATGTTTTTAATATTTTTTCTTCTCCTCCACCCTCTTTTCCTTCTTTTCCTTGTTTTCCCTTCTTCTTCCTTTCTTTTGTATTTTAAATTTCTGCACTCTCCTATTCTGCCCTATATTTCCCATTGTTTCTCCTTTCTCTTTCCTTTTTATATCTTTTCATTGTTAATCCCAGTATGCTTATTTGTATTTTAAAATCATAAAATCTTTTATTTTGTCCTTTATTTCTTATTATTTTCCATCTCTTTTCCATCTTTCTTATCTTTCCACTCAGTGTAATCATTTAAGTTTTTTATATTTTTCCTATTCCACCCTCTTTTCCTTCTTTGTTTCTTTTCTTTTTGTCCATACTTAATATTACAATTGTTTAATTTTCCATAGTCAATCTCTTTGTCTTTGTCTTTTTCATTATCCCTCTCTCTTTCTTGTTTCTCATTAATCATTTCCTTTTCATCTTCAGTGCATTCTAGCTCTGTTTTTGGCTCCTCAGATTTCCATTTTCCATGCAAATTTATAATAATTTCCTTTATTTTCAAACATATTGTCTTTATCAGTTCATTAAGTTCCTGTTCCTTATCCCAGTTTTAAGTCTCTTTAAGGTCCCTCTTTTATAATAATCAAAGTCTATCTCCTTGTAGGCAAAACGTATCCTCCTTAGTTCTCGCCAGTTATCTCTTTAAAAGTTCAAGGTTTCATTTCTTCAAAGATTTTCTCAAAGTAAACAATTCCATGTCATGCTCTTCCTTCTCCTGCAGATGTCTCTCTATAATCCACAGTTCCACTCGACTAATTAACAAATCACTATTTTATTTGTAATCCACATCCATGTTTATCGAGTCATAAACGAGTAAAAAGCCAGTTTTCACCTCTTCTTTCACCTTTATATACCACCAATCAGTTTATAATCCAATCCCAATTGAATCCAAGTTCTAGATTTACATTTCCATTTGTCAATCACTTTTAATTCTTTATTCGGGTTCTTCTATGGCACGCTTGTCATTCTCACTTTCTCTTTCCATCCACCATCTCCCCCCACTGCTATTTAGCCGCAATTTCCACGCCGGGGTAATTTTAGTAATAGTTTAGTAGTTAAAAATATTTAGAATTTTCTTTTTATTGTCTGTGGGTTAGCTGATCACTCACCCAACACCAGCACTCTGTCCAAATTTTCCCTCCTGCACATCGCTTGCTCCAGAGGCTCTAGCTTCATGGCGATTCACTCTGATCGCCACCCTCTGTCACTGGCTCGGAGAGAGTTTCTCGGGCTATCCAAGGGACTTGCCTGTCCCTCTTTAGACACCGAGCTGCCTCTATTTCTTCGCTGTCCCTACAGTATAGCTTTGGTCCGAAGACCCAGCGGTATTGGTTCGTCTGGCTGGTTTTTGCCGAGCTCATTGGAGCCCGGCATTTTCCCAGCCAGTCCCGCCGGGCTGCTTCCGGATTCTCCAAGGACCTACAACTTTTGAAGGCAAGCTGTTCCACTGGTTAATTGTTCTCACTGTTAGGAACTTTCTCCTTAATTCCAGGTTGCTTCTCTCCTTGAATAGTTTCCATCCATTGTTTCTTATCCTACTCTCTGGTGTTTTGGAAAATAAGTTGACCCCCTCTTCTTTGTGGCAGCCCCTAAAATACTGGAATACTGCTATCTTGTCACTCCTAGTCCTTTTCTCTAGACTGGCCATACTCAATTCCTGCAACCATTCTTCATGTTTTTGTCTCCAGGCCTTTAATCATCTTAGTTGCTCTTCTTTGCACTGTTTCCAAAGTCTCAACATCTCTTTTGAAATGTGGTGACCAAAACTGGATGCAGTATTCCAGATGTAGACTTACTAAGGCTTTATTAAGTGGTACTAATACTTCACATGATTTTGATTCTATACCTGTTTAGATAACCAAGGATTGTATTAGCTTTTTTCGCTGCAGCAGCACTGTTGGCTCATGTTTAAGTGATCATCGACTAGGACTCCAAGGTCCATCTCACATTTACTGCTTTTGTTATGTATGTAGATTTTGGGCGGGCAGTTTGAATTAACTGACTGTCAGCTAATTGGCTGACCACCACAGCTGCAAGGTATATAAAGGGAACTGTTTCCCCTGGTCAGTTGCTGGGTTCTCACCCTACAATAAAGAGCTGTTGTCACTCACTGCCTGGCTTGCTGAGTCCTCATTCATCCCACTTAACATTGGCGACGAAGGTGGGATTTTGAGGCCAGAAGCTACGGAAAGAGCTGAAGCCACGAGCCGACAAGAGAGCTGCAAATCCGAATCCAGCCAGGCGAGCGAGCGGAGTACTTGGAGAATCTACCAACGATGTCTGCCTACGTACCGGCAGTGCCTTTCAACCCCGCAGAAGAGAAGTGGGGATCCTACATGTCCCGCTTCGAATGCTTCCTGGTGGCCAGCGACCTACAGGGGCTACCCGACGTACGGTAGAAGGCCCTGTTCCTGAGCCATTGTGGACCCAAGGTGTTCGATATGGCCGAGGCCCTGTCAGAACCGAACTCGGTCCACACCATCTTGTGGCAAACACTTCAGACACTGCTGAAGGACCACTATGCCCCAACGCCATCGAAGCACATGCAGCGTTTCAACTTCTGGCAACGGCTGCAACACGAGGGAGAATCGATCAGCGAGTACGTCGCTGCCCTGCGCAAGGCCGCAAACCAGTGTGAGTACCGAGACCTCGATGAGATGCTGCTAGAGCAACTAATCTGTGGAGTGAGAGATATTCGCTTGCAGAGAAGGTTGCTCGCGAAGACAAATCTCACACTACACATCGCACTGAACGAGGAGAGGGCTCATGAATCTTCCGCAGCTGAGAGACTACAAGGGTTGGCGCAGAGCAGAACAGCACAGAAGTGGGCCCCGGTTCACCAGGAAACCGTAGGCACGGGAAGCGAGGAAGAGTCGGACAAGGAGATCTGCCGGACCGAACAGTATCGGCAGGACTGGTGAGGCCATCGAGATGCCTGTGCCAGTTGTGGGGGACCCATCCACGCCAGACCTGCAAGTTCCGGGACGCAATTTGCCGGCAATGCGAGCGGAAGGGGCACATCGCTAGAGCCTGCAGAGCCAAGCAGAATCCCCAGTACAAGCTGCGGAGCAACGTTAGCCAATCAGAGACGGCGCAGCGGACGGGAACCAATCCGAAGGGCGGCTACAGGAAGAGCGCAAAATCCGAGGATCTCGAGGCCTGCACCATTCGAATAGGCCAGAAAAGACTAAGGGCGGGGAATTCAAATATTTTGCTTATAAAAAGGGCGAACTGACTATGCAAGGGGGTTGTCTATTGTGGGGCGATCGGGTCATTGTTTCCTTGTGCCTAAGGGAAAAAGTTTTGAATCTGTTGCATGAGGGGCACCCCGGGATCGTAAGGATGAAGGGGTTAGCTAGGAGTTACGTTTGGTGGCCCTTAATGGATAAGGACATCACTGAGTGGGTGGGGAAATGCCAGCCCTGCCAGGAGTCTAGGCCAGACCCCCCCCACAGCACCAGTCAGGGAATGGGAACGGCCCCAGGGTCCCTGGTCCAGGATACACATAGATTTTGCTGGCCCATTCCATGGGCAGGTATTTATGGTCGTCATGGATGCTTTCTCCAAATCGTTGGAGATCAGACTCATGAAAATCACTACCAACGACGCCGTCATTAGGGAGCTAAGACAGTTGTTCGCCACCCATGGCCTACCGGACACCTTAGTCTCAGACAACGGGCCCCAGTTCACGGCCACGCAGTTTGAGGGATACCTAGCAGAGTTGGGGATCAGACATGTACTCTCCGCTCCGTTTCATCTGGCTAGCAATGGATTGGCGGAGAGATTTGTGAGAACGGCTAAGGAAGCCATCTCACGCCTGGGCCACGGGGACTGGCAAGAACGGATAGACAAATTCTTAACAGCCCAACACGCCACGCCATGCACCGCCATAGGCAAGAGCCCGGTGGAACTTCTAATGGGGAGAAAGCTCAGAGGAGTCCTAGACAGACTATACCCCCGTTATTCCCCTGACAATTTCAGAGGTGCAGAGAAAAAGCTTAGGGAGTTCACAATAGGGATGCCAGTGTTCACTAGAAATTACAGGAACGGGCCCCTCTGGGAAACCGGGACAATCACGGAGGTCACCGGGCCCAAGACTTATAGGGTAGACATGGGAGACAGGAGGATTTGGCGGCGGCACATTGATCAGCTACGAAAGCGTTTAACCGCTGACACAGAAGACAGTTTCGACGAACTGCTCCCTAACTACCAACCGAACTCTAGACCTAACTCAAGCCCAAGTCAAGCGAAGGACTTAGCTGTTGGCCCCGAGATCCAGCGCCGCCCCATCTCGGAAGATCAACCAGCTGAAGAAGTCGCCGCCCACAACAAATTCTTGGAGGTTCCATTGGCGGAGCAGGGAGAAACAGGGAGTTCCTCTGACCTGCTCGATGCCACACCTCCAACTGAACTGTGCAGGTCAACTAGGGTGCGGACACGCCCTGGTCACCTGAGAGACTATGTATGTTAATGACCACCCCAAGTGACTTCTGGGAGGGGAGGAGTGTTATGTATGTAGATTTTGGGTGGGCAGTTTGAATTAACTGACCGTCAGCTGATTGGCTGACCATCACAGCTGCAAGGTATATAAAGGGAGCTGTTTCCCCTGGTCAGTTGCTGGGTTCTCACCCTACAATAAAGAGCTGTTGTCACTCACTGCCTGGCTTGCTGAGTCCTCATTCACCCAACTTAACAGTTTTTGAGCCAGGTTTTGCCTACTTTGTACTTGTGCCTTTTGTTTTTACTGCTTAGGTGTAAAACCTTGCTTTTCTCCAGATTAAATTTCATGTTGTTGGAAAGAGCCCATTGTTCAAGTCTTGTCAAGATCATTTTGGATCCTCTGCTTGTTTTCTGGGGTGTTGGCCATTCCTGCCAGCTTAGTGTCATCTGCAAATTTGATGAGTTCCCCTTCCATTCCCTCATGACATGCTGAAGTCTAAGTATACTATGTTCACAGCATTTCTCTAGTCTTCTAATTTAGTCACTTTGTCAAAGAATGAAATAAGATTGGTTTAGCATGGTCTGTTTTTAACAAACCTGTGCTGGCTACTAGTTATAACTTTGTTTCTAGATGTTCACAGATCTGGGTTTTTTAAAATTATTTTTTTCCAATATCTTCCCAGGTATTGATGTTAGACTGATTGGTTTGTAGTTTCCTGGGTTTGTTATTTTTCCTTTTTTGAAGCTGGGAACAATATCAGCTCTTTTCCAATCCTCTGGCAGTTCCCTGGTGCTCCAGGATTTTTTAAAGATATGGTACAATAGTTCTGAGGTAACATCTGCCAGCTCCTTTAGAACTCTGGGATGTAATCCATCAGGTCCTGGTGATTTTTATTCATCAAGATCAGATAGGTGTTCTCTTACTATTTTCTTGCTTATTTTAATTTTTATTTCTAGTCTGTCTTTTACAGTTACGTTTTTGGTAAATTAGGCTATAGTTTCTTTTTCTGTGAAAACTGATGGAAAGAATGAGTTAAGCAGCTCTGCTTTCTTTCTACTGCCTGTTACTTCCTTGCCATCTTCTCTCTTTAGTGGACTGACTGTTTCCTTGACTTTTTTCTATTATTTATATATTGAAAGAAACTTTTAAAATTATCTTTGACTGTTGTTGCAAGTCTTTGTTCATTCTGAGCCTTTGCTTTCTTGACTTCACCTCTGGGTTATCCTCTGATATTCTGCCATAGTTATGTGTCCCTTTTTCTCTCCCCCCCTTTTTTTTTTGTACTTATCCCTTTTGTCTTTCAATTTATCAGAGAGATCTTTGTGCAACCATGCTGGTTTCTTCTTGGATTTCCTGTTCAAATTCAAAGAGTTTGTCTAAATAACAGGCAGGCAGTTCAGTGCTGTTAATGCTGGATCTCCCCCCCCTCTTTAGATTGTATATCTTAATTTCTTTTATTAATAATATATAATACAAAAATACAAAAGAAAATAGTAGGAAAATAGGGGAAGAAAAAGGAAAGGGAAAAGTATGGGACAAGGGGAAGAAAGAAAAAAAGGCAATGACTTCTAACTCCCTTTGGTGCAGTAGAATATGATAGTAACATCAAACCTCAAGTTTTTACTTTTACATAATATTATAAGCTAGCTATTTCTACTACAACAAAGCTATTAATCAGTAAAAGCCAAAATCAAAGTTTTATTTTTTCCCCACCTCAAGCACAAAGTCCAGACGCGGATTCCAAATAAAAACAAAAGTAATTGTATTCTTTTCTTTAATCAAAGCAATCAATTTGGCCATCTCTGCTAACTCCATCAACTTTCGCAATGATTCATCCATTGTAGGAATCAAACTGTCCTTTCATTTTTATGTGTAAAGTAATCTTGCATTATATAACATCAAAATTCCAAATTGTTTTTCCAAGTCTTTTTCCATTAAACCCAGCAGAAAAGTTTCTGGTTTTATCTTTACTGTATATTAACTTTGAGAATCTTCTGTAATAAGATGTGAATACTACTCCAATATTTCTTTGCTTTATCACATCTCCACCGTAAATGATAAAAGGTCCCTTCTTTATATTTACATTTCCAACATTCATCTGAAATACCTTTATACATTCTTGACAACTTATCTGGTGTTAAACACCAATGACATAGCATAAAAAAAAATTAAATTGTAATTTAGTGTCATCCATATATTCTCCCATTGTTCCAGAATAGCATTATATCCAAAGTTTCTTATTCACTGAATCATACAATACTTTACATATTCATTCTCTAAATTCAAATTCAATAACAATTTATAAGCCTTAGCAATAATATGTTCATCACTATCACGCAGTAGGATTTCCAATTCATTTTTCACAAAGTAAAACCCATAATTCCTTTTATCTAATTTGAATCCTTCTTTCAATAGTAAGTATGTAAACCAATGGCAGATACGAGGATAGAATCACCAAAATAAAAAATACTATTTGATCATAAGTCCACCAGTCTGGCTTCACCGCCATTTCCTTTTTTAAAAAAAGCTTCTTGGGGGTACATCCAGAGAGGCACCTTCATAAAAACCCTTGTTTTATATTTATTCTAAACTCTTAGGATGGCATGTCTAACAAACAGGTAATTAAAATCAACATTTACTTTAACCTTGTCATACCATAAATAGCCGTGCCATCCAAATCTTAATTCATGGATGGCGCTCTAAATTGAGTAACCTCTTTTTCTGAAGATTAACCCACTCTTTTAGGCAGACCAAACAGGAAGCATCAAATACAATTCCAAGTCTGGTAAACCCAAACCTCCTCTTTCCTTAGCATCTTGCAGTAATTTGTATCTAATTCTTGGTTTTTTTCCCTTGCCATATAAACTTGGATACCCATCTGCCATTGTTTAAATGAAGTATCAATTTGAAATATTGGTAATGTCTGAAACAGAAAGAGCATTTTTGGTAAAACATTCATCTTAATTACACAAATTCTACCCAGTAATGATAATTGCAATTTACCCCAATAAGTCTTTTTTGATATCATTCCAAAGAGGCACATAATTATTTTGAAACAGTTTTGCATTTGTATTTGCCAGTATAACCCCTAGATAATTCATCTTTTTCTCAGCCTTAAAGTCAGACTTTTTAGACAATATGTCACCCTCCTGAGAGGTCATATTCTTAATAAGCATTGCTGTTTTCTGTTTATTTATTTTAAAACCTGTTAAAACCCCAAACTCATTTAATTTCCTCATCAAATATTCTATATTATGTTTTGGGTCTTGCAAAAATATAACCATGTCATCAGCAAATCCCCTCAATTTATAAACGTCCTTTTTAACATTTATACCAGTTATTATTTTCTCATCTTAACTAATATCTTTATTCAAAACTTCCAACACCAATATAAACAATAAGGGAGATAGGGGGCATCCTTGTCTCGTACCCTTTTGAATTTCACAGGGTGTGGTTAAGTCCCCATTAATAATAAACTTTGCTTGCTGTAATGTATAAATTGCTTTAATCCCTTGGATAAAATTCCCCAAAGTCTATGTCTTCCAAAACTTTAAACATAAAAGCTCAATTTAAATTGTCAAAGGTTTTCTCTGCATCCAAGAATATTAAAGCTGCCAGTTTCTAACTGTGATGTTGTAAATATTCAATAATATTTAAAACAGTCCCCACTGTCAGGTATGCTTCCTTCAGTATCCAGGAAAGAAAACCCCAAACTCAAGCATTTTGAAGAATTTGGTACTTTTACTGAATATGAAAAGATTAACAACCCAGGAAAAGCTGGAAGTGAGCAAAACGCGCGAAATGCATCTACTAAGCTTCTTCCCCCCTCGTGTTTATATTTTCTCAGCCAATCTAAAGGTCTTCCAAAGGTCAGGTGGCAACACGTCTGGCAGCGTCATCCATCAGGAATGTCGAGACAGTTGGTCAGCCATCCCCTTCTGAAATCCAGTTTCGATTCCCACGAAGTCCCCTCCTACAAAGACAAACCCCCTCCTGCTCTCTTCCCCCCCTTTGCTCCATACCTAATCCCTCCCCGTTTCTTATGGCAGCTAAAGCAGAAAAGCTGAGGCTGACATTCGGCCCCTCTTGCAGAAGAGACGTTAGTCCTAAATAAAAGGAAAAAAGAGAAAGAGAAACAGAATATATACAATGATCAAGGTTTATCAGGGTATTTGGCATAGAACTGTTGTACTTTCTTGGGAGCTCGGACATCCCGTTTATTTACCCATTCAGCCTGAGATAGTGGAAAATGTTTCCAGGCAATTAGATATTGGACTTTACCATGGTGTTTTCTAGAGTCCAAGATTTCCTTAACCTCAAAATGTTGCTCCCCTTCTATGAGGATGGGAATTGGAGGGTTGCTATGATCAACCCTTAAGGGAGATGAGTGTTCAGGTTTCAATAAACTAACATGAAATACAGGATGTATCCGTCTCAAGGTTTTTGGTAATTCCAACTCAACTGTCACTGGATTTATCAGTCTAATCACACGGAATGGTCCTACATACTTAGGCCCCAGCTTTTTAGATCTCTGGGTGGTTTGTAAGTATTTGGTAGACAAATAGACTTTATCCCCCACTTTATAAATGTGAGCTGGGGACCTTTTCTTATCGGCTTGTGCCTTATGAGCTCGTGTGCCTCATCTAATGCCTTCCGAGTCACTGTCCAGGTGCTCCTTAGTTGTTCCATCCAATCTATCAAGGAGGGATTTTGGGGATCATCTTGAGGTAACTCGGGAATGGGTACAAAATCCTGGCCCGATGCAACCTTAAAAGGGGTGAATCCGGTGCTACTATGCACAGAATTGTTATACGCCACTTCTGCAAATGGCAACAAGTCTACCCAATTGTCCTGTTGGTAATTCATGTAACACCTAAGGTATTGTTCGAGCACCCCATTGGTTCTTTCACAAGCACCATTTGTCTGAGGGTGGTGACTGGAACTCAACCCCTGTGCGGAGCCTATCAATCTCAAAAATTCTCTCCAGAAACTGGAAGTAAATTGCACACCCCTGTCAGAAATTATTCTTTTCGGAGACCCATGTAGTCGGTAAATCTGCCGAATAAATAATTTTGCGAGGGTTTTTGCTGAAGGGATCTTTGAGCAAGGTATGAAATGTACTTGTTTGGAAAACAAATCAGTTACTACCCAAATGACAGTGCAGCCCTCACTGTCGGGTAAGTCCACAATAAAATCCATAGATATTTCCTTCCATGGGGCGTTCGGTCTAGCCACACTTTGCAGTAGTCCAGGGGATTTTCCTGGAGGTCTTTTAGCCGAGGCACATACTGGACAGCTAGCCACATATGCCTGTATGTCCTTTTTTAGTGCAGGCCACCAAAACTGTCTCTTAACAAGATGTAAAGTTTTGACAAACGCAAAGTGTCCTGCGGCTTTGGCATCATGTGCATATTTCAATACGGTTGGTCTTAATGTGGTCGGAACATACAATTTTGATCCAACCCAAGCTAGTCCGTCGCGAAGTGTGCATTCATTCGAGTGGATTTTAAACCACTCGTCAGCTTTTAGCGCTTCTCGTAACTTTTCGAGTAAATCCCCTGAGAGTTCTGGATCGGTTTTACTCTGCGCTCTGGTAGTGACAGGTGTTGCCAATTGCATTAAGGGGATCATTGGTTGAACCACTTCCTTCTTTATGCTGTTGTACTGTGGTAATCTGGAAAGTGCGTCCGCCATGAAATTTTTCCCCCCAGGAAGGTAACGTAAAGTGAAATTGAAACGCTTGAAATGTTGGGCCCAGCGTGCCTGTTTGGGTGACAATTTGCGTGGTGTTTTTAATGCTTCTAGATTCTTATGGTCAGTCCACACCTCGAAAGGGTGTTTCGCCCCTTCTAAAAATTGTCTCCATGTTAACAGCGCCCATCTAACTGCAAACGCTTCCTTCTCCCATATGGCCCATCTCCTTTCTGTCTCAGATAGCTTACGGGATGTGTAAGCACAGGGTTGTAATATTCCATTCTCATTCTTTTGCAAGAGTATCGCTCCTACGGCAACGTCGCTAGCATCCGCTTGTACTACAAAAGGTTGTTCTATGTCGGGGTGTTTGAGCACAGGTTCAGCTGCAAACAACCGTTTCAGTTTTTCGAAAGCGGCCTGACAGTCCATAGTCCATTCTAGTGGTTTCGAGGGTCTGGGTTTTACTTCCCCTTTGGTTTTGAGCAAGTTTGTAATTGGCAGTGCGATTTTTGCGAAAGAGGGGATAAATTGTCTATAAAAGTTAGCAAACCCTAAGAAACTCTGTAACTGTTTACGGGTGCGTGGTGCGGCCCATTCCATTACTGCCCGGACCTTTTCCGGGTCCATCTCTATTCCCTCATGCGATATACGATATCCAAGATAGTCGATTTTGTCTTGATGGAATTCACATTTAGAAAGTTTGGCATAGAGTTCAGCTGCTCTGAGTTTATTCAAGACCGCTCGAACCAATCTTATATGGTCGGCCATGTTGTCAGAATAAATTAGAATATCGTCCAAATAGACCAACACCCCCTTATATAGATGCTCATGCAACACTTCGTTGATCAACTGCATGAATACGGCCGGGGCCCCCTGTAGTCCAAAAGGGAGTACTCTAAATTGGAAACACCCCAGTGGGCAATTAAATGCTGTCTTCCATTCATCTCCCTCTTTTATTCTCACTCGGTAGTATGCCTCTCTTAAATCAAGTTTGGTAAAAAATTTTCCCTTTCCTAAATGGGCCAACATGTCCTTCATAAGTGGGAGGGGATAGACATTTTCCACGCAAATGGCGTTCATGTTTCTATAATCAACAACTAATCTGAAGGATCCATCTTTCTTTTCGCGGAACATTACTGGGGCTGCTACCTTAGGTTTGGCTCGTTCGATAAATCCCCGTTCTAAGTTTTTGTCAATAAAATTCCGCAATTCCTCCAATTCTCGAGGTGTCATGGGGTATATTTTTGGTTTGGGAAGCTTCACCCCTGGGAGTATTTCAATGGTGCAGTCAGTGGCCCTGTGGGGAGGCAGAGCATCAGATGCTTTTTCACTAAACACTTCCTTGAGGTCCCAATATTCCTTCGGAATTTTCTCTTCTCCCTCAATATAGTTAATGGCTACTGCGGCCCCTTCTGGTCTTATGTCGTCCCTTAGGGAGGGGCCTCCCTTTTCCAGAGTTGGTTCTGTCGTACGGATGCGCAGGACCCCCGTTTTCCAATTTACTCGTGGGTTCCATTTACGAAGCCAGGGCAGTCCTAGAATCAGGGGCCTTTCCATGCCAGGTGCTACGATAAAACTGAGCTTCTCTATATGATTCCCCAACTGTAGTTCAAGGGGTTCGGTCATAAAACTAGCTGGGCCCCCTCCAGCAATCGACCCATCTAATTGACAAAATGCAATGGGTCTTTTTAAAGTTTTCAGTCTCAGTCCCATTTCCTCCACTACTTTGGGGCTAATTATGCACCTAGTGCACCCCGAGTCCAACAGGGCTAACAATTGCGTGTGAGTTCCTGTGGAGGGCACCCTTACTTCTACGGGGATGAGTAAGGGTTCTTCCGTGTGACTCACCCGTTCATCGGTGTCCGAGTCGGAGTCCGTCTCGCTGTCGTCATCGTTGGTCGGAGTTCCCAACTCACGCTGGTTCCGGGGAGTGAACTCAACGACTTCTCCTTTCAGGGCGGTGCCGTGGGTTTTGGCGGGTATTTTATCACTTTTCTTTTGGCTGGCCCCGGTGGCTTTTGGCGGTGGTTTGGAGAAACATTCGGCCGCCCGGTGACCCTCCTTTCCACATTTGAAACAGGTGAAGGGCTTTGACTTGGGTTTGAATTCTGTCTTCCCGCCAGTCATCTTGGCCGCCCCCTTACGGTAGAAAGAGGATGACTGGTCCCCCATCCGCCTTCCTCGGAGTTCGCTCCGTTTCAGCTCGATCTCCACATCCTCAGCTACTATGTACCATCTATCCAAATCATCGGGGACCCCCATGCTCCTGCAATCTCGATATATCTCATCATTCAATCCATCCTTGAAACTCTCCAAAAGAGCCATTTCTGACCAGCCTGTCATATAAGGTGCCAGTTCACGAAACTCTTGGATATACTCTGCCACCGGCCTCCGACCCTGCTGAATGCTCTTCATTCTGAGTCTCGCCTTTCGTTCAGCTAAATGGTCTTCAAAACGTCTTCTAAGGGCCCTCATGAACTGGTTGTAATTTCTCAGCAGGAGGGAGTTGTTATTGTGGAGAACCACCATCCACTCAGCCGCCACTCCCTCTAGGGCATTCGCAACGCTTCTGACTTTAGCCGCATCCGTTTCGTAGTCCTCCCCCCAATCCTGCATGTGGTTCCACACTTGGGTCAGGAAAAATCCCAAGGTTTTAGGATTTCCATCAAACTTCCCAGGAAGGGGGGGGATTTTTGGCTTTTTACGTCTGCGGGGGGGGGGGGGGGCTGCAGGGCTGGGGTTCTCTGGCCGGCTGCATCTCTTCCTCGAGCTGCCGAAGCCTGGGATGTTCCCTCCTCAAACTCTTCCTCTCCCCCGCAGGCTGTCTCTTCGGCCTCCCCCCTGGGGTCTGCTTCCCCCTTCTCCACAGGAGTTTCAAAAGACTCACGTTTTTTTCTGCTTTCTTCCACATCACGGATAAGCTGCAAGGCTTGATCTATCATGAGACGTTCCTTCTGCTGTTGCATCCACACTGCCTCCCTTTTTCGGGGTCTGGAAGTCGTCATTCCCCGGGGATTCTCCCCCCAGTCCGGCAGTCTCCCCACTCCTTTGGACCATCTAGCTTCCTCCGGTTCCAAACGGAGTTTTTCCAGCCATTCTGCAGTTTCTCTTTCCGACTGGAGGGCGGTTGAACTCGCTGCCCCCATCTTCCCTTCTTCATCACTCCCTCGATCTGACATACTTTGGATTTTCAGTCCCCTCGGGTTTTGTCCGGGATGACTGGGATGACTTCCAGCTTAATGTCAGGTATGCTTCCTTCAGTATCCAGGAAAGAAAACCCCAAACTCAAGCATTTTGAAGAATTTGGTACTTTTACTGAATATGAAAAGATTAACAACCCAGGAAAAGCTGGAAGTGAGCAAAACGCGCGAAATGCATCTACTAAGCTTCTTCCCCCCCTCGTGTTTATATTTTCTCAGCCAATCTAAAGGTCTTCCAAAGGTCAGGTGGCAACACGTCTGGCAGCGTCATCCATCAGGAATGTTGAGACAGTTGGTCAGCCATCCCCTTCTGAAATCCAGTTTCGATTCCCACGAAGTCCCCTCCTACAAAGACAAACCCCCTCCTGCTCTCTTCCCCCCCTTTGCTCCATACCTAATCCCTCCCCGTTTCTTATGGCAGCTAAAGCAGAAAAGCTGATTATTATTTAACTGTCTTTTTGGCAGAAAGCCAGATTGATCTTCATGAATATATAGTACCTTCTTTAGTCTTTCTGCCAGAATTGCAGCAATTCTGCAATTTTTTCTCCTAGATTTTCCCTAGATCACAAAATTAAGTTTACACTCTGGTCTTTTGAATATAAACTGCTTTGTAGTGAAGATTTAATCACATGTGCAAATATAGTGTATCCAAACTCAGGAAACAATCTAAAGATACAGCAAGAATTGTTTAACAATGTAGAAATTTACCATGGCTGATTTATTTACAAATTGCTGGAAGTGAATATAGAATTCAATTGCCTTTAATTTTTGAAGGAATACAAAAATACTGCTTTCCATTAAATATTAAGTGTTTCAAGTCCCCTCTATTAAAAAGTAACATTTTATGGGAACAGGGAAATGTACTTTCCGGGTCCCAGCATCTGCTGTATGGAAGAGCCTCACCTGAGAGTCTGATGGCTCCAACTCTCTTGTTTCCAAAAGACTATTAATATCTGGTTCAATTGAAATTAGCAGTCTTGTTTTTTTTTAAAAAAATTACATCCAAAGGAAAAAAATATCTAGACAGCTGCTGAGAGTTATTACTATCGTTGTCACCACCACCACCAAACCTCCTAAAAACTATGCTAACCTATAATCATGTTCTCTTAAGCCATATTTGGCAATGTATTTAAACTATAAAGAATCTGATGAATTTGTGATACATTATGAGGTACAAAAAGGTATATAAGAGGCAGCAATAGCTGATTATCATATGGTATGGTCAAAGAATTAAAATGGCTTAAAGTTGTTTTGATAATTAACAAGAGTTTATTATCTTCAACAATACACTATTGTATCAATATAAAAACAGGTACATGCATGATATCATTTCATTTATCATTTGTATACTACAGGTAGTCTTTGATTTACGACTACAACTGAGCTCAAAATTTCTGTTGTTAAGCAAGAAATTTGTTAAGTGAGTTTTGCCCCATTTTATGACCTTTCTTCCACAGTTGTTAAGCGAATCACAGCAATTGTTAAGTTAGTAATAAGGTTGTTAAGTGAATCAGTCTTCCCCAATGACTTTGTCAGAAGATTGCAAAAAGGGGTTACATGACTCTGGGACACTGCAGCCATTATAAATATGAGTCAGTTGATAAGCATCAGAATTATGATCATAGCATAGCATATGAGCATAGGAATGCTGCAACGGTTGTAAGTGTGAAAACAATCATGAGTCACGTTTTTCAGTGCCATTGTAACTTTGAATGGTCACTAAAAGAACTGTTATAAGTTATAAGCTAAAAAGAGTCAGTGTCTTTAGTAACTCCACTGAAAAGTTTGCAGTTGGTGTTACATAATTTCTTTGTGGCATTGGTTCTATTACATTTTATTTATATATTTAAAATGTCAACTAGATTGCAGCTACCAAGGATCACCTATTTAAATACTCCATGTACTATAGCAGTATTTTTAAATTATTTTTTTTCAGGTTCCCTTCCCACTTTTAAAAATTATCGAAGACCCCAAAAGAATTTTAGTCTTTGCTTACCATACTAAACATATAACAAAATCTAGCTTTATTTTTGCAAACCCTTGAATGGGTCTTGGGGTTCTAGAAGCACACTTTAAAAAACACTGTACTATGGGAAAAATAGGGAAGATGTTTTGCAGGTAAGAATTTAAACTGTTTGAATTTTTTATAGTATTATTTAAGCTTTTGGGGAAGTTTAAAACGTTCTATAGCTTACCTTGAGTGTTTTGCTGGAAAATTCTATTTAGGTCTAAAGAGGAAGCTCTAGAATGTGATTTTTGAGGTCGTGGTGGGGGAACTGGTGGTTCTCCCCTTTTGTTCACTGTATCTTCAACAGATGTGCTAGAATAAGACCTCAGAGGAAAAATATGAAATTGAAAAAAAGAAAAATTATTGATGGTTTTTGCTCATACTGCGAATAGTTCTAACCACTCTTTTTCATTATACTCTCATTCATGACTCATCAAGGATATATCTTATCTTTCATACAAGAGCTGAAAGATGACAATTACATGACAATCCCTTCATTTTATCTGCACAAAAACCTTGTGAGGTAGTTTTGCCCAAAATGCGACAATTTGCCCCAGGACAATTCAACATTTCTATTTAATTATTTAGAATTATTAAAAAATATTTTTGCCATTCACATTTCATTTTGTCCCTCCTTTGGCATCTCTTCTTTAATTATTCTATTCCACCATTTCTTAATATTACTGTAACTCTTGTCCTGCGGCAAGTTGGCCATGCTGAGTTGGCTGCGGCAAGATGGTCATGGCAAGTTGGCCAGGACTAATTGGCCATGGTGAGATGTCCTAGATGCAGTTTTGCATAGAATGTACTATTGACCCAAAGTCACCCAATGACTGAGTCTTCTCAGTCCCACTTGTATATCATAAATACCTTAACCAGCATGTCTTACAATTATATTGGAAGCTATTCATTAAATTATGATATATCCCTACTTGTCTGTTTGGACAGGGTCCTGATACCTTGTCTGAAATTGAACTGCTTTGTATGATTCATCAACACCTCCTTAATGGAGAACTGAATGAATGGGTGCTTATAAAATAATGTCTTCTTCTTAAGGGTGATTAGAGTAACAGTAAACAGGATAAGACTGTTCCATAGAGTACCTGGAGTGCCGTTACTCCAAAGTAGGACTTTGTTTTTAGGAGAATTCAGATACATATTTTATACATACAAAATGAATATATATATATATATAGTCATTTACAGTATATAGTCATTTACAGACACTTGCACTTGCCTCTGACTTCTTATCCTAATTTTTTAAAAGATAACT
Organism: Pituophis catenifer annectens; assembly: GCF_029215685.1. Lineage (NCBI taxonomy): Eukaryota > Metazoa > Chordata > Lepidosauria > Squamata > Colubridae > Pituophis > Pituophis catenifer. The sequence goes on along the minus strand of NW_027256884.1, from coordinate 49,793,831 downwards.
CAATTTAGTATCTGGCAAACTGCTAAGGGAAAGAATTTGTTTAAACTGGAAGTAATACGTTTCCAGGAAATACATACAAAAAATAAGGAACACGTGAGGAACAATGTATTCAGAGGGGGCTGTGCCACTTTTTGTATTTGATACCAAAAAATACTTTGGAGTGTGGAGGACCATGAATGTAGCATCCATCAAGCAGTGATGTCTTTTTCAAGGATTATGTGACTACGCTTTGTAGCTGCTGCAAAATCATAGGAAAAGTCTGCTCTGAGGAGTTGCAGTTATTTATTTCACACTTTTATAAGGCCTCTGACTTCTCAACTAATATGATTCCAGGAGGTATTTAAGAAAAATAAACATTAATAAAAGATGACCACACATAGTCCCAAAGATGGTTTTTTCAGGAGGCAACTGGACTTCCTTGTTTTTTCTTTTGAAGACGTTTTGCTTCTCATCCAAGAAGTTAAACATCTTCAAAAGAAAAAAACAAGGAAGTCCAGTTGCCTCCTGAAAAAGCACCTTTGGGACAACCGTGACCTGGATGACTGAGAATCTCTACAGACTTTTGTGACCACACATCATTAAAAAAACACAAAGAAACAAAAAACAAAATCCAATAGAGAAAATGATGAACCAAAATGAATAAACAAAAGAAGCAGAAGGGGACTCCATTCAACTAGACCCAAATGCTGTTCACATTCCCAGGCACTTTGAAGACCCTTTCCAAAAGTGAATTAAAAAGAGGCAGAATTTAGCAACTACAACTCAAATAAAACTAACTTTTGAAAAGTTGGCGCTAGAGTTAATTTTGTTTTGTTTTATTGCTTTCAAATCAGTCTTTACTCTTGGAAACATGCATATTTCAAATACCTTGGACCACACATTTTGAATGGGAACTATATAGTGGACATATTCTTACACAGGGATTTAATTTTCTAAAGTATGCGAGAAGGAATAAAATTTAATCCACTAATATATCTATATTCTGACACTTATTAAAACCATCTGGTTAAAAAGTGCATAGATTGTCATTTAGAAACAATAAAAACTATCACCCCCAAAAAGAATACCTTATTTTGTTGATACTTTTTTTTTTCTCTATTTAATCTTAATACTATAGGAAGAATAATAGAAAATATTTTCTGAATGACAGTTACCTATTTTGTTTATACAGTTTAACTTTCTTAGGCTTTCTTAGTACTTGTAGCTTCATTATAAGGTCAAGATAAAAAAAAGTTAGGTATGGCATTTAATGAAGTAAGGATTAGATGTGGCCTTCTTTAAATGTGAAAAGTATATAAATAATTATCACAAGGAACTTTCAACTGTATATATTTAGATATGTATTTACCACTATATTTTGTTTTTCTTATATTATTTATAAATTTACTGTGACATGTTTCCATTTTTGTAAGTAGAATAAATACGATCCATGCATTTCACAAAGACAAAATAATGTGGGAAAGTACAATTATCTAGTAAACTATATCATAAAAACTTTTAGGCAATTAAAACTGCAGAAATAAAAGAAAAGTACTATTTACTAAATGAAATGCTCATTTTTGAGGAGTGAATTCTATCTAAAACAGTTTATGTGATGTATTTTTATATCAACGCTATCGGGCACAGAAGTTGTTAGTCAAAAGGCATTCAAAAATAAAATAAGTCCACTTCAAAAGTGTTATCTGAATTATTGTAATAGCTAAATCTCTTGGTCTACTTTAGAATTGCAATTTGTTGCAAAAACAGCAAAATAAATACTGATAGATTGACTTTTTATTTTTGTTACTTACCTGGATCTTGGTCTCATTTTAAGTATGTCTGATTCTTGAGCAACTAAAATGTAAGATAATTTGTTAATAACACTGTGAGGAAATAAAACTATTCATAATATCAAATGATGCAACAGTATAACTCACTCTAAACATGAAACTGCTAGTGGATCTCAACTACATTTAGGTAAAAAACATCATTTTCATGATAAAACTATTAGAAAATAAGATTCCCATAGTACAGTTTATATTAGACACTTTTTTGTCTTTCTTTTCTGTGAAAGAAACATGGACATTCGAGTAAGATCAAATTTGAATTAAATATTAATTGTCTACAATTAACATGTAATGATACTGAGTTTTGGAATAGCAGTTTTATAAAAGTCCAGATTTAAGCAAAATGAACTAAATCCTGTGGCAATATTCCTTCTTTTTTTCCTTCCTTGAAAAAAACAGGTTCTTTAACACCTTCACTTCTGACAGGTGGTTAATTTACATACATTACCATTACCTCCAAGGCTTTGGTAGGTAATAGCTTCACTGAAACACCATAATTTTGAAACTCTCATTTGGAAAAAAAAGTTAGCCACGTGACACTCATTCAAGAAAATCTGGGGTCTTCGGCGACGGCGGTGCCTTTTGAAGCTCCGCCAGCCCCGCCGCCTGTAGAGCCGCTTCAAGACGAAGAAGCGGCTCGAAAACTTCTAAATCCTTAGGATTGAAGAAGGAGAGATCGCAGGGCACAGGTCGAGCCCCTGTAGCCCCCCAGGGAAGTTTCTGGGGAGAGAACAGGCGTGGCTCCCTTCCAACCTGCTGTAACTCCGGGCGACGTGGGACGTTTCTGCCTTTGCAGAACAAGCCGGCTGCAGGAAACTTAAAGTGAAAGAACCAGCTTTAATTAACAGCGAAACTACCTGAATCCTGCAACTTGGAAACGCAAGTATCAGCGCTTTGTTGACTTTTCAATTTGAGAAAATGCGATTGAGTGAAAGTGCTTTGAAAAAACATGGCGCTTAATCTCAGAGTTAACGAGCCAGCGAGTGTGGATTGGTGAAGTTATTCTACTTTGTTACAAAGTTTCCAAGTTGCTACAAAGTTGCTTTGCTTGTTATAAGAGAAACAATTGGAAAATTTCTCCCTTTCAATATTTGACTTTGCTTTACTTCAACTTCTATTTGATCAAATCTGGGGGACTTTTTTAGAAGTCTTTGTGCAGGAGGGAAAGGAAAAGGAACTTCCCTTTTTAGAAAAACTAGATCACGTGGCAGGATGGCTTCAAAGAAGCAGGAAGGGAAGGCAATAGGGGGGGGATCCCCCACACACAAATATGAAACGCAACTTCCCCCTGCTCAACAGTTACAGACTCAGAAAAAAGAATTTGATGTGGGAGATTTAAAAGAATTTATTTCTAAAACTTTGGATGATAAATTTCAAAAATCTCAACAGGAGATAGATGACAAACTTCAAAAATCACATCAGGGGATAGATGATAAACTTCAAAAATCACACCAGGAATTTATGCAGGAAATTAATGAAGTTAAAGATATGGTGAAACAGAATCAAAACAAGGTGACCAAAAAAATATCAGAAGTGGCATCTGGCCTGGCAGAATTTATTGGGAAAGTTGATTTTAAAGTTGAAGAACTTAAATCAGAAGTTAATGTTAAGATGAAAGACAATGATTATAAAATTGCTGATGTTGATAATAAAATGCAGAGAGTTGAAGACGAGATTGTTATGATACAATTCAGGGCAATGGAGTTCGCTATACGGCTTCGGGGAATTTGAGAGGAGGAAAGACAGGATTTGAGACAAGTTTGCTCTGAGGCCCTGGCCAAGATTCTACAAGTTAATCCTGATGTGGTTTTTCATAAAATAGACAAAATTTACAGAGTGAACTCTTGGGTGGCCAGACAAAGACAACTACCTAGAGATGTGGTCATATATTTTACAGAAAGAGAAATAAGAAATGATATCCTGCAAAAATCTTTTTACACTTCTGTACAAGTGGGGGGCTCACGAATTGGAATTTATAAAGAATTGCCTCCTAAAATGCTGAAAGCTAGAAAAGAATTTGGCTTTCTTGTTAAGGAATTGCAAAATTTACAGATACCCTTCCGGTGGGACGCACCAGCTGGGATAATTTTCAGATACAAGGGAGAAAGATGCCGTTTGAATACCGTGGAGAAGGCACAACACTTTTATACTACTATTCTTAAGGAAAGAACACCATCTCCACGTACATCTACAGTTTTGGAGATTAAAGAGAGTGAAGAGAAGCAACCTCAACGAGAATTGCAAGAACAGTCCAAGCAGGAATTAGAAGGAGTGCAAGGTGCAGAAGGAGGTTTTTTGGATGAGCCCTTGCTGGAATCTTCTCCAATTTTGGACTCGGTTCGGATGATTGAATTTAAGGATCAACGTATAACTAGAGCTCAATCTAAGTTACTTAAACAAAAGCAACAACAACAACAGGAAAGACAAGACAAGGAGGCAGTTAAGACTACTACACAAGAGATTGGAGCTATGGGAGGAGTGAAATCGAAGCTTTCGGATGACCTTCAAGTATTTTGCTCTGTGCTCCGAAAAGAGGCTGATGACCTTTAAGTGTTTATCTTGGAATGTTAATGGGTTGAATTCAGCACAGAAAAGGAAGAAATTATTTACATATTTGAAACAATTTAATAATGATATAATTTGTTTACAAAAAACGCATATCACAACTCAAGATCAAAAATATCTGATAAACTCCAAACTAGGAACACATTTTATATCCTCAACTTCGCAAAAAAAGAATGGTGTGGTTATTTATGCAAATAAAAAATTAACAGCTAAAGTTATAGAAACAGATGAAGATGGTAGGTTTGTAGCAATTGAATTGCTTACGGCAAAGGGCCAAATTCTTTTGATTGGAATTTATGCTCCCAATCAACAACAGGACTATTTTTACAAGATGCTACATACCAAAATACTGCAATGGGATTATAGATCTATTTTAATTATGGGAGACTGGAATGGAGTAATCGATTCTAAATTAGATAAAAAGAGTTTGGCAAAGTCTAGAATCAGACTACCACAGACCTTTTTAGACATGAAAGAAGATATGGAACTAAAAGATGTTTGGAGAATACATAATCCAAAAGAACTGGACTACACCTTCTTTTCTGATAGACACAGATCCTTCTCTAGGATTGACTTTATCTTGTTGTCAGATGATTTACTTGTTAAGACAAAAAGAACAAAGATTTTTCCAAGAACTTTGACTGACCATAGCCCAGTATGGATAGAAATTGAGATGGATAAGGTTGAGAGACGTTCCTGGAGATTAAATGAGAACTTGTTTAGATATGAAAAAAATACAACAGAACTTAAAAAGCATTTGAAAGAATTTTTTGAAATAAATCTGAATAAAGGTACCCCAATTGAAATTGTCTGGGACGCAAGTAAAGCTTATATGAGAGGGGTACTTATCTACATGAATTCTAAACATAGACTGTTTCGACAAAAGAAAAGATCTGAATTGGAAATAGAAATAAAGAATAAAGAACAGTTACTTATTAAAAATCCAACAGATGAAAGAATAAGCAGTGCTATAAAACTTTTGAAAGACCAATTTCAAATGCTTATGGCGGAACAAGTTGCAACAAACTTACAATATGCGAAGCATAATACATTTTGTAACGCTAATAAACCGGGCAGATGGTTGGCTTACACATTGAGGAAAAAACAAAGTATACGGACTATAGATAGTATTGATATTGGAGGGAAAGAAATTTTTCAACAAAAATTAATTAAAGAAGCTTTTGTGGACTATTATACCAAATTATATGCCAAGGAGGAGGTGCAGAATGGACTTATAGAAAAATATTTAAACGATAAAAGAGTTACAAAAATTACTGATCAACAAAAGGAAAGAATGAATTATCCTATAACAGAGGAGGAGATAATAGTAGCAATTAAACAGTTAAAAACAGCCAAAGCTCCTGGTACGGATGGTTTAACTGCAGTGTATTACAAAACCTTGCAAGCTGAAATGGTGGAACAACTTAGAGATTTATTTTGCAATATTCAACAAGGGGGTAAAATACCCCCATCATGGACAACAGCTTACATATCTTTGATACCAAAAGAACAAGTCGGTCCTAAAAAACCAGAGAATTATAGACCAATATCTCTTTTGAATACAGATTATAAAATCTATGCGAAAGTATTAGCCAACAGGTTGATGCCAGTAATCCAAAAGGTGATTCATGAGGACCAAGCGGGATTTATCGAGGGCAGACACATGAAGGACAATGTAAGGCAAGTAATAGATTTATTGGAATATCTGGAGAAGAATAAACAGATTCCTGCAGTGCTGGTCTTTTTGGATGCAGAGAAGGCCTTTGATAGAATGGATTGGAACTTCCTATTAAAGACTTTAAAAAAGATGGATTTTGGGGATCAATTTATACAGGCGATTTCAGCAATTTACCAAGAGCAAAAGGCACAGATCATCATTAATGGAAGTTTGACAACAGAGTTTAAAATTGAAAAAGGAACAAGACAGAGATGTCCGTTGTCCCCACTTTTATTTATTCTAACACTAGAAGTCTTGTTAAATACAATACGGGACTCTAATACCTTGAAAGGAATAATGATTAGGCAAGAGGATTACAGAATAAAGGCATTTGCAGATGATCTGGTTGTTACCCTATCACAACCAATGGAATCAATAATCCTGATGAAGGACATTATACAAGACTATGGTAAAGTTTCAGGTTTTAGACTGAATCCAAAAAAGACTAAAATGATAGTTAAAAATATGACACAAGATCGTAAATATGAGCTTGAAAGGAGGGCAGGTTTTGAGACTGTACCTAAGGTAAAATATCTAGGAGTTCAGGTTGCAGAATCAAACATGAAATTGTTTCAAAATAACTATGAGGTGTTGTGGCGAGAGGTGCAGAAAGATATGGAGACTTGGAAAAAACTGCAGCTGTCTTTACTTGGAAGAATAGCAGCAGTTAAGATGAACATTTTGCCAAGATTTCTTTTTTTGTTTCAAATGATTCCGGTGCTTAAAAGTGATAAACAATTGAAAGTTTGGCAATTTGGAGTGAATAAGTTTGTCTGGAACGAGAAGAAGCCGAGAGTGAAATTGAAAATTATGCAAGACGTTCCAGAAAGAGGAGGTCTTAAACTTCCAAACCTACAGCTATATTATGATGCAGCAGCTTTAACTTTAACAAGTGATTGGTTTGGAAGGAAAAAGACTGGAATATTGAATGCAGAAAGTTTTGATCTTGAATTTGGATGGCATGCTTACCTATTTTACGACGACAAAGTAGATAAAGTATTCAAAAGTCATATACTTAGAGATTCTTTGATGAGAGTTTGGAAGAAGCACCGACTCAAATGGGATTATAAAATACCGTTATGGCTGGATCTTGGTCATACTTTGTGGAATACAAATATAATGTCATTCGGGGGGTTTTTATATAAAGAGGTTCTTTTTACACATGCGGGCAGATGGCAGCTGAAGACATTGCAGACACTGTTGGATGAAGGGATTAATTTAACTTGGTTACAATATAATCAATTACAATTGAGATGGAAAGAGGACCAAAAAACTGGTATTATGTTGCATGAGGAAGAATTGGTTAGACATATAAGAGAGAAAGGTCCAATGCATATCAAAAGGCTTTATAATGTCTTGTTAGAAAGAGATGCAGAAACTGAATTAGTTAAAGACTGTATGATTAAGTGGGCACAGAATTTTGAAGAACTAGTGATGCTGGAAACATGGGAAAAAATTTGGGTTCAGAATGTTAAATTTACACAGTCGCAGAACCTGAGGGAAAATTTCTACAAAATGTTTTATAGATGGCATTTAGATCCCAAAAAGTTGTCATGTATGTACCCTAATGTTCAGCCAAAATGTTGGAGATGTGAATGTTTGGATGCTACGTATTATCATGTTTGGTGGACCTGTAGGAAAGTTAAGGCTTTTTGGATAAAAATTTGGTGGGTCATGCAGAATGTTTTGAAGAAAAAAATTCAATTTTCTCCACAACTGTTTTTATTGGGTATAGTTCAGGGTTTTACATCGGGTGAAACAAAATTGATATTGTATATGATAACAGCAGCAAGATTGTTGATAGGTAAATATTGGAAGAATGAAGCTTTGCCCACAATTGAGGAATGGACTTTGAAGATGGCCAGTTTTGCAGAGATGGCGAAGATTTCAGCATATTTAAAAGACTGTTCACAAGAGACTTATGAGTGGGAATGGAAAAGGTGGATAGAATATGTTCAGAACAAATATCAAACTAGAAAGTATCAAATAGCATTTATTTGAAAATAATGTACTAGAAATTTTTTAATGTAATGAGATAAAGAGAAAAATTATACAGGGGAGGGAGGGGTTCAAGTTTATATATAAGTGTTATATTAGGGTTCTTTATGAGTATGAGTATATTATAGGGAAGTCTGGGGGGAGGGGAGGGTTAGGGAGGGTTAGGGAGGTTGGGAAGTTTGTGGGGGGAGGTGGGGGGGAAAAAGGGGTGAAAATGTAATTGTAAAACTTTTGCAATAAAAAAAAAAAGAAAATCTGGCAAAAAAGGGAACAAGAGGGTAAGGGAAATGATTTATTAAACCATGATTAATTGGGCTGAATTATGTGTGTATTGGATCACTGCAAGGTCACTGATGTAGTATAATTTTTATATAAAACTGCTTAGAGCTAATCCTCATACCTCTTTAACTATGACACAAAGATGTTCTATTAACCATTTAAAAGTGATAGCCTCAACATGTTACCTTCATCTTATCATCAGCCCACCACTAAAGGAATTAAATTTGTCTTTAGTTGCTCCATTTTAAAAATAGCATTTTTCTTTTCTCCTAGCACAAGTCTTGCCATGGATAGACAATCTAAAACACATAATTAATCATGCCAACGAAGGCACAATCAAGAGACACAGAACCTGCCCAGTTTCTGTTAGGCACTTTGCTAGTATGTTTCTCTTCCCTGGTCTCTGGCTCTCTCCTCCATTTCTTTTTGTTTCAGGAAAGCTGAGAAATTTACCAGCCACCTCTATGGCTTTGAGACAGTTGCATTGTTAAAGAGAAGACTTCTTAATTGTTGAATAACAATTAAGCATGCAAAGGGAAGGAAGAGAATCTTTGCGGTTATTCTGATTTTTCCTTTTCCTTGTTGCTGCCTGCACTTTCTTACTATTATTAGTAAACCCATTTTTCTGCCACTAGCCAGTCTGCTCAGGTTACACTGATTTGCTACTTTATTTTTGCACTAGATACCCACAGAAGAAAAATATTTGTCAAGATTGAACTGCTTTGCCTCTTTCAAACCTTAACGCTTTTCAACTTGCCAATGAATTGGGGGGAGGGAAGGGGGAAATAGAATGCTGAGAATGTGTATGTGGACCATCAGAGCTTGGCAACCATCAAGGTCACCTCTGCAGGTGCTTGAGAAAGTGATGGACTGTTCCTATAACAAAAGGATGTCTCATAACTGGACAATGTGATCACCTATATGTGGGGAGAAAGGGAAGTTATTGTTTAACTAAGCAAGCATTTGCACAAGAAAACCAGAGCTGGTTTTGATCCTTCAGTACCAAAATAGTGTATCCAATAAAGTTTTACTTTTGGGAATTCAGTAACAGTAACAGAATTAGAAGGGACCTTGGAGGTCATCTAGTCCAACCCCCTGCTCACGCAGGAGATCTGTACTAGGGATTCGAACCACCGAACTGCCGACTTTTCTGATCGACAAGCTCGGTGTCTTAGCCACTGAGCCACCTTATTTTGGGTTCACTAATCAGACAGTTGACAATATTACAGCAACAATCCCTCAATATGCAATTCATTTTTAAATAATAAATGTAATATTTGACAATGTACTGTCTTTTGGGATCAACTTCACACTTGCTATTAATCCATTTTATATGTGTGATGAAGATGGCATTTACCTACAACTAATGATGCCACAATACATTGGTATTGTGATATGATTTGATTCAACTATAACGCAATCTCCCTTCTCTCTTTCAAAAACAAAAAGCATTTAGTCACAGCCCAGCAAACATCAAGTATTTCTGGAAATCTGAATCTTCACAAAGGTTATAAAAGGGACTGCAGTGACTTCCTATCAAGATCGCATTAGCAAGAATTCCTAGTCATATACTATGCTAATATAGTATGTGATAGAGGCCTGGTGGCGCAGTGGTTAGAATGCTGCATTGCAGGCTAAGTCTGCTCACTGTAAGGAATTCGATCCTGACTAGCCAAGGTTCCATCCTTACGAGATCAGTAAAATGAGGATCCAGATTGTTGGGGGCAATATGTTGACTCTCTAAACTGTTTAGAGAGGACTGTAAAGCGCTGTAAAGCAGTATATAAATATAAGTGCTATTGCTATTACTATGCAAAGTGCCAGGAAAAATACAGATTGCCAGTTGTTGATAATGACTATGTTCAAGCTTTAAATGTCATCTGGATTTGGCAAAAAATAAAAATGTGAATTATGACAAAATTTATTTGACACAAAACAACAACCAAGGAGATATAGAACATCTGTAGAATAAACAGAAAGGAACTGAATTCAAATGGCTTGTTCTGACCCAGCCTTTGCAAGCAATGAGAAACCACTGGCCCAGGCTCCCACTCCTCGTCTGACTCTGCTGCTAGCTCTGCTGGCAGCCGACGGGCCATAACATGGCTATCAAGAAAAAGTTATTACATTGCTTGCTATATTTTGATATTTTATTGTGCATAATTGTAACTGGATATACAATCAGTCAAAATCCATTCACTGCAGGATGATGGTCCCTTTACTGGAGGTTTGTATTGTAACCTACCATGTTGGTCTAGTGGAGGCTGGTTTTATACTTCCCAATCTAGGACTGAGAAGGGTGACTGGCCCAAAGTCACCTTACATATTCACTCCTGCCCTGGCTTCTTTGGCTAAGGGAGGATCAGATCTGGATCTCTGTATTTCTAGATCACAACCTCTTGTACCACAATTTGGTACCATTTGTACTATATTGGCAGAATTTTGGGGTGTGTCAAATTTTTCAATTTTCCAAATATTAGGGGTGCTCAAAAGTTGTGACATGCCTTGGGGATTGTAAATATATTTTGGTTACTTTAATATAATGTAGATGTGCTTGGTAACCACATAAATATCATAACTTTTAAATATTTGTTTGTTTCATTTCTAGGGCATGTCAATTTTTTCAACTTTCAATTTCCAAACATTATGAGTGCTCAAACATTGTGACTTGCCTTGAGGACTGTAAAGATAGTTTGTTTACTTTAATATAATTTAGATGTGCTTGGAAATAACTGCATAAATGTCATAACTTTTTTACCTTTTTGTTTGTTTCATTTCACAGGTTCAGCTGTATTTTTCTTTTTGTTAAACGTTATTGTGTCTGAGAGTGTTAACAGTGCTGGCCTTGTTTCCTGAGAGTGCAATAAGTGATCTGTAATGGCTTCTTAAAAATGAAGAAGACTGGGAACATTCTCTCATATGAGCAACCTAATTTGGGCTGGCAGAGACTTGTTGCCATCTGAATTCCCAACACTGCGAGACATTCTGAGATAAGACCTACTGTTAAGAGAACAAAGTGTTGATGCTAGAAACTACCGAGCAGCCAGTCTTGCAAGAGACATATATCCAAAAGTGCTTGAAAAGTGAGAACGAGAAAACAGTTCTTTTGTGACCCCATTGTAAATTCGCAAGTGACAATCTTGAACAAGATCCAAGAGAGGTGGGATCAAGTTAGAGACTTCCACTGTGAAACTTGACAAACTGTTTGACATCCTCAACTGTCTAGTCAAAAGGCAAAAGCAACAAGATGATTAGAGACAAAGTCTTGTTAAATATAAGCAGAGAAGTATTCCAGATATTTCGATACTGACAAATGAAGTAATTTCATCTTATGATGAAAATGAAGGACAGACAACTGATGATGGAGATGAAGAGGAATGCGATGGAAGTTATTAAGAGGCCTTAGACCAAACATACGTGCCCTCTATTTCAAATGAAAACACAGAATGCAGTAGAAAAAGTTCAGAGAAGAGCAGCTAAGATGATCAAAGGCCTGGAGACTAAAATATATGAAAGACAGCTACAGGATTTGGGTTTGGTTAGTCTAAAGAAAAGAAGAATTAGGGGTTACATGATAGCAATATTCCAGTATTTGAAGGGCTGCCACAAAGAAGAGGGGTTGAAATTATTCTCCAAAGCACCAGAGAGCAGGACAAGAAACAATGGTTGGAAACTAATCAAAGAGAGAAGCAACCTGGATTTAAGGAGAAACTTTCTAATAGCGAGGACAATTAACCAGAAGAGTCTAGACCAGTGGTTCTCAACCTGTGGGTCGGGACCCCTTTGGGGGTCGAACGACCCTTTCACAGGGGTCGCCTAAGACCATTGGAAAACACATATTTTCAATGGTTTTAGGAATAATTTTATGGTTGGGGGTCACCACAACATGAGGAACTGTATTAAAGGGTCGCAGCATTAGGAAGGTTGAGAACCACTGGTCTAGACAGTCACTTATCTGAAATGGTATAGGTTCTCCTGCTTAAGCAGGAGGCTGGACTAGAAGACCTGCAAGGTCCCTTCCAGCTCATTCTATTTTAAAGATTAGAAATAGCAAATGAAGGAATATCTTATGCAAAGCATAAGATATGGTGTTGGTCTACATGCCACTGCTGCCATTACCACAGCTGCCTTCATAGATGCTGGCTTGATCAGTGAAGAAGACTTGTAGTCAAAAGAGCCCAGGAAAAAATTATGAAATCCCTAGATCAAGAATTTGATGAGCTCTATAAGAAGGGCGAAATAGAATGCATCTTCTTTGATGGCCATATAGATGCAACTAAAGTTATGCTGAGAGCAAACAATTTAGACCAGCAATTCCCCAGTGCCATCAAAGAAGAACATTATTCTGTGTGCAGTGAGCTGGGTGGAAGATATCTTTATCATTTCAATCTAGAGAAAGGCTCAAAAACAGGAAAACCTGCTCAAGTGATTGCAGATAATCTGGTGTATTTCATGAAGAGGAAAGGCATTGACAAAAGCTTGAATGCCATTGGAGGAGATTCTACAAATGTTAATATTGACTGTGAAGGTGGTGCTATGCACTGGATAGAGGTCAAGCATGATTGGAAATTGATCTGGTTGGTGTGTGCACTCCACACTAATGAGTTACCCATATGACACTTAATCACAAAATTAGATGGGAAGAACTTGTCTAACAACAAATGGGCAGGTAAAATTGGCAACATGCTAGACACTGCAACAGAACTTGACATTTGCGATCATATTAAAACTGCATTCTCTTCGCTGATGATGTTAAACTATTCAACACCACTGACAATGCAACTACCCTTCAAAAAGACCTTGACTATGTGTCAGATTGGTCTAACAAGTGGCAACTTTAAATCTCAACCAACAAATGCTCTGTCTTGCACATTGGCAAAAAAAATCAAAACATAAAATACAAATTAGATGGACATGACTTTGTAGATGACCCTCATTCTGTCAAGGACCTTGGAATACTCATTTCTAAAGATCTAAGTGCCAAAGCCCACTGTAACAACATTGCCAAAAAGGCATTAAGAGTTGTTAACCTAATCTTGCGTAGCTTCTTCTCTGGTAATATTGTACTACTAACTAGAGCATACAAAACATTTGCTAGACCAATTCTTGAATACAGCTCATCTGTCTGGAACCCGCACTGCATATCGGACATAAATACAATCAAGAGAGTTCAGAGATATTTTACAAGAAGAGTCCTCCATTCCTCTAACTGCAATAAAATACCTTATGCCACCAGACTTCAAATTTTGGGCTTAGACAACTTAGAACTAGGCCGACTTCAGTCTGACCTAAGTGTAGTACAAAAAATTATCTGCCACAATGTCCTACCTGTCAATGACTACTTCAGCTTTAATCGCAACAATACACAAGCAAATAATAGATACAAACTCAAGGTAAACCGCTCCAAATGCGATTGCAGAAACTATGACTTCAGTAACAGAGTGGTCAATGCCTGGAATGCACTACCTGACTTTGTGTGGTTTCTTCCCCAAACCCCCAAAACTTTCACCTTAAACTGTCTACTGTGGACCTCACCCCATTCCTAAGAGGTCTGTAAGGGGCATGCATAAGTGCACCAGTGTGCCTACCATCCCTGTCCTAATATTCCTTTTTACTCTTATTCTTTTCATGTATTCAAATTATGTTTATACTTTTACCTATTATCTTATATATGCTTGACAAATAAATAAATAAAATAAATAAATAAATAAAATTGATCCTTCATTCACCAGAGTTTCAATTGATGAGCTCATTTCATTGAGCGACTGTTGTAAAGGATCTTTCTACTGATCAAGCATATGGATATAGGATCACACAGGCAATAAGGGCAGAAGAACTTCCCACAGATCTTGCTTTTCTGGAAATTGCCCCCATAAGCCATTCACACTGGTTGACAACTGCAAATACACGTTGTTGAACATGGCTTTAAAGGCAAAACTCTCCAAAACTTAAGAATGATAGTGGAATACATCATTGGTGTGTACTACCCTTGTAAAATATTTCTGGATTGAAGGCCCATGTCATTTGTTGTTCCAGCTGCAACAAGTCAGACTGCAAAAGATGCTGTTTTACCAACCATTCAGCGCTCAGCATGGTTCATTTTCAGTGAAATGATAACCCAGACACTCTTGTATTCAAATGACATTCAAGGGGAGAGTTGGTAGCAAAAGATCATCGACTTGAGGGTGCAGACGATGACGCGCTGGGAGATTTTTCTGTATGTGCAAGAAAACACCTTTAATCAACACCAAAGCATCTACTCTGCTGGAGTTGATTGACTGGTCTGAAAATGTATATGAGCCACTTTTTATGTGCAAACTGACTACAGCGGAAATAAAGAAGTTCATTGATGAACCAATGCAAGTACCACAATGACACTGTCATGCCCAATGAATAGAGAGATGTGTGAAACAGATCACAGAGGCAGCAAGCAAAGTATATACACATTAGAAAATTTATATCAGAGACCAAGAAGCAAGTTGGTGGCTGATGTTGAAGAATGAATCAAAACAATGAAAATTGCTTAAACATTTTTGTAACTCAGGTAATTGCTTTCTGATATTAGTTTATGGTTGCATGGATTATTTTTTGCTTAGCTAGATAAGATTCATGCAGAAAAAACTTTTAATTTTTGTAGCACAAGATGTAATTTTGAGAAGATAAAGTTAACAGTATTTGTATTACAAGAGACTTTTGTCTCTTGTAATACGGTATATAATCCGACATGGATTTACCATATCAAACTAAACCTTGTGCAATTGCAAAAATAACAGCAGATTTGAATTCTTGGTGTAAAAACAAGAACTCCTCACTGAAAAAAAATTGCAAAAATTAATTTTCACCCCATTAAATGACACACAGATAAAGAGACATGACAGACTTAGAATCCTTAGAGTAAAAATAGATCGATCTTCTTCATTCTAGTACCGACAGTGATACACTTCAACATTAGGAGAAATAGCATCAAATTTATCCTTTGGAAGAATCTGCATCTAAGGTTCACCTGTGACAAATCTGAATCCGAAGACTGAAGCTAGAACATTTTACAATCCTGGAATGGAATCATAATCATAGGTTTATTTATCAAGCATATATAAGATAACAGGGACTTCTGGTTGGTTAATGATGGGGGCAGATTGCAACTGAAGTCATTAAACACACTGTTGGAAGAAGGGATTAATTTAACATGGTTACAGTATAATCAACTTCAATTGAGATGGAGAGAAGATCAAAAAATTGAATTAATGTTGCATGAAGAAGAATTGGTTAGACAGATAAAAGAGAAAGGCCCAATGCATATTAAGAGGGTTTATAATGTTTTGTTAGAAAGAGATTCAGAAAATGAATTGGTTAAAGATTGTATGAAAAAATGGGCACAAAATTTCGGAGAACCAGTTATGATGGAAACTTGGGAAAAAATATGGGTTCAGAATGTTAAATTTACACAGTTGCGGAATTTGAGGGAAAATTTTTATAAAATGTTTTATAGGTGGCATTTAGATCCTAAGAAACTGTCATGCATGTACTCTAATGTTCAACCGAAATGTTGGAGATGTGATTGCTTAGATGCTACATATTACCATATATGGTGGACATGCAAGAAGGTAAAGGCTTTTTGGATAAAAATTTGGTGGGTTATGCAAAATGTTCTGAAGAAAAAAATTCAATTTTCTCCTCAATTGTTTTTACTGGGTATAGTTGAGGGTTTTTCAGTGGGGGAAACAAAATTGATACTGTATATGGTGACAGCAGCTAGGTTACTGATTGGTCAATATTGGAAAAGGGATGATATGCCTACAATTCAAGAATGGACTTTGAAGATGGCCAGCTTTGCAGAAATGGCAAAGATATCAGCATACTTAAAAGATCGGACTCAAGAGACCTATGTATGGGGAGTGGAAGAAATGGATAGATTACGTGCAGAATAAATACCAAACTAGGAAGTACCAGATAGCCTTTAGCTAAATGTTGTGTAGAAATGTATAGTTTATAGAGGGCAAAATAGCTTATTGTCATGAAGAATTGTATAGTACTCAGGGGGGAGAATAGAGGGGTGGTAAACTTTGATATAATAAATGTGGATAGATTTTACCTTGGGGAGGTCATGGGGGGTGGGGAGGGTTTGGGGGGTTAAGGGAGGGAAGGGGAGGGGAAAAAATGGGGGAAAAATTGATGTTTGTAAAACTTTTTCAATAAAAAAAAAGCATATATAAGATAACAGGTAACAGTATAAACATAACTTGAATACATGAAAAGAGTAAGTAAAAAGGAATATTAGGACAGGGACGGTAGGCACACCGGTGTACTTATGCACGCCCCTTACAGACCTCTTAGGAATGGGGTGAGGTCCACAGTAGACAGTTTAAGGTGAAAGTTTTGGGGGTTTGGGGAAGAAACCACACAAAGTCAGGTAGTGCATTCCAGGCATTGACCACTCTGTTACTGAAGTCATAGTTTCTGCAATCGCATTTGGAGCGGTTTACCTTGAGTTTGTATCTATTATTTGCTCGTGTATTGTTGTGGTTGAAGCTGAAGTAGTCATTGACAGAAAGGACATTGTGGCAGATAATTTTATGTACTATGCTTAGGAACTGCTAGCCTATTGCCATCCAGTGAACAAGATTCCATATAAAAGCCTAACAATGAAACTCCTTGTAAAATGACAGCTCTTTGGAACTAATGGACTTTCAAAAGAAAGTAGAGGGCTTATTGAGAACAGAACTATTTACTCAGAGCAAGAGCTTGATGGGATTTGGAAACTAGACTAAAGCTGTTAGTTGAGGATCTACATCTGCTGGAACAATGTATGCTTTTCAATTCCCAATGTTTGGCAGTCTAGCTAACATAATTCAATTTTACTTGTTAAATGTTATAAACCTTTGGTTTGGATCCTGCTTGGTTTTTGGACTCTGCATTGTTGTTTAACTTTGACTGTACTAAAAAAAATTCTATATGACACTTTTTGGGGAATTTGATAAAGGGAAAACTTTTTCTTCTCATAATATTAGACATTTAGAAATTTTCCATTTGCTATATTTGTTTTTATACAAGAATCTTTCCTTACCTGTTTTGAAAGGCAAACATTGAGGTACTTTAAGTTCCTTTGGCACTGCTTGGGTAGAATCACTCACTTTCAGATCTAATTGGAAAGAAATAATGAATTATTATTTGGTATTGATTATTTGAGACTAAATTATTACTATTCATTTCCATTAGAAGTGCCCTTGGGAATATTTTGCATCAAGAGCAAATTTACAAACAAATTATTCTGCAAAGTTCATGCATAAAGCTTAGAAGTCAGACTCAAAGTATCATATATGTAAAGTGTTCAACAAACAAACAGAGCTCTGCTAGGGATTGAGCGTTCTCACCAATCAATTCCCTAACAATCTGTTGTTGAGGCTGAGAAAGTTTCCAGAACAGAATGAGCTGCAATAAAATGATGAATTCAACACCTGTCTGCTTTGTGGATCAAAGCTTGTTAGATTCCAATTCATTCTGAAGCAGAAAGATTCCTTTCACGGTGCAAACTATATCTATTCATCAATGACATAATGTAAAATAAAGTATTCAAAGCACATTAAAATAATTTACATTATACAGATGCATAATTTATTCTAACAGGAATGGAAAACTGACTGCAATAAAGATAAGCAAAACATTTTCAAAGAAAAAAACTCAAGAAAATCCAGTTGCCTTTTGGGAAAAGCACCTTGGGGTCCTTAGGGAGAATTTGAAGAAAAGGATATGTGGTTCTGAGATACACAGAAATGTAAAAACAAAATTCAAAATAACCCCGCCTAAATGTTGTTTCATAGAAGATAGGACAGAAACTTGGATAGGTTTTTGAAGTTCAGTTATTCTACATTATTATTACAATAAAGAGTATTCCTGCACTCCCTGCTGTGCCTGTTTCTTGACCTGGGCTACCTCAAAGGATGGGTACACTTACTATTAAGTGTATTATCGTTTTTTGGTCTGCTTCTGCCATAAGGTTTGTATGGCATCAGGGTAGCTTTTTCCAATAAATTATTTTAATTTTCCTCTTCAATATTGAGAAATTAAAATTTATCATCTCAAATTCTTCCTGCATTCTCAGCTTAAACAGGAGGAAAAAGAGGGTGCACAGGATGGAGAGGACATAGAGGGCACAGAAGAATGAAAAACTTGATGGATCTTCACTGGAACTAAAATCAAAGTGTTCCTTGAGAAGGAACGTCTGGTTGACGTCACAACGGCTCAGACGGGGAATTAGCGGGGCTCCTTGGAGAAAAACCCCGTCTGTTAAGCCGCCACTGGCAGGTTGATGGACCTACCCTGTCCTGTAGGGACAGGGGGATAGAGAGGGACCCCTTGGATGGCCGAGAGGAACGGGCAGGTTCCTCAGGGCCAGAGGATTGCCCTCTGCACCGGCGGCGGTGGATGCGGCAGCCATGGTGGCTGTCCTGAGATCGTGACAATCGGAACAAAGAATGTGCAGGAGGAGAAGCGGAGAGCGGAGCAGGGAGTTTGAAAGCCGGGTGAGTGGAATGCTGCCCAGGCGGGAACTGCCTGTAAAAGCTGGATTATAAATAAGTATGCCCCAGCCTTAACAGCGGCTGGGAAATATTGGGGCAAAAAAACAAATGAATGGTGGAGAAAAGACCTGTTGATAGATAGCATTAATCACAGACTTCTTGGAAATGACTTTATTACAGACTTGGTCTTATTTTTTCTTTTTTTTTTTTGTGGCTAAACGAGACTGGATTATGTTTGAGAGAGAGGAAGGAGAAGAGGAAATAAATATGCTTTTAAAAGTAAAGACAAAAGACAAATGGAAAAATGGCTGCCAGCTGAGAAGTGAAAGTGTAAATTCCAGACTGCTTGTTACTTGAAAGAGAAACTTTGTTGCTTGTTACTTAAAGTGGATTACTTTGAGAAAAAATTCAAGAGGCTTGACTTTGGACATACAATCTGTGTACTGGAGGATTTATTGAAGATCAGAAAGAAGAAACTAAATGGAATAATGAAAACTGATTTAATAAGCGTGGCAACAAGAGAAAAAGGGTGTGGCAATAAAAGACGGACATGATGATACTATATATGGAATAGCCAATTCAGAATTAACTCTATAGAACTTATAACTTTGAGGACATTAAAATGGAAAACAAATATACTCAGACAGATCGGAGAAAGAAAAAAAAATGGAATATATCATGTAACAAGATAACAAAATACCATAGTTTGAATTAAATGGATGTAATGGTGTCTGGGAGTTTGATCTCTGAGCAATCTTAGGGGATATTTTCCTTCTTCTCTTTGCTCTTTCTCTATTCTTTTTTTTTCTTTTTTCTTCTTTTTCTTTTGTTTCCTTTCCCCTCTATTTTTTCTAATTCTCTTTTCAATTTCTTTTGTTATATTTCTATTCTCTTTTTCTTTTTTATTTTTGTTTCTCCTTTTCTTTTTTATTTTAACTATTATTAATATTGTTACTATTCTCTCTCTTTTTTCACTACTATTTTTATTAAAGTTGATTTTATGAATATACAAACAATTTGACTAGAAAAAAGAGTATAAATGATTGAAAAATATGATTTTTGGATGCTTTAATATCTTTTTAAATTTGGAATTTTTAAGCTCTATTTACAGATCTAATAATTTAGAAGAAAATGTTCTTTAAGGTGCTGGATATTAAAAAGAATTATTTACAGATTTAATAATTATAGAAAATTGATTTCAAAGTGATTTAAAATGTTGATACTTATTGGAAATAAGCATGGCACAGGAGAAAGCTTAGGAGAGAATAGGAGTTAAGATATTTGTTGATGTACTTTTTTATTTTAAACCAGTTAAAGATACGGAGGAGAATGGATTTAAAAATAAATATGAGTAATATATTGTGAATTAATTTAAAGCTAAATAATTGAATAAGAGATGTAGAAACGGAGGAGAGCATAAAGCTAGACAATAATTAAAACAAAATGCTATGAAACAGCTAAATAAATGAAGTTAGGAGTGGAGGGAAGCATGATTCTAGAGAACAGTGAAAGTAAAGCTGTGATATAGTCTTACAAATAAGGTAGGAGTGGAGGAAAGCATCATACTGGAGAACAGTTAAAGCAAAACTGGGAACCAGTTAAAAATAAAAATAAGAGTTAGGAGTGGAGGAAAGCACATGCTGGAAAACAGCTAAAGTAAAGCTGTGAATCAGCCAATAGAGTTAGGAGTGGAGGAAAGCATACTTTGCTTAACACATTGTAAGCCGCCCTGAGTCTCCGGAGAAGGGCGGCATATAAATCGAACCAATAAATAAATAAATAAATAAATAAATAAATAAATAAATAAATAAATAAATAAATACATACATACATACATACATACATACATACACATACATACATACGCTGGGTAACAGTTAAAGCAAAACTGTGAACTAGCCAAAAAATAAAAAGTTAGGAGTGGAGGAAAATATACCTAGAGAGCAACTGAAATACAGTTGTGAACCAGTTAAAAATAAAGGTTGGAGCGGAGGAAAGCACCGCTGGAAAGCAACTATTTGAGTTGCGAACCAGTTTTATAATAGATTTAGGAGGAGTGAAGGAGATAACGTTGATATACAGTTAAAATTACACAGTGAACCAGCCGAAATAAGTAAGGTTAGGAGTGGAGGAAAGCATTGCTGGAAAACAACTGATTAAGATGTGAACCAGCCAAAAAATAAACCTAGGAGGAAGTGGAGGAGATAATACTGGAGAATAGTTAAGCCAAACTGTGAACCAGTTAAATAAATAGAGATAGAAGTGGCGGAAAACACTGTTGGGAAATAGCTATTTTAGTTATGAACCAGTTAAATGTTAGATTTCAAAATAAAGTATTTTGGGAGTGATAAATTTTAGATGGAAATGTCAATTGATTTAGAAACGATTAAGAGAGGAGGAAAATATTCTTTGTTAAGATTATGGGTACTAGCTGCCATCTAAGAGAGGTACAATATAGATTTGATGTAAGGGGTCTTAGAAATGAGGAATATATAAGAAATATTGATTGTTAAAATGACAAAGATTTGGAATGATGTCTATTTGGAAATAATTGTTTAGAATTTAGGGCGACATAGTAGAATGATAAATGTTTAGAATAAGATTTTTTTTCTTTTCTTTTTTTAAGATGTAAATGGATAAAATTTGGAACAAAATTGGTTGAGGAAATGTAAGTAATTGTATTTACTCTATACCGGATCAAATCCTTGCTCTAAAAAGATGTATTTTATGTTTTATGTTTAAAAAAATAAAAAACTTTTCAAAAAAAAAGTGTTCCTTGAGAAGGAGCTGGATTGTTTGTCATTCCTCCTAGAAAAAATAAATTCACGGAACAGAGGATAAGGGTAACTTTGAAAGCCAACAGTGACAATCGTAGCTGCCTAAATGTTGCACTTGTCACACAGATGATAACTACTGGCAAGTTATTTGCTAAATGCTAGCTACCATGTTTCCCTGAAAATAAGACCTGGTCTTATTTTCTTTTGGGCCCCAAAATAAGCACTCAGGCTTATTTTCAGGGAGGTCTTATTTTTTTGATGTGCAGGAGGTGGCAAGTGCGGGGGCTGATGGGAATAGGAGCGTTTCTACCACCAGTCCCACCGTCTACTTGCCTGCGGCCACAACGTAACGAATTTTTGGCGCGTAAAAATTTGACCTCCGCCCTCCCTGCTTGCTGGCCCTGCTGCTACTGGGACCCTGGAACTCAGGTCTTGTTGTGCTGGTAGAGCTGCTCATGGCAGGACACCGTGAGGCTCGTTGCGCTGGTGGAGCCACTCTAGAAAGGACACTGTGAGGCTTGTTGCGCCAGTGCATCTGCTTGCAGCAGGATATGGTGTTGTGCCATTGTGCGTGAGCAGCTCCACTGGTATGGCAAGCCTTGTGATGTCCTTCTGAGAATGGCCCCACCAGTGCAACAAGCTTTGCAGCATCTGGCTGCGAGCAGCCATAAGTGGCTGCAGAAGTCAGGCAGTGGCGCAACAGGTGGTGAGGCATGGGAGGCCTGGCTGCAGTGGGCCAAAGGTAAGCACTTCCAAGCCCCCCACCCCTGCCCTAACTTGATTTTTTACACCTACGCCTCACCCCACCTTGTACAGCCAGATGGTGGCGGGGCTTAACTAGGGCTTATTTTGGGATAGGGCTTATATTAGGCACAGGCATGAAGATCGGGCTATGACTTGTTCTCGGGGTAGGTTGCATTTTCGGGGAAACACGGTAATACTGCTTTTGATATGAAAGATATGAGCACAAATATTTTTCTACAGTTGCACTGACTTTTTCCCTCTCCCCATTCATTTGCAGGTGATTGGAAGAAGATACAGGAAATGAAAACCAACTAATAGTCAGACAACATGCTGAAAATTCTTTAATTGTCCAACACATGAACAGACTTTACTATAGTTTGAATTGGGAAACTCTGAGTGTTGTAGACCAAGCTAAGTCCAAAAATGCTAGACAATTCCTGGAAGACTGACACTCAGACAAATCAGCCGTCAACAGGCACATAGGCACATAGGGATAAACATCTACATTCCATTCAAAAGAGAAAATTAAAAAGTGAAAAGACTACATCTCCTTGCCAGCAATCAACATCCTGATAAGCAGATATTAACATCAAGATTAATATTAAAATCAAGCTGTAAACAATAGTCCAAATAAAGGAACTACCAACTCAGAGAAACAAACAGTAAACAACAGCCTAATTAAGGAACCACCAACATTGACACTTGGCAAGCCACTTGTCCTAAAAATTCCACTCCTTTCAAGCAGTATCCTAGTTGAGTAATGAAATATGTGCAAGAAAACAATCAAGCTCCAACAGTACCAAGGACCCCATGAATTACTTAAGTAATTAGAATAAAGTTTCTAGAACCATAATATGAATTGAAACCATCCTGTTAAATAACATTTACCGCCACCAAAATAGCGATGAAAACTTGCACTTCAGGGAGATCAGTACTAAAACCTAAACACAATATCTCTGATCTCTGAGGGAGATGGATGGTTAAGAAGTATAAATAAAATAAAATGTTCCGCAGGCAGCCACGATAGAGAAGGCTCTTATTTTTGATCTCACCCAATGAACCTCCTTAGGAAAGGATATCTATAACATTCCCTGACTCCCCATTCTGGTAGGTCAGGTAGATGTAACAAGGAAAAGAGAATCCTTCAAATAATCTGGTCCTAAGACGTATAGGGCTTTAAAGGTGACAGCCAGCACATTGAATTGGATCCAGAAGCAGATAGACAGCCAGCACAGCTCCTGCAGGAGAGATGACACATATGTACATCTAGGCCTGCAAAAAACAATTATCATTGTTGCATTTGAATAAATTGAAGCTTCTGAATACTTTTCAAGGACGTCCCCTTGGAAGGGTCCAGGTGATACAAAAGAAGCTATAAAGAGAAGAGTAGTCTACTTATATGAGTCTCCATTAAACTTCTGGGGTGTTTAAGCAAAATAAAGGATAAAATTGGGGATCAATAAGCCCCTAATGAACAGTGCCACCTGTTGATATAAAGCTCTTTCCATTTCTTTTTCAGATTCCTCACATGTCTTCTGAACACTGTCCTCTTCCCTTGTCCCTGTGACCTGTCAGCCAGGCTGGTTTGGATACAGGTTTAGCTCTCCTTCAGAACAGCATTAGATCCTTAACCATGAAGAAACACTAGTATGGGTGTTTTCTATCCAACAGAATTTGTATAAAACATATTTACCACTTTAAAACTGATTGAGACTACAATTTAGAATTGTACCTTGTTTATCATCAGTAACTGTATCCTGAATCAGGGCAGCTTTAACAGGTTTCTCATCAATTGAAAGCTGTTTATGGCAAAAAGGGTATCCATTTGTAAAGATTTTTAAAAAAGTAAAAGAAGGAAGACACAAATTTAAGTTGTCAGTCAGGTCATTCAAAAATGTACAGGCTGAGAGAAGCCAATAATCTGGGGAGAGATGTGGAAGAAAATACCTTTAGGGATAAATGAAAATTCCTTAATTATTTTTATAATTTTGTTTTGAAAGTAAACCAGGTTTTTCTAGGATAAGCTGGTACTTTTGTACAGCAAAAGAACCATACAATTGTATTGTGTTACACGCTGTATAATCTTATGGAAATACAGTACATGCTGTATAATCTTATGCAAGGTTTTCCAGAAGTATCCTACAGATGTCTAATATGTTTGCTGAGAATTGCAGTCTAGCATCATTCTGTTAACATTATTTTTATCACAGTCTGCAATTTGTGAATGGTGCTGCATTATAATGGCAAATTAACACCTGACAAACACATGAGTACAATCTGAATATTTTATGAGCACTATTCACAATACCTTCAAAACGCCAAACCATAACATTTTAGATAGTTAAAGTTCATCATGCCTCTTACTGGGAATACTACCATGAAGCTAATTCTTTTTGTTTGATTATAATAGAGAAGTATAATTTTATTGTGGCAATAAGAGGTACCCCACACCTATGTGAATTGCATTCACTTTCAACTGTATACAGTAAGATGCCTGCCTATCCACATGAACTGCTTAAAGTGTCCTTGCAAGAAAACATTCACAGCAAGCTTTCAATCTTTTAGTCCTCTGCAAGACTTTGAAGACCTGACTTTTCCTTCCTTCAAGCACTGGGAGAAGTCTAGAGAATCACACTTTAGAACTTTGATTTGGCACCAAGTTTTTTTGTTTTTAAAGTTTTTATAGTTTTAAAGTGATTTTATGTGTCTTTTGCTCTTTCATTGGGAGTCACCCAGAGTTGGTTGAAAGATAGGCAGCTACATAAATATTTTAAATAAATATAATAAGAGGGTGTGGGAAGGGCGGGGGAGTAGAAAAACTGATCAGGAATCAATGACCCAGTTAAACCAAATTGTTTATTTTCACCACTAACCATATCTGAAAGATAGTTTAGCTAACATGCTGAGCTAATAGGATGGGATAAATAATGAGAAGGCAATCCAGATGGGTTATCTAAAATATTTCAACATCATGCAGTAATTTATACTGTGTCTGCCTTTTTCTTTGTCTTGCCTGTGCAATGTAGTAGGTCAAGGGTACATGCACTGTAGTTCTGCTTTTGCTCAGGTCTCCTCAGCAAGCTGCCAATTCTTTGCTGGGAACCCAGTGTACACTGTAGTAGTTTGCATGCTTAATAAATTTATGTTGTATTTTTGAAGTGATTTAAGTGAGAAAGGTTTAGCTATAATATTAATGACACAAAAGGCATGCAAGTGAATTGTTACATACTGACTAGATCAATAATTTTAAAAAATAAATGGTCACTAACTGGTTGAACAGAAGTTGCCTCAAACAGAATCAGCGGCTCTGAGTTATTTGGATTTTCGCATACAGTTTCGAGCTGATTATATTAAAAAAAAATAGAGGAGAAAATTATGAATATTCATCTCTGGTGAGAAAAGTACAGGAAGGTTTGTTTCTACTTCTAAAAATTCAGGAATAAATTAAATAATATTTTGATTATTTGTAACAATGAATCAATAACTCAAACAAAGTGTGCAAAATCATTTACTGTTTTTAGCTAAAGAAGGAAAAAATCAGGTAGGAGCTGACCAAAAATGATTCTTAGGAATGCACAGCTGACTCCCTGTCTTGATACAAGGTTTCATTCTCTTCATTCTCTTGCCAAGGATTCAGTATTTCTTAAAACAAAATTCTCCCATAATTTCTTCTACTTTGGCAACCTCCATAAGGCTTTCTTTTGGCTGACTCTGCTGGACTCAAACACAGCAAATTACACTTTGATTATAGCTGTGGCATCTAATAGCTGCACTATGATTACAGCGTTCACCTTCTCAGCCTTAAACCTCAGGTAATTGAATCTAGTCTTCTTTCTCTACTTTGTGTTCTTCTTTTTAAGAGGTGCATTGATTTTAGTGCTTACACAACTTACACTGATTTTTGGAAGGGTTTGAACTGCTACCCTCCAGCCAATCCTTCACCACCTCTGCAACAATTACCTTAGTGGTGAACGAAAAAAGTTGAGAAACTAGTGCTTTATAATTGGTCACCAACCCACTTAGATAAATGCACTAAAAAGCACACAGAGAGGAAAAGAAACTGCTAAAGGAAGTTATGACATGAAGACTGTTTATACACCATTGTTATAATTTAAAGTATTTTAAAACAAGATGAGTTGTTCATACCTCAGTCCTACTAAAGTCTCGTGTTGATTGATTTACTGACAATGACTCTGAATAAGAATTCAGTACATATTCACCTTTAGGTTTAAAGGAAGCTATAAAAAAAAGATGGTTAAGCGCCTCATAATTATCATTTTCTAGAGTTATTTTCTCATTGATTTCTACTTTAGTATATTCTGTAACCTAATGATAACAATTGGCCACTCTTCTACTTCATAATACAAGACTAGAGTTTTTTATTTTGTGATTATCATTTGAATAAGGTTCAAATGATATTAAAAATATTTTTTTAAAAATTGAACGAACAAGTTATGGTAAGATGCAGCTTTTAGTTGATTTTGACATACCAAAAAAGCTAAGCAATTTACAGTAGTTAATGCTTGGAGGGGAAACTACAAAGAAATCCTAGGGCTGTAGGAGACTGATAAACTAAAATGAAAGAACTAGGGAGAAAGTAATAAAAAGATATGGATAGATAAGTTAATGCACTTTTCATTCATTCTTTGGGATGAAAATATGGGAAGTTTCTGATTATTCTCAGAATGTTGTAATTAAAAAGTATCTCTCAAAAAATAGGCAATATATTTTAAGACTATTTCATTTCCAGGCACACAAAACTGGTATAAATGGTATTAAATCTTTCCAAACTAACTTAGAAGTCCTGACTGGGTGGTTCACCACTATCTTTGTGTGATAGTGGTCTCTTTAAATATAAGAACAATACCCAAATAAGAAAAGAACCCATATAAAATATTTTCCATACCAGTATTTTAGTATCCAAAGATCACTATACTTATTTTTCATTGGGAAAGTAAGATTAATAGAAGAGCAGTAACCTCATTAGACCCATAAAAGCTACATCAGTTGCTATTATTTATTTATTTATTTATTTATTTATTTATTTATTTATTTAATTTATTTGTCAACAAGTACAAGGAAACAAGTAACAGTATAGACATAGATATAGACACATGAAAAAAAAATTGGAACAAATAAAAGTAAATAAATAAGCAAAACATAGGCATAAACACATAAAATGAGTACATATAAATGGGAACAGTAGGACAGGGATGGTAGGCACGCTGGTGCGCTTATGCACACCCCCTTAGGGACCTCTTAAAAACATGAAAGCTCCACGGTAGACAGTTTAAGGTAAAAGGTATGGGGATTAGAGGATCAGGTAGAGTGTTCCAGTCATTTACTACTCTATTGCAGAAGTCATATTTCCTACAATCAAGATTAGAGCGAATTACATTGAGTTTGAGCAGAGGATTTGAGTACTCTTCTAGTAAAATATCTCTGGATATCATGGATTTTTTTTGTTTGTTTTTCAATAATTGTGACCTTAAAGAGAAATCCAGTAATGGTTTCAATTTGTTATTCTATTGAGATGTAATGTACTATAAAGTGCATTGTAGGGTTATGGATATAAGATTAAAAATAATGTCAGCACAATATAAAATAATCATATTGGAAGGATCCAGATGAACACCGTAGGGCAAAAAGGCCCAGGTTCCAGCTTCTAGGTCATGAGTCAATAATTTTAAGGATTTCAGGACACAGACTTCATGAATATATATTAGCCAAGCTTTTTGGCTACATATAGGTTCGCTGTTAAGCGAGAATTATTACTGCGGTTACCAACAGACCAAACATTGATTACCCCCAGTTTCAGAGCATTTTTCCTATAATTATTGCATAAAAACAGACTATGGTTAAAACACGGTTTTAATTAACTGAAAACCTATACACAAACACTGAAACTTTACCTGCGTGAAGATAGTCAGGTAAGAGCGTCTCTGGCAAGCTATCTGGCAAAAGATAACCATTCTTCCGAGCAACAACAAGGTGAAAGGCAGCACAGAACTCTGCTAATGTCAATGCTCCATCACAGTCAACATCACTAAGTTCCCTACAAATCAGATAATTATTATACAACCCTATTTTTGAGAACGAAAACCTGTTCGTTACACTACATTTTACTCATACAGGTATTAACTAATGTGATTTCTAATTGTAATACAAATAATTTTATTACAAATATAAATTACAATTATACTTTATAATAAAATATATTGCAATTGCAATAAAATTACAATTAAACTACTATGATTTTTAAAAATTACTTTATGTTTATTTGTATAACTAGGCAAGTTTAGAAATGTAACATCCAAAAAAAGTTGTAATGAGTAATTCTAATATACACGAAACTATCACTGTTTAAAAGAATCAGGATACAAATTCATAAACACAACTAGAAGTGAAGCTTATGATGTTAATTTTTCGAAATTACATTTATCTGAACTTGATTAAAACTTTTATACTTTTAGGCTCCCTAATATGCTCTTTAGAACATTTTTAGATTATAGTACTATTCACATTTTGTTAGGCCACTGAAAAGCATAAAATAAATATTAATTTACTCTCTATTTTGCTTGGTTCAGTGTGAGCCATTGATGAAGACATTTTCTGTTGCATTGGTTTGCATACAGACACAGGAACCCCTCCCCCCGAGATAAAATAATATTATGATTTAGAAAATAGTACTTACCATATGTGTGAAAGCTCATGGATTGGCAGTTTAGATTTTGTAAAGAAATTCTTAGCCACAGAACCTGTTAAAAATTATGGCCAGAAAGCAGTAAAATAAATAATTCAGCAACAAATTTTCTACTGGTATTCTTCTTATATTTCTTTTAAAAAAATGAATCAGTTTACGGGTTATTTTGCTAGAACACTGTTTTTCTTATGTAACTTTAACAGTAATTACAATATTTCATCAGTATTTTATTTTTCAGAAAAAGATTTTGAGGCTTCTGAAAGACAGTATTTATCTGTTGTTATTTTTATTCAGTAAATTCAGAAATTCAGTATATTCAGAATTTCCAAACTATAGTTTAATGCTACCTGAAAATTAGTAGTGAGCAAGATATGATTATCTAGCCTTTGCTGCTGTCTCTGAGTGTATCCACACACAGAAATCTTAGATGGAAAGAACATGTGTGCGTGTAAACATATATATCTATGTATATATCCATGTTATAAGAATCCCCTAAGGTCTGAAAAAGTATTTAAAACAGTAAAATTAATAACGCAATAGAAATTAATTAAGAATTTCAATAATAAAACCTACAAAAATAGTAGAAGTTGGAATAAATAGAATGTCAAATATATATATTGAACTATCAGTGTATCATCTGGTATGAAATGATATCACTTTCAAGGCCCTATGAAATAGCTCTGTTTTGAACACCTTTTGAAATGTTGACACTGTAGCTGTGCTAGTATGACTTCAGGAGAAAGCTGTTCCATAGAGTTTTTGTCATCCCAGAAAAGGACCTTCTCCTGTTATCCATTGACTGGACCTTACCTGGACAGGATACTTGGAACAATTTTATTACAGCCAAGAGAATTGGACATATTGTTTCTACTTGGAAATCTCACTCATTTGTTTGCCCCTGAATTCATTTAATAATTAGCATGAACCTACTCAGAAGACTTAATATATCTGAATATATTGTATTTGAACGAACATTGCCTTACCTGAATGTTCCTTTTCAGAGTACTGCGACTGCAGTCCATAGCTGGATCTCTTCCTCTTGCTTCACTTTGACTGGGTGATATTTTAATTAGAGTCTCTCTCCGTGCTGCGGCCACGCCTCCCATTCCCATAATGCACCAGTCTTTGAACGAAGGCGCGACCAAAAAAAGGGTAACAATCAGAAAAGATGTAAAAAAATCACATAGAAGCCAGCAAATGGAACGGCCCCCAAAAGGAAAAAACATAGGGAGGGGATGGACTGCAGTCGCAGTACTCTGAAAAGGAACATTCAGGTAAGGCAATGTTCGTTTTCCAGAGTACTGCTCCTGCAGTCCATAGCTGGGATATACCCAAGCTCAAAATACAAGGGTGGGACATTAACAGCCTCCAGAGTCCTGTGCCGCAATGACACTCTGCAGGACTCGACGGCCAAAAGAAGCCTCAGCGGAGGCAAAAGAGTCCACCTTGTAATGCCTTATGAAGGGCGTCACCGAGGACCAAGTGGCAGCTCGGCATATATCTGACACTGACCCCTGAGTGGCCCAGGCAGCAGTAGTA
This sequence comes from Pituophis catenifer annectens, assembly GCF_029215685.1. NCBI lineage: Eukaryota > Metazoa > Chordata > Lepidosauria > Squamata > Colubridae > Pituophis > Pituophis catenifer. The sequence goes on along the minus strand of NW_027256884.1, from coordinate 49,763,166 downwards.
GCCGCGCTACGAGTCGAATGAGGTAAAATTCCAGATGGAACCGGCTTAGATTGATGAGAGTAAGCCGTGGAGATGCACGCCTTGATCCATCTACCCACGGTCGACGAAGACACCTTTTGACCCAAAGACCTCGGATGGAATGAGACCAAGAGGGCTTCCGTTTTCCGAAAAGACTCAGTCCTACGAATGTAGCGACGGAGAGCCCTCCGGACATCGAGAGTGTGCCACTCCTGTTCACCATGGTGCCTGGGCGACGGGCAGAAGTCCGGGAGAACTAGTTCCTGGGCACGATGAAAATAGGAGTTAACCTTTGGTAAAAAGGTGGGGTTCAAACGAAGGACAACAGTGTTGGCGTGGAAAACACACAAGTCTTTCCTAATTGACAAGGCCGAAAGTTCAGAAATTCTCCTGGCAGAGGTAATCGCCAAAAGGAAAGCCAGTTTGAGCGACAAGTACTTGAGGGATACAGAACCCAGCGGTTCAAAAGGTGAAACCATAAGAGCCCGAAGAACAAGGGAAAGGTCCCAAGTCGGGTAACGATGAACCGGAGGGGGACGTAAATTCAGAGCTCCATGCAGAAAATCTTTGAGCAATGGATGCTGAGACAACAAAGAATAAGGTGGACATTTAATGACTGTAGACAAAGCGGCGGTCTGCCGACGAAGGGTGGAGGGAGACAGACCCTTGTCCAGACCAGATTGCAGGAAACAGAGAATGTCAACCATCTGGGCCGACGTAGGGTCCACCAGGTTGTCAGCACACCAGGAACAAAAGGTTCGCCAAGATGACTCATATATACGTGACGTAGAAGGTCTCCGAGAAGCCTGTATGGTATCTATGACGGAATCGGGGAGGCGGTCCTTCCGCAAGATGATCCGCTCAAACGCCATACGGCCAATTGGAGCCATCCTGGATCTGGGTGGCAAACAGCCCCTTGGCGCAGAGACAGACGGTCCGGTGGAATCACCCATGGAGGACGTATGGACAGAGACACGAGGTCTGCGTACCAAGGCCGACGAGGCCAGTTGGGAGCCACCAGCAGGAGCTCCGCTTGTTCCTCCAACAACTTCCGAATCACCTGAGGGATCAGGGGAACCGGAGGGAACGCGTACAAAAGGCCGGGCGGCCAGCTGCATCTGAGCGCGTTGTGGGCCTCCGCCCTCGGGCACGGATAACGAGTCACAAACCTCGGGAGTTGGTTGTTCGTCGGGCTGGAGAACAGATCGACAGTGGGAAGACCGAAGATGGTGGTAGCCTCTTGGAAGATGTCTGGATCCAGTTGCCACTCTGACTGGTCTATCAGCTGTCTGCTGAGCCAATCGGCTCGGACGTTGTCGACGCCCGAGATGTGATCGGCCCTTAGAGATAGAATGTGACTCTCGGCCCAATTCAGAAGCTTCTCGGCCTCCAGCATCAGTTCTCTTGATCTCGTGCCCCCTTCCCTGTTTATATGGGCCTTGGCCGTAATATTGTCCGTGAGGACAAGGACATGACGGCCCAGCAACTGGGATTGAAAATGGCAGAGAGCCAGTCGGATCGCCCTCAGTTCCAGTAGGTTGATACTCCGGTTTTGCTCTGAAGCTGACCAGCGGCCCTGCACCATCTGATCGCGAAGATGGGCCCCCCAGCCTGAGAGGCTGGCGTCTGATGTCAGGGTCAGCCGATTCGAGAGTAGAAAGTGTGACCCCAGGAAAATCTTGGGGCCTGTCCACCAGTTGAGGGACAGAACAATTTGAGGTGGCAGAGATACCTTGTGGAGAGAGTCGCTGCGGCCCGTGCGTTGAAAGGGGAGCAGGAACCATTGCAACGGTCTCGTGTGCCGGCGAGCCCACGGCACGATGGAAAAACAGGAGACCATTTTCCCCAACAGTTGGGACAGTTGAAGGAGAGGAACCGAACGTTTGGACCGAATGAGATGAATCAAGTCGCGAATGCTCCGAACTCTGTCTGGGGAAAGAAAAACCTGGCCTCGAACCGAATCGATCATCGCCCCCAGATGCTGGAGAGAAGTGGATGGAGAGAGGTGACTTTTCAGGAAGTTGATCGAAAAACCGTGATCCTGAAAGGCTTCGATGACCAGCTCCAAATCCCGAGACGCTTGACTTCTGGAAGATGACAGGACCAGAATGTCGTCCAGGTAGCACAACACTCTTACAGGTACCTTCTGGAGGACAGCCGCCACGACCGCTACCAGCTTCGTGAATGTCCTTGGGGCAGAAGACAAGCCGAAGGGCATCGCACAGTACTGATAGTGGTCCTCCCCAATCTGGAACTGAAGAAACTGACGGTGGGCCGGAAGGATCGGGACGTGCAAGTAAGCTTCCTTGAGATCTACTGATTGAAGGAAGTCGCCCTGACGAATCCCCATAAGAATAGACCCCAGGGAGTGCATCTTGAATCTGCGGTAGAGGACCGACAGTTTCAACTGCTTTAAGTTCAGGATGGCCCTCCATCCCCCCGAATGTTTTGGAACCAAAAAGAGCGTGGAGTAGAACCCCTTGCCACGTTGATCCAACGGCACCGGCTCTATTGCATGAATGAGAAGATGAAGAACCTCTTTCCGCAGCAACCGGTCCATGTCGGGGGACAGGTGAGTTGGACACCGGACGTAACGAGATGGAGGGTGACCCACGAACTCTATGGAAAGACCGGAAGAAACTGTCCGTAGAATCCAAGGCTCCTTGGTTGACTGCTCTCATCGGTGACTGAAGAGTTGTAGACGACCGCCAATGGGATCCTGCAACTCATGGTCATTTTCCGCGACGAGCTTGTCTGAAGCCGGAACCTCTGAAGGGACGTTTGGCATTGTTGGATCTAGGCCTGCCCGAAAACGCTGTCTATCCGAGGAGCGATCGTTTCCAGGGAAGAAGGCACGTTGGGAATAGGGGCCCCCGGGCCCCGACAAAGAACGAAAGGGCTGGCGCTGGAAATAAGGTGTGTAGCGCCGTTCTGGTCTGCGGTAGGAGGATGCTGGCATAACCTTCCTTTTATCCTTGTCCTCGACCAGGACAGGATCGAGCGCAGAGCCAAAGAGGTTCGGAGCAGCATAAGGAGCTGCTGCCAACTTCCACTTCGCTTTCGCGTCCGCCCTCCAATTCCTGAGCCAAAACAACCTGCGAGATGTTATAGAGGAAGCTAAGGCCCGAGAAACAAACTTCACCGAGTTTAACGAGGCATCCGCCGAATATTCAGTGGCGGCCACTATCTTATTAATATCTTGGTGAAGGCGTGTGTCCTCAGGGGGAAGTCTCTCCTGGAGTTGCCTCAACCAGAGTAATGACGCTCTATTAAAAAAAGAGGTAGCAGTCGCGGTCTTAACAGCCCAGGAAAGGGACTGATGCTCCTTGCGAAAGGAGAGTTCAGATTTCCTATCCTCTGATTTAAGGGCATCCAATGAATCTGAAGACAAAAGCGAAGTGGAGGAGAGATTCGCGATCGGGGGATCGACCACAGGAAGTGCCAGCAAGGTGTCCAGCTCCGGAGCTCCACAATACAGCTTCTTATCCAGAGAAGTTGGCCCCATCAAAGAGCCTGGCTGCGACCAGGGGGACTTCAGAACGTCAGAGAAAAGTTGAGGACAGGGAATATAGTCCTTCCCCGGTTTTGACGATGAAAACAACGTGTCCTGAGGAGCCGACGCGGAAGATGGATCAGCGGCTGGAACCCCCATATTGGTCGTCTGGCGAGCCTTGTGGAGCAGTGATCTAAAAAGCGAAGGTCTGAACAACCCAGAGAAGGCGGGAGCATCAGGAGGGAGGTCCTCATCCTCTGAAAATTCCATGTCTTCCAACATCTCCTCCTCCCGGTCAGACTCGTCCGACGAAACTAGGGCCCGCCGAGACAGAGATTTGGAACGCGCCGGGGCCGCCGGATGGGTGGCAGACATAGGCGCCAATTGAGGCTGCTGCAAAGAAGTCTGTTGTATCCCGGCAGCCAGCAGAGATGACAGCGCATTGGATAGGATGGCCTGGAAGTCTGGCGGAGCAGACAAGAGTTGACCATCTGGACCCCGAAGACCGGCGGCAGTCGGAGTAAAGGTCGCCTCCGCCCGACGTGGAGGTGGGGGAGGGCTTTCGCTGAGGCCCACCGCAGAAACATCAGGTAATGACAAAGAGGTCCTCTTGGAGAGGGCGCGATGAGCACCTGAAGACTCCTTGGGAGCGGAACAAGGGTCATCCAAGGCAGGATCTATATGGGAAACTGCAGCCCCATGAACTGCGGAAGCCTGCTCACGTGGGGCCAAAGGTTGGTCGGTTTGAAAAACAGAAGCCAACCTGGCCTGCCTGGCTCTGTCATACTGCCGCTCAAGCGCCCTGTGGCGACGCTGGGCGTCCTTATCCGCTGCCAAGGAAGGCCTGTGGCGAGAATCAGTAGATGTAGAAGCAGAACGGCCACGAGAGGTTGACCGGTGTTTGGCCTGTGCTCTGGGAGGACTAGGTTCCAGTTCCGGGTCGGAGGACAAATACGAATCCGCCATTGCAAAATGCAATAAAAGCTCCCTCAGGCCTCAATCCAATTAACCCTTGTCTTCCTCCCCCCCCTTTTTTTTAATTAATTAAAGATATATATATATATGTATATATTGAATGTTTGGGTTTTTTTTTTTGTATTTATTTATTTTTTATAAAGGGAAACTAAGAAGACAACTATGTACAAAAATAACCAGCAATGGCACCCGTTGAGGATGATGGTCAATCCCTGGTTAAGCAATGGCCAACAGTCAATGTCCAGTGACAAGAGTCTAGGACTTGTCACAAGGATGCCAGGCAAGCCCTCAGACCCAGCTTCACAGGGCAGCAAGGGGCAGAACGAGGCAAGGGTTCCAAAGGGAGGCTCCAAGGAGAACGTGAAGAAATATGGAGCGATCGCCACAGAGTAGAACGCCTCAGCAACGACCAGATAACAAGGGGCGCACAAAATGGCCGCCAACACGCTGACAAAATGGCGGCCGCAACTCAACTAATCGCCCCAGCAACAGCGGCAGCAGCGAAAGGCGGGAAACAGGCCAGGGGTAAAGAGCAGGGAAGAAACGCCGCTCATAGCGCTGGCGTCGAGACCGCTCACCACCTACAGCGCGCAGAAAACGTCTCCGGCGATCCCGCTGACGAATAAGGGCCAGGCGAGAGGCAGCCGATCCCAGGGGAGACAGTCAGCTGGTCGATCCTCAGAGCCTGCAGGGCGAACCGTGCAACAGCTCCGGAGCCGCCCCTGAGAGAGCCGATGAAGATTTCAAGGCGTGGGGGGGCAAAACGGCAGTCCGCTAGCCTCGCGCCCACGCTGGCGGCTGAAGATAATTAAGGGAACCGCCCCGAAGGGTCGGAATCCCTAGCTGCTGTCTGACAGCCGTCAGACGCTTCAGGGGAAGGCGGGCTGGCGCCCTAGAGCCGCCACTCACCCCAGGCAGCTTTCGCAAAGGCTCTCACTAACCGAAAAAATTTAATCAAAAGAAAAAAAGAAAAGCCTAAAAGGAAAAACCCTAAGAAGGAATCCAAGGCAAGGCACGGAGAGAAAAAGGGAACACACCAGTCCACAGTGACTGAGTGAAAAGACTGGTGCATTATGGGAATGGGAGGCGTGGCCACAGCACGGAGAGAGACTCTAATTAAAATATCACCCAGTCAAAGTGAAGCAAGAGGAAGAGATCCAGCTATGGACTGCAGGAGCAGTACTCTGGAAAATATATGGTTATTGTGAATGTCTATATTCTTATGTGCATCCAAAATATAAAGCCATCTCAATGATGAATGATAATACTCATAAGCATATTACATAAAATTTTAGTTTACTATGAATATCGATTGCCCCTGACCTCTTCTAGGATTTTTCTTTATTTCCATGTTCACATGGGAATATAAATGCTTAACAATTCTTTGCAATATATACCGTATTTTTTGCTCCATAAGACGCACCTGACCATAAGACACACTCCCGTTTTCAACCTCCATGTGCTCCGTTTTTGCCTCCGCGTGCCCCATTTTTGGCCTCCATGCGTCCTTTGTGGCACGCAGAGGCCAAAAAGAGCCAACAAATGGGTGGGGCTTCGGCAATGTTTGTTCCATAAGACGCACAGACATTTCCACCCACTTTTGGGAGACAAAAAGTGTGTCTTATTGAGCAAAATATATGGTAATTTTCTGATCAGGAGATGAAAATTAATTTTATCAAAATACTTAAATTCCAGGTGAACAGCAGTAATAAAATCTAAAGCAGGAAGATTTTAATTTAAAATGGGTAATTTTTATGAGCTACCTGATAAAATTGAAATTTCAATGAAACAATTTTCATACATAGCATTTATTTTATAGAACTTACTGAAATGGCCAAGAATATCTATTTAAACAAAGAGGACTGCAGCAAAGAGCATATTATTTCACAGAACAAAAGTCTATATACTGTCAGCACAAGGATAATGTCCTCCATGTCTCATAAGGGCCTGGTGGCTCAGCAGACTAAAAAGCATTGTGATTAACACCAGCTGTCTGCAATTACTGTAAATTCGAATCTCACCAGGCTCAAGGTTGACTCAGCCTTCCATCCTTTCTAAGGTAGGTAAAATGAGGACCCAGTTTGTGGGGGCAATAAGTTGACTTTGTATAAATATACAAAAGTATGAAGGCTATTGCTTAATGCATTGTAAGCTGCCCTGAGTCTCCGGAGAAGGGCGGCATATAAATCAAATTAAAAAAAAAATAAAAAAATCACATTACTATTGAAGAGGTACTACAAAGATCAAATTTAGAACCTATCAAGAACTGTGAATGAAGATTGAATGTGGCTTGTTGACCATATCTTACATATATCTAAAGACTGGCATCCAAAAATTGCACTAAATTGGATGCCTTCTGGAAGAAACAGAAAACGAGCTGCACCTCAGAAAACCTGTCAACAAAGCCTTACGGAAGATTTTAAGATTATTAATGTCCCTTGGGATGATGCCAAAGATACCGCGAATGATTTAAACTTCTGGAAAACACTTACTGCCCAATGTACTCTGTATAGGAACTAATGAGGATGACTGTCGCCCAGCGGTGAAATCCAACCGGTTCTACCCGGCTCGCCGAACCAGTAGCACCAGTGGTGGGAGGCTCCGCCCACCCACTGGGACCCACCGTCCTGTTTTTTTACTCTCTGCGCATGCACAGAAGATTCATGCATATGCATAGCGCACGCATGCTCCTGTGCACTTCAGTTCCCGAACCAGTAGCAAAAGTAAGTGGATTTCACCGCTGCTGTCACCAATGTAGAAGGTTAGCCCATAAACTGTTTAGGTATAGGCATAATATTAATTGGAACTAGTTAAAAATGGAAGCATTCTGCTTTCTTTCTTTCTACCTTGACATTAAAAGTATTACATGATTTTATTATATTATAGTTTGGTCTAATTAAAATTGGGAAAATACAATTTGAGTACTAGTATCAAAGCATGTTTTTCAATTCTGTTTTGAAGGAAGGTTCACCATTAAAAAAGTTTATTTTCTAATTAAGAAGCAATAGCTGTAATAACTTGGAAATGCATCGTTATTTTATTTATATTTTCCTACAACGAATCAGAGTTCATCGCACATTCAGCTAGATGTTTAGACTGGATTGGTATTTTTATCCACCTACTGAGTCCTTCCCAAGATGTTATTGTCTGATGATGTTAAAAGTATTGTCGCACAATTAAGTGCTTCCAAATAAAGCTGCCTTTTGCAATTGACTCATGTGATTTTGTCAATGTTAAAGTGGTGCCTCTGTTATTTTGGAATTGCATCCAAGATACCTATTACTATTGGTATTGTCTTTGCTTTCTTTTGCCACAGTTGTTCTACTTCCATTTACAGGTCTTTGAATTTTCTGTTTTTCTCCAATTATTTCTCTTCCTTTCTTCGGTTTCCAGGTATTGCCACATCCACTATCTTTTTTTGGTCTTTCTTATCTACATTGTTAAGTCTGGGGTGTTGTCCCAAAGGTGCTTTTTCGAGAGGCAATTGGATTTTCTTGTTGTCTGGGGTGTTGTGTTTTCCAAAATAATTTTGCCAATTAGGAGCTGATCTTTTGTTGTTCTGCTGTTTGGGTGGTTTCCTTTCTGCTCAGGTAGAAAGAGCTTGTTTTCAAAACTAGATGCTGTTGGAGTGCATCAGCTACCACACTAGTTAGTAATCTGAAAGTTGTTGATAAGCAGGTAATTGGTCTACAGTTGCCTGATGCTACCTGTCTTGTTGGATCTTTCATTATCTGGTAGCTTCTGCTAGAGGTTAACCAATCATCAATTTCACCATTTGCAGTTTGTTGTTAAACTGCTTGGCAATAGGTGGGTGTAGAACAAATGTTTCAACCAAAAACCACATAATTCATCTTCCCCTGATGCTGACCAACTCTTAATCTTCCCGGCTCTTTTCTCCCCCATTTCTGTTGCTATTATTAGTTCTTTCATTTCCACTTTTTTTTTTTATTCTTGTCCACCTCTTTTAGCCAAGATGCATTCTTGTTGTATTTCTTTGGGTTGTCCCATAGCTGTGCCCAGAAGTTACTTTTTTTGTCAGGTATTGAATGACTCATTGCATTCACTCTGTCCATTGATGGATTGGTAGAAAAGTTTCTGATTCAACTGAAATTGGAGATGCTGCCTATAGTGTGCAATTTGAGCTTCGTATCTGCTGATGTTCATATCTGCTGATGTTCTTGGCTACAAGTAGTCCTTGACTTACAACTATTCATTTAGTGGCCATTTGAAGTTACAATGGCAGTGAAAAAAGTATCTTATGACCGTTACAGAATTTTGTGATCAAAATTCAGACATTTGGCAACTGGCATATATTTATGACGGTTGCAATCTCCTGGAGTCATGGTTCACCTTTTTGTGACTTTCTGACAAGTAAACTCAACGGGGAAGCCAGAATCACTTAACAAATGTGTTATTAACTTAAGAACTGAACAGAACTTAAGAATTCATTTAACAACTGTGGCAAGAAAAGTTGTGAAATGGAGAAAATGTCACTTAACAACTGTCTTACTTAGCAATGGAAATTTTGGGCTCAATGTGGTCATACAAGTTGAGGATTACTTATATAACTGTTATTTGCTGCTTTATTATTTCTAGAGCTTCCTTAATCTTCCTTGTTTCTAGGTGGCATTTCTTGATCAGAAACTCTTTGATCTTGTAACTTGGCTTCTTTTTTTTTCAACTGTTCTAACTTGTTTGCATCTGATCTTAGCTTGCTGATCTTGTGTTCCAACCTGAACTTCCATGTTAGTGATGCACTGTTTAGCTTTTTTCTTCTTGTTTCTTGATTTTGTATCTCAGCTATTCAGTTATAGCTGTAGCCAAGCTGTCCATTGGTTGGTTGGTTTCTTGCAATGAAATGGTGCTTATATTTGATATTACATCAACCCCCTCTTATGTTTTATTGAATATTATACATTAAAATATAGGTTAATTTCAAAATCACCTTTGGCTACTTATCATTTAAAATAAGATTAAAATGAGCAATAAAAGCAATGCTCTAGTATGAGTAAAGCTAACAAATAAAATAATGGCTTTGAATAATTGTTCTGTACATTTTCTATATATAATTTGTTTGGTTTTATTAGCAACTACAAATCAACTGTGGTTTCATAATTGAAATCCTTATCAGAATAATATAGTTTTTATTATCTCTATCAAGCATAAATAAGGGAAACTCTAGTTTCTTGAGCTCAAATATTACATTGCTATTAAAAATATGTTAGATAGGACAATATAGAACTCCAATTATTATAGTAAATAATATTTAATTTCATGTAAATAATCCCATATGTTTATTTTCTGTATTTGTTTAATAGATATCAGGAAACCAGGTACTATCTATTGTGTATAATCCCCACTCCTATCAACACACACACAGTTACACATTTTGCATTTGTCTATATGAATTTCATTTACTCGCCCAGGATTCTCAGTCTAGTATTACTTTCTATGTTTACAAGGGACATTACCTGAAATGAAAGAGTTGAGATCCAGTTGTAAAGACTTGAATTGATTGATATAATAGTCTCGTTGTTCCTCAGTTACCCTCCAAAGGTCATCAGGGTAATTACTACTGCTGTCCTTTGGTTCTCTTTCTATTGAAAGAGACTTCAAAAAAGGAAAATGTTTTTTTGGAAGGATAACAAAAAAACTGAGCGTCCCGATGTTTCAAAGCATTAACTATGCTCTGTTCCTACTATGTCATTCTTTTAAAAATAAATAGCATTGATACTTCTGTTGAATTTGCATAACATTATTTTCCAGAAGCCATACATATCAAAAATTGCCAAAAATGAATGCCATGAATATTTAATGTATAATCCTTTCCAGTGGAAGGGTTTACAAACTAAGGAGATAAAATCTACCTATGAGGTATAAAAGAAAACTTCTTAAATAAATTGCTAACAATCCTTACATTTCCAAACAAGGAAAATAAGACAAGTTCCAAATGAATCACAGATAGTTGATTGATTGGACTCATTGTCAATAGAATGGTGTAAGATCAAATCTCAAAAAACAACTCTAGCATCTAACATTTCCAAGCAAGCACACCAGGAATAAATAATTCTGTTCTTTAGAAATCTCTTTCTGATATACAAAATTGCCTCTGTTCTGTGGAACGCTCTTTTAGTTATACACAGATGCACTATTTTTTTGTGTACATGCAAATAATGGCAGCATGAATTCTCAGGGTAGTGAACATTTTGATTTACTCAAGCTGCTGCCAATAAGATCTGGAAGTTTGTTTCAGTCTGAAGCCCTTTGTCTTACCCAAAGCACTGTGAAAAAGTGGACGAATAATGACTTCAGGTAGACGGAGACAAACTAAAATATCTGGCATTGATTCAATACTGTTATGTCTGCCCTCCAACCTGTGAATCTTAATCCTAATATAAAAGCTAATATAAATTAATACCAGTAGTCCTCAATTTACAACTGTTCATTTAATGACCGTTCAAACTTACAATGGAACTGAAAAAAGTGACTTATGACCATTTTTCACATTTACAACAGTTGCAATACCCCATGGTCACATGATCAAAATTCAGATGTTTGGCAACTGACTCATACTTATGATGGTTGTAGTGTCCCAGGGTCATGTGATCCCTTTTTGTGACCTTCTGACAAGCAAAGTCAATGTGGAAGTCAGATTCACTTAACAATCATGTTACCAATTTAGCAACTTCAGTGATTCTTTTAACAGATGTGGCAAGAAAGGTTGTAAAATGGGGTAACATTCACTCAACAAATGTCTCACTTAGCAACAGAAATTTTGGGCTCAATTGTGGTTATACGTCAAGGACTACTTGTACTTAAATTAGGTGGAACATAATCTCACTTTATCCTGTAGCTGATCCTGTATAGTTGTAAAATGCTTCCATTTCACACATATTCTAAAGGCCAGAGCTTATATTAGCTCTCAGATATGCTTTACTAGATTTAGACTGCAATTGTCCTTTGCTGCAAAATACTACTAGCAACTACCTATTGGTCTCATTCAAGACTAGTTCATGTAATATTGATTATAAAAATCAAAATTTATTTTTCAATACGTATGCAGCCCATGCAGAAAGTTTATTTTCAGTTATTTTTGCATCTCATGCAAATTACCTGTATAACACATGAGCGAGTTGGCATTGATTTGGGTCCATAATTCCCTGAAGTCAATCCATCTTGAATAGAATGCCTAGCTTCATAGGAACCTATGCAAGATTAAGACGAACGCAAAACATATGCTAAACCAAAATAAAAAATTACAAAGTTTGGATCTTGTCTCATACCAAATAATTTTAAACATACATACACATGTGTAAAATTCACTTTATTACATAAGCACTATTAGGATGGATAAAGGTTAACGAAAAAGGTTAATGAAGAAGGTTCAAATGACAAATGGTTTTTTAACACAGAGGCTTGATTCTAAATAGGTTAATTCAGGGGTGAAATGTAAAATTTGTTACTACCAGTTCTTTGGGCATGGCTTGGTGGGGAAGGTTAATGTGACTGGGTGGGCATGGCCAACTTTTTTTTTTTTTTTAACTTTTCAAAGCATTTTTTCTAATGCTTTGAAAAGCCTCTGCCAATCACGCAACTCAGGTGGGATCATCAGAGACTTTTCAAAGCATTTTTTTAACCACCTCTTCGGCCAAGAGGTTGCAGAAAAAAATGCTTTGAAAAGCCTCTGACGATCCCAGCTGAGCTGCGCGATCATTAGAGGCTTTTTTTTTTTTACTTTTAAAAGCATTTTTTTGTCGGAAGGTTGTAGAAAAAATGCTTTTAAAAGTAAAAAAAAAAAAGCCTCTGATGATCGTGTGGCTCAGCTGGGCATGGTGGGGAGGGGGGGGGGCCACAGGGATTTTTGCTACTGGTTCTCCGAACCACCCGCCGCCATCGCTACCGGATCGGGCGATCCGGTCCGAACCGGGAGCATTTCACCCCTGGGTTAATTCATTATTCACGAAAAATATCTAATATCTCTCAGAACAGCAATTTCTTTTTGTTTTTAACCTGAGCTCTATTAAACTAAATTTGCAACTTTCTGCAGTAGGTTAAACCAACATTTATCATGTTCACTCAATGTTACAACAAAGCTGTCTATAGTTGTCATTTGTGATATATAACAAATGATCAATATGTTTTTAAATTTCTGTAGTGGTTGTTATTTAAAATGCTTATTTAAATAACCTTGTCTTCTCTCTGAAAACTATGGCACCTTACAGTTGAGGGAAAAAAATAAGCAGTTTTAATTATAATAAATAAAAAATAAATAAACTAATCCTAACGTAATACATCTAAGACAAGTTAAGACAAGTAATACAAGGTATTCCTTTTGTAGCCTCAGATAATCAGAAGGCTTTGCCCAGTAATATCCTGTATATTTGTAAGATCATTTTCCTTTTTATATTTTGTGAACTTGTTGCAATAACAGTATTATCACTTTTAGATAGATAAATGATTTATTTTTTAGAAAAGAATACAAAGCTGTTTTTTCAACATCAGGGCATCTGTCTACCTACCGTGTTTCCCTGAAAATAAGACCCGGTTTTATATTTTTTTGAACCCCGAAATAAGCATTTGGCCTTCTTTTCGGGGAGGTCTTATTATTTTGGCGTGCATGGAGGAAACCAGAGGAAATGGTGGGGACCGGCTGCGCATGTGTTTAAATATTTTTGGGGAGGGCTTATTTTCGGGATGTGTGTGCTCATTTTATTGCATGCACTCAAAAGCCCGTTTGGGCTTATTATCAGGTGATGTCTTATTTTAGGGGAAACAGGGTAGTTAATATTGTTTATTCTGATCATCACATTTCTAAGGATTCAAACAGAAGATCCAACATAGCAGACATGTCTGAGATTCCTTATGATTTACTTGAGGCATAAGAAAATACAGTATATGTTTTGTTATTCTTCTATCACTCCATTCTCCCATATTTATACATTATAATATCAAATACAAGCTGCATAATTAGTTAACTTCTCAGCTTAAACATTTTTTGCAGTTAAACATACAGTTCACATAATCAAAAAAAGGAAACAATACTGTTAAAAATAAATTCATATATCGTGTGATTCTCCATATTTTAGAAGAAATGACACTTTCTTTCATATTATATTTCAATGATATAGAAAAGAGGAAGTTGTGCAATTAGTTATTTTTTTATACTATTCATAGAATAGAGAAACCTGGTAATGCCTCATTTTCAAAAATCTCCTTTTCCCCGCAATAATTCCTTTTTCTACTATAGTCCACCTCATTTGTAAACATTATTTTTGGAGGTTAGGTGGGACTGATATGAAAGGGTGGAAAAGGAAAAAAATTAACTAATGCCAGTGTATGTATCAATGTGCATGGAGAGAGAAAGAAAGAGAAATGGATATATAGATGTGGATATAGATGTAGACCATGTATTAAGAAATAATCTTTCATATACCATTTTTGAGTAAATATCTTCAATGAATTATTTTATCGCAAGGAAAGAATAGTTTGAAGGCATTGATATCTAAGAAACAAGCTATTTAAATTTCAACTTGCCCAGCTAACTGTGAAAGTGAATAAATATTAAAATATGTTTACTAGATATAAACTTGTTTTGCAAAGAATAAAACATGTATTAGGTTATATTCTATATTATATTATTTAAATATAGCAATATGAGGTGTTGACCACATTCTGCAGATATCTGACTACAATTTAGCAGTACGTTGAGTGAATTGTAAAGGCAATTTTATAAACAATTGGAGAATATACTTGTTTTATTAACACTGTATATTTGAAGACCAAAACATTCCCAAGATCTCTGATATTCTACTGCCACAAGTTTTAAAAGATTTATTAGAATATGATTGTAAATGATCAAGTTAGGCATGCAATATTCTAATTTACTATGTGAAAAGCAAGAACAAGAATTGGTTCCATTTTCTAGGTGATAAACTCTTAAGCAAACTGAGCACTCCATATTTTTTTTAATGTGGAACCTGATCCTCCCAGGAAGATTCCAAGCAATTGGGGCAGGTTACAAATATTTTAAAATGTTACCTCTGGCATGTTAGTTCAAAATTTTTCGCATAAGTGTTCCTTATAATTCAGAGGTTTTGTATAAAATGACACTTAACAATTGGGGTGGAGGGGGTGGAGTTAGGCTGCATATGGTGGTCCTCCTTCTCCCATAAGTATTTCTTCCATCCATACAAGATGTGTCTGCAATAAATGTATATTTACTTCTCCTTGCTCAGTTGTGGCAGTTTTGCTAAGTCAGTGTGGTTGTAGAGTTTCATATTGCTCCTTACAATAACTAACCTTTAGAGTGACTTGTTCAGCTGCTGTAGAGGTGCTCACTTTCTCATGCCATGGGGCTCATCTACTTTACATAGCTCCTCCTCAATCCTGCAGGAGGAGTCTCTTGATTATTGATCACACCTTTTGGTAGTGCGGCTTATAGACACTTACAACAACAGCAAAGGTAATCATTAACTTACCTCCATGCTGTTGCTCAAGCCCACTTCTCAGTATACTATATCCATAACCCAAAGGAATTCTCTGGTAATTTGAGGGAGAAGCAGGATGGGAACCAATGGGAGACATGGGAGGAGACTTTGCTTCTTCCTTCAAGAGAAACGTTGTAATAACATATGGATTATTGAATTTACGTCAGTTAACAGAGTCAGCAAAATTTCAGCTTGACCTGAAACAAATTTGTACAGTGATTTTCTTCTGTAAATATTCATCTTAGATATGAATATTTACTACCTGATTCTTGGCAATTGAAGGAAAGTAGTTCATTTTAATGGTTTATTTATTCAATTTATATAGCTGCCCATCTCAAATAAATGACTCTGGGCAACTAACAACGAATAAAAATAAGATACAAAGCCAGTAGGGTTGGGGCAAGTGTAATCTCCAGGGGAATAATATTCAATAATGTTCAGTGGGTGCCACAAAGTAGAATGATATTGAATGGCAGAATACTATATTTTTTGGAGTATAAGATGCACTTTTCCCCCGCCCCCATAAAAGGGTGAAAATTTGGGTGTGTCTTATACACCGAATGTAGCCCCGCCCACCCTTAGCCTCTGCCTCCCAGCGATTTACCTCCTTGCAGCAAACAGACCGTTTCAGCTTCAGCACAGCCTGATTAGCACAAGCAGCTGATTGTCAGTTGGATCGGCTTCCCGACTCTCTGAAACCCAGCTGTTTCAGGCTGCAGGGGTTGCCATTGTCTATTGCCGTGCGGGCTTCCGCTGTTTGCTGCAAGGAGACAAATTGCTGGGAGCCAGATTTTTTTTTTCTTGTGCTAATCAGGCTGTGCTGAAAATGAAACTAAAGCAGGCTGTTTGCTGCAAGGAGGCAAGTTGTTGGGACAGGCAGATTTTTTTTCTTGTTTTCCTCCCCAAAAAAGATAGGTGAGTCTTATAGTCTGGAGCACCTTATACTCCGAAAAATATGGTAGTTAGAATAGGAAGGAATTTAATACTGAACAATCTTTGTTAGGTAACTAACACCTTGACACCTCACAAAAAGCAAACATAAAGTTGTTGAAACATTTAAATTTCAACTTTAAATTTCAACATTTACACTATGAATAATTGTTAGTAAGTCTTTATTAGCTTCATATAAAACCAGCAAAAGTACTATGTAAACAAAAGTCTGCTTATATTAAGACTTTCTTCTCTTTCTTGTGGCTCTCCCCCTATATCTTATGAAGGATCTTTTGATCTACTAGATTTTGAGGATGAGGAAAATAGCAATTCTCTCCCAGTATTACTGACAAATGCAACTCTCTTAAAGTGAATGCTCTACTGAATTTGGCTCCAGGTGATTTTCTGCATATCTAATAAAAATCTTTTTTGTATCTAAAAGAAAATTCTGTAGTTCATCTGCTTAAGATGAACAGCAAATTGATCATATAAGAGATAAGCAATCTTAATTCTCTAAGAATAGGCAATTGATATTTCTTGTTGAAAGAATCTGCAATGACTAAATAATCAGCTGTAATTCCCAGTCTGTGTCAAGAGACTTTACCAATAAAATGAACTAAAATACTAATCAAGATCTATCTGATTTTGTCAGTATGATATCATAAAATGAAATCTTGTAGTTCATCCCACAGTAAAAGATATATTTAAAAGGGATTTACCTGTTTTTCTTCTTCATCTGATCTTCTGAAGCAATTTATCTCAAGGGTTGTATGTGGACTCTGAAACTTTGCTCCATGTGCTTCTGATAGATTGATGTACCTTATTTCACTATCACTTTTCAGAGCACTAAATCGAGGTAAAGGTAATTCTTAAACAACAAAAATAAATACAAAAGAAAAAATATTATATAATACCATATTGTTTAGCTTATTTATTGACCAAATGACTCCCTTTGACAACTAATTATATTACGGTACTTGGAAAATTAAAATTTAGTACAGGCCAAATTAGTAGGAAAATACAAAGAGAAAGAACACTTTTGTATTTTGTATTTGTATATAGTTTTGAACTTTAAGAGATTATTTTAACCTATGATTATTTGTAAGAATCTATAAGCTTTCTTGACCACAAAAGCAGAATGGATCTGGCAAATAAAAAATAAACTAATTTGGAAGGAGGGTTGATAAACAAAAAAGCAAATTAACTTGGGGAAGGGAATCTCCTTTTTTAGGCATCTATTTTTATCTTACTCAAAATATTTAGATTACGTTTTTCCACCTGAAAACTTTCAAATTTTTTATATAGTAGGTGTAGATAAAAAGTGAATGCCCACCAATATTAAAACACTAAATTTACAGAGAAGTTCTAAAATGCAGGTAATATTGCTGTGTTAAACTGGGCAAAAAGCTACCCTAATATTACTTCAATATAAATATTTTTGGTCTTTCACATTAAGGCAAAGTGAAAAGCAATTTTGGGTTAAGGAGTATGCAAATACATAACTTAATTTTACATATCTGCACAAATATGCTTCCTGAAGTTCTATATTTCTGTATTGCATTATGCACAGAGAAATATTTCAACACAATATACATGTGTGTATACTGTAAAAATAGAAATAGAATAGAAATAGAAAATATAACGACCATTTAATAAATATTTTAAATAAAATATTTTATTTATTAAATAAAAATAAAATTGTCCAAAGTAAAGCAATTGAGTATAATCAGTTACCATTCTGAATACTTTCTATTCGTACTGGGAGACCAGACTGTGCAGCAGCTATAAGCTTCAGAGCAGCATAAAACTGAGTACGACCAAAATAACCGACATGTTTAGCACCACACAAGTCTGTAATCTGAAAGATAAATAGGGAGGGATGAATATGAACATATGCCAAAAATATTGGCGTCTGCAGTGAAAGAATTACTGAAGCTACAGAAATACGTAGTACTTAAAAAATAAACTGACAGCAAATAAACCGGTGATGCTGACATTTGGTTTATATTCTATAGCCCCAAATCTGCTATATTAAACAGAGAAAGCCACAAAGAAAATTCTCCTATATAAATACTTTGTCCTCTTGGCTCCATTCTCAGCAACATGCAATATATCTGTGGCTTAACCTCTGAGCAATAATTTTGTCTAAATAGGGCAAACTAAATGAGTATCAAGGGCACCAGCAGGATCATGCTTTTTGTCAAAAGATGGAAACAGAATCACACCACAAACTCTGCACCTTTGTACATGCATGCAATATCACTATCTACAGTACAAAAGAGGGGGCTTGCACGCAATGCTGCAAAGCTGCTTTAGTCATTCTTCTCCCTCAACAGACACTGATCATTACCTAGTTGGAACATACACAATACGTTTCAATTTTCATACACTTCAGCAAGCAGAAATGAAGGTTTAAATGCCCCTTTCTAGTGAATGGATACACTGGAAATGATTTCCTCAAGTGAAGAAGAGATAAACATCACTGAATTGTAAAAAAATATTTCTATTCTCTTTTTTTACAAAAGTAATTTCAATTTGGAAGTCCACAGGTACTATTTAGGAATATTGCAGAAATTCTGGCACCTGCTTTGTGCCATTTTCTGTTCTTGAAATTCTAGATTCTGTAGTTCTAGATTATAGCAACCTGAACTGTCTTCTGGGAAATCCACAAGTTTAAACTAACAGAAGCAAAGTTCCAACCTTGGTTTTCTAATATATAAATATTTGCCAACAGTAATTTCTTAGTTTTGAGTCTCAGTCACTATCAAAGTTAATTTTCAAGACTAGAATTCTGAGAGCTTGTTAAAGAGATTCTCGTACAACGTCTACCATGGTGGATTTAGACATCTTCAATTTACCAGAAGATAAATTGATAAATTGGATTCCTAATACCTCTATTTTCTCAATTTTGCTCTAAATTGCCCCAATTTTTCTTTATCTTTTTTAGTTAAGCAGATAAATACACTTTTAAGAAATAATATCGTATAACATCATATAACTCTGTGGTGAAAATAGCTTTTGAATATATATAAGGTTACTTGAGAGCTTAAATGGACTCCAAAGGATGGTAGAGGATAGGAGAGCCTGGAGAAACGTTGTCCAAGGGATTGCGATGGGTTGGACACGACTTCGCAATTAACAATAAAAGGTTATTTATTTTTATTTTCTGAGTCCAAAACAACTTATGTTAAAAAGAAAAATATTATATTTAAAATTAGTATAATAACCTAAATAAAGAAAACTTTCAACAACTATATAAGGAATTTAAAAATTAAAACACAGAAGAAATTTAAACATGTATGTGACATTATATAGCATTTAAGGGCCAGAAAGTAGTGTCTTGGATAGCTTTATCATTGGCCAGGAACAAACCATCCACTGTACATGATCCATCAAGATTGTGACATATCAATAAATGTTCAGGATTCTGCAATTTCTCCCATTCGCAGTTACCATCTCCTGTGATATAGCCCCAAGTCTCCAAATTCTTCTTATATCTTTTATTTTTACGTATCTTTTATTTTATGTACACTGAGAGCATATGCATCAAGGCAAATTCCTTATGTCAATCACACTTGGCCAATAAAAAATTCCATTCCATTCCATTCCATTCCATTCCATTCCATTCCATTCCATTCCATTCCATTCCATTCCATTCCATTCCATTGTATATCATGACATCCCCGTTATCAATCTGTTCAAAGTTTTCCATACGTGAGACGGTATTGAGCCATAGGATTTAAATTGGTTCAATTTTCACTGTAGCTCACATTACCATAATACTACTCAATGGGTTTCCGGAACTGATTCTGTCATCTGCAAAAAAAACACTTTTTTGTTCTCAGTCGTGAGGGATGGGGCTCAGGTCCATACACAGGATCCTGGGGATCTCTTTGCTGTTGTTGTTTTTTTCTATTTCTGCCACAACTCTTCCCATGTCTGGGAGTGCGACACCCAAAAACTGATAAAAGTTAATCAATTGGTGTTGGTGTTAAACATCTAGTTACAATATACCGTATTTATCGGCGTATAACGCGCAGTGACGTATAACACACACCTTAATTTTAAGACGGAAGTTTCAGGAAAAAAAGTAAATTTTAAATAAAGAACTTTGAAACATAACAAAGGTAGTTCAAAACTTTTTAAATTAATATTTAAGCACATATAAAGGTAAAGAACGTAACATGGAAGTAAAAACTACTGTTTTACTGAATAAACTTTGATATTAAGGGATATGTTTATCTATCTATAGTTTCTGCTGATACCCTCTATTCAAGTGTAAGGTACCTTTTCGGGCACCGAGCATTGTGCACCGGGCACCTGAATCACAGCCACAGTCACAATGCACTGCACACAACTGGCTCACCCACAATGTAAAAGCAGCTGTGCTAGACCCAAAATGGCCCCTGCAACAAGCAGGAACCTCACACAGCCACAAAAAGCCGAAAAAACCAACTTTCACACTTTACACACACAAAATTCCACATACAGCTTTGTGAGATTTTGTGTGTTTGTGTAGTTAGAGTGAAACACTACAGAAACACACTAAATCTCAGAAAGCTGCACAAATATTATGTTATTTTTATTTATTTTTATTTTATATAAAAGCAGCTAAATTTAAAACTTCCTAAACTTTAAATGTCTAAGTCTAAAAAAAGAACAACTAAAAAAACCCCCAATTAACTATTTTTTTTAAAGCTCCCAAAGGGGAAAAAAACTTACCCAACAGAACAGGGGTCTCCAATCTTGGCAACTTTAAGACTTGTGGACTTCAACTCCCAGAATTTCTAAGTCAAGGCAGGCAGACAGAAAGAGCTGCTCACCGATGAGCTTGATTGCAGCCAGGGATATTCAGTTGATTGCTGATGCATGGATTGCGATCGTCATGCAATCAGCAACTAAGGTAAGGAAGCCGGATGCTGGGAGGGGTGGGGGGAGGGAAAAAAATAAACTTTTTTCCTTTTACATGGCTCTGGCTATCCTGATCCTGAGTTGCCTGATTAGCAGGCAATTCAGCTGGGATGTCAGAGCTTGGCTGCTCAGAGACATTTAAAAGGGAAAAAAGCCTCTGATGATCGTGGGGCTCAGCTGGGCATGGGGGGCGGGGGCAGGGATTTTTGCTGCCCGCCGCCATCGCTATCTACTCGCCCGAGCCGGTCCGAACCGGGAGCATTTCACCCCTGCCCAAGACCCCAACATACCCCAGGCTATCTCCGACAGTGTCTCAGATGCTGTAAACTCGCCATTCGTTCTTTTTACAGTATTTTTTAATACATATCGGCGTATAACGCGCACATGCGATTTCCACATTATTTTCAAGATGAAAAAGTGTGTGTTATACGCTGATAAATACGGTACATCGTTTTTTTTGAGAGCAGCGTTAACATGCTGAACATGAAAGGAGTTCTGCCAGACTGGTGTTGTATATCCTGCTGCAGAAAAACATAGGGCAAGGGCTGACGTACCAGGATTTCAAGTTGTGCTCCACATGTGGTGCTAATCAATTTCCTAATGATATTATCTAAAGGAAATTAGCACCCACCCCTCTTCTAGAAAAATGAAATATTTTAGGAAATATTAAAAAGGCAGAATATTATATTTCCCTGGATGAGAAAAGGAGAAACATGTTTTAAAGATAAAGCAGCTCCCTGCAGCTCCCTGCCCCCCCACCCCACCTTTGTCAATGGGCCATTAAAGCCTGAGCCAGTCTATTCTACATAACAAAGATCTAGGAACTGCCCAAAGCCCTTTCATTACATCATCACTGAGCAAGGCTCAACCAAACGTGGATTCAAAACACAGCCTACAAAGTTACCCCTGAATGGCTCCATGGGAGTCTGACAACCAATCAGAATACAAGCTCAAATTCAAAAGCCCAGAGAGGGTATACAACAAAGGCACTCTCAGCATCCCTGCCCTTTTTTTCCTTCACCCAAGATCATCAAGGCATATAATCCTGTCCACTATTAAAATCAACTTTCCAAACAGTGTCTTTCTCCCCACTTGGAACTGAACCCAGAAGGATATTTCTTCCAACATATCCCTAGCAGATGCTTTCTGGTTTGTATCTTGGCAGTGAAAACAAACATGCAATCTAATTTGACGCCAAACATTTAGGGTTATTACAGTGAAGTATTGATTGCTCTCTCCAGTAATTTTTAACTTCCTCCTAGCATATATGAGGTTAAAAAAATATAATTGGAAACAAATATATTTTATTTGGGATTTTGTTTTACAGCATGCTCTCTTTTCCATTTGATGGTTTTAAATGTATGAATTACATTAGGGAAAGTTGCACATTCTCCTTATGTTTGTTTAATTAATACAGTTTATGTATTATAAGAATGGCAGGTTGAAATAGAGGACATTTGGAATCAAAATTGAATCCTAACAAACAAACTATTTCAAATATACAGACAAACAATTCTGTAAACTGAATGTAAAGACTTACAAGAATTCATTAGAAAAGGAAAAATGAAATGGAAAAGTAGGAAACAAAAGGCAATAACAAAGACACGTTAAAGACCTGTGAGGCTTACAAACAGAAAACAACTGAAATTTCTGAAACTATATTTATTGCTATTAGAGTAATGTAGCAGAAAACTGTCATTTGGTGCTGTCTATCAAACCAACTGCCAAATTAATTTATGCCTAGTATAATTAGGATGGAGTTATTTTTGAGTCTCTTTCTCATATTTCCCTGGACCCCTGGATTATGGAACCTTTTCTGTAATGGTTTTTGTCATCCCAATATTAGATACCTTGTTAGACATAACAAGGTCATGAAGCACCATGTTATTTCAAAGACAACAAATATAATGATTAAATTATCAATTTTTTTCAGTGTAACAGATGGCTATGAAAACAGCAAGAGAAATTTACATTAGAAAATCAATAATTTGGTCAATTAAAAAACTAGATAAGGTTTATGTGCTTCTGAGGAGACCTGGTAACTATTTTTTGTCTCTTCTGTATCCCAAACATAGCACAGTGTTTTCAAAAATAAGATGCAATGTATTTCCTTTGGCAGATCTACATGTCAGATTACCTGCTTTTATAGATTAGAGAAAATGCTGTCCGTGTTTAAATAATTTCATTATTGCCATAAATTCTGTGTTGACTCATTGTGATCATTTATATCAGGGATGTCAAACTGGCTGCCTGTGAGGCACTTGCAGGCCACGCCCACCCCGGCTCTGCAAAGGCAAAAAATGTCGTGATATGCCACGTGATGCAATCGAGTTTGACACCCGTGATTTATAT
This sequence comes from Pituophis catenifer annectens, assembly GCF_029215685.1. Lineage (NCBI taxonomy): Eukaryota > Metazoa > Chordata > Lepidosauria > Squamata > Colubridae > Pituophis > Pituophis catenifer. The sequence goes on along the minus strand of NW_027256884.1, from coordinate 49,740,000 downwards.
AGATCCTTTCCAGGATGAAACCAGCCCTTTAGCTCTTAAAATTATGTACTCTGTGCTACTGTAATCAAGTTTTTTTACCTTTCCTTTCCATTGATCATCCTCATTTCTTCATTGTTGGTTTTTTTTTTTTTTTTACTGCTGATAGTCGATGCTAAAAGATAGAAGCCACTCCCCACTTCAATATCTTCATTGTCAGCTTTAAAAGTAGTTGTTATTACTTTACCTTTGTAATATTTAATCATAGTCCCGTTCTTACACTGTGCTTAGTTCCATAGTAAAAGCATCCATATCATTTTTCAACTATCAAAGTAGTATTACTATTATAGGGCAAATTATTGTTTTTTTTTCCTCCAATTTTAAAACTACTCATATTCCAATCCATTTTCTATCAATATATATTCAGTATCCAAGTCGAATAAACAAGGAGAGGCTTGTCTCACTCCCCTGACAAACTGAGCCAGTTTGTTTCATTGTTTTGTATCATACTTTCACTTCTTGTCTTCTGAAGTTTTTACATGAGGACAATGTATTGTTCAGTTTCTATTTTCCTAATGACATTCCAGAGCTTCACGTGAGTCACATAATTAAATATCTTTCTATAGTAAATGAAGTACATGTCTTTTTTTTTTTGTAAAACCAAATTGAACAACTGGCATTTCTCTTTTCATCCAAGGCTTTGATCTGTGATGGATGGAGCCAAGCATTTTTGCTAGGATATGGTACAATAGAGCACATACTTTATTGTCAGTTATGTAGATTGATTTCTTCTTATGTTCTCCAGATTTACCGGCATAGTTTGGTTAGAATTTTAATATGTGTAATACAGATGAAATAGTATTCAGATTTTAACTACAAGGTTTATATTTTGGGTTCAATGCAATCAAAATAATGAAAAGATATATCACTGATACCTCTTACTATATTTATCAAAGACTTGTCTGGACATGATTATATATATGTATGTATGTATGTATATGCAAATGTATATGTATGTGTATATATATGTGTGTGTATATCAATTGTGAAATTCAGCCGGCTCTATCCAGTAGCGCCAGCGGCGGGAGGCTCAGCCCACCCGCCCGGACATAATCACGTCCTGTTTTTGACCCTCTGTGCATGCGCAGAAGGCTCTGCGCATGCGTGGAGGAGGCATTCACTTGTGAACTGGTAGCTCACATTTGCGAACCGGTAGCGAAGGTAAGTGAATACCACCCCTGATATGTGTGTGTGTGTGTGTGTGTGTGTAGATAGATAGATAGATAGATAGATAGATAGATAGATAGATAGATAGATATACCCTGTTTCCCCAAAAATAAGACATCCCCTGATAATAAGCCCAATCCGGCTTAAAATGCTATATATTTATTTACACACACAAAGCACTCAAGTTAAACATACTTTTCAAAATAATTCAATTTCATATAGAATCATATCAAAACCAACATGGAAAACACTTTTAAACTGAAAACAATATGAGAACAGCCAATATTCTAATTTACTTGCTGTGTCTTCCTGACTGCTTAAATACTACTGCAATCAACTATGGAGAATAAAGCAACTATTCAGTTTCCCAAATAGAAATATGGATTTTTAAAAGTATTAATAATTTTATGATCAATAATAATAATAATAATAATAATAATAATAATAATAATAATAATTTTATTTCTATACCGCCCTTCTCCCGAAGGACTCAGGGCGGTGTACAGCCAATTTAAAAACACAAGACACAACAATAATTAAAAATTAAAATAATTAAATAGATTTGGCCGATTTAAAACCCCCAAAATTAAAATACCCCAATTTAAAATTATTATATTGACAGCCCTGCCTGGCGGAACAACAGGGGCTTCAGTGAGCAGCGGAACACCCGGAGGTCAGAGATCTTACGTATTTCCGGGGGCAGTTCATTCCACAGGGCTGGGGCTCCCACAGAGAAGGCCTCCCCCTGGGTGTCGCCAGCCGACATAACTTGGCTGATGGCACCCTGAGGAGACCCTCTCTGTGGGAACGGACTGGTCGGTGGGAGGCTATTGGTGGCAGAAGACGGTCTCGAAGGTACCCGGGTCCTGTGCCATGGAGCGCTTTAAAGGTGGTAACCAACACCTTGAATCGCACCCGGAAGACCACTGGGAGCCAGTGCAGCTCGCGCAGGAGAGGTGTCACGTGGGCACAACGAGGTGCGCCCATAACCACCCGCGCGGCTGCATTCTGGACCAGCTGGAGCCTCTGAGTGCTCTTCAAGGGAAGCCCCATGTAGAGAGCATTGCAATAGTCCAGCCGGGAGGTGACAAGGGCATGAGTGACCGTGCGCAAGGCGTCCCGGTCCAGAAAGGGCTGCAACTGGCAGATCAGGCGAACCTGATAAAAGGCCCCCCTGGCCACGGCCGTCATATCTCTTCTAAAGACAGCCGTGCGTCCAGGAGGACACCCAGATTGCGAGCTCTCTCTGTGGGGGGCAAAGATAGTCAGCGATGGCACCTGCTGACTATATCGGGACGCCGGTAGCCACAGCCACTCGGTCTTGGAAGGGTTGAGTCTGAGCCTGTTCCTCCCCATCCAGACCCGCACGGCCTCCAGGCAGCGAGACATCACATCAAGGGCATCGTTGGGGTGGTCTGGAGTGGAGATGTACAGCTGAGTATCATCAGCGTACAGGTGACACTTCACCCCAAAACCACGGATGATCTCACCAAGCGGCTTCACATAAATGTTGAACAGAAGAGGCGAGAGGACCGACCCTTGTGGCACTCCCCATGCGAGATGCCTCGAGGTCGACCTCTGCCCCCCTGCCAACACGAACTGCGAGCGACTGGAGAGGAAGGAAGAGAACCACCGCAAAACGGTGCCCCCACTCCTAACCCCTTCAACCGCTGCAGCATGATACCATGGTCGATGGTATCAAAAGCCGCTGAGAGATCTAATAGGACTAGGACAGAGGAGCAACCCCTGTCCCGGGCCCTCCAGAGATCATCCACCAACGCGACCAATGCCGTTTCTGTGCTGTGCCCCTGCCTGAAGCCCGACTGGTACGGGTCTAGATAGATAGCTTCATCCAGGTGCCTGGGCAGTTGTCGTGCCACCACACTCTCAACAACCTTCGCCACAAAACGAAGGTTGGAGACCGGACGATAGTTAACTAATTCAGCCGGGTCCAGGGAAGGCTTCTTGAGGAGGGGCCTCACCACCGCCTCTTTCAAGGCAGCGGGAAAGGCACCCTCACTCAGAGAAGCACTTATAATCCCCTGGAGCCAGCCTCGTGTAACCTCCCGGGAGGCCAGTACCAACCAGGAGGGACACGGGTCCAATAAACATGTGGCGGTACTAATCCTACCCAGAACCCTGTCCACATCCTCGGGAGCCACAGGATCAAACTCCTCCCAGATAATATTCTCAAGACCTACCCTTGTCTCCTCCCCCGGACTCACCCAGTCGGAGTCCAAGCCTTCCCGAATCCGAGCGACTTTATCGTGCAGGAATTGCACAAAATCCTCAGCTCGACCCTGCAAGGGATCCTCCCGCACTCCCCCCCGAAGAAGGGAGTGGGTCACCCTAAACAGGGCGGCTGGGCGGTTCTCTGCAGATGCGATAAGAGCGGAAAAATGGTTAGATTTTGCCGCTTTTATCGCCACTAGGTAGGTCTTGATATAAGACCTCACCTGTGTCCGGTCGGAATCAGAATGACTAGTCCTCCAAATGCTCTCTAGGCGTCTTTTCCGATGCTTCATCTCTCTCAGCTCCTCAGAGAACCAAGGAGCCAATTGAGATCGGCATTGGGTCAGAGGCCGCAAAGGCACAACACGATCCAAAGCTCCGGCGGCCGCACTCTCCCAGGCGGCCACCAGCTCTTCAGTCGAGTCGTGTGTCAGAGTCTCAGGAAACGGCCCAAGCTCCGTCAGGAACCTTTCTGTATCCATCAGGCGCCTGGGACGGAACCATTTAGTCGGTTCCGTCTCCCTGCGGCAGGGGGAAGCGGTAGGAAAGTCCAAGTGAAGGAGCGAATGATCTGTCCATGACAAGGGTTTAATGTCTAAGTCCCCTCTACCAAGATCATTCAACCACTGACCAGAGATGAAAATCAAGTCCAGAGTGTGTCCTCCTATGTGAGTGGGGCCTTGAACTAACCGGGTCAGGTCCATCCTTAATCAAGGATTAAGGCAGTGTCAGGCATGATGTGTTGCCTAAATCTTTAATCCATTTATTAGTTTTTCAATTCATAATAGGTACTAACAATCTACAAATTACAAGTGTTCCCAAAGAGAAAATCTGTATATGACTGTACAGCAATGAGAAAATATATTTCCATTTAGTCTTTGTTTTCCAAGAACCATACACAATGTGCGATTTGATACACATACAAAGTAATCTGTTACAGCCGGATAAGGACCATGGTTCATCAGGCCTCTGCAGCTTCTGCTCTTTAAACTCATCAGGGTACCTAGCACATGAATCGACATAGAATTTCATGCATGCAAGAAGACCAGCCGGACAGTGTGCACATGTGGCTGCTCTTCTGGTTTTGGGCACACATGAGCCCATGTGCACGCGCTCCCGTTTTGGCATTCAGTGCTGAAATGTTCACCAACACTGGCCTATCCAGACCATAAAAAAAATCTTCTCATGAGAAGTTGGAATTAATTGATTGAACTTTTTTTATGGTAGTCCCACAAACTTGTTTCCCTGCACACAACGGCAAAAACGTGACAGAGCTGGAAATCAAGTACCGGTAGCAAAGAAAGGCTTGGAGGAAGCGAGGGCACCTGGGGTGGGGGGGCAGCTTTTCTGCCCAGAAAATCCTCGTTTTTTACGTCCAATGCTGAAAGGCAGAGAAAGAGCTCCTGGGAAGAAGCCAGTCGGTCCGGGAATTGAGAATACCCTTTCTCCCCCACCCCAACCCTCCCCACCTGCCACTCCCCTTGATAAAGGGGTTGGGTGGCTAAGTGAGGGGCAGGAAGCCCTGCCATGCCCAGCCCGGGGGGGGGGGGAGAAGAGACGGCAAGAGGAGCCCCATCTAGCTCCATGTACCCCAATGAAAGGCAAGAGCAGCCTGGCTGCTGCCCTTCTCTGACCTCTGGTGCTGGAAGCCAACTGACAGGCACACAATCAGTCGCTCATTCATCCCCCCCCTCTCCCCCTCACTGGCCGAGATCATCAGGCCAGATTCAGTGAGCTGAATGTGCTGCCACCACCAGGAAGGAGAATGTAAGAAATGGGCTCTCTCACAGTGCCTCCTCTCCCTCTTTTCCTCCCAGGCAGTGGCAGTGAGTCCGGCTCACTGAATCTGGCCTGCTGATCTTGGGCGGCAGTGACAGCGGCTCTGACCTGATCCTGGCCAGCAATGCTGTGGCCAAGAATGGGCCACATCGATCCCGCTTTATAGCTGTGCAGAGTCTGCACCAGCCACTGCTCAGAGCTCCAGCGCCGGTCCCCCTTCTCCCACTCCCAGGTCAACAGGTTGCTCAACTTGGGACTCATGGCCCGGTGCCGATCCCCATGTCGCCCACCCCGTGTGTTTGCTCAGTAGGGATTTGGGGACTAGTCGGGCTGGCTGAGTATGCATAAAACACGGAGCTGGAGACTGAGGGCTGGGGGGTGGCTTCAAGTGGGAGAGGACATGCTGTGAGGGAGCCCATTTCTTGCATTGGCCAAGCGGGGTTTGCCCACGCAGAGCCATGTGTGTGTGTGTGTGTGTGTGTGTGTGTGTGTGTGTGTGTGAGAGAGAGAGAGAGAGAGAGAGAGAGAGAAAGAGAGAGAGAGAGAGAGAGAGAGAGAGAGAGAGAGAGAGAGAGAGAAATGGCCGAGAGGAAACCCTTTCAAACAGCGTTGCCTGCAATTCTTGTTACTCCCCTCCGCCGTTTCTTTCTCTCTCGCTCTTTCATTCTTACACACACACACACACACAGAGAGAGACATTTGATTGCTTGAAAGGGACAGGCTGTACTTTGATTGTACCATAAGTACACCTTTTAAGCACACGCTTTCCACAATCTTGCCTGCTTTTTTGTCCTTTTCTCAAACAACACAGCCTGGTGGGGGGGGGGGAGCCGATTCTGATGGGCCGCATGGCTTTCTGCCTCATCATGGCAGCAGCCTGAGCAACACCTGAGCTCCAGACCTGGCAGAGTGCAAACTGTGCTCACTCCCTGCTCCATAGCCACAAGGTGAGCTGGGGAAGAGAGGAGCCCTTGGCTGCAAGGTTGCCTGGTGCCGTGGGCAGGGCTAGGGCTGGCAGGAGTGTGCCAGAAACATCTCCAGGCACTCAGAGAGACAGAACTCCCAGCCTTCGCTGGATTAGATAATCCGCTGGCCATGGTTAAGAGGCCCAGCAGTCATGAGGTGACCACACTCACCACCTCCTGCACCTCAAAAATAAATAAATAAATAAATAAATAAATAAATAAATAAATAAATAAAATAGGACCTTTCTGAAAATAAGCCCAAATTCTTATTTTCAAGCCTAAAAGAAAATAAGACCCGGATTTATTTCCGGGGAAACACAGTATATATCAATATGTGTACTACTATTTTCCCAATTTGTACTTTCTACTTTTTTCTTTTAATTTTTAATATACCATATTGACTATCCATCATCTCTTGCCCCTTTTAAAATTTCATCATTTATTGACTTTTTGGTAACTCTTTTATATTTCTCTCTTGGAATCTTATCTCTCTTTCTGACATTTTTATACAAACTGAATGTTATGTATATAGGTTTTGGCGGGAAGTTTGAATTAACTAACCATCAGCTGATTGGCTGACCACCACAGCTGCAAGGTATATAAGGGGAGCTGTTTCCCCAGGTCAGTTGCTGGGTTCTCACCCTACATTAAAGAGCTGTTGTCACTCACTGCCTGGCTTGCTGTGTCCTCATTCACCCAACTCAACATTGGCAATGAAGGTGGGATCTTGAGGCCAGAAGCCACGGAAAGAGCTGAAGCCACGAGCCGACAAGAGAACTGCAACCCTAAATCCAGCCAGGCGAGCGAGCGGAGTACCTGGAGAATCTACTGACAATATCTGCCTATGTACCACCAGCGCCTTTCAACCCAATGGAAGAAAAGTGGGGATCCTACATGTCCCGCTTCGAATGCTTCTTGGTGGCCAGCGATCTACAGAGGCTGCCCGATGTGCGAAAGAAAGCCCTGTTCCTGAACCATTGCGGACCCAAGATGTTCGACATGGCCGAAGCCCTGTCGGAACCGAACTCGGTCCACATCATCTCGTGGCAAATGCTCCAGACGCTGCTGAAGGACCACTACGCCCCGACGCCATTGAAATACATCCAGCGGTACGAGTTCCGGCAACGCATGCAGCAGGAGTGAGAATTGATCAGCGAGTACGTCACTGCCCTGTTTGCGCAAGGCTGCAAACCAGTGCGAGTACCGAGACTTAGATGAGATGCTCCTAGAGTGTCAGAGGTAATTAGCCCCATTACCTTCCTAGGGTAATTGCCTGGATCGTGGCATTCTCCTTGTGTATACTTTTGATAAAATAAGACCGGAATACATCTTCTAACAAACTCATATTTATTGTAAAGAAAATAAAACATCTAATTATCTAAAAATTTAATTATTACATTTTTGATAAAGTTCGTGCCAGCCACCTCTCTGTGGTCGGACTTCTTGACAAGAGAAGAAAGAAAAGTGTGAAGTGGAAAGAAAAGGAATGCGGATACACGTAGTTAGCTTACTGATAACAAAAGTTGGCAAGCTACAGAAAGTCTGACAGTCCAGAAATAATGAGCTCTGCTGGTAAATACAAAAATGCAGTGACATAGAGCAACTAATCTGCGGAGTGAGAGATATTCGCTTGTAGAGGAGGTTGCTCGCAAAGACGAATCTAACATTGAACATCACACTAGATGAGGCAAGGGCTCAAGAATCTTCTACCAAAGCAGCCGAGAGACTACAGGGGTAGTGTCAGAGGTAATTAGCCCCATTACCTTCCTGGGGTAATTGCCTGGATCGTGGCATTCTCCTTGTGTATACTTTTGATAAAATAAGACCGGAATACATCTTCTAATAAACTCATATTTATTATAAAGAAAATAAAACATCTAATTTGTCAGCGTTTCGACGCTGGCATAGAGAACAGAGAGAGAGAGAGAGAGAGAGAGAGAGAGAGAGAGAGAGAGAGAGAGAGAGAGAGAGAGAGAGAGAGAGAGAGAGAGATAAGCTCTGAACTTTTGCCTGATAAATCCCTGTCGAATTGTCGTGGAAATGAAGGGGGGAGACATTCCTGGGAAATGACGAGACAAGGAGTCTGAAGAATGACTTGGAAGATAGCCAATGAGAAGCAGAGATTTGGGGATCGGAAAGGGAGGGATTGGGGGGCAAAAGGTCAGTCTTGTCCGCATTGAGTCATGATCCGGTGGCTGTGCTCAATTAAAGAAAAGATTTCCTTAAAGATTGGCAGTTTGGAAATTCATTTTATTTTGAGATAGCATCGAAGTCTGACATAATTATCTAAAAATTTAATTATTACATTTTTGATAAAGTTCGTGCTGGCCACCTCTCTGTGGTCGGACTTCTTGGCAAGAGAAGAAAAAAAAAGTGTGAAGTGGAAAGAAAAGGAATGCGGATACACGTAGTTAACTTACTGATAACAAAAGTTGGCAAGCTACGGAAAGTCTGACAGTCCAGAAATAATGAGCTCTGCTGGTAAATACAAAAATGCAGTGACAACCCCTTCTTTTGCCAGTTGAGCGAATATCAAGTACATCATCAAATAAGGCACATCTTCTTACGCAGATACTCGTGTTGAGCTGCTGGAAGCGGTTTGTTGAGCATATCTGCAATCTGATCATGTGTAGATACATACTGCATTTTAACAAAACCTTTTTTCACTAATTGTTTTATGTTTTGATAACGAATGTCAATGTGTCTGGACCTAGAACCTGTGAAATGTGATTCAGAAATATAAACTACCAATTCATTGTCTTTCATCACTGTGATCAGTCGGATCAGGTGTGTCCAGATATCTGTGACCAAAACATCAAACCAAGTTAGAGAATTACATGCATCTGAAACACAAGCATATTCAGCTTCAGTAGATGAACAAGAAACAAAATTCTGTTTACGCACTTGCCAATAAACAGGACATCCATTTAAGAACATCATATAACCTGAAGTATTGCTTAACGCATTGTAAGCCGCCCTGAGTCTCCGGAGAAGGGCGGCATATAAATCAAATTAAAAAAAAAAAAGTACTTTTACGTGATTTGTTATCACTTGCCCAATCAGAATCTGCATAACAACTTAATTCTGCATAATCAATATGTGTTGGTTCTAACAATAACTTCATTGTTTAGTGTGCTTTAGGTATCTCAATAATTTCTTAACACATGTCCAATGAAACTGTTTTGCCTTACCTACGTGTCGAGACAAGAGATTAACACTAAGTGCAAAGTCGGATCTGGTCCAACTACTAATGTATAACAGTGACCCAATAACTGAACGATAAAGTGTTTGATCCTCGAACTCAGGACTTGCTTCTTGTGTCAAGTTATGAAAATCTGTTTGCATGGGTGTCTTTGTTGCGTTAGCATCTTTCATGTTGCAATGATGCAAAATTTGTTCAATTTTATCTTCTTGTGAAAGACTAAACCCCTTCTGTGTCTTTTCAATCTGAACACTTAAATAAGTGCTAATATGACCTAATGATTTCAATGTGAAGTATCTCTGCAAAGCTTTGGCAAAAATTTCACTCATTTGCTTATTTGGACCAATATAAACAATATCATCAACATAAACAAGAACTATCTCATATGCATTGTTAGATCTTTTTGTGAACACGCACTCATCAGTTTCAGACTTAATAAAGCCCATTGAATTTAGTTCGTCAGTAAGACATAAGTACCACATTAAACCAGACTGTTTCAGACAATAAAGACTTTTGTTTAGAAACCAGGTATCCCCTTCTTGCTGTCGGAATCCTGGAGGACCTCTCACGTAGATCTCTTCATCTAGGTCTGCATGCAGATAAGCCATGTCAACATCGAACTGGAAAACTTCTAAACCAAGAATAGTTGCAGTTGCTAAAGCAATTTTTACACTTTCAGTTCGAACTGTCGGTGAATAGGTATTTGTGTAGTCCTCAGGATAACGTTGAGCAAAACCCTGAGCTACAAGTCTGGCCTTGTACAATGACTCACCATTTGGCTTCTTTTTGATTCTGTAGACCCATCGAGTGCCAATGACCTTTTTGTTTGCTGGAGGTTTTGCAGTTGTAAACACTTTAAGTTTCTTTAGACTATCCATTTCAACCTGCATTGCCTCATACCATTTATCTTGCTCTGAATCAGGAAGATGTTTGATTTGCGTGAACGTATCAGGTGGAAGTGTAACATTGCAAATCAAAGGCAAGGGTGCTTTTGTCAGTTGCCAAGAATATCATTGTGGAGGGATTCCTTTTGTGGCCCTCTTGGAACGTCTCGGAACAACTGTCCAGTCTTCTTCTGCTTCATCCTCGTCCTCACATTCGTCACTAGCGTCAGCATCTGCGGCTTGTGAAGACAGAACATCAGGTTGAGAAGAACTAGTGGAATCTTGATCATCAATCTGTGCAGCATCAGCAGTATCATTTCTAGGAAAATAAACTCCAGGATCATTGGAATGAATCCTGGACCAGTCAATATCTTCCTCAAAATTAGCAGATTGGGAAGTCACTATTACACGTTTAGAGTCAATAAATTTATTCCATTTTGAATTGTCATCAATGCCCATAAATCTCAGTCTCTTTGCTGTTGAACTTCCTTTCCTTCTTTGAGCTAAGGGAATGTTCACCATAGCGTATGAACCAAAAATATGGATGTTTTTGAGATCGGGCTTGTAGCCATACAACATGAAGAAAGGAGTCTGATTTATTACACTGCTCCAAGTACGGTTGACAATGTAATTTGCATATTTGATAGCTTCACCCCAGTATGGGTTACTAAGGTTGGCGTCTTCTAGGAGACAATGCATCATGGTTTGCAGGACCCCTTGTCTTCTCTCTACGACTCCATTATGAGCCGGTGTGTGCGGGGCCGAAGTGTGATGAATTCCATTCTTACGCATCCAGTCCTGGAAATGCTGAGACATGAACTCGGCACCACGGTCACTCTGGATTCTGGCGATGTGAACTTGGTGTTGGGTAGAAACAAGAGCAGCAAAGTCTTTAAAGATCTGAAAGGTCTCAGATTTTTCTTTCATAGGATATACATATCCATATCTAGAGTAATTATCAACAATTGTTAGAAAATATTTTCTACCACCAATTGTTGGCGGAAATGGACCAACTATGCCAGTATGTAACAAATCAAAAATGTGTGTTGACAGGCGTGTAGCGCGTTTGGGAATGGCTGCTGCTTTGGATTTGGCCTTTTTGCAGACAGCACAATCCAGAAACACCTTACACCCCTTTATATCCAAACCTTTTGCGAACTCCGGCATCTTCCTAAGAACATGGAAACTGGCATGCCCCAATCTTCTATGCCACTTATGGATACACCTGGAATGCAAAGGTTTACCAGTTAGTGAATTCTCAACATTAACAGTTTTATGAGGAACCTCAGGCTTGCTCTGAGCAACCTGTTTCCCAATTTTCTTTTTGTTGGCTTTAGGAGCCTTTGAAGCAGCAACAGGATCTCTCTCTGGAACATCTCTCTCTGGGCCGGTACTCCCATTGAAAAAGAATGAAGTTCACGTAGTTCAGGTTCAGGCTCGTGCATGTCTGTGAAAAGTTCCTTTCTGTAGGTAACATGCAATGCTGCACCACTGTCCAAAGTCCACAGAAGTCGTCTGTCGTACTCTGGTTGAGGTTGTGGATCATTGGTTAAAGCCAATGTGGCGAGTGGAGCTTATGGATCACGCCTGGGACCACGACGACCTTGTCTTCCGCCTTTGCCTCTGGAGTCTCTTCCTCTGGGCTGGTATGTGACGGGAGCTGGAACTCGTTGAGGACAATCCCGGGTGGCATGTCCCACACGATTACAGATGTAGCATCTTGGCATCCTTGGAGCATAGGTCCTTCCTCCGAAGGGGCGCCTAGCTGGATCTCTTGATGTGGGTGGTCCTCTCAAGTGTGGCATGGCTAACATGAGTGCTTCTTCAATTAAAAGTCTGCATACATTGTCCACTGTGCGTTGAGCAATAGGGACTAGATTAATCTTTGTAATGGCATCTTTCCATTCATAATTCAATGAGTTAATAATAATGCTGATCATTTGAATATCATCAATATTATAGCCTCTTTCTCTCAATTCTCTTCTCAGTCCTTTCAGTTTGGTCAAATGTCCTCCAATTTGTTCACCAGGTTTCAATCTTGAACCATGGAACTTAGACATGAGCAAACATGAAGACTCAATTGAAACAGGCCTGTAGCAATTTTCCAATTGGACCCAAATTTGTTGGGCTGTTGCATCAGGCGGAAATGTAACCTGTAGTTCAGTATCCATGGACATCAATAATGTTGTGCAAGCTTTAGTTTCTAAGTCTCTTATTTCAGGTGTCCATGGTTGGGCAGGAGGATTAAAAACCATACAGTGGGTACCTTCTCTACGTAGCAAAAGTCCAACCTCACTGACCCAGGCCTTGTAATTCTGCCCTGACATCTTTAATTTTGACTCACCAGCCAGTGGAGCAACAGAAGGTGCCTGTTGAGGAATGTGCATTTGAGGTGCTGGCTGTGGAAGTAAAGGCACTTGTTGCGCTGGAGGTGGACCAGGAGCTGGCCCTGGTTGTACAGCTGGAGGCACCTGTGCATGCATTTGTGGTTGAGGCTGTTGCATTTGAGCTGCAATATTAACATGGCCTGCTGGAGATGCAGTCATTTGCCTTTGCTGCATTACGCGTTGTTGTGTTCCATCTAAAAAGACACCAGCACCACCAGGGGGTGCTGGAGATTGAGCCTGTGGAGACACTTGTGGCATTGCAGCCTGAATCTCTGAGTGAGTTAAAGACATCTCTAATAGAGTCTTCTGCAATAATTGTAATTGCTCTCTCAAATTGTGATGCATTTCAGCTTTCTCTAGTAAATTACTTTCGCCAGCAGATGGTGCTGCAACTTTAGTTTCAGGCAGCTCAGCTCTTTCTGCATACTTGGCATTTGTAATTTGAAAAGGCAAATGTGACATGTGCACAGCTCTCTGTTCTGATTGGCCTGACACAAAATCCACCAGGGGGTGTGTCTTTGGCTCCGAGGGAGAAGAAGGCAAAATGGCGTTTTTAGAGATTTTGAAAACATTAGACTCTCTCTTATCTTGCTCAAACATAGATAAAGCCATTTTTGCCTGGGATAGCTCCTGTTCATAAAACTTTATATGGTTATGATAGGCTTTTATAGTTTGCTCATCCAGGGTGAGCTGAGAGCTTCGAGGAGAATAATGAATTGTTTCTGTCTCTGCGTGGGGGTGAAAATGCTCAGCAGTTTGTAGAAACTTTGGCTTTGCACCAAGCATTTCAAAATCGGGTTCTGGGAGGACAGTTTGAGAGCATGCATAATTGGAAGGGGGCGTTACTGACCTCAGTCGTAATGTTTCGCCTTTATCTTCCTTCTGAACCCTTTGTAAGAGCATTTCATCCATTTCTTCTCCTCCCATGGCTCTCTCTAGCCGGGTGGCTGAAGCGAGTGGCCGGAAACTTGAAAACGTCCTTTCTGCCTCTTCTTCGTAGAAGAGGTTGAAATCATTAATAGGGAATGCTCTGAGTTTCATTTTGCCCTTTTTCTTCTTGCTCGGCATATTAGCAGATAATTAATCAGCGTTCCGCAGTCGCAAAAAATAATCATCTGGCTAAACTAGCCTAGAGGTCTAATTATCAAAATAACGAGCAAGGAAAAGCCATAAATCAACCATCTCCTGCTATCAGTGTCAGAGGTAATTAGCCCCATTACCTTCCTGGGGTAATTGCCTGGATCGTGGCATTCTCCTTGTGTATACTTTTGATAAAATAACAAACAAACTCATATTTATTGTAAAGAAAATAAAACATCTAATTATCTAAAAATTTAATTATTACATTTTTGATAAAGTTTGTGCCGGCCACCTCTCTGTGGTCGGACTTCTTGGCAAGAGAAGAAAGAAAAGTGTAAATACAAAAATGCAGTGACATAGAGCAACTAATCTGCGGAGTGAGAGATATTTGCTTGCAGAGGTTGCTCGCAAAGACGAATCTAACATTGAACATCGCACTAGATGAGGCAAGGGTTCAAGAATCTTCTACCAAAGCAGCCGAGAGACTACAGGGGACAACACAGGTCAGAATGGCACAGAGGTCAGCGCCGGTTCATCAAGAGACCGTATGCACTGAGAGCGAGGAGGAGTCAAGAAGTTCCACGAGTACGTGTTCGGCAGAGACTTCGACCTCGTCACGGACCATTGCCCCCTTCTGGGGCTCATAGCAGGGGACTGACCCACCCCGGCAGCCCTGTCTCCCAGGATGACACGCTGGGCCATCTTCCTGGCAGCATACTCCTATCGCCTGGTACATCGACCAGGGGTGAGCATGGGCAACACCGATGCCCTCCGCCGTTGCCCATTACCGGACAGGATAGAAGACCCCCAGAAGTCCCAGTGCTGCTGATTGACATCTTGGACTCGGGACCCATCACTTCAGCAGAGGTGGCGAGGGCTTCAACCAAAGACCACGTGCTTCGGAAATTCACGAGTTGGGTCATGAGGGGGTGGCCGGAAAAGACTGAGGGCGGGGAATTCAAACACTTCACTAACAAAAGAGGCGAGCTGACAATGCAAGGGGGTTGTCTATTGTGGGGCGATCGGGTCATTGTTCCCTTGGGCCTAAGGAAAAAAGTGTTGAATCTGTTGCATGAGGGTCACCCCGGGATCGTAAGGATGAAGAGGTTAGCTAGGAGCTATGTTTGGTGGCCCCTAATGGATAAGGACATCACTGAGTGGGTGGGGAAGTGCCAGCCCTGCCAAGAGTCTAGGCCAGACCCCCCTACAGCACCGGTAAGGGAATGGGAGCAGCCTCAGGGTCCCTGGTCCAGGATTCATATAGATTTTGCTGGCCCATTCCATGGGCAGGTATTTACGCTTTCTCTCTCTCTTTTTCCCCATTTACCCCCCCTAACCCTCCCTATCCCCCCCCTAAACCCTCCCATCCCCCCAGGACTTCCACAAAATATAATCCATATCAAAATCACATTTTATAAGACTTGAACCCCTCCACCCCGTATATTTACCACATCTTCACAAAGTTCAATTATTCTATCCCTATATAATACTTTCAATTAAAAGCTATCTGATATTTCCTAGTTTGATATTTATTCTGCACATAATCAATCCACTTTTTCCACTCCCATGCATAAGTCTCTTGTGTTCCATCTTTTAAATATGCTGAAATCTTCGCCATCTCTGCAAAGCTAGCCATCTTCAAAGTCCATTCTTCAATAGTTGGCATGGCTTCATTATTCCAATATTGACCTATCAGTAATCTCGCTGCTGTAATCATATACAATATCAACTTTACTTCACCCAGTGTAAAACCCTTAACTATGCCCAATAAAAACAATTGTGGGGAAAACTGATTTTTTTTCTTCAAAACATTCTGCATAACCCACCAAATTTTTATCCAAAAAGCCTTCACTTTCTTACAAGTCCACCACATATGATAATATGTGGCATCTAGGCAATCACATCTCCAGCATTTTGGTTGAACATTAGGGCACATACACGATAATTTCTTAGGATCTAAATGCCATCTATAAAACATTTTATAAAAATTTTCCCTCAAATTCTGCGACTGTGTAAATTTAACATTCTGAACCCATATTTTTTCCCATGTTTCCAACATCACTGGTTCTGCAAAATTTTGTGCCCACTTTATCATGCAATCTTTAACCAATTCATTTTCTGAATCTTTCTAACAAAACATTATAAACCCTTTTAATATGCATTGGACCTTTCTCTTTTATATGTCTAACCAATTCTTCCTCATGCATCATTATACCAGTTTTTTGGTCCTCTTTCCATCTCAATTGAAGTTGATTATACTGTAACCAGATTAAATTAATCCCTTCTTCCAACAGCGTCTCTAAAGTCTTCAATTGCCATCTGCCCGCATCTGTAAAAAGAACTTCTTTATATAACCCCCCCCCCGAGTGACATTATATTTATATTCCACATGATATGACCAAGATCTAGCCATAACGGTATTTTGTAATCCCATTTGAGTCGGTGCTTCTTCCAAACTCTCATCAAAGAGTTTCTAAATATATGGCTTTTGAATACTTTATCCACTTTGTTGTCATAAAATAAGTAAGCATGCCAACCAAATTCAAGATCAAAACTTTCTATATTCAATATTCCAGTCTTTTTCCTTCCAAACCAATCACTTGCTTGTGTCAGAGCTGCTGCTTCATAATATAATTGTAGGTTTGGAAGTTTAAGTCCTCCCCTTTCTGGAGCATCTTGCATAATTTTCAGTTTAACTCTCGGCTTTTTCTCATTCCAAACAAACTTATTCACTCCTCTTTGCCATTCTCTCAGTTGTTTATCACTTTTAAGCACCGGAATCATTTGAAACAAAAAAAAAGAAATCTTGGCAAAACGTTCATCTCAACTGCTGCTATTCTTCCAAGTAGAGACAGCTGCAGTTTTTTCCAGGTCTCCATATCTTTCTGTACCTCTCGCCACAACATCTCATAATTATTTTGAAACAGTTTCATATTTGATTCTGCAACCTGAACTCCTAGATATTTAACCTTTGGTACTATCTCAAAACCTGCCTTGCTTTCAAGTTCCTGTTTTCGATCTTGTGTCATATTTTTAACTATCATCTTAGTTTTTTTCTGGTTCAGTCTAAATCCTGATACCATACCATATTGTTCTATAATGTCTTTCATCTGGATTATTGATTCCATCGGCTGTGTTAGGGTAACAACCAGATCATCTGCAAATGCCCTTATTCTGTAATCCTCTTGCCTTATCACTATTCCTTTCAAGGTGCTGTATTCAAGGTATTGTATTCAACAAGACTTCTAATGTTAAAATAAATAACAATGGGGATAACGGACAACCTTGTCTTGTTCCTTTTTCAATATTAAAATCTGTTGTTAAACTTCCATTAATAATAATCTGTGCCTTTTGTTCTTGATAAATTGCTGAAACCGCCTGTATAAATTGATCCCCAAAGTTCATCTTTCTTAAAGTCTTTAATAGAAAGTTCCAATCCACTCTATCAAAGACCTTCTCCGCATCCAAAAAACCCAGCACTGCAGGGATCTGTTTATTCTTCTCAAGATATTCCAGTAAATCTGTAACTTGCCTTACATTATCCTTCATGTATCTGCCTTCTATGAATCCCGCTTGATCACAATGAATCACCTCTTGAATAACTGGCATCAACCTGTTGGCTAATACTTTTGCAAATATTTTATAATCATTATTCAGAAGAGATATTGGTCTAAAATTCTCAGGTTTTTTAGGACCTGCTTGCTCTTTCGGGATCAATGAGATATAAGCTGTTTTCCATGATGGGGGTATTTTACCCCCTTGTTGTATGCTGCAAAATAGATCTTTAAGATGTTCAATCATTTCTGCTTGTAGAGTTTTATAGTACACCGCAGTTAAACCATCCGTCCCTGGTGCTTTAGCTGTTTTCAATTGTTTAATTGCGGCAATAATCTCCTCAGCTGTTATAGGATAATGCATTCTCTCCTTTTGTTGACTAGAAATTTTTGTAACTCTACTATTTTCTAAATATTTCTCTATAAGTCCATTCTGTGTATCATCTTTGGCATATAGTTTTGTGTAATAATCTGCAAAAACTTCTTTAATTAATTTTTGTTGAGAAATTTCCTTCCCTCCACTATCAATACAGTCAATAACCCGTGTACTCTGCCTCTTCCTTAGTGTGTAAGCCAACCATCTGCCCGGTTTATTAGCGTTACAAAATGTGTTATGTTTCGCAAATTGTAAATTTGTTGCTGTTTGTTCCGCCATAAGCATTTGAAATTGATCTTTCAGAAGTTTTATAGCTCCTCGTATTCTTTCATCTGTTGGGTTTTTTATAAGTAGCTGTTCTTTATTCTTTATTTCTGCTTCCATTTCAAATCTTTTCTTTTGTCGATTTAGTTTGTGTCTAGAGTTCATATGAATGAGTACCCCTCTGATATATGCTTTACTCGCATCCCACACAATTTCAATAAGGATACCCTTATTCAAGTTCATTTCAAAAAATTCTTTCATCTGCTTTTTAAGTTCTATTATATTCTTTTCATATCTAAACAAATTTTCATTTACTCTCCATGATCTTCTCTCACTCTTTCCCATCTCAATTTCTATCCATACCGGGCTATGGTCAGTTAAAGTCCTTGGAAAAATCTTTGTTCTTTTCGTTTTTACAAGTAAGTCTACTGATAGTAAGATAAAGTCAATCCTAGAAAAGGATCTGTGTCTGTCTGAAAAAAAAGTAAAATCCAAATCTTTTGGGTTATGTATTCTCCAAATATCTTTTAATTTCAAATCTTCTTTCATATCAAAAAAGGTCTGTGGTAATCTAATCCTTGACTTTGCCAAACTCTTTTTATCTATTTTAGAATCAATTACTCCGTTCCAATCTCCCATAATTAGAATAGATCTATAGTCCCATTGCAGTATTTTAAAATGCAAAGTTTTATAGAAATTTTCTTGTTGTTGATTAGAAGCATAAATTCCAATCACCAAAATTGGGCCATTTGCTGTGTAAAGTTCAATTGCTATAAACCTGCCACAGTCATCTGCTTCTATAATTTTAACTGACAGTCTTTTATTTATATAAATAACCACACCATTCTTTTTTTCCAAATTCGAGGCTATAAAATGTACTCCTAATCTTGAATTTATCAAATATTTTTGATCTTGTATTCTGACATGAGTTTCTTGTAAGCAAATTATATCATTATTAAATTGTCTCAAATAGTTAAATAGTTTCTTCCTTTTCTGTGGTGAGTTTAATCCATTCACGTTCCAAGATAAAAACTTAATTGTCATTTACAGTTTTTTGAAGCGACAAGAACACATGCCGAAGATCTTCCGAGTCGGTAGTCTTCGGCTTTGCTCCCCCCATGGCTTCACATTCTTGTATATTGCCCTTGGCTCCTTTCTTATATTGCTGTGGCTTGGACCTTTCCTGTTGTTGTCTTTCTTTAATTTGCTTAGAAACTGCTCGAGTTATACGCTGACCTTTAGCTTCACACATCCGGGCTAGGTCCAAAGCCACTTCTCTTGTGGTCTTAGGTGGTTCATTTGTAATTTCCGAAGGAAAATCTAGCAGGGGCGCATCCAGAAATCCTCCTGTAGCTCCCTGCATTTCCATTGCCTCCAATTCCAGCTGCTTAGACTGCTCTTCCTTCTCTTGCTGAGATTGCTTCTCCTTATCACTCTCCTTTATCTCCAACACAGAAGATGTACGTGGGAATGGTGAACTCTCTTTAAAGACATTAGAGTAGAATTCTTCCGCCTTCTCAACAGTATTCAATCGATATCTTTCTCCCTTATACCTCAAAATTATGCCGGTTGGAGCATACCACCTAAATGGAATTTGTTGTTTTTTTAATTCATTCACTAAAAATCCAAAGTCCTTTCTATCTTTTAACATCTTAGGTGGTAGCTCTTTATAAACTCCAATCTCCTTTCCCTCCACTTGCACAGAAGACAGAAAGGACTTTTGTAAAATATCATTTCTCATTTTTCTATCTGTGAAATATATCACCACATCTCTAGGCAATTGTCTTTGTCTGGCCACCCAAGAATTCACTCTGTACACTTTGTCCATTTTGCAAAAAATCTCTTCAGAACTAATCTTTAACAGCACAGCTAAAGCATCAGCATAGATCTTTCTCAGGTCTTGCCTATCATTCTCTTGTAAGCCTCTCAGCCTTATAGCAAATTCCATAGACCTGAACTGCATCATTGTAATTTCATTTTCAAGTCTTTGCATCTTATTGTCAGCATCAAAGATTTTATAATCAGTCTCCTTCATTTTGACATCCATTTCTGATCTAAGTTCCTCCACTTTATTATCAGTTTTAATAATTACTTCTGATAATCCAGTCACCACTGTCATTAATTTTTGGGTCACCTTGTCATATTTTTCTTGCACCACCTCTTTGATTTCTTTAATCTCCTGCTTAATTTCCTGTTGTGACTTTTTAAGTTTCTCATCCAAATTTTCATCTTGCCTCATCAATGCCTGAGCAATAAAATCCTTTAAACTTTCAAGATCAATCTCTTTTTTCTGGCTTTGCTGGCTGGGAGGCTGCTGTTCAGGTTTGCGTGTGGGGGATCCCTCCCCTGCCGCCTTCATATCCTGTTTAGTCTGCTTAGAAGCCATCCTGCCACGTAGTCTAGCTTTTTCAAAAAAGGAAATCCTTTTTCCCTTTCCTCCACCACAAAGTCCTCTGAAGAATTCCCCCAGGTTTAGTCAAATTAGAGATAAAATTGAAGCAAAATCAGACTTGTCTTAAAAAAGATTCCCTTTTCTTTCACTTGTTACAGGCAATGCTACTTTGTAGCTAGTTGAAATAGCTATTCAAATCCACTTTCGCTTTCAGCTCTCGTTAACGCTGAAGCTGGGCGCCATTTTCAGGAGACTTTCACTCTGTTGTTTTTAAAAGTTAGTTACAGGGCTAGTAAATACTTGCGGTTTCGTGGTTCAAGTTCTTATTCCACCCTGTTTGATTGGATTTGCTTTGCTCTCAGTAAAAGAAGGTTGGTCCTGCCACCTTGCTCTACAATGTGTAGACTCGTCCTCGCTGTCCGGAGTCTCGGCGCGCTGAATAGGGAGCCGCACCTGTTTCCTCCCCAGAAGCAAAAGGGTGCTATCTGGGGGCTCACAGGGGCTCTTCCTGCCTCGCGCCGACTCTTTTCATGGTTCCTTTTGGATTCGGAAATTTCCGAGCCGCTTCTCTTGTTTGAAGCAGCTCTAACAGGCAGCTGGGCTGGAGGTCAAAGAAAAGGACCGTCTTTCGGCGACAGGAACCAAACCGGAAGTCTCGTGGACGCTTTCTCAAAGTGGCTGGAGATTAGATTTATGAAAGCCACTACCACCGACGCAGTCATTAGGGAGCTAAGGCAGTTGTTTGCCACTGATGGCCTACTGGACACCTTGGTTTTAGACAATGGGCCCCAGTTAATGGCCACACAGTTTGAGGGGTACTTAACGGAGTTGGGGATCAGGCACGTACTCTCCGCCCCATTTCATCCGGCTATCAATGGATTGGCGGAGAGATTTGTGAGAACAGCTAAGGAAGCCATCTCACACCTAGGCCCCGGGGACTGGCAGGAAAGAATAGACAGATTCTTAACGGCCCAACACGCCATACCATGCACCATCGGCCGAAGCCCGGCGCAGCTTCTAATAGGGAGAAAGCTCTGAGGAGTCCTGGACAGGCTACACCCCAGCTATTCCCCTGACAACTTCAGAGGGACAGATAGGAAGCTTAGAGAGTTCACAATAGGGACGCCGGTATACGCAAGAAATTACGGGAATGGGCCCCTCTGGGAGACCGGAACAATTACGGAGGTAACCGGGCCCAAGTCTTATAGGGTAGACATGGGAGATGGGAGGATTTGGCGCCAGCACATTAATCAGTTACGTAAGCGTTTAACCGCCGACACAGAAGACATCTTTGACAAACCACTCCCTAACTACCAACAGAACTCCAGAGCTAACTCAAGCCCGAGTCAAGGGAAGACTTAGCTGTCGGCCCCAAGATCCAGCGCTGCCCCATCACGGAAGATCGATCAGCCAAAGAAGTCGCCACCCACAACGAATTCTCGGAGGTTCCATTGGCAGAGCAGGGAGAAACAGGGAGTTCCTCCGACCCGCTCGACGTCACACCTCCGACTGAACTGCGCAGGTCAACTAGGGTGCACCCTGGTCACCTGCGGGACTACGTATGCTAATGTCCACCCCAAGTGACTCCTGGGAAGGGAGGAGTGTTATGTATATAGGTTTTGGTGGGAAGTTTGAATTAACTAGCCATCAGCTGATTGGCTGACCACCACAGCTGCAAGGGGAGCTGTTTCCCCAGGTCAGTTGCTGGGTTCTCACCCTACATTAAAGAGCTGTTGTCACTCACTGCCTGGCTTGCTGTGTCCTCATTCACCCAATTTAACACTGAATATTCCCTCTGTTTTACCCGTCTCCTTCTGCTGCATCATTTGAATACCCATCCATAATCCTTTCATTATTCTGGGGAGTTCTTTCTTTTTTCTTCTTTGTTCTACTGTAAACTCTTAAAGGATTATCTATTTGATTCATAATACTTTTTGTTACTATCTCTTCAATGTCTTTATCTTCTTGTAACTTAGTTTGATTTGTCTCCTCCATCACTCCTTCTGGTTTCTCCCGTTTTCTGAATATTGTGTTCATTCCCCCCCCCATTTGTTGAGGATCTTCTACACTCCCATCCTTATCTTTAAACAATATCATTATCTCCTTATGATTCTTTTGTCACAGTATTTATGAAGATAAACACTTTTAAGTATCAATAACATTTCTTCATACACCTTTATTGTCCCATTTAGTCATTTTGTAATAGTTTAATATATTAAGAATCCAATGTCCCAATATCTAAAAACTCAAAAGAAGCCATTCATTAATAAGATTTAGTCAATCCCAGAATTATTTATTTATTTATTTATTATTATATTTCTATACCGCCTTTCTCCCGTAGGACTCAAGGCGGTGTACAGTCAAGAAAAATATAGACACACAAACATCATAAAATTGCTAATTAAAATTGTTACTTAGTTTGGTCAATTAAATAAAACCCAGAATTAGATAACATTTAAAAAATCATTTGCATGTTTGTATGTTTAGCCCTGCCTGTTGGAACATCAGGGTCTTGAGGGCACGGCGGAAAGCACGGAGATCAGGGATATTCCGTATCTCCGGGGGCAGTTCATTCCAAAGGGTTGGAGCCCCCACAGAGAAGGCCCTCCCCCTGGGAGTCGCCAGTCGACATAATTTGACTGACGGTACCCTGAGTAGTCCCTCCCTGTGAGAACGAACTGGTCGGTGGGAGGCTATTGTTGGCAAAAGACGGTCTCGTAGGTACCCAGGTCCTAAGCCATGGAGCGCTTTAAAGGTGATAACTAACACCTTGAATCGCACCCGGAAGACCACCGGGAGCCAGTGCAGCTCGTGTAGGAGAGGTGTTACATGGGCGTAATGAGCTGCGCCCATAATCACCCGCGCGGCTACGTTCTGGACCAGTTGGAGCCTCCGGGTGCTTTTCAAGGGGAGCCCCATGTAGAGAGCATTACAGTAGTCCATACGGGAGGTAACTAGGGCATGAGTGACCGTGCGCAAGGCGTCCCGATCCAGAAAGGGACGCAACTGGCGGATCAGGCGAACCTGATAAAAGGCACCCCTGGCCACGGCCGTCAAATGATCTTCTAAAGATAACCGTGAATCCAGGAGGACACCCAAGTTGCGGGCCCTCTCTGTGGGGAGCAAGATCTCATCCCCTATTGTCAGTGATGGTACCAGCTGACTATACCGGGACGCCGGAAGCCACAGCCACTCGGTCTTGGAGGGGTTGAGTCTGAGCTTGTTTCTCCCCATCCAGATCCGCACGGCCTCCAGGCAACGGGACATCACAGCAAGGGCATCATTGGGGTGGTCTGGGGTGGAGATGTATAGCTGTGTGTCATCAGCATACTGATGAACACTCACCCCAAAACCACGGATGATCTCACCTAGCGGTTTTACATAAATGTTGAACAGAAGGGGTGAGAGGACTGACCCTTGTGGGACCCCACAAATAAGGTGCCTCGAGGTCGACCTCTGCCCCTCTGCCAACACAAACTGCGAACGGTCAGAGAGGAAGGAGGAGAACCACCGAAGAACAGTGCCCCCTATTCCTAACCCCTCCAGCCGGTGCAGTAAGATACCATGGTCGATGGTATCAAAAGCCGCTGAGAGATCTAATAGGACCAGGATAGAGGAGCAACCTCTGTCCCGAGCCCTCCAGAGATCATCCACCAATGCGACCAATGCCGTATTCTGTGCTGTATCGTGACCTGAAGCCCGACTGGAACGGATCCAGATAGACAACTTCATCCAGGTATCGGGGTAGTTGTCGCGCCACCACACTCTCAACAACCTTCGCAACAAAGCGAAGATTGGAGACTGGACGATAATTTGATAATATAGCCGGGTCCAGGGAAGGCTTCTTGAGGAGGGGCTTCACAACCGCCTCTTTCAAGGCGGCGGGAAAGACACCCTCACTCAGGGAAGCATTTATAATCCCCTGGAGCCAGCCTCGTGTAACCTCCCGGGAGGCCAGTACCAACCAGGAGGGACACGGGTCCAATAAACATGTGGCAGCGTTAAGCTTGCCCAGAATCCTGTCCACGTCCTCAGGAGCCACAGAGTCAAACTCTTCCCAGATAACGCTCTCAAGACCTGCCCCCGTCTCCTCCCCTGGATCTACCCAATCGGAGTCCAGGCCTTCCCGAATCTGAGCGACTTTATCATGCAGGAATTGTACAAAATCCTCAGCTCGACCCTTTAAGGGATCTTCCCGTACTCCCACCTGAAGTAGGGAGCGGGTCACCCTAAACAGCGCAGCTGGGCGGTTCTCTGCAGATGCAATAAGAGCGGAGAAGTAGCTAGACTTCGCCGCTCTTATCGCCACTAGGTAGATCTTAATATAAGATCTCACCTGTGTTCGGTCAGATTCAGATCGGCTTGTCCTCCAATCACTCTCCAGGCGTCTTTTCCGACGCTTCATCTCTCTCAGCTCCTCGGAAAACCAAGGAGCTAGACGAGATCGGCATCGGGTCAGAGGCCGCAAAGGCACGACGCGATCCAAGGCCCCAGTAGCCGCCCTGTCCCAGGCGACCACCAGGTCCTCAGTCGAGTCGTGAGCCAGAGTCTCAGGAAATGGCCCAAGCTCCATCAGGAACCTTTCGGGGTCCATCAGGCACCTGGGACGGAACCATTTGGTTGGTTCCGTCTCCCTGCGGTGGGTGGAAGTGACTTGAAAGTCCATGTGAAGGAGAGAATGATCAGACCATGACAAGGGCTTGATGTCTATATCCCCTATTCTTAGATCATTCAGCCACTGATCAGAGATAAAAATCAAGTCCAGAGTGTGATTCCCCAAGTGGGTGGGGCCTTGAACTACCTGGGTCAGGCCCATGGCCGTCATGGAAGCCATGAACTCCCGAGCCGTCTCCAACATCTCACCAGCAGATGGCAGGTTAAAATCCCCCATAACAATAAGTCTGGGGGTTTCCACCGCCACCCCGGCTATAATGTCGAGCAGCTCAGGCAGGACCGCTGTTACGTGGCAGGGAGCCAGGTACGCAATCAGTAGGCCCATCTGAATCCCCTGACCCCACTTCACAAGGAGGGACTCACATCCGGCTATCTGAGGAACAGTGGCCTCCCTCGGGCAAAGACTTTCTCTAAAGATTGCTGCCACTCCCCCACCCCTTCCCTGAGCCCTTGGCTGATGGAATGCACGGAAACCTGGCAGGCACATTTCCACAAGGGGAACTCCTCCCTCCTGGCCTAACCAGGTCTCCGTAATCCCTGCCAGGTCAGCACCCCCCTCTGAAATAAGATCATGAATGAGGGGGGCTTTATTTACCACTGACCTGGCATTACATAACATCAGCCGTAGACCCAGGGTCTGAGACTCTGAACAACCCGGGAAACGAGCAGTGCTTTGGGGGTCGGAGTGGGCAATCGCTCGTAAACATCGAGTGCGCACTCCCGAAACATAATATGGCCCCCTGCAGCCGTCATATCTGCCCCTCCCACTTACTATACTAATGCCCATTGCTTCATCCCCCTGCATCCTTGTCAGATTTCTGTCCCCATCCTCCCCACCATGATTATCAGACCCATTACCCCTTTCAGTGGATTTATGGATCCCCCAGATCCATTCCCACAATCCCTCCCAGAACCCCTTAAAATAGAACTTAAAGATTTATCTAAAAACCCCCAAAGCCGTCTGTTTTTTGCAAACCACCTCTCAGGGTTCCAAAACCCGTCCTCAAGGGCGGCCCTTGATAACTGAGAGGGCCAGACATGCGAGAGGGGGGAATCTCGCAGTGCAAGGAGCTCCGCAGTTGAATACATCAAAGATAGGAGCGAGTTGAAGGAGATGAAGGTTCATTTTCTTCTAAGAGTGTTAGAGATGGTTAAGACAGGTAATTTAAAATAAGGGAGGAAATAGATGTAAAAGGGAGACCAGTAAGTTACAAATGTCAATACATCGGAACAACATCGCCCTCTCACGACGATGGGAAGTCTTGTGGTTGTAGTAAGTCCATCCAAAGGAGGTGGGGGTAGAGGTCTCAAAAGGTCGTCCTCTCACAGCGACCAAACCATTTGAAACAAACAAAGAGAAGGTGGTCTATCTCCCCATAATCCAAGACTCTCGATGTCTGTATCTCCTCCAGTCCTGATACCAGCGATGGCCGAGGATTAGGATTAATTATACCTCCAAATCCCCTAAATTTATACTCCTTAAAAGCTATAAATTGATATTTTACAGTCTTTATAATTTTCTAGTTTACACCTTCTCAATTGTCTAAATTTTAAAGTCTTATTTAGCTTTTCTTTTTTTCTTTTTTTATTCTTTTGCCTCGTAGGATGTTCTGTCAAGTAGCATTAGTAATCCAAATCCAAATTGTCCCACCAAATTTCCTCAAATCTTTCAAATCCACCATCCAGTGAACAATTTCAATAGAGTTTTAGTTATTTGCAATCCAATTTGTCTTAAAGATCCTCACTAAATATTTCCAAACATCCAATTTGTCTACTGAAATAGACTCAAGGTCAAATAGCCTTCTAGGTGTTATTTACTTTCCACCATTTGGTTTATTTATATTAAACAATTATCACTTTCCCATGAGTTTCCCACGCTGCAGTGATCTTATTCCTCTAGTAGATGGCTTCCCTGCTCCAAATTCCAAAATTAAACAGCATGCAAAAATCAAACAGCTGACTGTCAACAGATGAAGGGGGGTTAAAAGTAAAAATAAGAAAAGCAGTTTCTCCCAATAATCACTTTTCAAGTTGTTGTTAAATCTTCTTCAGGATTTCTATGTTTTAAAACTTCCATTAGACATTTCTTTCGCATCTGAATATTTGATCTTTCTCCATGTATCCAATCACCACTTTCCTAATGTTAGATTATTATTTTTTGGAATTCTTTTATTTGGGTTAAATCTCTAAAATAAAAGCTGGAAGTTATCTCACCCAGTTTCAATGCTCTGTCCATGTACCGCTCCAGCGGTTCATGGACAGGTTCAACCGCTTATTGTCATAGTTGTCACAGCTTGTGACTTGCCAAAATGGCCATTGTCCCTGCTGCTGTTCGGGAGTTTTCTTTGGATCTAACTAGGAAATTGCAGTTTCCTTGTGACTGACGAAACATCTCTCTTTACCACCCCTCCAGGGCAGCTTTCACTCCATAGGGTCTTCCAGCAAGCAGATACCAACTGGTTTTCATGGAGCTCGACAGAGCTCTGCTATTCCCAGACCGTTCCCCCCGCAACGCCAACTGGTCTCCAAAATCTGGAGGTTAATATACTTTTGTCATACATAAATATAGAGCTTTGGATCATTTTCCTCAATAAACCCTTGTCATGGTCAGATCACTCTCTCCTTCGTCTCGACTTTCGAACCGCTGCACCCCGCCGCAGGGAGCCGGAGCCGGTAAGATGGTTCCGCCCCAGGCGCCTGATGGAACCTGACAGATTCCAGACGGAGCTTGGGCCATTTCCTGAGGTTCTGGCACACGCCTCGACTGGAGACCTGGTGGCCGCCTGGGATAGGGCAGCTGCTGGTGCTCTGGATCGGGTCGTGCCTTTGCGGCCTCTGACCCGGCGCCGATCTCAATTGGCTCTTTGGTTTACCGAGGAGCTGAGGGAGTTGAAGCGCCGGAAAAGACGCCTAGAGAGTAGTTGGAGGGCCAGTCTTCTTGAATCTAACCGGACACTAGTAAGATCCCATATTAGGAATTACTTAGTGGCGATAAAAGCAGCGAAATGTAGTTATTTTGCTGCTCTTATTGAGTCATCAGATAATCGCCCGGCCGCCCTCTTTAGGGTGACCCGCTCCCTGCTCCACCAGGAAGCGCGGGAGGACCCCTTGGAGGGTAGAGCCGAGGATTTTGTTCAGTATCTGTATGACAAAATCACTCAGATTCGGGAAGATTTGGACTCCGACTGGGTAGTCTCAGGGGGAGAGACAGGGGCAGCTCTTGAGAATGTTATCTGGGATGAGTTTGATCCTGTGACCCCCGAGGACGTGGACAGGATTCTGGGTAGACTGAACGCGACCACTTGTTTATTGGACCCGTGTCCTTCCTGGTTAGTACTGGCTTCCCGGGAAGTGACACGAGGCTGGCTCCAGGGGATTATAAACGCTTCGCTGAGTGAGGGTGACTTTCCTGCCGCCTTGAAAGAGGCGGTGGTGAGGCCTCTCCTCAAGAAGCCTTCCCTGGACCCGGCAATGTTGGTAAATTATTGTCCGGTCTCCAACCTTCGCTTTGTTGCGAAGGTTGTTGAGAGTGTGGTCGCGCAACAGCTCCCCCAGCACCTGGATGAAACGACGTATCTGGATCTGTTCCAGTCGGGCTTCAGGCCCGGGTACAGCACGGAAACGGCATTGGTCGCATTGGTTGATGATCTCTGGAGGGCTTGGGACAGGGGGTGCTCTTCTGTCCTGGTCCTGTTAGATCTCTCAGCGGCTTTTGATACCATCGGCCATGGTATCATGCTGCACCGGTTGGAAGAGTTGGGGGTGGGAGGCACTGTGTTGCGGTGGTTCTCCTCCTTTCTCTCTGACCGGTCGCAGTCTGTGTTGACAGGGGGACAGAGGTCGACCCCGAGGCCCCTCATATGTGGGGTGCCGCAAGGGTCGGTCCTCTCACCTCTCCTGTTCAACATTTATGTGAAGCCGCTGGGCGAGATCATCCGTGGTTTCAGGGTGGAGTACCATCAGTACGCTGATGACACCCAGCTGTACATCTCCACCCCGGATCACCCCAACGATGCCCTTGAAGTGATGTCCCGGTGCCTGGAGGCCGTACGGATCTGGATGGGGAGGAACAGGCTCAGGCTCAACCCATCCAAGACCGAGTGGCTGTGGTTTCCGACGTCCCGATATAGTCAGTTGACGCCTTCACTGACTATTGGGGGCGAATCATTGGCCCCCACGGAGAGGGCTCGCAACTTGGGCGTCCTCCTGGATTCACAGCTGTCTTTAGAAGAGCACTTGACGGCCGTGACCGGGAGGATTTTTCATCAGGTTCGCCTGATTCGCCAGTTGCATCCCTTTCTGGATCGGGACTCGTTATGCACGGTCACTCATGCCCTTGTCACCTCCCGCCTGGACTATTGCAACGCTCTCTACATGGGGCTCCCCTTGAGGAGCACCCGGAGGCTCCAACTGGCGCAGAGTGCGGCCGCGCGGGTGGTAATGGGAGCGACATGGCGTTCCCATGTAACACCTCTCCTGCGCGAGCTGCACTGGCTCCCGGTGGTCTTCTGGGTGCGCTTCAAGATTTTGGTTACCACCTTTAAAGCGCTCCATGGCTTAGGACCTGGGTACTTGCGGGACCGCCTACTACCACCAATAACCTCCCACCGGCCGGTACGCTCCCATAGAGAGGGGCTCCTCCAGGTGCCGTCAGCCAAACAATGCCGACTGGCGGCCCCCAGGGGGAGAGCCTTCTCTGTGGGGGCACCTACTATCTGGAACGAGCTCCCCCAGAGATACGGAGGATCCCGGATCTGCACACCTTCCGCCGCGCCTTAAAGACCTTACTATTTCACCAGGCCGGCCTGGCCTAATTTTCCCCCTCTTTTATAAAAGATTTTTAAAATTTTAAATATCTTTTAGTATTTATATATTCAATTTTAAATTGGTTTTAAAAGTTTGGGGTTTTAAATTTGTCGGGGCCAAAGTTATTTAATTTGATTTTATTCTATTTTTTAAATTTTGTATTGTATCTGTTTTTATTGTTTGGCTGTGCACCGCCCTGAGTCCTTCGGGAGTAGGGCGGTATAGAAATCTAATAAAATGTAAATGTAAATGAATGTTCAAGCATATTATTTTTTCCTCATTTGCTTAATTGGGTCCTGTTTACATATTTTTAGGGCCTGTGTGGAAGAACAGATATTTTAGACCATTTTATGCAGAAACATTGAAAATTCAAAAGGTTCACATATTTTTAAGTTCCATTGTATATGTCAATATTAGATTGTGCTAATTACTATTGCCTTTGATGTGTTTGTGGACAGTTAGATTTCTTTTAAAAAAAGACTGGACAAGTGTGATAATCAAGAAGATATGGAGTTGGTTTCAACTCTATATGTTGTTTTATCATTTTTTCCAGCCATGTATGTATTTTTGTCCAACATTTTTTCGCTTTTGACATGTCCACCACATATGATAGTATGAGCCAGGTATCTGGTGACATTTTCAACATTTTGCAGATTTATCCTTAAACATCTTTGCTAACCCTGGGGGCAGAAAATGCTGTCTATAAAACATTTTATAAATATTTTCTTCGTATGCAGTAGACATTGTTAATTTATAATTTCTATCCGATAATTTCTGCCATTTATCTAACTCAATCGAATAGCCAAAAATTTTAGCCCATACTATCATTCTCTTTTACTTGTTCCTCTTCCATCTTAATATTTAACAAATAGCTATATATTTTATTAGGTTTTCATCTGTCCCTGTTAATATCTGATCTAATTCTGTTAATTCTTTACGTAAACCATACATTTTATCATCCTTCTCATATCTAGATTGTATCTGCACATATGACCACCATCTTATCTCTTTAAAAAAACAAGTTTTATTGGTTTTTTTCTTTCACGCACATATTTTATGAAGAGTATTGATGAAATCATGTTATATAATTTATCATATCCAAATACACTTTACATAATTTCATTTCTGCCAAAGTATTCTTTTTCCTTATTTTTTTATGTTGTCTTAATACTTCTATACTTATTATATAAACAGTATCACCATCCACCCTCAAATCCTAATTTCTTAACTGTCAGCACTAGAGTAAATGCAGGTTGAAGTGCTGACATTAACATTATTTCAATTGGTTAGCTTATCTTATCCATTGTTAATCATATATATTGTCTTTTAACTTTCATATTAGTTCATTCTTCATCCTAATAAGTTTGAGTATACTTGGGGTTGCCCTTCTATCATTCCATCTTTCTTATTTTACAAAATCTTCCTTCCCCTTCTCCTCTTTCCTTTCCCTTCCTTCTTCTATCCTTTTCTACTTTCTTCTTTCCTCCTCTCCTTTCCCTTCTCTACTTCCCCTTTTCCCCACTCCCCTTCCTCCCTTCCTAACCTTCTCTCCTACTCTTATTTCCCTTCTCTTTCTTCCTTTCATTTTCTCTTTCTTCTATTCCTCTCTTCTCCCCTCCTTCTATCCCTCTACTCATCTTTCCTTTCTCTCTCCATTGTCGTATTCATTTTCTTTACTTTTTTAAAAAAAATAAACTTTATTAAACATATAAAAACGATACACCATGTGTACACAAAACACATGTATATCAATATAAACAACACTACATAAAAAGAAAAAATGACTTTAGTCACATATCTGTTATCCTAGTTCCTTATTGATGGTGCATTTTTAAAAAAATTTTTTGTTATCATTCAGAATTTTGCATTTGCCCTCATTTCTCCGAGTTATCCAATCATACCATCTATTCCATACTATACAATATTTTGAGTCTACCTTATCTTTCAATTCGAATGTTAATTTATCCATTTCCACACAATTATAGATTTTTTGAATTATCAGTTGGTCTGATGGCAGTTGATCAGTTTTCCAAAATTGAGCTAGCGCCAATCTGGCTGCAGTGACTATATGTAGTATTAAATTCTTTCTTTCTTTCTTATAATTTTAATCATCCCTAGTAAAAAAATTTCTGGTTTGAATTCTATTTTTTCCGATGTTATTTCTATTAGCGAAATCCTTATTTTCCCCCCAATACTTCCTAATTTTTGGGCAAAGCCACCAGACATGGAAAAAAGTGCCCTGTGCCTGCTTGCATTTCCAGCAAGTTGGACTTAAGTTCAAATACATTTTTGCTAACCTCGAAGGGGCCAGATACCATCTATACCATATTTTATACTGGTTCTCTTTATAAACCACTGATTTTGTCATAATATAATTATTTTCCCACTCTTTCCCAGTCCTCCAGTTCTATGTTATGTCCAATGTTTCTTGCCCATGCTATCATTTGTCCCTTTACTAATTCTTCTGCCAAATCAAATTCCAATAAATATTTATAAATTTTGAAAACAATTTTTCCTCCGTGGCTTCTAAAAGATTATCCAACCAATTTGGTTTTAATTCAATTCCTCCTTCCTCTTGGTCTTTTTTTGTATCTTGTTTTTATCTGTAAATAGGGCCACCAGTCTATCTGAATTCCTTGCTCTCCGAGTTCCTCTTGTGTTTTTAATATTCCCTGGGGATCTAATATTTCATTATATCTTACTATTTTTTGAATCGCCAAGGTGTTGGGGTGTGTCATCGCCTCCATTGTGGATAGCCATCCAAGAACTTTCATATAGTGTTTACTTTTAATTTCTTGCCATGTATGAATTAATAAATCTCTTAAAATATGATTACAAAAATACCTATGTGTTTTATTCCTGGTGTTCGATAAGAAGGCGTGCCACCCCATCATCAAATCGTGTCCCTCCAAGGTTAGCAATCTTTGATTTTTCAAATTCACCCTTTCCCTAATCCATGTCAAACTTATTGCTTTATAATGTTTCCCATGCTGGTAATCCAAATCCACCTCTGTCATCCTGCAGTATACTTAATTTTATTCTTGCCTTTTTTCCTTCCCATACAAATTTTGTGGTTATTTTATTCAGATTTACAAAAAAAAAATTGTCCAATTTTACTGGAATTGTCTGAAATAGATAAAGCAGCCTCGGCAGAACGTTCATTTTTATCACTGCTATTCTCTCTAATAACGATAATTTCAGTTTCCCCCGTTTTTCTAAGTCCTCTTTTATTTGTTGAACTAAAGTTACATAAGTATTCTCCTTTATGGTTGCTCATCTGGCTGTCAAACGTATACCTAAATATTTCACCTTCTTTACTACCTGTAATCCTAATTCTTTAATTCCTCTATTTGTTTTCCTGTTATATTTTTCGTTAACATTTTGGTCTTATCTTTATTAATTTTTAAACCAGCTACCTTCCCAAATTCCTGTATCTCTTTTATCAATATTGGACCTGTTTTTAATGGTTCTTCTATGAAGAATACAAGATCATCCGCAAACGCTTGGGCCTTGTATTCCTCTCGTTTTACTTTTAATCCTTTTATCTTTTTATTTGCTCTGATTTTTATCAATAGATTTTTTTTTTTTTTGGCTTTAATTTATATACCGCCCTTCTCCGGAGACTCAGGACGGCTTACAATGCATTAAGCAATAGCCTCCATACTTTTGTATATTTATACAAAGTCAGCTTATTGTCCCCACAATCTGGGTCCTCATTTTACCTACCTTTGAAAGGATGGAAGGCTGAGTCAACCTTGAGCCTGGTGAGATTTGAACTTGCAGTAATTGCAAGCAGCAGATGTTAATCTGTTAATAACAGTGCTTTAGTCCACTGTACTACAGGCTCTTCCAATGTCAAGATAAAAAGTAAGGGTGAGAATGGGCATCCCTGCCGTACTCCTTTTTTTATTTCAAAAAATTTAGTAAAGTCTCCATTTACCATTATACTTGCTTTTTGTTTTGTGTATATGGAGGCTATTATGTTTTCAAATCTCTCCCCGAATTTCATGTTTTTTATTTGTTGGAGCATAAATTGCCAATTGACCTGATCAAAAGCTTTTTGTGCATCCAGAAAGACCAGAGCTACCTGCCTCTCTGGATGCACCTCATAATATTCTAATATATTAATTACTGTTCTTAAATTATTTTTTATTTGTTTTATTGGTAAGAACCCATTCTGGTCTGAGTGCATCCTACAATTCAATATTTTTTTCATCCTATTTGCCATTATATTCATAAAAAATTTGTAATCAGTATTTAATAAAGAGATTGGTCTGTAATTTTTTATTTGTGTTATATCTGCTCCTTCCTTTGGTATCAGCGAAATGTATGCTTCTCCCCATGAGTCTGGTAGCTTTGCCTCTATTAATGCTTCATTGCATGTTTCTAATAATATCCAAATCAATGTTTATCCTAGTCCTTTATAAAATTCACTTGGTAATCCATCAGTCCCTGGGGTTTTATTATTTTTTTTGTTTTTTGATCGCTTCTCTTAGCTCTTCTGTAATAATATCCCTGTTTAATATCTCCTTTTCTTCCTCTCGTCGACCTCTCGTCGAGAGGTCGACATTCCCTCTCCACTTAAATATTTATTTATTTCTTCGTCTGTCACTCTATCTTGCTCATAAAGATCTTGAAAAAACTGATATGCTATTTCTTTTTTCTTTTCTAAACTGTATTGCATTTTACCCCAATTTTCCTGTTCCAATATATTCAATTTATGTTTAGTTGCTATCCATTTTCCTTTAATTTGCTCATCCCCAGGTTTGTCTTGTAATTTTTCTTCCCAATTTTTGATTTCTTCCTGCACATTATTATATTCTTTTTCCCTTTCCTTTTTTCGTTTTCCATTGTAAGGTATTGTTAATCCTCTTGCATAGGCTTTCATTGGGTCCCACAGGTTCTGAAGAGAGGTGTGGTCTTTTGTATTATCTCTGAAAAACAACTCTAATTCCTTTTTCATTTGCTCTATTTATTCCTTTTCCTTCAGTATCTGTGGGTTCAACATCCATCTACTCTTTTTCGCTTGATGTCCTTTCCATATCAATATTACAAAGTTATGGTCGGCCCAGTTATTTGACATTATTTCTACTGTTTCTACTTCTTGTATAAGTGTCTTGGTTACCCAAGCCATGTCTATTCTGGACCAGGATTTATGATGATTGGAATAATATGTAAATTTCTTTATCTCGGGATTGTAAAATCTCCAACCATCTATTAAATTCAGTTCTTTTTTTTTATTATTACTCTGAATCACTGCTATAATCCTTTTTTACATCTACAATTGCATTGAAATCGCCAATCAAGCATATATTCTCTGTTTTTTCTTCTATTATCTTTTCATGTATTTTTTTGTAAAATTCTAATTGTCCACTATGCGGCGCATAGATGACCACCAATAAAATACTTTCATATTTAAATTTTACCTCTATCATCAATATTCTTCCTGCTGAATCTGCATATCTCAATTTACACTCTGTTCCTTCTCTAATGTACACCACTATTCCTCTTTCCTTTTCTTCCGCTAGTGTTACAAATAATTCCCCTAATTTTTACATTGTAAATATTTTTCATCCTCTTTTCTTATGTGTACTTCTTAGAGGCACATAATATCCATTTTTTGTTTTATCACTTTTCTAAAAATTTGGTGTCGTTTAGCAGGAGAGTTGAGACCATTTACATTTAATGATAAGATTTTAAAATTTTGTTCCATTCCTTTGTGGTTATACTATGCGATATTTCCTATTACTTCCTGTCCCTTCTCTTAGCTCTTGTTTTCACTCCTTCTTCCTCTTGAAATTCCCCTTCTTCCTCTTTATCTCCTTCCTCTAGTAGTTTTTCTTGCTCTTCCTGTCTCCGAGTCCCTTTGGTTCTCCGTTCCGGCTCCTCCCTGTTACTATTTGGTCCTTCTATGCCCATCACTTGGTCATGCAGGTTCTGTGCTCTGTGCTGTGAGCCCACTTTAATTTTTTTTCCCTTGCCACGACACAACTTTCCTTCCGGTATTATCCATCTAAACGGTATATGCCGTTTATTTAGTAATGTGGCTAGGAATCAATATTTCTTTCTCAGTTCTCTTATTCTCTTAGGGACTTGCTTTAACGTAATTATTTCTTTGCCTCTATAAAACATGGGTTCATTTTTTGTTATTTTATAAACAATGTCTCTTACTTTTCTTCGCACAAATCTTACATGGACCTCTCTCGGTAATTTATATTGACTGGCATAGTTCGTGTGGACCCTATAGACCTTGTCCAACTCGTTTATTATTTCGTCCTTATCCCATTGGAGGGCCTCCGCAATCACTTCTGCCATCACAAATGTTATCCTCCTCTCTATCTTCGACCACATTCTGAAATCGCAAGCAGAATGCAGCTCTCTCCATCTCCAGATGTGCCACTGTGTTTTCCAGTTCTTTATTTAGTCCCATCATTTTCTGGTCCAATGAGTCCAATTTTTCTTCTGTCTGTTCTGTTCTCTTCTCTATAACTGTTATTCGTTGATCGTTTTTTTGTATAATTTCTTGTATTGAATCCAACTTTTCATCTACTTTTTGAATGTCACTTTTTACTTCTCTTTTAATCTCATCCATATCCCTCCTTGTTTCTTCATGGTTCTTTGTCATACATTCCTGCATTTTTATCATGGTCTCTTGAATTGTTACAAGTGTAGCCTGCATGGTTGGCATGCTTGGAGTGGGGGTTGTTTTTCTGATGGGAACATTCCTTCTATTGTTCTCTGCGCTGCAGGGGAAGCCAATGGTCCGATCAATGTCGAGGTAGTTTTCTTTCCCGTTTTCATGGTGATTGTGGTGGTACTAGTCATTTCCTTTAGTATTCTATATTGTTCCCCTAAAATCCTATCTATCTTTTCCCAAATCACCATCCACTTTACTATTCAACTTCTTTTCCTTCCCTCCTTTCTCTATCCTCTTCTATTAAGTTATAAACTAGTCCCCATCAGTTCATAATATAATATATCCCCCACAAAAAAGAAAATAGAAAAAAAAACTTCTTTGTATAATATAATACTAACTTGATTAATAAAGTTCTATTAAGAAGAATTCATGAATACTTTAATTAATAATCTAATTGCTAAAATTCTTATATCGTTACTAATTTATCAATTAAGAAAGTCTAGTATTAACTTTGTTAATATTTAAAAGTATTTGTTTTAAATAATCAATAAACCAGTGAAAAGGTAGAGGTAAAGAAATGAGAGAAAGAAAAAATAGAGAAAGGGAGAGACAAAGTAAGAAGACAAGTAGTTGATAATAATCTGCTATTAATTAATTATAAATGTAAAAATTACTCTATAGATTTATTTATTATTTATTTATTTATTTATTTATTTATTTATTTATTTATTTATTGTTTATATTTATATTTATATTTATATACCGCCCTTCTCCCGAAGGACTCGGGGCAGTGAACAGCCAACAGATAAAACACAAGAAATACAAAATTTAAAAACAGTATTAAAATCCAATTAAATTAATTTGGCCCACAATTAAAAGCATCCCTGTATTAAGACCCATAATTAAACCATTTAAAAATTAAAACAATTTAAAAGAGTTAGGCCAGCCCGGCTTGTTGGAATAAAAATGTCTTTAGGGAATGGCGAAATGTGCGAAGATCCAGGATCCGCTGTATCTCCGGGGGCAGCTCATTCCAGAGGGTAGGTGCCCCCACAGAGAAGGCTCTCTCCCTGGGGGCCGCCAGTCGGTATTGTTTGACTGATGGCACCCTGAGGAGCCCCTCTCTGTGGGAGCGTACTGGTCGGTGGAAGGCTATCGGTAGTAGAAGGCGGTCTCGTAAATACCCGGGTTCTAAGCCATGGAGCGCTCTAAAGGTGGTAACCAATACCTTGAAGCGCACTCGGAAGACCACCGGGAGCCAGTGCAGCTCGCGCAGGAGAGGTGTTACATGGGAGCGCCAAGTCGCCCCCATAACCATCCGTGCAGCCGCATTCTGAACCAGCTGGAGCCTCCGGATGCCCCTCAAAGGGAGCCCCATGTAGAGAGCATTACAGTAGTCCAGGCGGGATGTGACGAGAGCATGAGTGACCATGTGTAAGGCATCCCGATTCAGAAAGGGATGCAACTGGTGGATCAGGCGAACCTGATAAAAAGCCCCCCTGGCCACAGCTGTCATATGCTCTTCTAAAGACAGTCGTGTATCCAGGAGGACCCCCAAGTTGCAAGCCCTCTCTGTGGGGGCCAACGACTCACCCCCAATAGTCAGCGATGGTGCCAACTGACTATATCGGGATGCTGGAAGCCACAGCCACTCCGTCTTGGACGGGTTGAGCCTGAGTCTGTTTCTCCCCATCCAGATCCGCATGGCCTCCAGGCACCAGGACATCACATCAAGGGCATCGTTGGTGTGATCCGGGGTAGAGATGTACAGCTGAGTGTCATCAGCGTACAGATGGCACTTCACCCCGAAACCATGGATGATTTCATTCAGCGGTGATATATATCATCCAGCGGTGATATATATATCAATATATAAGTTGTATATAAATGTACACAGTATTTTCAGTTCTTGTGTGTTTTAAAAGTTCAGATATAGTCTTTCTTTTGCAATTTTAGTTTTCATGCAAATGTAATCAAAATGGCGATCTCTGATCTGCACTGTCACTCTTATGCGTCCTTTACTTTTTGCCAATCCACACTTCTTCTTCCATTAGAGCAGCTAAAATAGGGATAAAAATAGAACCTCGTATTCAGTTCACTTCTCTTTCCCAGCTTCCTGGAACACTCACTTTCCTTCCGATCTTCTCCTTTTCCACTCCCCTGGTGTTCTGCTGCTGGTCTGAGATTCTCCCTCTTCACATTTGCTCTCCACGTTGTTTGCCGCCCGTTCACACTCTGAGTCTTTCTTTCCTGTCCGCTGCCCCTCCGAACTCCTCTTCTCTGATAATCCAAAAATTTTGAAACTTTTATTTTCCTGCTCTCACCGCCGAATCTCGCACCATACTCACTCTCCGCTTCCTACTGTTCTCAATCGGGGCATCAGGCCTCTGAGTCAGCCATACCGGCTGTCTTCTTCTACTTCTGGATTAAGGGTCCTTCTTGGTGTGATGGGAGACTGCACCTCTCCGCACCTCCTCCGAAGATTCCCCTCTCTCTTGCTGGCCCCACCAGGACCGATCCTGGTGGGGTACCAAAACGCTAGAAAATCGGCACTGGGAACGGAGTGGTTTTTCCCATGCCACCTCGACCCCACGTCACCGCCAGAAGTCTGTTGTATTCATTTTCAATTCAATATTTTCCAAAATGATATCCTGGCAACCCCGATTTTTTCTCCATTTATTAAATATGTTTCTCACAATCCCCATCATCTTTTTGATTGTTAACAATATATTTCATCTTATTCCATTTTTACATTGAAACCTTTTAACTTAGTTAGCCTTCTACCTCTTATTTTCATTACTTCCTAATTTCTTATTCTCACATCAATTATTTTATTTTATCATTTACTAACATTTCAATTTTATATCTTAATTTCAGTTATTTCCATAGTTAAACCAAATAACATTTCATATTACATCTGCTGATCCATTTTACAATTAACAATACACTTCATCTTGTTTATTTCTTACATACAATTTCTACTATTAACACAATTCCCTTAATTCAACTAATAAATGTTTTATTTCCCTTTCTTCTCTCCATTATTCTTCCTCTTTTAACCATTTTCTTTTGGTTTCTCTAAGATTCCACTTCTTAATATTTTTTCCCTTTATCCCATTCTCTCTTCTCCTTCTCCTTCTTCTCCTTCTTCTTTTCTTCTTCTTCATCTTCTTCTTCTTTATATTTATTGTATCTTTTTTCCTGAATCCTTTCTCTAACTATTAAGACTGTTACCCTCATAATTCTCCCCGTTTTTACCCAGTCTTTTCTCATTTCCATCTCTTCCCTTCTCTTCCCCCATCCATTTTTTTTGCCACTGTCAACCCCAGTGTAATTATCTATCTTTTTATCTTCATTTATTTTCCCTTCAACATTGTATTCTTGCTTCTAATTTTTATTTTTTCCTCTTTTTTGTGTATTCTAACCAGGCTTCTGCTTCTTTCTTACCTTTAAATATTGCATGCACATTTTAAAACATCTCCATTAGTTCCTCGTATTCCCAGTGCTCCATATTGTCAATTCAAAAAATATTTATTTTACGTTTAATTAATATTCAAATCCATGTAGTCTCTCTCTCTTTTTAATTTCCAAGTATTATCCAGTGCAAATATTTATCTAGTCCATTCCACTTTAAGGCTTTGTTCTTTTTCACCTCCTTTCAAAGTCAAGACCCAGCTGTTTAAAAGTAAACAAATACTCCTTGAAATTTCTCACGGTAGTTGAAATCCTTTAGTCCTTTAATTTTCAAAGCAATTGTTGTAGTACTTTCTTTCTACCAGATGTCTCCCTCCAATCCACAAATCCCAAGACAACAAAGTAGCACGTTTAAATCCACATAGAAAATACTTTCTCTTCAATTTCTTTTACTTTTATTGTTTTTATTTTCTCCAAATTCCATTTAATCTCTCCAAATTAAATTTTAAATCCAGATAGAAGGGTTTTTTTTTCTTTTTTGGGGGGCTTTAGTTGTTTAACTTCCTCTTTGTTCTTCTTCCTCCAATTAAAATTCCCAAGTGCCAATTAGCCGCTTATTTCCACGCCGGGACCTTCTTTTAAGCTTTTTAACAAATTTCTTTTTACCTGTGAGTTGGCCAGTCGCTCACCTGATAACAATACTCCATTCAATCATCGCTCCTGCACAAATCTTAATCTGGTTGCCCCAGCTTCAGAGTGGTCGTTTCAATGGCTGCCATCCCTGCCGCCAGTTCAGAGAGCTGCCTCCGACCCTTTGAGGAACTTGCCTGTTCCTCTTGGTCATCCGAGGTGCCTCTCCTTCTTCGCCTTCCCTCCAAGACAGTTCTGGTCCAAAGAACCCCCGACAGCGTTTGGCTAGATTTTCACGAGGCTCGTTAGAGCCTGTTATTTTCCAGCCAGTCTCGCCGCGATGCTTCCAGTTCCTCTGACCACCATTTATTTATTTATTTTATTTTATTATTCATATTTCTATGCCGCCCACTCTCCGAGGACTCTGGGCAGCTTACACCAAAGACAGTATAATAAATAGCATAGTGCCCCCAAACAATCTGGGTCCTCATTTTACCCACCTCGGAAGGATGGAAGGCTGAGTCAACCTTGAGCCGATGAGATTTGATCCGCTGATCTGCTGAACTAGCAGTCAGCTGAAGTAGCTGCAGTACTGCACTCTACCACTGCGCCACCTCGGCTCTTATCCATGTTATCTCAATCCCTTTGATCACTCAGTTCATGCAGGCTATGCATAACATAGTGTCCTTGGAAATGGACGTTGCTTACCTGAACGTCCCTTTTATCCTCGCTGCGAAGACACTCCTCAACATGGGTATAGCTCACTCCTATTTGCATGGCTGAGTGTCAATCATATCCCTCTGGAGCTGGACCCGCCCTTCTTCCTGCTCCTACGTCAGTCTTTTCACGAAGACATCCCGGCAAGGCATCAGATACACCACCGGATAGCAGAACAGGAACATCACAGCTACAGAGGGAAACAAGAAAACACCCCCACCAAGGCCCGGCCAGGCGAATAGAAGGGAGGGACGGAGTGTCTTCGCAGCAAGGATAAAAGGGACGTTCAGGTAAGCAACGTCCATTTTCCACCTCGCTGCTCAGACACTCCTCAACATGGGACATACCCAAGTTTAAGAAGAGGGAGGGAAAGAAGCCGAAGCTCGGCCTTGGGGAGAAATTACAGACTGCAAAACTCTTCTGCCAAAGGCAGCATCAGCAGAGGCAAACACATCTAAACGATAGTGATGTACAAAGGAAGAAAGAGAGGACCAAGTGGCCGCCCTGCAAATATCATCCACAGATGCCTGGGTAGCCCAGGCAGCCGATGTTGCGGCACTGCGGGTAGAATGGGGTAGGATACCCCCCGGGACAGAAACCCCCTGCAACTCATATGCTCTAGAAATACAGGCTTTGAGCCATCTGCCTACAGTTGCTGAAGACACTTTCTGACCCAAGGAAGAGGGGAGGAAGAACACTAATAACGCCTCAGTCCTACGGAAAGGGGCTGTCTGTTTAAGATAGCGTTTCAACGCCCTACACACATCTAAGGTATGCCAGCATCTCTCAGAAGGATGGCGAGGGTCTGGGCAGAAATTTGGCAAGACAATTTCTTGGGCCTGATGAAAGCGTGTGTTGACTTTTGGGACAAATGCTGGGTCCAAACGTAAGACCACACGGTCGAGATAGAAAATACAGAGATCACTCCGCATGGACAAGGCTGCTATTTCGGAGACTCGGCGAGCTGAAGTGATTGCTAACAAAAAGGCCCTCTTCAAGGACAGGTATCGCAGGCTGACCGAAGCAAGAGGTTCGAATGGTGGAGAAGTCAAAACTTGTAATACTAATGTAAGGTCCCATGTAGGGTAACGATGAATTGGAGGGGGCCGCAGGTTGGTGACCCCTTGGAGGAAGGAACGGATTCTGGGGTCCTGAGCCAAAGCGACGTGGTTATCCCCAGTCAAAACAGTAGCGAGTGCAGCCACCTGACGGCGAAGGGTCGCAGGAGCTAGACCTTTAGAAAACCCAGCATGCAGGAACCGCAGAATGTCCGGAACAGCCGCAGTCGTCGGGTCGACATGATGAACTCCGCACCATCGCGTAAAGGCAGTCCAGGATGCGTTGTATATACGAACTGTAGACGGGCGTCTGGTGGCTTGAATAATGGAGATGACATCTTCAGATAAATGGTCTTTGAACAACTTTATCCATTCAAATGCCACACGGCTATTCGGAGCCATTCTGGCTCCGGGTGGCACACGGCACCTTGAATCAAGACAATCTTGTCCGGAGGAAACCGCCAAGGTGGCTCGACAGGTTCTTGAGGTCGGCGAACCACTCCCGACGAGGCCAATACGGCGCCACCAGTAGAGGATCTGCCCGTTCCTGAATTACCTTCCGCATCACCTTGGAGATGATTGGCAGAGGCAGGAAGGCATAAAGGAGCCCCCAGGGCCATGGACTCCGAAGTGCATCCAGGCCCTCCACCGATGGAGATAGGTAATGGGAAAAAAATCTCAGGAGCTGAGCGTTGTGAACTGTCGCAAACAAGTCCACCACCGGCAGGCCGAACCTCCTCAACAGGTCCTGAAACAGGCAAGGGTCCAGTTGCCACTCGGAGTGATCTAGCAGGTCTCTGCTGAGCCAATCCGCTTCTCGATTTACAGCCCGAGATGTGTTCGGCTCTGATCGATAGGAGATGGAGCTCTGCCCATGACACTAGCCTCTCCGCCTCCTGCATTAGAATCCAAGAACGGGTCCCCCCTTGCTTGTTGATATGGGCCTTGGTGGCCACATTGTCCGTTAGGATCAGAAGGTTTTGGTGATAGACAAGATGTCGGAAATGTAGAAGAGCGAACCTGACCGCTCTGAGCTCTAGCCAATTGATATTGTGAAGTTTTTCTGCCGGAGACCAAACGCCTTGAGCTAACTGAGAGTTGAGATGGGCTCCCCAGCCCAGCAGATTCACGTCCGTGGTTAGCACCATCCGATCCGGTTCTAGAAAGGGAGAACCCCTGCTGAGGGCCGGAGACAACCACCACCGAAGGGAAAGTCGAACTGGGGCCGGCACTATCACTTTGAAGAGGGATTCCGCTCGACCTTGTTTCTGGAAGGGAAGCAGGAACCACTGTAGGCAACAAAGGTGGAACCGCGCCCAAGGTACAATGCCTATGCAGGATATGAGTTTGCCCAGGAGCTGGGAAAGTATCAGAAGCGTTACAGTCTTTGTTAAGAGAATTTGAGAGACTAGTTGCTGAATGTTGGATTGTCTGTCGGGAGATAGAAGGACCACACACTGAGCCGAATCTATCGTTGCTCCGAGATGTAGGATACGGGTTATGGGAGACAGATGACTCTTGGCGAAGTTCAGGGTGAACCCGTGGTTCTGAAGAGTCTGAACGACCAACTCCCGATCTCACATCGCCCGTTCCGATGACGATGACAGAATCAAAATGTCGTCGAGGTAGCAGGCCAGATGAACAGGAACCTCCCTGAGTGACGCCGCCACTGCTGCCAGAAGTTTTGTAAAAGTCCGTGGGGCGGAAGAAAGGCCGAATGGCATCGCCCGATATTGAAAATGGTGGTCCCCGAACGCGAACCGGAGGTATTTCCTGTGCGACTGGTGAATGGGGACATGCAGATATGCCTCCTTCAAATCCACCGATTGCATCAGATCCCCCCATCGAATACAACCTAGCAAGGATTTTAGAGAATGCATTTTGAACCGATGGTATAAGATGTGTTGATTGAGACGTCGTAGATTCAGAATGCGTCTCCAATCGCCGGAGCTTTTCGGGACAAGGAATAGCGTTGAATAGAAGCCGGTTCTCAGTTGGTCCAATGGAACTTGTTCTAT
Source organism: Pituophis catenifer annectens (assembly GCF_029215685.1). NCBI lineage: Eukaryota > Metazoa > Chordata > Lepidosauria > Squamata > Colubridae > Pituophis > Pituophis catenifer. The sequence continues at coordinate 49,695,728 of NW_027256884.1, read as the reverse complement.
GGCTTGTATCTGCAGCAAATGTTGAAGTTCGAGGGATATTAGGAGACGCTTGTCCGGCTGAGCCGGCCAAGGGCATGGAACATAATAGTCCTTTGGTATGGAAGTGAATTCCAAACACAGACTGTTGGTGACAGTTTGGACAATCCAGGCATCCGAGGTGGTAATTGGCCACAGGTGAGAAAACGCCTGAAGTTTGCCGCCAATCGGTACCAGGGACGGTGAGTCACTTTCCACGTCTGGAGTAGCGGGCAGCAGAGGACTGGAAGGGGCGCCTGAAGTTGGATTGGCGGTGGCCACGGTCACGAAAGGACGCCCGGTCTGAAGCTGGTTGGTAAGAGAACTGAGACGATCTGTGATAAGAGGCGCTGCCAGCGCCTTGCTCCTGACGAAAAGGCTGCCGGTTATAAGGTGAATAATGCCTATCCTGGCGTCTGAATGTCGTGGGCAACACTTTCTTCTTATCCCTGTTTTCGACCAGGACGGAATCCAGGGACGATCCAAACAAGGCAGGACCTTTGTATGGAGCAGCAGTCAGACGCCACTTGGATTTTGCGTCAGCTCTCCAGTTGCGGAGCCACAAAAGACGTCTAGAAGAAACTGTCGAAGCCAGGGCACGCGAAGCAAATTTAGCTGCGTCCAAAGACGCATCGGCCGAATATTCAGCAGCAGCGACTAGCTTAGCCAGATCCTGCTGTAAATGAGCGTCTTCAGGAGGAATTCTGTCCCTCAATTGACGCAACCACACCAGTGATGCCCGGTTGAAGAATGAAGATGAAGTAGCAGCACAGATGGCCCATGCCGCCGCCTGGTGTGTTTTACGAAATGCCATCTCCGCCCTTTTATCCTCAAACTTGAGGCCATCACCGGCTTCACCTACCAGAATAGACGAAGACGTAAGACTGGCTACCGGATCATCTATTGTAGGCAACTGCAGGAGAGCATCCAGCGCAGGAGCCGAGGCGTACAGTTTTCGATCAAAGGCATTCCGGTCGGAAAGCGAGGCAGGGTGGTCCCACGGTTTCTGAATGACCTAGCAGAAAAGGTCAGGACACGGCACAAAGTCATAGTCAGGTTTAGGTAGATTAAACAAGTTACTATTAGGGCCCGGTGGAATAGAAGCAGAACCCTGATTTGGGTTGGTGTCCATGTTAGTGGCAACCTTCGCTTTGCGCAAAAGGGAACGAAACAAGGAAGGCTTGAACAACCCCGGGAAGGCAGGTTTGTCCTGGACCATCTCCTCGTCATCCGACATCTCAAAGTCCTCCAGGAAATCTTCCTCCCTGACAGGTTCAGACACCTGACCATAAGAAGTAGAAGGTTGCGGTCCATAGTCAGACTGCATATGGCATGAAGCAGCAGTGGCACAACCTGGATTAGGTAACATACCAGTGGTCTGCTGTAACCCAACCTGAAAAATGTGGGACATTGCCTGAGTAAATAGCGACTGGAAATCCAAAGGCTGACCAAAGGCAGGCCCTGCTTCAGGGCGGAGACCGGCTGCAGTGGGTGTAAAAGTAGCCTCAAGAGCAGGCCTGGAAGCCTGAGAATTGTGGCTAACAGTGCTAGAGGACCTAGACCTAGCTCTGACACCGGCCTGGTTGGCAGAGGTCAATGGCAATGCTTTAGAAGTGGATGGACAGTCTGCACAAGGTTCACCACCCTGGTTTCCTACTTCATGGGAGACCACTGGGTCACAATCGGTGTTATGGCACAAATCCTCATCAACTGGTTCATGGCAATCAAGCAACTGTGCCTGGTGTTGTGCTTAGAAAATTGTTTCTCCAGGGCATTGTGCCAACGTTGGGCATCCCTGTCTGATTTAGAAGACTTGCCAGACTTTGCAGTTTTAGAACCCTTAGTCTTCCTCCCCTTGGCCTGTTTAGGGGAAGGAACTGGAGATGGGGAGGGGCTCCTGTCAAGGTCTGAGGAAAGGGCAACTGCCTCCATATTGTCCATAGAAAACAAACCCTCAACGTGGGTCAATCAACAAATTCCAAAATATTGTTTTTTGTTTTTATATATCTATATATATACAGGTATCTATATTGTTATAATGAATAATATTATTATATTTATTTATGAAGGTTTTTTTTTTAAAGAATAAAAGGTGGGTACTTCCCTGAATGCTGTCAATCAAACTTCTCCAGTCAGGTGCCACACGCAGGTAAGGTCTGGACAACATCCACACCTGTGGTCAAGCCAGCGACCCTGGAAACCGAAGCCCAGGTCACGGCGCAAACGGAGCAGCAAAAAGGCGGGCAGCCGTTAAAAAACAAAATGGCAGCCCATGAGGGAATCCACAGAGAGTCGCAAGCCAGGCGAAACAAAGCGCCTCCGGCCGGACTGTAGCCACAAGTAAAATTGTTTAACTGCAAAGTCCTGTCCGGCTAATGAGTATGCCAGCCGGCAGGGACTCAAGCCGTGAGGATCATCGATGAAACTAAGCGTGAAAAGAGGCCGCTGTCAGTCTCAGCTGCCCAGCGGCAAGCAAATGGCAGCAAAACGAAAATCAAATTAACCGCCAGCAAAGCCAAGCCGCGAACAGTGGCCGGAGCCCCAAACCGCCATTCCGCACCTACCAGCGTCACCGAAGTGAAGCCAGGTGAAGTGCAACACTGACAAACCAAAAGGAAAGGTCTAAAATAAAAATTAACGAAATTAAACTGTATATCAGGCAAAATGTTAGCTGAGAAACAGACACTCCAATGCTCTTGCAAATGGCTGAGTAAAAAGACTGACGTAGGAGCAGGAAGAAGGGTGGGTCCAGCTCCAGAAGGATATGATTGACACTCAGCCATGCAAATAGGAGTGAGCTATACCCATGTTGAGGAGTGTCTGAGCAGTGAGGTGGAAAATAGCTATGTATTTTGTTTTTTCCATACCATAAAAAAGCATGTCAACCTAATTCAAGATCATGTCCCTCCAAGGTCAATAGTCTTTTGTTCCTCAAGCCAATCCATTCTTTCACCCAAGTAAGTATTGAAGCCTGGTAATACAATTCCCAATCTGGTAGCCCAAAACCACTTCTATTTTTAGACTCTTGCAACATTTTCAAAGTTATCCTTGCCTTTTTCCCTTGCCAAATATATTTTAATATTGTTTTATTTAATTCTTCAAAATATTTCCCCCCCCCCGTTTTATTGGTATTATTTGAAATAAATATAGTAATCTTGGCAATATATTCATTTTTATAGTGTCTACTCTTCACATCAATGACAATTGTAGATTTTTCCTCTTTTCCACATCTGTTTTAATTTGTTGCGCCAATTTATAATTATCTTATTTAATCATTACATACCTTGCCGTTAGTTGAATTCCTAAATATTTAACTTTCTTAACTATCTATATAATTATTTTCCTTGTTAGTTCTTTTTTCTCTGTATCTGTAACATTTTTAACTATTATTTTGGTTTTTTCTTTGTTTATTTTCACTCCTGAAACTTCACCATATTCTATTTTCCTAATTAGTTTAAGTCCATTTTCTTGTGGATCTTCCAAGATAAACACCAAATGATCTGCAAATGCCTATAATTTATATTGTTCCTTTTTTGTTTCCATATCTTTAATTTCTGTATCTTGTATAATATTTCTATTTAACACTTCCAATGTCAATATAAATAGTAAAGGAGATACTGGACATCCTTGTCTTGTGTCTTTTCTAAAATTAAAATTATCCATCATATCTCCATTTACCATCACTTTTGCCATTTGTTTATGGTATATTGCCTTCATCGTATTAATAAATCTCTCACCAAAGTCCATAGTTTTTAGTTTAAACAGCATAAATTGCCAATATATGTTGTCAAATGCTTTCTGCGCATGTAAGAAGATCCACGCCATTTGTTTTCTAGGATGTGCTTCATAATATTCCAATGTATTTAAAATCATCTCATACTGTTTTTATTTTTTTCTCAATCCAAGTTTTTTTTAATATTATTTGTACATATTAATGTGCAAATGGTGTGATATCTGAGTTTCATACATTTCAATAAAAATAAACATCATATTGTTACCCACAATTATTACATTCATTTTCATTGTTTCAAATTATTTGCACATATCCCTTACTTCAGTTTTAAATCTTCCATACATCTTCCATACATCTTAATATATTGGTGTATATATAGTATAATTCCCCTCTTATTTTAACTTTTTTCCCTCTCCTGTCAGTATATTCTAAGATGTGATAATAACATTTCTTACCACACATATTTTTCTTACAATACATTCTTTCATTTTCTAATCACCCATTATGTAATTCTAGCATGTTTTAAGCTTATTTAACAATACTATCATTCAAATTCTAATTTTCCAGTTAAAAACTTAATTCTTCTTCATACCTCTGTTTATATTTCCCATCCTTAAAATTCTACTATTAATACACATTTACATTAAAACATATTCTTTCATTATCTAATCACCTGTTATTTAATTCTAGAATTTCACTATTAGCCATATTTTTCTACATATTTAACTTCCACACTACATACAAGTAATTATCCATTATATAGTTCTTATATTAATGTACATTATTAAAATATTATCATGAAATATCTTTTGCTTTACTTTCCCTTTCTTTTTCTTTTATCCATTATCACTTGCCTGTAACCCAATTTTTATTCTTCTTCTTTTCTTTTTCGGTTGCCTCCCATAGCCTTCTTTTAATTCTTTTATTTCATCTACATCTATTTTTTGGCTATGTATTCTAGCTTTTGTCTCCTCTCTCTACCTTTCCCCACTGTCTAGTTTTGAAGCTGTCAGTTCTAGCCCCTATCTCTTTTCTCCAGTAATCATTCTGGTTCTCCCATTCCTTTTAAATCTTTTAAAATATTTTTATCTTGCTTTAGTTTCCTAGTCACGATTAATTTTATTAATTTCTCCTCCTTGTTGTCTTCTTGCTGGTTTCTCGGTTCTGCTGTCTCCTCCATTTCTTCTAGAAGCTCCATTTCTTCCTCATTGTCCTGGTCTTTGCTCATTGTTCCTTTTATTATATTTTCCAATTTTGGTCTATGCGATCAAGTATTTCCATCATCTCCTTACATTGTTCTTTTAGGAAATCCTTATTGTTTTGATACCTCAGCACCATTTCATTATCTCCACTTGCTTCCATTTTATATTATGTCTTTGCTTAATAGCTCTCCTTTTAGGCCAATAGTCCAGAAATTATTAAAATCACAATTCTAAATGTCTAATCAACCAGCAGTCAATCCAATTTTTTTAAAAACGGGATTATCCACATCTCTTCCAATCACTTTTATTTATTCAACAATGTTCAGGGGTCTCTTGACTAAAGATCTTGTTTAACGTCCAACGGTTTTTAAAGTAAATACTTGTAATCCAGCAAATGTAGATGATTATTCCCAAGATTGCACAGTTCTCCTTTTAGCAGCAGATGGTGCTCTAACTTCAGCTTGCTGCAGCCTCTCTGCGTTATTGCTGACAATTCCGATTTTATTATTTAGAATTGTAAATCCAATAAGTGGGCAGTATTAATAGAAAAAGAATTCCAAAGTTTTACAATGCCTTTTCAATACGTCTTGCACTTTGAGAGTTCATATTTCTTTTTGGTTTTTTTTTTTTTAAATTTCTTCTTAAATTCTCTGTATTTTTTTTTATATTCTTATTTGCCGCTGCAAATGTTTCTAAGTATGCTTTCCCCTTGGATTTCTTGGGGACATTTTCCAATAAAAAGTATTCTCTCACACCACTCACTTTCTCCGCTCCAGCACTGTCTTAGGTGTTTAGGCTGTCTTTGGCTTCATGGCAGCCATTTTTGCTGCTGCTGCTCCAAGTCTTCGTGAGGGGGCTTTCCTAGTTAGGGAGGAGAGATGTGGTTCTTCTCGACCCACCAAGTGGTAACCCTTTACTTCACCACCACTCCAGAATAGCTATGGCTCAATTTTGAGCCCTCTGACAAGGAGAGATCGGAGTGGGGCTGCAGAGGTTGTGGTCCAGCTTCCGAAGGCACTGGAAGTACAACCGGAATTCCCTCTCATATTGTTTTTAATCTGTTTTAGGCAAGAAGCCATTTTGGTCTGAATGTATAAATTCATTTAGAAACCTTTTTAGTCTCTCTGCCATTATTGAAGCGTATATTTTATGGTCAGCATTCAGTAAAGATCTGGGCCTATAGTTTTTTATCTGCATTAAATCTGAGTCTTCTTTCAGAATCAGAGGAATATTTGCTTCCATCCACGAATTTGGTACCTTCACATTAATCAATACTTCATTATAGACTTCCAATATTGATAGTCCTAGAGCATCTTGTAAACATTTGTAAAATTCTGCTGGCAGCCCATCTGAGATGGGGATTGTGGAGATGGATGGCAGTAGTTTTCTCTCAAGCCTGCAGTAAAACACATTCAGGTCATCTGCCAGTTGTTGACTTCCTTGGGAAGGTGGTTTGCTGTAACCAGTGATATTTTTAAGAGTTTTCCACATGTTGGCTGGTTCATTTGTTGAGAACTGATTTCTTAGCTTTTCAGAGTAGCTTCTTTTTGCTGCTCTGATCTCCCTTGTTAATACGTTTCTGGCCTGATTGTACAGCATTCTATTGCCTTTTCTGTAGGCTTCCTCTTTGGAACGACATAGCTGCTTAAGTTTAGCTGTGAACCAAGGTTTATTGTTACTGTATATTTGCAGGTTTCTGGTTGGCACACATAGGTCTTCACAAAAACTGACATACGATATTACAGTATCTGTGAGTTCATCCAAGTCTGCATTGGTATCTTCAAAAACATTCCAATCAGTGCAGTCAAGGCAAGCCTGTAGCTTTAGCTTTGCCTCCTCAGTCCAAGTCCTCACTGATTTAATTGTTGGTTTCATGGTTTTAAGTCTTTGTCTATAAGCAGGTACAAGGTGAATCATTCAATGAACAGTGTCCCACAGCTGCTCGTGGTGAAGACCGATAAGCATCTTTTAATGTTATGTAGCAATGATCTAAAGTATTCTTGCCTCTTGTGAGACAATTGACATGCTGAAAATATTTTGGTAGCTCTTTCTTTAAGTCTGCTTTGTTTAAATCTCCCAAAATAATTGGACCAGAATCTGGGTACTTAACTTCAGCCCACATAACCTGGTCAGTTAGAGTTTGTAATGCATTGTTTACACATGCTTATGGAGGAATATATGCAGCAATAAGGAAAACTCACGTGGGGAATAATATGGTTTGCAATTGATAATTAATGTCTCTAAGTCTACATCACAGTATTTCTTTAGAATAGTTATGTCTCTGGACCAGAGACTCTGGTCGTTGATATATAAACATAAACCTCCTCTCTTCTTTTTACCAGATTCTGGTAATTCTGTCTGATCGTTGTATCTGAAATCCTACCGTGTTTTCCCGAAACTAAGACATGTCCCAATAATAAGCCCAATTGGGCTTTTGAGTGAATGCACTAAAAAAAGCCCCCTCGAAAATAAGCTCCCCCAATACTTAGGCACATGCTGAGCTGTAGCACAAACAACACATAAGGAGGCGACACTGGAGAGGGATGAAAGGGAAGGGGAACATGCCCCACACGCCCCTGCCATCCACATGGAACAAACCCTAGCTCGTGCGCCCTTTCTCTTAGTGGTGGCTGCAAAAAAACTTGTCAGCCCTAGCCCTGTCGACCTGGGACTGATGGGAGGGGGATGGTGCCGGAGCTCCAGCCAGCTAGCCCCCCCTCATGCCCACACCCTCTGACCCTACGTGAAAAATGGCTCCAGCCGCCCTGACCTCTTCGCTGCAGCTTCTCCCACCCGCCGTCAATTGGCCTTGGCTTGGGAGATAAATGGGTTTCCAATGGGGGTGGCTGCTCCAGAAAAAGTGAGCTGCAACCGGGAACCCCTCGCAAGTCCCATGAGGGAGCCTGGCCGGCCAGAGGGGAAAACGGGAGCCCGCAGTCCCAACGAGCGGATTTTGCAAGCAGCCTCCCTCCCTCGCTCAACTGGAAGGCAGCACCGGGGACTCCCGCCTCGCTTGCCCGCCCGGCTGGCTCCACACAATGGGAGGGCACAAAGACATCCCGCCACTTCCCCACACTGAAAGAAGCCCCACATGGGTGGTTGGTGACCAGCCCCTGTGGATGCCAAAAGCCCTGTGGCGGAGGAAGAGCAGGGAGGGGGTCTCTTGGCCAGCCCTGGGATAGCCAGGGAAGAGGTGGGGGGGTCACCTTCCCCTTCTGCCCACTGCCCGCATCCACAACCCAACCTTGCTCTCAGCAAACCTTTTGTGTGTGTGTGTGTGTGTCGGATTCTAAAATGGTCTCAACCCACCAGGACTGGAGCTCTGAGATGGAACTTGATAAACGGAGCGGCTTAGGGGAAGGGTGGTGGTGAGGGACTGCTCCGATGAGCCCACCAGCCGGGTTAAGCGCTCGGGCAGTGAAAAGTGGTGTGGGGGGAGAAGGCAGCCACGACGATGCCGACAACAATGCCGGGATGCCAGAGTCCCTGGGGCGGCCGCTCTGGCATCTGACTTAGCCAGGCGATCTCTGATGATCAGAAGCCGGAGAAGGGAAAGAGGAAGCGCCCCTGCCCCTCTGGCCGAAGGGCGGCCTAGATCCAGCTCCTGTGAGGATGCCCAACGGGGATCCAGCTGCCATCCTATTTCCCCCCAGCCTGAGCTTCATGCCTTAATTCCCGAGTCTGTCTTCGTTCACCCCGGCATTCCCAAGACCAGAAAACCCGCTTGTTGCAAGCCACAGCCACTTTCTGCCCAAAGAAAAGCGCCCCGTTTCCGCATGGATGGCAGGTGCATGTGGGGCATGTTCTCTCCCTTTGCCCCCCACCTCGCCTCTCACCTCGTGCTGTTTGCACGGGAAGATCGCTTGAGGCAGTGGCCTGAGCAGCACTGGCGAAGCAGTTGGCCTACGCTCTAGGGCTGAGGTTTAGGGATAAGACACCACCCCCCACCCCGATAATAAGGCCAAGGCCATATTTTGGAAGTCAAAAGAAAATAAGACCCTGTCTTATTTTGGGGAAAACATGGTAGAATATGCAGACTGCTATCATCATGTCCTAGCTTTGCATTTGGCTAGGGGATCCCTGAACCGCGCTCGGAGTGCCATCATAAACTGGTTGTAATCCCTCAGCTGGGGGGCATCATCGTTGTGAAGGGTGACCATCCAATCTGCTGCAGTCCCTTCCGGGGCCATGGGGACAAATCTCACTTTAGCTGCCTCTGAAGCAAAATCCTCCCCATACTCCTGCATGTGATTCCAGACATGAGCTAGGAAGAATCCCCGGGCTTTGGGATCCCCTTTTGGTTTTGTTGATTAGAAAGATTTGGTGTTATAGAAATGGCTAGTTATGTATTAATATGTAAAAGCAAAAAGTTGAGATTGGAGTGTATTTATCTTGTACTGTGATAGGAAAAGTTGGAAGTCAATGCCTCCTTTTCTTTCTTTTTCTCTTCCCTCTTATATTTCACACCCCCTTTTCCCGTTCCCTTTCCTTCCCTTAATTTCCTATTTTCTTTTCTTTTTTGTATTTTATATAATAAAAAGTAAAATAAAAATGTTTTTTAAAAAAGAATATCAGGAATTGCTTTGAAGTCCTGAATTTTATTGTTAGGGAATCAGAGAGACCATGGAATGAAATAAACAAACTTATTAAGGATAAATGTAAAAAAAAAAACTGTAATCAACCAAGAAATAGCAAATTGAATGTCAGAACAATCACAGGAAGTACCAAAAAGAGAAGTGAAGCAAAACCAAGAAAGGATGACCAGCAGCATAGTGGAGTTAATCAATTATGGTGACCAAAGGTACACTGTTGAAGGACTTGAAGAGCTAATTTGAGGACAAATTAACCTGGACAGGGTCTATCTATATGGTTGAAGTCATATTGATGTACATAATAAATTAACCAACAAACTGAAAATTAAACATTGAATAGCAGTTTTGCAGGTTAGCTCATGTAAGGTTTAAATTTTAACATGATGCCCATTATATCAAGTTAATGCTTCGATAAGCTATGAAACATAAATCAATTCTTACCAGAATAGTTCAAAATTGGGTCACAATCAGTGGTGAAATCTAAAATTTGTTACTACCGGTTCTGTGGGCGTGGCTTGGTGGGGGGGGGTAATGTGATTGGGTGGGCATTGCCAATTTTTTTTTTCTTTTAAAACCATTTTTTCTACAACCTCTTCGGCGAAGAGGTTGTAAAAAAATGTTTTCAAAAGGCTCTGATGATCCCAGCTGAGTTGCCTGATCCAACTCAGCTTGGATCGTCAGAGGCATTTAAAAGAAAAAAACCCTCTGCTGATCAGGCAACTCAGCTTGGATCGTCAGAGGCTTTTAAAAGAAAAAAAGCCTCTGCCGATCTGGCAACTCAGCTTGGATCGTCAGAGGTTTTAAAAGAAAAAAGCCTCTGCCAATCAGGCAACTCAGCTGGCGATCCCTTTGACGATCCCAGATGAGCCGCGCGATCATCAGAGGCTTTTTTTTTAACTTTTAAAAGCATTTTTTTGGCCGAAGAGGTTGTAGAAAAAATGCTTTTAAAAATTAAAAGAAAAAGTCTCTGATGATTGTGTGGCTCAGCTGGGCATGGGGGGTGGAGGCAGGGATTTTTGCTACCAGTTCTCCAAACCACCTGCCTCCATCGCTACCGGATCAGGTGATCCGGTCTGAACTGGGAGCATTTCACCCCTGGTCACTGTTATGGGGTTGTGTTGCTTTTAATCTTTATCTCTATTTGCCTCTATGAGGTGTTTCCGGTTCCTGGCTGTTCCCTTTGAAGACACTTTATAAGCGTTGTGGTCGACAGGTAAATCCCATTACCATTTTAAAGAGACAGAGACTAAAATAATCCTGGGACAGAGTTTTTATTTACTTTGCAAAGGGCCTTTCTCTCTGGAGTAGAGAAAGACGGAAATAAAACAATTTACACGAGTTTTTATAGTCTTCAGGAACATCAGAATACACGTCAATAAGTACCTTGGGAATCAGTTTCAGATCTTACATAACATCTTATATAACATATCATATAACATATGTAGTACATAATCCACCCTGGAAATTCCCCAATTCCCAACAGAAATACCCCTCAAAAACATCAATTGCGTACTTCCTTTAATTAATGAGAGCAAGTTAACCCAAGAACATATTTCCTGCAAGATAAACATCCTCTAAAAAACACAGGAATTACACACTTCCTTTCTCATGTTCTTAAATGTCAGCTAAATTATATAATCAGGTTATACAAGGTAAAACAAAGCCTTAACATGATTTTAAAATGGCGTAACTCAGGTTATGCTTTTACAGGAATAATTCTTATTTTTCTCACAATCCCCAATTCTTCTCTCTATCAGTTTATTCCTGTAAATTATGAATATCCTGTAACAGTATAGAAACTCCTCTCCATACAATAGGTAATTTGGTCAATGCCATGTTACCACATAAAAACATTAACTTGGAAGGAACTTGTATCCTTAAACATAGAAAATGTAACCCTTCCTCCAAAATCCGAAACTTCTTGTATGAAGGTGTATAATTACCAAATAGCTCAGTGCATTGCTTATATAAAAATTCCATTCTATTTGTAAGGCCAATGTATTGAGGAACTATCTCATATGTACAGTTGCACTTGGCACACACCATCTTCAAAAGACGACTTAATACATATCTCAGCTTCCTCAGTGGTGTCTGTTAGAGTTAGTGGTGTTTCCATAAAAGAATAACGGTGCTCGAATTCAGTATGGAAACATAGCTGCTACCATGTTATAGGGTAACTAGGCAACACAGCCAAAATCCCCATTCCTATCCGCACTTGTAGAATAACAAACACTACCACAAAAACCCCCATTATTCCTAGTGAACTAGCTCCCCCAACATATTGTCCAAAGAGATAAAAGATTATTATCTTACCTCCAATTCATCAATCAATCAAGGAGAACTTATATCCACTGGATACCAAAACATAGATTTACACCAATCAATAATATCTTTCCTCAATACAATCAGAAACACAACAAGAATTATTACCACTCCTAGCCAAATACAAATCTCTTCTTCTATCCATTGGTCCCCAATCGTCTAAGGTTTGTCATCAAAAAGTCAATTTAAGAGGGTTTGCAGGTTCCGTAGCAACTGTCCTTCCATAAGGCAAAGCCACCAGTCCCTTGACTCTGGAATAGCATACCCAACCTTGTTCCTTAGTCCTTACAGCCGACCCTGTAGTTAGCAGAACTTGGAACGGTCCTTCCTACACCGGCTGCAACTTCTTCTCAGTAATGGCTTTTATCAGACCCAGTCTCCGCTTTTGTATTCATGTTCTTAGAAATCAAGAGGTAGATTCTGTCCTTTTTACCTTAAATGAGAAAAACACTGGGACAGTCCCTGTATATATTTTCAGAAAAAACATCCTTCAATTCTATCCTAGGCATCTCAACTTTCCCCGCATATGGCAATCCAAACATCATTTCATACGTAGATATCCCCAGATCTTTCCTAGGACTAGTGCCTATTCTTAATAGAGCTAAAGGCAAACACTTCATCCAAGGTAGTTGAAGCTCTAACATTAATTTTTATAACACAGATTTACTTATCTGATTAGCACATTCACAACGCCCTGTAGAACTTGGCATAAACAATAAATGTAGTTGCCAATCAATTCCTAATTATTCCATAATCTTCATCACCTTGGACTATGAAATGTATACCCCTATCTCTATCAATAAGATCAACCAATTCATATTTGGATATTATTCGCTCCAATATGATTTAACAATCTTCTGAGCACCTGTCTTTACACAAAGAAAGGCTTCAACCTATCCAGTAAAATAATCCACTATTATTATTACATATATCAATGGTCACACCACCGGCATTTCAATGTAATCTACTTAGATTCATTGAAAAGGCCAAATGGTCAAATCTCTACATGTTTTTTACATACACAATGTATTCATTTCCGTACCATTTGTATAACTATTGTATACACACCCCTAGACACATATATGCATATACATTTAATAAAATCAATAAGTGCTTGCGTTCCCCAATAGGTTCCCTCATGCACTCATTCAATCACATTCCACATTATTTATTTATTTATTTATTACATTTTTATACCGCCCCCTCTCCCGAAGGACTCAGGGCGGTGAACAGCCAGAATTAAAAACACACAATACAAATATTAAAATACATTAAAACAAAATTAAATTATCTTAGGCTTCTCCAATTTAAAACCCCGTTACCCATAAAATTCACCCAATTAAAATTTTTTAACCCAGCCCGGCTTGCTGAAATAAAAAAGTCTTCAGGGCCCGGCGGAAGGTCCGGAGGTCCGGGATTAGTCGTATCCCTGGGGGTAGCTCATTCCAGAGGGCGGGTGCCCCCACAGAGAAGGCTCTTCCCCGGGGGGTCGCCAGCCGACATTGCCTGACAGACGGCACCCTGAGGAGATCCTCTCTGTGGGAGCGTGTTGGCCGGTGGGAGGTTATCGGAGGCAGAAGGTGGTCTCATAAATAACTGGGTCCTAAGCCATGGAGCGCTTTGAAGATGAGAACCAACACCTTGAAGCGCACTCGGAAGACCACTGGAAGCCAATGCAGCTCGCGCAGGAGAGGTGTCACGTGGGAGCGCCATGTCGCCCCCGTAAGTACCCGCGCGGCCGCATTCTGCACCAGTTGGAGCCTCCGAGTGCTCCTCAAGGGGAGCCCCATGTAGAGAGCGTTGCAGTAGTCGAGGCGGGAAGTAACGAGGGCATGAGTGACCGTGCATAGGGAGTCCCGATCCAGAAAGGGGCGCAACTGGCGTATCAGGCGAACCTGATAGAAAGCCCCCCTGGCCACGGCCGTCAAATGCTCTTCTAAAGACAGCCGTGCGTCCAGGAGGACACCCAAGTTACGCGCCCTCTCCGTGGGGGCCAATGTCTCGCCCCCAATAGTCAGCGATGGCACCAGCTGACTATATCGGGACGCCGGCAGCCACAGCCACTCAGTCTTGGAGGGATTGAGTCGGAGCCTGTTCCTCCCCATCCAGACCCGCACCGCCTCCAGGCACCGGGACATCACTTCAAGGGCATCGTTGGGGTGGTCTGGGGTGGAGATGTACAGCTGGGTGTCATCAGCGTACAGATGGCACTGCACCCCAAAACCACGGATGATCTCGCCCAGCGGCTTCACATAAATGTTGAACAGGAGAGGCGAGAGGACCGACCCTTGTGGCACCCCACAAACCAAGTGCCTTGAGGTCGACCTCTGCCCTCCAGCCAACACAGACTGCGACCGGTCGGAGAGATAGGAGGAGAACCACCGTAAAACAGTGCCTCCCACTCCCAACCCCTCCAACCGGCGCAGCATGATACCATGGTCGATGGTATCAAAAGCCGCTGAGAGGTCTAATAGGACCAGAACAGAGGAGCAACCTCTGTCCCGAGCCCTCCAGAGATCATCAACCAACGCGACCAATGCCGTTTCCGTGCTGTACCCGGGCCTGAAGCCGGACTGGAACGGATCTAGATAGACGGTTTCATCCAGGTACTGTGGGAGCTGTCGCGCAACCACACTCTCAACAACCTTCGCCAAGAAGCGAAGGTTGGAAACTGGACGATAGTTTGATAAAACAGCTGGGTCCAGAGAGGGCCTCTTGAGGAGGGGCCTCACCACTGCCTCTTTCAAGGCGGGAGGCAAGAACCCCTCACTCAAGGAAGCATTTATAATCCTCTGGAGCCAGCCTCGTGTAACCTCCCGGGTAGCCAGCACCAACCAGGAGGGACACGGGTCCAATAAACATGTGGTTGCGTTCAACCTCCCCAGCATCCTGTCCACGTCCTCGGGAGTCACAGGGTCAAACTCATCTCAGATAACCGTCTCAAGACAGACCTCGGACAACCCGCCTGTACCTACCCAGTCGGAGTCCAAGCCTTCCCGAATTTGAGCGACTTTATCGTGCAGATAATGCGCAAAATTCTCAGCACGACCTTGCAAGGGGTCTTCCCGCGCTCCCAGATGGAGAAGGGAGCGAGTCACCCTAAACAAGGCAGCTGGGCGATTTTCTGCCGACGCGATAAGAGCGGAAAAGTAATTACACTTCGCCGCCTTTATCGCCACTAAGTAGGTCTTGATATAAGACCTCACTAGTGTACGGTCAGATTCGGAGCGACTGGCCCTCCAACTACTCTCTAGGCGTCTTTTCCAGCGTTTCATCCCCCTCAGCTCCTCGGAGAACCAAGGAGCTGGGCAGATTCGGCGCCGGGTCAGAGGCCGCAAAGGCACGACCCGATCTAAAGCACCAGCGGCCGCCCTATCCCAGGCGGCCACCAGGTCTTCCGTCGAGTCGCGCGCCAGAGTCTCAGGAAATGGCCCAAGCTCCATTCGGAACCTATCAGGATCCATCAGGCGCCTGGGGCGGAACCACCTGATCGGTTCCGCCTCCCTGCGGTGGGGCATAGTGGTCAGGAAGTCAAGTCTAAGGAGAGAATGGTCTGACCATGACAAGGGTTCAATAACTATATCCCCTGTATCTAAGCCATTCAACCACTGACCAGAGACGAAAACCAAGTCCAGCGTGTTTCCTCCTATGTGAGTGGGGCCCTGAATTAACTGGTCAGGTCCATGGCCGTCATGGAAGCCATGAACTCCCGAGCCACCTCAGATGCTTCACCGATGGACGGCAGGTTGAAATCCCCCATGACTAAAAGCCTGGGGGTATCAACCACCACCCCGGCTATAACATTGAGGAGCTCGGGCAGGGTCGCTGCCACGCAGCAAGGAGCCAGGTACGTAACCAGCAGGCCCATCTGCCTCCCATGGCCCCACTTCACAAGGAGAGACTCACAACCGGCTATCTGAGGTACAGTGGCCTCCCTAAGATCAAGACCTTCCTTTACAATAACTGCCACCCCTCCACCCCTACCCTGGGCCCTTGGCTGATGGAATGCACGGAAACCCAGTGGGCACATTTCTACGAGGGGGACCCCCCCCTCCAGGCCCAGCCAGGTCTCAGTAATACCCGCCAGGTCCGCTCCCCCCTCCTGAATCAGCTCACAAATGAGGGGGGCTTTATTAGCCACGGACCTGGCGTTGCACAGCATCAGCCTAAGACCCAGGCTCTGAGACTCCGGACAACCCAGGGAACGAGAAGAGCACTGGGGGCCGGAGCATGTCACCGCTTGGAGACAGCGGATACGTGCCCCCACAACATATGGCCCCCTGCTCCCACCATACCTGCCCCTCCCACCTACGGTCCTGATGACATCGCCCTCCTCCCTACCAACACCAACCCCCTCCGATCCCCGCTCCGCACCTCCCCTAGCGCGACCCTGTGCCGGGCCTGGTCCCCTCCCCAACAAATCACCCTCCCTATCCTTTACAGCTTTAGTAAAAATTTTCACCCCATCTTTAATCATCCACTATTTATATAATATCAAGTTTAGAAGGATCCTCAGCTGCCTTTAAAACAGCTGTGATAAGTTCCACCTATCGCAATTCCTTTTACTAAATATCAACCCCCTTTCAATCCAGATTATCCCAAAAGTATGTAAGATACCATAAGCATAGGTTAAATCAGCATGAATATTCCCTACCTCATTAATTAATATGTGCAATGCTTACAATAAAGCAAAAACCTCACATGTCTGCACTGACCATTCAAACGGTAACTTTCCAGCTTCCAATATCTCAATAGTGTCTCCATTCACAACTGCATAACCATCCAGTCTCATCCCATTCTCAATTCATTTATTCATAACCACACAATTTTGTTCCACATCGTCCCATCTCTCTCTCCTATTGGTCAAGAGAACCAAACTCTCTTGAGACAATTTTAAAAACCTAGCATTTGTGCACCACCTTTTAGTTCCCAGTCCACATGCGAACCAACACTCCTTTGGCTATACCATCTTCCACTATTACAGACAAGTGGAAATTTTTTCCTTAAACCAGGCAAACATAACACTGGAGCAACACTACATTATTACTTTCTTCAACTCTTCAACCTTTCTTCCAAACAACTTAGTTTAGAATTAACTATCAATAAATCAATAAAGTCTCAACAAATACTCAACTCTCCCCACTTCAGAGGAATCACACCACACCTCTATCACAAATTAGCTAAACTATTTCCACAAGCTTCAAAGAAATGCAAAGCTTAATCTAAATTCACAAGTCTATACAGACTAACTTACAAGCAACTTCCTAGCTAACCAGACCAAAAGTCCATCTTTACCTTCTACCAGTAATTCTTCCCTCAAGGGAACATCCTTTATCTAGACAACACTAAGCTAAATAACATAGTCAACTATTCCCCAGACTATCCAGTATCTAGAAATCTCCTTCTCAGCATTCAAAATCATTCAAAATACACAGACATAAAAACATAAAAGAGGGTAATAAAAAAACTTCAAAAAGCAAAAGAAAATCACCTAATAGAGGTACTCCGGGTCTCTACTCCCAAAAATAATTGTTTCAAACTTTCAATGTCACTTCTCTAAAGCAGGACAGGAAATACATCTGCATAGCTGCCAATGCAGTCAGAAACAATGCAGGATCAAATCATCCATTCGCCCCTTCTTTCTCTCAGACAAACTCAGCAAAGGAAAAAAAATGTGTAAAAGGGAAACCAAACCGCACCTTCCCCCCCCCCCACTTTCTTACTTCTCTTGTTCAGAACAAAAAGACGGGGGAAATATAGAGAGGAAAAACACTACTCCTGTCTCCAATTAACATCACAAATACCTCTTCCTAATCCTACTTCTCCATAGGATCACTCTCATCTCTCACTTGCTCATTCAAACACTTGCTATTACAACATAACAACTACAACAACAAACTCTTGCCACTCACTATTTCAATATACAAAGGGAGATTTCTCAGGGGTTCAACGCACAGGCATTCACAAATATCAGGATCACCTTACCACCCCCATTTAAGGGCTTACCACACACACTCATATTTATTCTGCAATCAGACCTTTTAGTGTATTCCAACACACACATGCCTTTTCCCTGCCAATTAGTCAGCATAAATACTTCAGGGAGCTTTATTATCATTCTTAATATTATTATTTTTTACAAGACAATGAGCTCTATTGCCTAAACAACTCTCATTACACACACATACCATTTAACAACATTTGCAAACCTGGAATAAAACCTAGAAAGGTTCCATCCCTTCAGATACCCATTTCATTTTTATCCTTGACATCTTGTAGCCTATTCCTCAAGCAGTGGAAAACTTCAGGATGCGGTTTTTAATCAAAAACTTGATTTCGGGCCCTAACCACACCTGTCCTCCACAGCTCCAGGCTTAAGCCAAGGTCACTTAATTAGCCGGCACACACATATCACCATCACATCACATTAATCAAAGACAAAATATTCGCATTCAACCTCAGGTAGGAAGAACAATAAACCTTCCTTACCACATTCCTACAGAGTTTTCTGCCTCATCCAAGAACAAGAAAGATCTGTATACCAAGCTCACATCCCAGAAGAGACAATGCATCTCTCCCAAGCAGATTAAGACCTACTTCTAGAACAAATATCACATCCAAACATATAATACACTTTCCACAACTCAATTTCACATTCTTCAACAATGGCACATCAAAAAGTATACCCTTGACACCCCTTATCTTAATAGTTACACCTGTGGGATGCATTCCTCTAGGCAATTTACAAATAGAGGTTGTGGTCACACCTGTATCTATTAGAAACACATGATCTTCCTCTTCTGGACCCACTAATCATCCTCTTCTCAGGACAAATTCTAGCAAAATGCCTCTCCTTTACACACACAAAGCACTTTTTGCTTTCAATCCACCAACACTAGACTTTTTTCCACTGGAGTAATCCCCTCCCAATTACAGGACACTGTCGCCACATTGCAACCGAAGTTTCACAAAATCTTTTCCTCTTCTACCTAACTCCTTTCCCTCTCCTGTCTGTTTCAACACAGACACCATCATTCGACTTTTCTTTCTTTCTTTTTCTCTTCTAGTCTTGGCCTCGTCCCTATTCACATAGACCTTTTGAGCTTCTTTCAACAGAGCAGCAATATCAGTAGTAGCTTCTGTATGTCTGGCCATGATTTCGTCACAAATTTCATTTTCATTAAGGACTCATAAGCCGGCGTTTCAGGAGAAAGACCAGTGTGCTTATTCAAATTGTCCTTAATATTTTCCAGAAACACAGACGGTGTTTCTTCCCACAACTGTTCCACCTCAAAAACTTTTGTTAGAGTTTCTTCCTTGAGGTACAGCTGTCTTAACTCCCTCCATTTGTTCCTGATCAGCTAAATTATTATTATTCCAACCAGGATCAACTAATGGAGACTTAACTTCTGCAGCAACGGGCTGAACAGCCCCCACTTGGGTTTTATCCCCCCAAAAAAAGCCATAGCTGCCTTTTGAATTTGTGACCTCTCCTCAGGGGAGAACAAATAACCCAATATATGCTGTAACTCTGCAAAAGTATACAGATTGGGTCTCAGGAATAAATCCAATGACTCAGACAACTTGATCAGATCCGCCTATAAAGACGGCATATTTCTTTTATAATCTTCCAGATCAGAAGATGTCAAAGACACATTCACAAAAGCTGCAATACCATTCGGCATTCCTCTTAAAGGAAACATTCCTTTAGTTTGTGAACATGTAACATGAGAAGTGGATGGATTCTGTTTCACAGTTACTGACAATTCACCCAACTCCTTCTCCAGCTGCCCATATTACTGCCCTGCTGAAGTCTCTTCCTTTCTGCTCCCAGCAGAAACATCAATTCCACCCACAACTTGGATTATACAAAGGAGGGGGAGGTGGGCATGTAGCATAAGCTAAAGGATTCCAACCTTCCTCTTCTTCTTCCTTCCCATACAAAACTCTAGAACTTCTCAGGGAAGAGGGGTTAAACTACTGAACATGGAACTGAGGTTCAACATATAACAATTGAGCTTTCAACTTCTTTTTTCACCAAAACGTTCTTCAAAACATTGATCCAATATGGGTCTGACTCCCCAAACTTACTCCACCTATAATTAGGCTGTATCAACACAAACGTCAGCCAAACCTCCTTACAATAATTAATCATAGTCACCTTATCTAATACCTTTGTACAAGCTTTCAACCAATCCTCTGACCACTGTACTAACAATTTCCCTAATGGAGATATGGGGGATGGATGTGGAGTATCTCAGCAGCACTTTTCCCTAGTAAGGGCCCCATACTTTCCCCAACCTGTATTACACTAGTTATACACACAAATCATACAGGCCATACACACACAAACATACACAAATCCAAACCACCAAAAAGAAAACATATACTCACTCCTGGTGCACCGAAGTCTTCAGGAACGTTCCTCTCTGTCCAGGCATTCAGGTCTCCGCCTCAAGGTCCATAGAAAAGCAATTCCGGCTGGAAAGGAAATAACCCCATCTCACTGAAATCAGTGTTTGTGCGCACATATCAGGGAATTCCATTCCAGACAGAATGTTTTCAGTCCCTTCGGGCGCCAATTGTGGTCAACAGGTAAATCCCATTACCGTTTTAAAGAGACAGAGACTAAAATAATCCTGGGACAGAGTTTTTATTTACTTTGCAAAGGGCCTTTCTCTCTGGAGTAGAGAAAGACGGAAATAAAACAATTTACACGAGTTTTTATAGTCTTCAGGAACATCAGAATACACGTCAATAAAGTACCTTGGGAATCAGTTTCAGATCTTACATAACATCTTATATAACATATCATATAACATATGTAGTACATAATCCACCCTGGAAATTCCCCAATTCCCAACAGAAATACCCCTCAAAAACATCAATTGCGTACTTCCTTTAATTAATGAGAGCAAGTTAACCCAAGAACATATTTCCTGCAAGATAAACATCCTCTAAAAAACACAGGAATTACACACTTCCTTTCTCATGTTCTTAAATGTCAGCTAAATTATATAATCAGGTTATACAAGGTAAAACAAAGCCTTAACATGATTTTAAAATGGCGTAACTCAGGTTATGCTTTTACAGGAATAATTCTTATTTTTCTCACAAGCGTTGTCTGTTAGTTTAACTTTGTTAATAAAAGCTTATCCGAAACATGGTGTCAGAAGTGGTTCAGCCTTGAAAGTTGAGCGTTTGAAGTAAGAAATATAGCACCACCATGGCAGATAATATACCACTGCCGCAACCCATGCGAGTAAGTGAGGACTCTAGCACTAATTGGGAAAACTTTAGGGCAGAGTTTGAAGATTACTCTTTGGCGACAGGCTTAAATGATAAACTGGCAGCAGTACAAGCTGCCACATTAAGAAGATTGATGGGTGCAGAATGTCTTCATGTTTATAAGCATAGTTTAACTCTTACAGAAGAGCAGAGGACTGATACTAAGGCTATTTTGGATGCTTTGGAAGCTTTCTTCAGACCGCATAAGAATGTTATATATGAAAGATATCTTTTTGGCAGTTGCACGCAGGAAGAAGGGGAGACGATAGACGCCTTTGTAACACGCTTAAAGGAACGAGCAGCAACCTGTGATTATGGTTCCCTCAGAGGCGAACTCATCCGAGACAAAATAGTTTTGGGTGTTGTCAAGGAAAGTACACGCCGCCGTTTATTAAGGGAACATGGTTTAACTTTGCAATTAGCCATAGAAATATGTCGGACTACTGAACTTACAGATAAACGGCTGATGGCATTGGAGCGAGATAAACAGACCAACTGTGTTAATGTAGCTTCCAGGCACCAGCCAAATGTGAGGAATCGTCAGCAACAGCAGCAGTTTAAACAGAAGCCTCGCAATTTGTCAGCAGACAACCACACACCGTGTAAATACTGTGACAATGTGCATGCACGTGGGAAAGATCGGTGTCCAGCGTATGGTAAAATCTGTAGGGTGTGTGAGAGGCTGAACCACTTTGCTGGGGTGTGTCTGGCAGCAAGGAAGTTGCATATGGTCGAGCAAACGCCGGATTTAGAGGATGTATCACTGTTTACCACAGATGCGATCTATACGAAAGAATGCATTGGTGCAGTACATTCAAAAGGCAAAAAGTGGTTTGTTAATCTTCAATTTAATGATATAACTCAATCTTGTCAGTTGGACTCGGGGGCAACATGCGATGTGATGAGCCTAAAGGATAAAAGGAAATTGGCACCTGAGACACCCCTCCAGCCTAGTAGTGCCACGTTAAAGTTATATTCTGGGGAACTGATGAAGTCGCTTATTTTATACACAGTGTAACATACGTGGGGTTACTCACAAATTGGAATTTGAAATTGTGGATGTAGATCAAAAGCCATTACTGTCAGGCTCAACGTGTGAGCGTTTGGGACTGATGCGATTTACCATTCCGAGGGAGTTGCATAATGTTGAAACCTATTCCTCCAAAGCCTTGGGGAGACCATTGATAAAGCATCAAGTCCTCCAAGTTTATAGGGAGGTGTTTGAGGGCCCTATTGCATCCGTTCCAGGAGAGGTTCACTTTCAACTTGATCCCGCTGTCCCTCCAGTACAAAGTGCCCCGCGCAATGTCCCTATAGCCATTAAGGCACAGGTTAAAGCACAGTTGGATAAATATGAAGCAGAGGGACATATTGTTTCAGTAGCCGAGCCAACCGACTGGATAAGTAATATGGTGATGATTAGGAAGTTGGAAAAGATCTGAATTTGCATCGATCCCAAGTTTTTGAATATGGCTTTGAAGCGATCGCATTACCCAATGCCAACGTTAGAGGATGTTTTGCACAAGCTGCCTAAGGCACAGGTTTTTACACTTGTTGATGCCAGGGATGCCTTCCTACAGTGTAAACTGGACGAAGAGAGCAGTTATATGACTACGTTTTGGACTCCTTGGGGCAGAAAGAGGTGGCTTAAACTGCCCTTTGGTGTCTCCATAGCACCAGAGACGTATCAAAGGAAGCAGCAGGAATTATTGAGTGGCCTCAGCGGAATTGAGCCTATAGCTGATGATATCCTTATAGTTGGGTGTGGCGACACTGATGATGAAGCGAAGCATGATCATGACGGGAAATTGATGGCACTATTGGAGTGGTGTAAGCAGGTGAAGCTGAGGCTCAGTATAAAGAAGCTGCAGTTTAAGGTGCGAGAAGTCCGCTTTCATGGACATATTTTAACATCACAAGGGTTAAAAGTGGACCCAGACAAGATCAGAGCTATTGTGAACATGCCACCGCCTACTGATGCTAAAGCAGTGCAGAGATTCATTGGCTTTGTTACATATCTAGCAAAATTCTTGCCACATTTATCTGAGGTGTGCCAGCCATTGAGACGTCTGTTGGATAAAGACACAGTTTGGCACTGGCTCCCTAAGCATGACCAGGCAGTGCAAGAGATAAAACGCTTGGTTACTACTGCTCCAGTATTAAAATACCATGATGTTACAAAGATGGTTACTATTCAAAGCGACTCAAGTAAGAACGGTCTGGGATACTGTCTGTTACAAGAAGGTCAGCCAGTTGTATACGTGTCGAGAGCGCTTTCGCCAGCAGAGTTAAACTATGCTCAGATCGAGAAAGAATGTTTAAGTATCGTATTTGCTTGCCAGCGTTTCCATTATTACCTTTATGGCAGAGATATAATTACAGTTGAAACTGATCACAAACCGTTAATAACTATATTCAAAAAGCCTCTTCTGTGTGCCCGGAAGCATTTGCAAAGCATGATGCTCAGTTTACAGCATTATAATCTTGATGTGGTTTTTAAGCCAGGGCGTGAAATGTATATCAGTGATACCCTGAGTAGAGCCACAGTAGATCAGACAGCTACGGGAGGAGAACATGAATATCAGACGGTTTGTTGGCTGCGACAGGAACAAATATGTTTTGCTGAAATTAACCAAGCAGATTATCTTAATGTTACGAATCAGCGGTTACAGCAGTTGAGGCAACATACGGACGCTGACGTAGCCCTACAGACACTAAAGAATATCGTGCTGAGTGGGTGGCCAGATGTGAAAGAGGCAGTTCCCATGATTGTAAGGGAATACTGGTCCTTCAGAGATGAGATCGCTGTACAAGATGGCATTCTGTATAAGGGTCCAAGAGTTATAGTGCCAAAGTTATTGAGATCGGAGATGTTACTGCGCATCCATTCAAGCCATATTGGTGGGGAGGCATGCTATAGACAAGCCCATGACACATTGTACTGGCCGAATATGCGAGGCGAAATTGAGGATTTTGTCAGTAATTGTACCATCTGTAATGAATATGCATATCGGCAACAGAAAGAAACTATGATGTCACACGAGATACCATCCCGACCCTGGCAGATCATTAGTATGGACTTGTTTAATTATGCAGGGAAAGAGCACTTGATAATAGTGGACCATTATTCGGATTATTGGGAAATTGACCTCCTTCCAGACCTGTCAGCTGAGACCACCATCAAGAGATGTAAGTCTCAGTTTGCACGTTACGGGCAACCAAATGTAGTGATTACTGATAATGGTCCTCAATTTGTAAGTCTGCAATTCAAGAAATTTGCTGATGAGTGGGAGTTTGATCATATTACTTCATCACCACATCATCCGCAAGCGAATGGAAAAGCTGAATCAGCTGTAAAGTTTGCTAAGAACTTATGTAGGAAAGCACATGGCAAATGTAGCAATCCGTGGAAGGCTATTTTACATTGGAGGAATACTCCAACTGAAGGTATGGACAGTAGCCCAGCACAAAGATTAATGTCACGGAGATTAAAGACTTCCTTACCCGTGGCAAATAGGTTGCTTGAGCCCGTGGTGATACAAGGGGTCCCGGAAAGGCTACGGCAGAAGAGGCAAGTGGCAAAGGCCAAATATGATAGATCTGCAAGAGACTTGCCAGAGTTAAAGGTGGGAGAACGAATTCGGATGAGACCACTGCCTGAAGATCAGACTGGCCGTTGGGAAAGGGGTACCTGTTTACAACAAGTGGCACCTCGCTCCTATTTGGTGGAGGTTGGAGGAACCCGTTATCGGCGGAACCGTGTGGACTTGCATGTGGCTGAGCAACTGTCGAGCGTCAAGAAGCACTCGACATCGTGTCCATGCACCGGCAGAATATGGATACCCGGCTGGAAGGGGGGGGTTGAGCCACATGGGTGATGGTGGTGGAATAGGCTTCCGAGTAGGCGTTTATGTGCACGGGTGCCTTATGGGGTCGCGTGGGATTAGCTTACTACTCTGAGAACACTCTAGAAAAGTGACAGCATCCCAGTACGTCCGAAGGAAATGAGGAAGTACGAGACCTTCCAGCTGAATGTAATCTGGAAGGAACTATATAAGGACTCGCTTGCAAGGGCGTGACAGCTGCGTCTTTGTTTTGCTAGCTTTGCATTCCGGTTTCTGTAAGCGCTGATTGCCACGATTAAATGAAGATACACCAGCTTGGCTTTAAGCGTGTTCTTTGAGCGTGGACACAGTCCTAGGGGAGCCGAGAGGAAGACGCAGCTCTCCCTTTTCACAAGCCGTTTTGGAGCCGCCCCCCCCCGTGAAGGAAGGAACGGGATGGCAGAGGGCGTAGCGGCCGACGTGCTGCCGGAGGATACAGCGGAGACCGTGGGCGAAGCGGAGGAGGTTGACGCCGGGATGGATGGGGCGGCCAGCCCGCCGGTGGTGCGGCCGAAACAGCATGAGCCCGGGGGCGACGGCGCCCCTAGTGAACGAAAGGAACGCGAACGCAACGCCCGGGAGACGCCCGGCCCAGAGACAGGTGGGATGCGTCTTCAAACCCCGCCCTATGCTGGTTCCCAGTTCCAGGATTGGAGGGAACGGCGATGGCTGGAAGACGAGGAAGGGGACTGGAGCCACTCCACTGGCCTGGGGGCTTCCACCCTAGAGATCCTACGCGACCGTTTTGGCGAGGCGAGCTTTCGCGACGCACCCTCCTGGC
This sequence comes from Pituophis catenifer annectens, assembly GCF_029215685.1. Classification (NCBI taxonomy): domain Eukaryota; kingdom Metazoa; phylum Chordata; class Lepidosauria; order Squamata; family Colubridae; genus Pituophis; species Pituophis catenifer. The sequence goes on along the minus strand of NW_027256884.1, from coordinate 49,669,911 downwards.
AGCCATGGGCGCCCAGCATGGAGGGAGCCACCTCCTGGTCGGGAGGCAGTACGGCGGGTGGGAGTTCTGACAGCAAATTCCGCCTTGCCAGCCCGAAGCTGAAGTTGGAGGGGCGTGAACAACGCTGGGTGAGTGGAGAGCGGAGACAGGCTGTACATTCATACGGTGGGGGCGAGGGCAGCCACGCAACTCCCGGTGCCGCTACACAGCCCGGGAGAGAGAGGAGAGTAGATCCCGTGAGAGACGCCCCTCGACAGCTACCCGGCACAGGAGATAGGCCACCGCAACAGCGTTACAGAGACCCGCTACCGGCATGGGGCCACGGTCCCTGGGCACCCCCCCTCCAGCAACATCCCTGGGGATTACCGCCTGTGCAGGCTGCATTTGATGGAACTGCAGGAAAGGTGGCACTGTTCCTGAGTCAGGTAATAAGCCATATGGACCTTTATGGCAGATTATATCCTTCGCAGTGGTCCATGGTCGTGGCGGTCACAGCAGTGCTAACGGGGGAGGCAGCTGAATGGGTCGCCGATTTACATAGTGAACACACCCGCGAGTTAACGGATCTGGGCCTGTTCCTTGAAGCATTACGCAATAGGTTCGAGGATGAAACTCGGACCCAGGTCATCGAAGGTGAATTGGTCAACCTACGACAGCGTGGTCGCCCTGCCAAGGATTATGTCAAGGAGTTCCGTAATCTGGCAGGAAAACTCCATTCGTGGCCAGAGTGATTACTTATCCACCAATTCCAGGCAGGGCTAGATAGAGAAATAAAACAGGCCTGTGTATACCGGGGTCTAGGCCCACGATTGTCCGAATGGTACAAGGCAGCGGTGAGCCTAGACGTTGGTTTACGAGAATTCAGGCCTCGGAACACACCACCGTTCCAGTCCCGTCGTGGTCCAGGTGGCAGATCCAGTGACCGCGGGGCGTTTAGAGGAACCCCGGCATTCGGGCCGACCGCTACTGAGGCGAACAGACGCCCGTTCCGGTGCTTTCGATGCAACCAAGAGGGTCATAGAGCTGCGGACTGCCCCGTCGCAGCCCCGCGACTGTCAACTCCCCGGCCATCCGTTCCGACTACCACGCCATGTGACCGACCCCTACGAACACCAGAACGCTCTAGGGCGGCCACGCAGACGCCCTCGTTAGAACCGACAACCCGGTCCAGTAATACCATGCCAGGGACGGCTCGTGTCCCCGACGCATCCGAAGGAAGCGACAACGGAGATGAGTTGCAGGATCCTATGGTAAGTGACCCTGTACACCCCTTCCTGATACCAGTGACCCTTAGACATCCTGTCACTAAGAAGGAGTGTGAACAAAAAGTCTTAATTGATACAGGCTGTACTCGATGCCTTATGCGGCAGTCGGTAGCTGAGGGCTTGGGCCTTCGGATCCTGACTCTTCGTACCCCCATTAAATTAGAGCAGATGGATGGGTCCATCCTGGGAGGCACACCTACCGCCAGTGTTACAGAACCCGTATTCCTGCAAATAGGAGCCCATCAGGAAATGATCCGGTTCATTGTAGTAACCCAGATGATCGAACCCATCATTCTTGGGCTCGCGTGGTTGGACAGGTGGGAACCACACATTTGGTGGGAGGGGGGTTATCGTAGGCTCAGACTGCCATGTACAAAAGAGAGGGTGGCTCTCCAGCAAGAAACAACAAGACAAGGTACATACCCCCAAGCATATAATGACCTCGCCCGAGTATTTAGCGAGGAAGAATGTGACATCCTGCCCCCCCATCGGGATACGGATTGTGGTATCGAAATACTTCCCGGAGCCCGGTTGCCAAAACCCCGTATGTACTCGATGACACCACAGGAACTGAAGGAATTGCGAACGTATATAGATAAAAACCTGGCCCGGGGATTTATTCGTCCCAGTCGTTCGCATTTAGCGGCACCCGTCCTCTTTCGAGGTAAGAAGGATGGCGGCTTACGTTTATGTGTTGACTACCGGGGATTGAATGCTGTCTGCGTAGAACCGTTGTACCCCCTGCCGCTGATAACTGATTTGTTGGCTACCCTGGCGTCAGGGAAAATCTTCACGAAATTGGACCTCCGCGAAGCCTATTATCGGGTACGGATACGTCAGGGAGACGAGTGGAAAACCACATTTAACACTCCCCTCGGCAGCTACCAGTTCCTGGTGATGCCTTTCGGTCTACAAGGGGCACCAGCGGTGTTTATGCAGCTTATAAACGGTATTTTACATGAACACCTATATCGGGGCGTCTTAGTCTATCTGGACGACATTTTGATCTACTCTGATACAATGGAAGAACATGTCCAGCTGGTTAGACAGGTCCTGACCAAGTTGCTGGACGCACATCTTTTTGTAAAACTCTCAAAATGTGAGTTCCACCGGGAGGAGATCGATTATCTAGGTTTTCGAATTAGTCGTACTGGTATCCAGATGGACCCGAAGAAAGTAGCTGCGGTCTTAGAGTGGAAAGCTCCGCAAACCCGTAAACAACTGCAAAGTTTTTTAGGTTTTGCAAACTTTTATCGACATTTCATTCCGTCCTTTGCAACAACAGCATTACCATTAACGGAGCTATTGCGAACAAAAGGTGTGGTGGCCCCTGGGAAAAAGCCTAGGCCGGGATACAAATTACAATGGTCATCTGAATGCCAACAAGCCTTTGAAAATCTTAAACGGGCTTTTGCCACTGAACCCGTATTGATACACCCTAACACGTCACAACCGTTCGTAATACAAGCGGATGCTAGTGACGTGGCAGTAGGAGCTATTCTAATGCAGAAAGATGCGAACGGTATGTTAAGGCCTTGTGCATACACCTCCCGAAAATTTACAACCGCAGAAAGGAACTGGGCAGTGTGGGAGAAAGAGGCCTATGCCGTAAAATGGGCGTTACAGACATGGCGGCACCTACTGGAGGGTAATCCCATACCGTTCAAGGTCTGGACGGATCACAAGAATCTACAGGCCCTCCAAACACCTCGGAAACTGTCCCCAAAACAGGTGAGATGGGCACAATATTTTCAACGGTTCCGTTTTGCCCTCGTGTATAAGCCAGCTAGAGGAATGTTTTTAGCAGATGCGTTGTCACGGATGCCGCAATATCACAGTAAACGAGATGAGGGTTTACAAGCAGTAATCTCACCCCTAAAAGCGTATGTATTGACAGCCCCGCAGACCGAGGATTGGCTCACGCTTTTACGGAAAGCCATTCGGACGGACGCATGGGCACAAAACAATGCAGCATCCCTAACCCACCATGATGGCCTAGCGTGGTGGGGAGATAAACTCTATATTCCAGCAACATTGAGACAACGAGTGTTACTCCAGTGCCATGATAGGAAAACCGCCGGACACTTCGGGTTCCTTAAAACCCTACATCTGACGCGCAGACAATTCTGGTGGCCTAAAATGAGGAAAGACATTGACCAATACGTCCGGGGATGCCACACATGCACGGTATCCAAGCCACAACCAGGGAAGCCACTGGGCTTATTACAAACCGTAGCCGAACCAAACAGACCATGGGAGGAAATAGCCATGGATTTCATTGTAGACCTTCCCAGTAGCAGAGGTTATACCGTTATTTGGACAGTAGTCAATCTTTTCTCAAAGCAAGCCCACTTTATTCCATGTAAAGGCTTACCCTCTGCCCGACGCCTGGTACGTTTATTCCTACAACATATTTACCGTTTGCATGGAGTGCCTAAGAGGATAATATCAGACAGAGGGGTACAATTCACCGCCCGATTCTGGAGAGGGTTTCTCCGTGATATAGGGTCAACCCAGGGCCTTAGTTCAGCCTATCACCCTAGTACGAACGGTGTTGCTGAACGCACGAATGCCATGATAGAACGATACTTACGCTCCTACGTTACCTACCAACAAAACGATTGGGTTGATTACCTTCTATTTGCTGAAACGGCATACAATAACGCAGTACATCGGAGTACCGGATTTACTCCGTTCCGGGTAGTCATGGGGAGGGACTTCCCTGCTATCCCGGAGTTAGACCTTTCCCTCCAAAAACCTATGACTCCCAACGACTGGGCTACTAACGTGAATGCTGTGTGGCCTCACGTAAAAACCGCTTTGACACGGGCAGCCGATGAATACAAGCTCCAGGCAGACAAAAGGAGGGCTACATGTCCATCTTTTCAGATCGGAGACCTGGTTTATTTGTCAACAAAATACTTAAAGCTACGATTACCAAGTAAAAAACTAGGACCCAAATATATAGGCCCATTTCCTATCAGTAATTAACCCCGTAACATTCATGCTAAAACTACCCCCCTTATTGGGAAAGACCCATCCGGTATTCCACTCTAGCTTGTTAAAACCGGCCACTACACCCACTACAACACTAAAACCACCTCCTGGCCCGGTAACCGGTGCCCACTATGAAATACAAGACATCATCGATTCCAAACTACGTAGAGGCCAGTTATACTATTTAGTCCGCTGGACAGGGTATCCTGATAGTGAAGCATCCTGGGTACCTGTAAAAGACATAAACGCCCCTAGATTACTGAGAAAGTTCCACAAAGCAAACCCCCAGAAACCACATCCCTTACCTGACCATTAATATCATCTCTTTTTGTCTCCTCCTCTTAGACGGATGCCTGGTAGGGGGAGCCGCCTGTCGAGCGTCAAGAAGCACTCGACATCATGTCCATGCACCGGCAGAACATGGATACCCGGCTGGAAGGGGGGGGTTGAGCCACATGGGTGATGGTGGTGGAATAGGTTTCCGAGTAGGCGTTTATGTGCACGGGTGCCTTATGGGGTCGCGTGGGATTAGCTTACTACTCTGAGAACACTCTAGAAAAGTGACGGCATCCCAGTACGTCCGAAGGAAATGAGGAAGTACGAGACCTTCCAGCTGAATGTAATCTGGAAGGAACTATATAAGGACTCGCTTGCAAGGGCGTGACAGCTGCGTCTTTGTTTTGCTAGCTTTGCATTCCGGTTTCTGTAAGCGCTGATTGCCACGATTAAATGAAGATACACCAGCTTGGCTTTAAGCGTGTTCTTTGAGCGTGGACACAGTCCTAGGGGAGCCGAGAGGAACCAGACTTGAGTGTGGCTGAGCAACCAGACTTGCGTGTGGCTGAGCAACCAGACTCCTCATATTCTGTGGGTGGGTCAGAGCCAGTTGCCAAGCCAAACCTACTTAAGGATAATAATGAATGCTCGTCTGACATTGATGACAGTCCTGAGCAAGTTGGTGCGTCTGGTGATAGCCAAACATCTGAGGCTTCAGAAAATGGCGAGCGAAGAGATCCGGCCTGCGTGAGAGAGTCAGGTGTGAGAGAGCTGGTCATTACTCGGAGTGGTAGATGCTCACGCCCCCGATAGACTCAAGTTGTAGAAAGTGTTGCTGTTATTAGAAAAGGGGAGATGTTATGGGGTTGTGTTGCTTTTAATCTTTATCTCTATTTGCCTCTATGAGGTGTTTCCGGTTCCTGGGTGTTCCCTTTGAAGACGCTTTATAAGCGTTGTTTGTTAGTTTAACTTTGTTAATAAAAGCTTATCCGAAACAGTCACAATGGTGTAAAAAAATTCTTTAGATCAAAATTGAATGTGTGTGTTTTTTGTTTTTTTTTTGGAAAAACTATTGAGTTTTTTTTTAAAAAAAAACATAAATATACTAACTTTTCAATTAACATCAGATGTGCAGTGTTTTTACTATATACAAAAAATAATATTCTGGTGATATTTCAAATTACTTTTTACCGTTATTTAACACACCTTTTGGTCTTTCTTTCATTTTATCATGCATCCACTTATACCACCTTTCCCACTCAATATAATAATCTGACTTCTCATCATCGTTTAATTCATGGGTTAATTTAGTCATCTCTGCGCACTCCAGTATTTTCCTAATTATAAGCTCTTCTGGTGGTTGGGTTTTCTCTTTCCAATACTGTGCGTATGCCAATCTGGAGGCTGTAATTATATGAATCATTAAATGAATCTTTTCCTTTCCATATGGCTTCTTTACTATTCCCAGGAGAAATATCTCTGGTGTTAGTTCAATATCTTCGCCAATTATTTCATATAACCATCTCCTGATCTTATTCCAATATCCTTTCGCATCCGGGCATGTCCACCACATGTGAAAGAAGGTGCCTTGACCGTGGCCACATTTCCAACAGTTGGGATGTATATTAGGGTATATCTTTGCTAGTCTGGCTGGGGATAAATACCATCTATGTAGCATTTTATAATGGTTTTCCTTGTATGTCGCCACTCTAGTCAATTTAAGGTTCCTATTCCATGCCTCCTCCCATTCCCCAAAATTTACATCTCGTCCAATATTTTTCTCCCATGCATTTATTCGATTCTTTATTATATCTTCGGACTTATCATTATCTAATAAATAATTGTATAATTTGGCCAAAATCTTTTTACCTGTTCCCATCAGGACTTTATCCAATCCATTTGGTCCAAATTCTATGCCGTATTGTTCTTTGTCTTTCTGGTATCTAGATTTTATTTGTGTATAGGTCCACCAATCTAGGGTTATTCCTTGCTCTCTTAAAGTATCATTTGATTTAAGATTCCCTCCTTCGTCTAAGATATCTTTGTACCTGCCCATTTTCTCCATTCCCCATCTATTGGGATAGATCAGGGCCTCCATCGTTGAGAGCCAATTTGGGATTTTTTTGTAATATCTTTGCCTAATTGGGGTCCATGTTTGTATCAATGAGTCTCTGATTTTATGTCTATGAAAATATGTCTTCCTTTTCTTCTCTACATCCCAAATGTGGGCATGCCACCCTTTTTGCAAATCGTGGCCTTCTAGGGTTAAAATCCTCTCGTTTCCCAGGGTGATCCAATCTCTTATCCAGACTAATTTCGCTCCCTGTAATATATTTCCCAATCGGGGAGTCCAAATCCACCTATATCTCTTTTGCCCCTTAAAATTTTAATAGAGAACCTCGGTTTCTTCCCCTCCCATATAAATTCTCTGATAATTTTATCTAATTCTAGAAAAAACTTTTTATCTAAATTCACTGGTATGTTTTGGAATAAGAATAATATTCTGGGAAGAATATTCATCTTAATTGTGGCTATCTTGCCCAAAAGTGATAATCTTATTTTCTTCCATCTGTCAAGGTCTTGTTTCATTTTTCTAATTAAGGGGGTATAGTTGTCTTCTTTTAAGGTCGAACATCTTGATGTAATCCAAATTCCTAGGTATTTAATTTTTTTGGCAACCTGCAGTCCTAATACTTCTTCTATCTCATTTTTCTGGCTCTCAGTTGTATTCTTAATCAGTACTTTGGTTTTAGTTTTGTTCAATATAAAGCCTGCCATCTCTCCGTATTTGCCTAATTCCTCTAACACTTTTGGTCCTGATTCTATGGGGTCCTCAAGAATCAAGGCTACATCGTCTGAAAATCCTTGCGTCTTGTAGATCTTCTTCCTAATCTTCAGACCTTTTATTTCCTCATTGATTCTAATTTTCCGTAAAAGAACTTCTAAGGCCAGAATAAACAATAATGGGGATAGGGGACAACCTTGCCTTACCCCCTTACTAATTTGAAATGTTTTGGTCCTATCTCCATTCACCAAGATACTCGCCTTTTGATTGTCATAGATAGATTTGATCATCATTTCAAAATTTGTTCCGAATTTCATTATCTCAATTTGTTTGGTCATAAATTTCCAATTTAAATTGTCGAATGCCTTTTGGGCATCAACAAAGATTAAGGCCATCTATTTTCCGGGGTGTTCTTCATAATACTCTAGGGTGTCTAGCACAATTCTCAAATTGTCTTTAATTTGCCTCCCCGGGAGGAATCCGTTCTGATCCTTATATATCCAATTATTTAGAATCTTTTTCATTCTTTCTGCCATTATGCCCATGAATAGCTTATAATCAGTGTTTGGGAGCGAAATTGGTCTGTAATTCTGAATTTGTTTTAGGTCGGCACCTTCTTTCGGCACAAGTGTAACATGTGCTTCCTTCCACGACTCTGGGATTTTATAGCCTATCAATGCATCATTAAAAATTTCTACCAATTTTGGTTGTAGTATTTCTTCTAATTTTTTATATATTTCCCCTGGGAATCCATCGGGTCCTGGCGCTTTATTATTTTTCAGTTTGGAGAGGGCTGTTTTTAGTTCTTCAATTGTAATCTTCATATTAAGCATTTCTCTCTCTTCTTCTGTTATTTGTGGGAGCTCTGCATTTGTCAAATATTGCTCTATCTTGTCTTCTGGTACCTCTTCTTCTTTGTATAGAGATTCATAATATTCTCTAGCTCTTTCCAATTTTTCTTCCTCTTTGGTCAATAACTTGCCCTTAGAGTCTTCTAAAATGTGAATTATCCCCTTTTCATTTTCCTTTTTTAATTTATAGGCCAACCACCTGCCCGATTTGTTAGTATTCTCAAAAAGATATTGTTTTGTTCTTTTCATTTTTTGCGCTAACTCCTCTTGCTCAATGATATTTACTTTGTGCTTCCACATCATCCAACTTTCTTTGGCTGTTTCATCTTCCGGATTGTCTTGAAGTTTTCTTTCTGATTCTCCTAAATGATTTAGATACGTCTTCCAGGGTCTTCCTTTTTTCCTTATTTTTATGTACGCTATATGAGATCACGATTCCTCTCAAGTAGGCCTTCATTGTATCCCATACTATTGCACGGGGTGTGCCCTTGTTTTCGTTTTCCTTGAAAAAGAAGTTCACTTCTTCTTTGAGTTTTTGTATACAATCTCTGTCGCCCAGTAATTTAGCATTAAATCTCCACCTCCGTTGGTACTTCCTCTGTGCAGACTTCCATCTAATTTCTATTGGGTTGTGGTCTGCCCAATTGTTCAGGTTAATTACAGCCGTTCCAATTTCTAACCCCAGATTCCTACTGACCCATGCCATGTCAATTCTAGACCACGACTTTTGTGCATTTGAAAAGAAAATGTATTGCCTATTGTTTGGGTGTAGGGTACGCCAAATATCAATTAGGTCTAATTCATCGACTAAATCGAAAAAAGCTCTCGGTAAATTTGTCCTTTTATTTATTTATTTTATTACTCTTGTGAACCTTCTCCGAATCCACAATGCCATTAAAATCCCCTATCATACAGATTTCATTATACGTCATTTTTACTATTTGTTCATGAAGTTTCTTAAAAAATTCTCCCTGTTTTTTGTTTGGAGCATATACGCCCACTAATAATACCTTGGAGTTCCCTCTCTTAATTTCGATCATAAGAATTCTGCCCTTTGTATCTTTAAACTTTTGCTCTGCTTCAATTCCCTTTTTTACATACATTACCACCCCCCTCTTCTTTTTCTCTACCAACGAAACAAATGTTTGGCCAATTTTTTTATATTCTAAACATTTACCCTCTTCTTTTTTATGTGCACCTCTTGTAAACACATTATATCAGCATTTTGTTTACCTAGTTTTGTTAATATTCGTTTTCTCTTTTTGTAGTCATTTAAACCATTGACATTTACAGATATTAACTTCAAATCATTCATCTCTATGTCTTTGTCTGGTTATTACTTTTTGTTTGTTCGTACGGCCCTTACTGGTCTTACTTTTTTCCCTTTGGCTTCTTCTTCTTCTGTCTTCTCCTCTGCAATTGCTTCGTTCGTGTTCTGTTGGTGTAGGGCTTCCTCCTCCACTGCTGCTGTCTCTAGTTCTTCTTTGCTACCCTGCTCTTCTTCCACACCTCTCAACTGGTCAAGGAAGTCTTGTGCTATACTCAGGCTCTCTATTTTAATTTTTCTTCCTTGCCAGGTTATTAGCATCCCTTCTGGAAGGAGCCACCTGAATAGTATATTTCTTTTATTCAACTGTACTGCTAGAAATCTATATCCCTTTCTCATCTCCCGGATTCTTCTTGGTATCTGTTTTAGGATTATTATTTCTTTTCCTCGATACGTTATCTGTTCCTCTCTTGTCATGTTGTATAGAATGTCTTTTACTTTTTTCCTTGCAAAGCGGACATGTACTTCCCTAGGGAGCTTGTTCCTTCTTGCATAATTTGTCTGGACCCTATATACATCGTCCAACTCTCTAATTATCACCTGTTTGTCTTGTTGAAGTACATCTGCTATCAACTCCGCCATCTTCTCACCTAGGTCTTCCCCTTTATCTTCAACAACATTCTGAAAACGCAAATAGAAGGAAGCCCGGTCCATCTCTAATTGGGTTATCGAATCCTCTAACTCTTTATTTTGACTTGTCAATGTTTGATCCACAGTATCTAATTTCTTTTCGGTTTGATCGATTCTTATTTCAGCTTTTTGAATTCGTTGCTCATTATTAAATATTGATGTTTGGATTTCATTCATTTTCTGGTCCAATGCGTGTATATCTGATTTTAATTCGACATGATTGTTGGACATTTTTTCCTGCATTGCCATCATCATTTCTTGAATCAAAGTTAGTGACGCTTGCAGGGTTTGCATTACCAAACCATCTGTTGATTTCTGTGTAGCCGGAGAGGTCATTGCTATAGTGGGATTAGAAGGAGTCTTTTTTCCAGTTTTCACCACTGTTGATGACATGCTTGTCATTTCTTTCAAAAAAAATTTTTGCTCTCTAATTATTCTTTCAATATTACTCCAAATTCTCATTCGCCAGTTGGTGCCTCTTATCTTTCCTTAATTTTTATATATATATATATATTTCTATGCCTAATTATTTCTTCTAAATCTTTAAGTGAAGATAATTTCTAATAGACAATCAATATTAATATCTGTTTAGAAATCTAAGCCTCTTCCCAACAATACCTTATACTCAATATATAGTTAATATATATTAGATTGGCTTAACAATTATTAATTAAATAATTCAATTCTAGACAGTCAATTAAATGTTTTAATTGGTTTGTATTTTTAATTTTGGGCCAAATTTATATATATTTTAATTGTTTTTAATATTTGTATTCCATGTTTTTTTAATTCTGGCTGTACACCGCCCTGAGTCCTCAGGGAGAAGGGCGGTATATAAATTTAAAATAAAATAAATAAATAAATAAATAAATATATCAATTAATCAACAATCAACAATCAATAAATCAGTTAATTTAACTAAGTGCTGTAAATACTTTTAAATACTATAAATACTATAAATACTGTAAATAGGAATTCATACAATTTTAAATACTTGATTATAAATACAATTATAATTATAATTTTAAATACTATAAATACTATTGTAAACAGCGGAATGAATCTAGGAGAATTTAAAATACTATTGCTTAAAAATATATATTGTATATATCTAGACCAAAAAAGATTAATTTATAGGGAGATTAACAATTCTTGCTGAAGATTATAATTTAGACAATCAGGATATTGAGGAAAGAATATCTGGAAGTTCCAACGCTGTTATTGTTATTATTGTAATTTTTTCTCCTTCTTGGGATATACACTGTTCTTTTTTGCTCAGTCTCTATTCTTCTACGGGCTTAGGACCATTCATCCAAGTTCAGCACTCTATCGTATTTCTTGCTGCTAGACTGTCCACAAGACTGACATTCCAGCTATGCAGTTTATTCCTCAGTCGAGTCACTCTAATGGCTGAACTTCCTGTTCGTTAAAAAAGCCAAGCTCGATCCACCCAGTTTCAAACTCCGATGAATCTACTTTTATTCACAGCAAAAAGGAAAGGAATACTGTTCTTAAATTTTCTCACTGCTCCTCTCTTTGCGCGTACACTTTCGATGTAAATCTTTCTTTATTCAATGCCGGCTTGTCGGGCTCTCTCTCTGTCAAACTGCTCAGAAACTTTCAATCACCGCTTTTCCCCTCCGTGAGACTCTTCCACCCGACTTCACCGACCCCTCTTCCTGATGTCCTCTTTCACCTACGCAGGAAGGGGGTGTATCTGTCAACACTGCAGCATCCGATCTCCCTTGCTTCCAATCTGGTTGCTGGTTACTGCAGCTTCGCGTCGGCCATTAATTTGGCCGACTCACGCGTGCTGGGTTGACAGAGCCGCCCGGTCTTGCGATCAGAGTTTTGCACTCTGCTTTCACGCTCACCCGGCTTGCTCTCTCGTCCGTGGGGCTCTCCAGGCTCCGCGCCCCCGAGGGGTCCCCAAAACACGGTGACTGATGGTATTGAGGAGCAGCAGTCACCCACTAATGCCATGTCGCCGCGGATCACCAACCGGAAGTCTGAATGTGTGTGCTTATCTAAGTATATCTTTCTTGGTCACAATATGATAATAGCAGCTGTACTGCTTGTTTGCAGTCTCTGTTAACTCACATACAAGTGGTCATACATTTTAAAGAAACCAGTCAGCATCTGTTGACTGAAATTAATATATTGGTATCAGAATTTCAGTAAATTTTAAAGAATATAACCTGGCGTTATCAAGTTAATTCAGGTAATAAACTTGTTCTAGAGCAGTGACGGCTAACCTTTTTGTCGTGTGCAGAAAGCGCACACTCACGTGCGCACAGCACACCCACACCCATAATACAATGTGTGCAAGACCCCCCGCATGCACCCCACCCTGCACATGCATGCGCACTTTCCTGTGTATGCACGTGCGACACCCTGCGCATGCGCGTGACTCCCTCGCTCCCCCACCCCCGCATGTGCCACGTCCCCCCTCGCCCATTTTTGGCTCCCAGGTTGGTGCTGGGGTGCCGCGCAAGGCCCCAAAATGCAATCCAATGCCCCCATGCATGCCCCTGCCCCCACACATTTGTGCGCATCCCCTGCATGCGCCCCACCGCCCATGCATGTGCGACAGAGACCCGAAGACCAGCTGGCCAGTGGGAGGACCATGCCCATGAGTGGTGGAGCTGGGCATGGGCGACAGCTGGTGTGCCCCCAGAGAGGGCTCTGCGTGCCTCCTGTGGCACATGTGCCATAAGTTTGCCATCATGGTTCTAGAGCTTTATCCAATTTATAAATCAGCTTTCCTAGAAAGATTTATTATGAGACCAAATTATACTGGAGCTTATCTGGAATATTATTTTATCTTTAAGTGGACTTCACAAAAAATCTTAGAAACACCACCTCTTAAATTTGTCATTGCAAAATTATCAATAATCATCGTTTTAGTTTGCTTTTGCTCTAATTATACTTATTTGAATTTTAGCCACTGAAAATGTAGTACTATTATTATGCTTTATAATTTGTGTATAAATTATTTTGTTGAACAAAATGTATGAAATTCAAAAATACAATATACAATTGCATTATTTTGGGTTGGTCTAGATCAGGGGTGTCAAATTCAAGGCCCGTGGGCCTGCTCCGTTCTCCGGCATGCAGGGCAACAAAAGAAGACCATGTGACTAGTAGTTTAAAAAAAAGTTCAATCAGACCTTCTAACTTAGGGAGATCTTTTCCCCCACAAGAAGTTGGAAAGTTTGATTGCACTTTTTTAAAAAACTGGTAGTCACATGGTCTTCTGTTATTGTCCTGCACACAGAAGAACCGAGCTGGAAAGCAGATTAGTCAAGGAATTGTGGTTGCTCTGGGATGGGATGGGAGTGAGAATTTTGCATTATGATTGCTCATAAGTAAGAACCAGTAAAAGAGGAATGAAAAAATCCCTATCGGTAGATCAGCGTTTCTCAGTCTTGGCAAGTTTAAGATGGGCAAACTTCATGCTGCCTGGGGAATTCTGGGAATTGAAGTCTATGCACCTTAAAGTTGCCAAAGTTGAGAAGCATGGTCTAGACTAGAATTTAGGATTTTCCATTCCTGTTTTATTTAGTTTGGTGCAATTAAATAAATCAGTTGTGGTTTCCTTAACAAATAGTAATTAAAGCGATATGAAACATTACTGGATTTTTGTGAGGAATTGAAATTAAAAGTTGATATATTTGATATATTTTTTACTTATATTTGTACCAAAGAAAGTTGGAAGTCATTCTTTTTCGGTTTTCCTTCTTTTCCTCTTTCTTTCTTACACTTTCACTCATTTTCTTTCCTGAGCCTTTTCTTTTTTCAAATCTGTTTTTTATTTGTTTATCCCTTAGCTTTGTATTTTTTTGATGTATGAAGGATCAAAGACTCAGCCATTATAATTCTACATTCCTTATTTACAGAAATCATATCAAAATTTAGAATGAAATCCACTGGGAGCCATCTCATATAAGGCAGGCTCTGAGTCCCTCTAATCAAAAAGTGTTTATCAACAGAAAAGAATATTTGTAGCTCAAATATGTGGGGTCCAAGCTCTCTGAACTTGGTTTTCTTGCAGATGTTTCATTACCAAACTAGGCAACATCATCAGTACTAGAAAGGAGTGGAGTTTGCTCTTATTTTCATATACTAATGGCTTATCCTGTCAGTGTTGATCAGTTGCTTCACAAAAAATGTTTTGATTGGTGTTGGGTCTCTACAGCCTCAGGCAGAGAAGGGCTATTCTGCACCCCTCCCTCAAATGTTCTTTAAAATACGGAGTTTCCCAGCATTACTTTAGGAACCTCTAACATGCAAACTGTGGTTACTCATCCTAAAATGAATCCTCTTTATCCGGAGCTTCAAAATTTGCTGTTTGCTGGGAAGGTGTGTAGCTAAAAATAAGTTTACATTTAGTCTACATCTGACTTTGGAGATATTTCTTCATAACCAAACAAAAGGGCATTTTCTGTGCAGTTCACACCCCTTTTGTAATTAACCCCCACATCCCGTTTTGGCTGGCAGAGTGCTGCAGGAGGCTGAGTGCTGTCATGCCCATCCTGGCCATGCCCCCGGCCCTCTGAGGTCAAACACAACCCAGATGCGGCGTTCATTGAAATTGTGTTTGACAACCCTGGTCTAGATAATTGAAGATTATACTATTTAAAGCTATACTGAGCATTTTACAGTACATACAGTTAATGTTCACTTGTAAAGCAACATATGCTGTTTTTACTGGCTGATAAACATACCAGAAGCTAAATTATTGAATATGAACAGGTGCAATTTAAATGAAGAATATTTTGAGTCATCCTATCAATGTTTTCCCTGATAAATTTCCAAAATATATGGGACTTTTTCCATTTATTTATTATTTTATTGATTTATTTAGGCAATTTATCTCTCGTATCCAACAACTCTGGACTCTAACAGCCTAAACTTTAAAACATTAAAATCAATAATGAAAGAACACATAATCTTTTAATATACAACTGATATTTTTGTTTAGTTTTGCACATTAACATAGCTTTGATTCCTCTCATTCTAAAAATATGTATATCATTTGTCTATCATGTATATATTTTATTGCCAATGTTTGTTACACTAATTACTGTCATATCACATCCATTTAAGAAGAGCATGCCTAATTATCTTTATTATCTTTAGCCCTGAAAAAGGATAGCAAAATATAAAAACTAAAATGTCAATAAAGATCTATTTTTCAAGTGTATTGAATTCTCCTTTTGTACAAACTTTGAATCAGTTTCAATAAAGCATAGAAAATTTGTAACAAGATTGGAAAAACTATAAGGCTATAAATCCTTGTTAAGCAAGTATCTAAAGCACGTGTAAAAATGGATTTTTTGCGGAGAATGGTCTCCATGCTTTGCCAATTCAAAGTCATGGTGAATTTAAAAGCATTTAGTATATTATTTTCTGATTCAGTTCTATAAGGGTTACCAACATTTTGTAGAGTTTGACAGAACTAACCTTTGTCTAGCATTTTGAGGTCTTAATTGCTAGGTTGGAACAGTAATAAATTTCAACGCTTAACAAGTATTATGAAGTAAAACAACAGGAAAAAACTGTTCAGAATTGCTGTATCACCTATTTATTTTTATGTTAATTCATTCCATATCTTGCTTAAACAACTTGGTATATACTATTTTGCTAATATCAAAGTCTGATTTTTATTAAGACCTTACAGCAGAAAAGAATAGCTGCAAATACACTTCTAAAGAAACAAAAGCATTGTTCAAGGTGATGCAAGTTAACACTTGGACAAGCGTTAAGCACTATGTTTAGAGACAGATTCTCTACACCTTGAGCAAAGAACAAGGTCCCAAATAATAGAAAAAGGTATTTCCAGGTTTGCAAATCAAGTCCCCTATTGACTATATTTTGCACCCAGTGATCAAAGTGCACTGAGGTCCATTGTTTCATAGTAAGTGACATAAATAAGATTCTGTATCATGAAAACATACCAAAAACCAAAATACAGGTGCTCAAGAGATTACTAACTGCTTGCAATGACAGGGAGTTAATGGGAGACAGTTCTTGGGAAAGAGAATAGTTATTAATGTCTTTAAGCTTAACTAGTTTTACCTGCTTCCCAAGTTATAGAGTTTAACACAGTTTCTCTGTGCAGTGTTTTGAATAGTGTTGCTTATATAACTGCATATAACCTACAAAGCAGGGGTGAAATCCAGCAGGTTCTGACAGGTTCTGGAGAACTGGTAGTGGAAATTTTGAGCAGTTCAGAGAACTGGTAGCGGAAATTTTGAGTAGTTCGGAGAACCGGCAAATACCACTGGCTGGCCTCAGAGTGGGGTGGGAATGGAGATTTTGCAATATCTTTCGCCCAGGAGTGGGGTGGGAATGGAGATTTTGCAGTATCCTTCCCCTGCCATGCCCACAGAACCTGTAGTAAAAAAAATTTTGGATTTCATCACTGCTACAAAGCCTACACTTTGTTCTATTTTTTTCATTTAGTGTAAAGGATAATAAAGGATTAATCCAAAATAGTATTATAAGAAATAAAAATATGTTGTTAAAATGAATTAAGTTACCACCATCCTATTAGCTTTATAAGAAAGAGGTGCTTATCGTTGTATGTATATATCCTGATTCAGAAGCTTCATTCCTAAATCTAGGAATCTAGTCTTAATCACCTACCAAGATTTTTCTAATACATTAACAAAACTTGAGGGCAGAAAACATACCATAGTGATCCATCTTACACAATTTGAAAGAACAATCCAATAACTGCAGGCAGAATGGGCACATGAAAAGAACTTTAGAACGAATGTTGGCTTACCTGAACGTTCCTTTTTGGAGTGCTGCGACCACTGTCCATAGCTGGGACGTTCCCTCAGTTCTTGACACTAACTGAGTGAGAGCTGATTAAACTCTCCCTACTGAGGCACGCCTCCAATCCCATCATGCTCCAGTCTATCACGAAGGCACAGCAAGGCACAACAGTGAAGTCAATGGTGAGTCAACAGGAAAAAAACAGATCCTCATTCCGGGATGAAGACAGTCTGCAAGAAGCAAGAAATTACCAGAACACAAAACAGGGAGGGGAATGGACAGTGGTTGCAGCACTCCGAAAAGGAACGTTCAGGTAAGCCAACATTTGTTTTCCAGAGTGCTGCTCCCACTGTCCATAGCTGGGACATACCCAAGCTCGAATGATTAGGGCGGGAGACTGGATGCCCCCGGACCCCTGTCACAAACAACACTCTGCAGGACACGCCGACCAAAGGATGCGTCCGACGAGGCGTACGAGTCGATCCTATAGTGGCGTATGAACTGTGATACGGAGGACCATGTGGCAGCCCAGCAGATGTCCTCCACAGATGCCTGAGTCGCCCACGCAGCAGAAGTGGCCGCGCTGCGAGTGGAGTGCAGTAGAACCTGCCCTGGAAGTGGTTTCACCGCCAACTCATACGCCAAGGAGATACACGCCCTGAGCCACCTGCCAACCGTGGCCGCGGATACCTTCTGGCCCAAGGAGGCCGGGTGGAAAGAGACCAACAGGGCCTCCATTCTACGAAAGGTGGCAGTCCTGTGAATGTATATACGAAGGGCTCGTTTCACATCAAGTTTGTGCCAGCGTCATTTGGTGGAGTTCCATGGGGAAAGACAGAAGTCCAGCAAGGTGAGTTCCTGCGCCCGGTAAAATAGAGAGTTCACTTTTGGGACGAACATGGGATCAAGTCTCAGAACCACTACACTGTCTCTAAAGATGCAAAGGTCATCCCGAGTTGACAGCGCCGAAAGCTCAGACACCCTTCGAGTGGAGGTGATGGCTAGAAGGAACGCCACCTTCAGAGACAAATGTTTCAAAGAAATCGAAGCCAGAGGTTCAAAGGGTGGAGACGTCAGGGCCTGTAGAACAAGGGGGAGGTCCCAGGTCGGGTACCGATGTACTTGAGGTGGACACAAGTTTGTAGTGCCGTGAAAGAAGCCTTTTATAAGCGGATGGTGAGAGAGACAGTCATAGGGCGGACACTTCAAGACAGTGGATAATGCCGCTGTCTGGCATCGTAACGTTGCGGGAGCTAGGCCCTTAAGTCCCGTCTGCAGAAATTCTAGGACCTCCTTCACGTTGGCAGAGGTGGGGTCCACATGTCTTGCAGCTCCCCAGGTACAGAAGGCCCTCCAGGAGGCCTCATAAATACGACACGTGGAAGGACGTCTAGCTGCTTGTATAGTCTCAACAACATCATCTGGCAGATGTGCCTTCTTCAAGATGATGCGTTCAAATGCCAAGCGGCCAAGTGGAGCCACAGGGGCTCCGGATGACAAACGGCCCCTTGGCGAAGCGATAGTTGGTCCGGCGGGATCACCCAAGGTGGTTCCACGGAGAGAGCGACGAGGTCTGCATACCAGGCCCTGCGAGGCCAGTTGGGAGCCACCAGGATTAAATCCGCCTTCTCTAGCAGCAGTTTCCTCACAACGCGGGAGAGGAGAGAGATGGGAGGGAACGCATAGAGAAGGCCCTTTGGCCACTGACAGGTGAGAGCGTCGCGGTCCTCGGCCAACGGGTCCGGATACCGGGACACAAAGCGAGGCAGATGAGCATTCTTCTGAGAGGCGAACAAGTCTATCACCGGTGTCCCAAACCGTTGACAAATCTCGTGAAACAGACGAGGGTGGAGTTGCCACTCCGCCGGGTCGATCTGTTCCCGGCTGAGCCAGTCTGCTCGTACATTGTCCACCCCCGATATGTGGTCCGCCTTCATGGATAATAGGTGACGCTCCGCCCAGCTGAAGAGATGTTCCGCTTTGAACATTAGCATCCTGGACCTTGTGCCCCCTTCCTTGTTGATGTGCGCTTTGGCCGCTGTATTGTCCGTGAGGACCAGAATATGACGGCCCGCCACTAGACTGCGGAAGTGCAGGAGGGCCAGCCGGACCGCTCGCAACTCGAGATTTATGCTGCAGAGACTTTCTGCTGGTGACCACAGGCCCTGAGCCACAAGGTTGCCGAGGTGCGCCCCCCAACCCTTTAGGCTGGCGTCTGATGTTAAGGTAAGTCTCTCCGGCTCCAGAAAGTCGCAGCCCTTGAGCATCGCCGGCGACATCCACCAAGTCAGGGACAGGCGGACTTGAGGAGATAGGTACACCTGGTGGTTCGAGGAGGAGCGTCCCGACTGCTGAAAGGGGAGGAGGAACCACTGTAATGCTCGGGAGTGTCTGCGTGCCCATGGAACAATATTGTAGCAGGACACCATTTTCCCGAGCAGTTGCGCGAGAAGAATCAGAGGCACCTTCTCCCGTGCACGGATGCGGAGAACCAGGTCGTAAATGCTTTGAGCTCTGTCCGGAGAGAGGAAAACCTGCCCTCCGACTGAGTCTATGAGTGCTCCTAGATGAATGAGCCTCGTAGTTGGGACCAGGTGGCTCTTCTCGAGGTTTATCAAGAACCCATGGCGTTGGAAGGTATCCAGAACGAGGCTCCTGTCTCGTGCTGCCTGATTGGGGATGATGATAGGATCAGGACATCGTCGAGGTAGCACATTACTCGCACCGGGTATTGACGGAGTGCGGCTGCAACGACCGCCACCAGCTTCGTGAAGATGCGTGGAGCTGAGGACAAGCCGAATGGCATCGCCCGATACTGGAAGTGCCTTCCATCGTATTGGAATCTCAGAAACTGTCTGTGATTGGAGTGCACCGGGACATGTAAGTAAGCCTCCCGGAGGTCCACAGATTGAAGCAAGTCCCCGTGACGCACTCCCAGCAGGATCGATCGAAGCAAGTGCATTTTGAACCTGTGGTACAGGACCGACAGGTTCAACCGTTTTAAGTTCAGGATGCCTCTCCAGCCCCCCGAACTTTTGGGTACCAGAAAAAAGATCGAATAAAAACCTGACCGCCGTTGGGCTGAGGGGACAGGTTCTATCACCTGGATGTGAAGGAGATGGTCGATTTCTATCAACATTAGCCGGTGGTGATCCGACGAGGCTGGAACTGGGCAGGGGATGTAACGACTCGGCAGAGGTCCCACAAACTCGATAGAGAGACCAGAAGAAATTGTACACAATACCCAAAGGTCCTTGGTTGAACGGGTCCATTGATGATGAAATAGGCACAGTCGCCCGCCGATGGAACCTGTTAGGGGTGAGTCATTTGCCTCTGCGGGATTGCCGGTAGTTGGACCCACGGAAGGGGAGCTTAGACTGCTGTTGAAACCTGCCACATTCACGAAAGGAATCCCTTCCTTGGGGACGGTCGGACCCAGAGAAATAGGGTCTGCGGGAGGAGGAGCCGCTGGTGCCGGAAAAGGAATGAAAGGGCTGGCGCTAGCTATATGGTGTGTACCTTCTCGCGGTACGGCAGTACAAAGTCGGGAGGACCTTCCGCTTGTCTCGATCCTCTACCAAGAGTGGCTCCAATGCCGGCCCAAACAAGTTAGGCGCCTTATAAGCGGCAGACGCCAGTCTCCACTTAGCCTTAAGGTCCGTTTTCCAGTGTCGGAGCCAGAATATACGCCTGGAGGAGACTGTGGACGCTAGGGCCCGGGAGGCAAACTTCACCGAATTCAAAGAAGCATCCGCCGA
This sequence comes from Pituophis catenifer annectens, assembly GCF_029215685.1. NCBI lineage: Eukaryota > Metazoa > Chordata > Lepidosauria > Squamata > Colubridae > Pituophis > Pituophis catenifer. The sequence goes on along the minus strand of NW_027256884.1, from coordinate 49,649,236 downwards.
ATATTCGGTGGCAGCCACAATCTTATTTATGTCCTGATGTAATCTAGTCTCCTCCGGAGGCAACTGTTGTTGAAGTTGCTTTAGCCAAATGAGAGAGGCTCTATTAAAGAAGGAAGTCGTGGTCGCTGTTTTGATCGCCCAGGCGACCGCCTGGTGAGACCGACGAAAGGCCAATTCTGCCCTGCGATCCTCAGATCTCAGCCCGTCCAAGGAATCAGTAGAAACCACGGAGTTGGATGCCAGGGAAGCCACCGGAGGATCTACAGTTGGAAGAGCTAAAATATCCTCGAGTTCTGGTGCTGCGCAATACAGTTTTCTGTCCAAGGTGCTGGGAGATGTTAAGGACCCAGGTTGGCCCCAAGGAGACTGCAGCACATTCAAGAACAGGCGAGGGCATGGAATGACATCCTTGTCCGGCTTAGCCGAATGGAATAAGGCATCGTGGGGGCCCGTGGAAGTCGAGGCAGTCGACGGATCCGGAGCCTGAGAACTTAAATTGGTCGTCATTCGGGCCTTGTGCAGCAAAGATTTAAACATAGAAGGACGAAACAACCCCGTGAAGGCTGGGGCGTCCGGGGTTAATCCCTCATCGTCGGAAAATTCGATGTCCTCGGGGGATTCCTCGCCCTGATCAGAGTCAGTCCGGGAAGCTGAAGACGGCTGTCTCGAGACCCGGGAAAACATGGCCTGATGTTGCTGTTGGGCTGTCTGCACCGTCGAAGGAAGCAATGAAGCCTGAGATGCCTGATGAAGACCGGCTGCCAGGAACGAAGAGAAGGCCGAAGAGAAGAAGGCTTGAAGATCCATCGGAGGTGCAGGAGTGGCCCCTTCAGAGCTTCGTAGGCCAGCCGCCGTCGGGGTAAACGTGGCCTCCGGCCGGGCACGAGCAGGACCCTGCAATGGAGCTAGGCCCACTCCTGACACATCTGGCAAGGATTGGGACACTCCTTTTGACAAACGCAGTTGTTGAGACATCTGGGCCTTCTCATGACTGTCCCAGTCCGGTGAAGATGCCAGGGACCTGGAGGATGAAGAAATGCCGGCCACGGATGCAGAGGCGGCATGGTCAGGGGCACATGAATCAAGACTCACTTCTGCGACAGCTGCCTCTCTAGGGCGTTATGGCGGCACTGGGCATCTCGGTCCAGTACCTTAGCCGCTTTTGACTTGTGGGATCTGCGGCTTGAAGACTCAGACCTCGATTTTGAGGACTTTTTAGCCCGCTTAGGTTGTCTGTGCTCAGGGCTATGGTCGGGCTTCATATCGGACGATAACGCGGGATCTGCCATGGCACTATGGAGATGAGCAATGGAGTCAGTCCAGAGATCAGACTTTTTTTTTTTTTTTTTTAAGGAGAGGTGGCCCTTTAAATATCAAATTAGGTTAAGTAGGCCAAAGGCTGTCAAGGAGTCCGTCAGATTGTTTTTTTTTTTTTTTGAAAGGTGGCCCCTTTAAATCTCAGAGTAGATTAATTAGGCCAAAGGGACTGTGAGACTGTCCAGGAAGTCGTCGCCCGACACTGCGTGACAGCCCCAGACTCCAAGGAAAAAAACTTGACAGCTCCAGCAATGAGCGCTTTAAAATGGCGCGCTCCCAACACCGTCCAAAATGGCGCCCGCCGCTGCTTTCGCACCAGAAGCCAAACAAATATCCCACGGCTCCTCGGGATAGCCAGGCGAAGGAAGGCCTTGACGATTCGCTGGGAGGAATCAACAGCGGAGAGCGCACCTGAGACGTGACGCTTCTCCGGAGCCGCTCAAGCCGTAGCGTCTTTTGAAATTGGCGGCAAGCCTGCGCGCCAATAATTGGCTCCAATGCGGCCGGGTACAGCAGTTAGAATCACGGGGAGCGCACCAACGAGTGACACAACCCCGAAGCCGCTGATGACAGGAAAGGAGCAGTGGCGGTAGCGGCAATCCTGCACGCTCGGCCCACGCTCGCGGCTAGAAAGGTGAAGCCGGATCCGCCCTGAAGAGTCGGAATCCGGCGGTTGCGAATCCTCGAAGCGTGGGCGGCCCGGACAGCCCAGACACACCGCACGCTAACAGCAGCAGAATCAGAGGAAAGGAAATCCAGACGCACGAAAAGGGTAATCAAAAATAACAAAAAAATCCTATACACAATGTAGAAGGGTAGGGAGAGAAATAGAAGGAATAAAGTAAAAGAAATACTAAAATAATCACCACAGCTCTCAATTCACTTCAGCTCTTGTCAGTAACTGAGTGATAGACTGGAGCATGATGGGATTGGAGGCGTGCCTCAGTAGGGAGAGTTTAATCAGCTCTCACTCAGTTAGTGTCAAGAACTGAGGGAACGTCCCAGCTATGGACAGTGGGAGAAGCACTCTAGAAAATTTGTGAACTAATTTTTAAATGTATTCTTATGACAGCAATTATGCATGCACTTATGAATTCCAGCTTAAATTTTTAATTACAAAATTATCTGATAGAATAAAACTGCAGCACCTTCTGTTACCCACATTCTTCCCCCTACAGAATAAAAGAAAGTTGAGAATGAAGCAATCAGTGACTGGGCACATTCATTTTTACCCAGTTGTAGTTTTAAGGCCAGGTGGTCTCTCAATAAAATAGCATCACATATGTATAGGTGATCAGACACCTCTCTCTCCTTTGCAGCTTTAAACTGAATTAACTGTTCATGGATAAAGGCAAATAATTCACTCTGAAACCAATATTTGTTTTTAAAATTCAAAATTATCTCTTAATTCAAGTTTACATTTTAATTCTTATTTTTTTTTCTTTCTGTGTATCCTTCCAAGTCGGTACTGATTCTAGGGGCAGCCTGGATTGGTTCCTGCATTTTCTTGGCAAGATTTTCAAAAGGGGTTGCCCCTTGTCTTCTTTTTATGGCCAAAAGTGACTAGCCCAAATCTATCCACATAGCAACATGCTTACAGCAGGACTAGAATTCATGGTCTCCCAGTTTTTAGCCTGCCTTAACCAGTACACCAAACTAGCTCTTTCTTCAATTCATTACAAAGTATTAATGTCATATACATATATGACTAGTATACTAATAATTATGCATGTCCCTCTCCCCCAATGAAAATATTAAACAATCTAAAGATGAAAGAGCAACAATTGTTAAAAATGCTAGTGAAATGACTTACATGACAGGCCTTGGGACTATCTTTTCTAGGTAGAAACTATTAAGCAAATATGTACTGTTGGGAGATGTTTTGGGTCCTCACCCAGAGAGATATCTATCCAGAATAAGGCACTTTGGAAGAATTTTACCCTCTTATTTAAGGCTGGCCCTCCAACCTTTTGTCCTTTAGAGAGTAAACAAAGATCTTCCTCTTCCATAAAGCTTGGGGAAAGTGAATTTAATGGAAGATACCAGTAGATATTTAAAACAATTTCAATTTTTAATATGTTGGAGCTTATAAATGTTTACAATTTGCTGTTGTAAGCTACCTATTCACATAGGTAGCATTTAAATATAATAAATATAATAAAATGATATTTGAAAAATTGAAAAAGTTAAAATTATGAGTCAAATTTTGACACAAAGGCTAAGGATTTCATGCCAGAAAATGGAGATAAAAATAATATCTCTGACAATAAGACATCATAATCAGCACCTGGTAATGGAGGAGGAACATGGCAAACAATAATAATATGTCTCTACAGCTGCAACCAATTTTTCCCCACTTTTTGTTTTTCTCTCTTAGTGAGCTAAAAAGAAACAAAGAATGTTGGATGATGAGACAGCATAAAATGAAGGCTTTTCTCCATAGCAAAATATAAATCCACTCTCAATGGGTGTATAACATTGCAGTACATTAGAAATAAGATTTAATAAGCAACATTCAAAAATCCAAAACTTGCTAATAGTTACTCAAATAGTATGAACTTCATTTAACAAAACTAATGAATAACTTGGGATTCACAGTAGATTTACAATATATTTGGAAAAGCAGTGAATTTATTTAAAAAACCATATCTAAAATTTGTGCCAAATTAAAATAGGTAATAGGGAACCAATGACCAGTTTTTATATTATCTTTCACAGGGTATCTCTGTTTTAATAGTTTTTATATTTAAATTTCATTGTTAATGTGATTTATATGAAATGGTTTTAACTATTGTTCTAGTATATGCATTAGTTGGAGCATATGTTCATCCCAGGAAATATGTGGGATATTAGGTTTTTTTTTTGACAAATTCTTTCAATAGGAGTTCAATCAATATACTTTTACAAACTTTAGCAACCCAGTGTATTTCTACAGTTCAAGTCAGTATTGAAAATCATCTTCCAGATAGAAAACGAAAGCCTACATATCAGTTTAAGGATTCAACTCTTTTTTACCCATGGTAAATGCCAGTACTTTCAAATAAGATGGGCTAATAAAAAACTTTTTTTGAGCTGAACAAAACAACTTATATTTGCTACAGCAATATATTTGCATTGAAATGGTGCATCTGAATGAAAAGTAAGAGGGAGAGGGTGAAATCAGTGAAAAATGTTTTAACGTCGTTATAAACCACGTTTTACTTAACTGACCCAAGCATATTAATTCTCATAATTCTAAAAAGAATAAAGCAAGTATACCAGCTGAGCTAAAATGTGCCAGGATATTTTCTGATTTAACGTGTTATACTACTGATTTTAATTCGGTAAGGAATGGCCCAAGTAACCATATGTTAGTATGTTTCAGTATAACTAGTATCTGCTGGTGTAACTCTAGTTAAAAGGAAGAAAGGATGCAAGCCAGCAGTTTTCCCAGCTTTTACCTAGCAAATGTCAGATTTCCAGTCTGGGCGAGGCCACACCCTCTATCCCGAAATTCTCACCCCAACGCTCTCATCCCTTCCTGACTTCGGATCCTACGCTCTTGCGTACGGCTCTGAGTCTCTTAGATACCTGATGGAGCATCTCCGCTGGGAGCTGTGACGCCCTGAACAACTCTGCCACTTTACTGCCCCCGACAGCGGGGGGTCCCAATCCCGGTCCCGCCTCGGGAGTAGGCTGGCCGCCGCAAAGCGAAAAGAGCTCAGAAAAACACTGCTGCTCGTTTCTTGCCAAAAAGAATGCCGAGGTTCCTGCGGCTGCCGGTCCTGTGAGAGCTGTTCCCGCCGGCTCCATTTCAGGGAAAGGACGTCAATCGCTTTTCTGAGGCGAGGACAAAACCACACCAGAGGAGGAGGAGGAGGAAAGATCCTCCGTCGTTGCGGCGCGGAAGATGCAGTCCCCCTGGCTGCAGCGGCTGCTCTCCAGCTGAGCTGCAGCCGTTCGTCTTTCCCCGGTGCGGAAGAGCGTTATCTCTGCAGTACTGCCCCTCAGGCGGGAGTAGGGCGGGGAAGAGCGAAAACGAACTTCCGCGCGTCTTCGCCCTTTTTGCGTTGAAGAGCGGAGTCAATTTTCCCGCCAGAAGAGAAGGAAGAAAGGAAAAAAGCCTCTCGGGGACGCGCGATTGAGCAGCGCCTTCCGGCTCTGCGACCTCACCTCACATCGGCTGGAATAGTGTGGGCAGTTGGCTGCTTTCGCCTGGGGGGTGGCGGGTGTGAGGGACTGTGGAACTGGGAGGCTGCGTGAACCTCACAGGGAGAAGTATTCGGCGTCTCCAAGACTTTGAAAGCCGAGCTCTGTTGCAAGGTTGATGTTTCGGACTTGCTGCGTCAGAGCGTTGTCAGAAGAATAATTTGGGGTTCCAACTCAAGCCAGGGTTGCGCAAGAAAGAAATATTTATTCTTTAAAGCAAATAGGAATAAAGCTGCAGAGAAATGGGGTACAGCCACAGACCTTTATAGGGCACCTTGTCCTGATGTGGAAGTGTCTGAGCTGATTCTAGGGTGACACGAGGTGTGTGTGTGTGTAGTTATGTCTATGATGTTTATTCTTGTGAACATGCTGGGAGATCTAATTTAATTAACTATTTGTGTTTGCAGATCGCCTCCTTTGATATGTGGATTAGGTCTGGGTAATGTATTGGAGGAAGTGTGAGTAATTTATTAAGGAAGTTTGAGTAAAATATTTTTCCCAATTTTTTACTTGATTAGTTTCAGCTTGACTGTCAATTATGTAGTGGAGATATTGATTCTCAGACCATTATGGATTCTGTTAAACTTTTAAAGGAAAATGGAAACAGTATAAAACATATACTTTTATATAAAACTTCTCACAGCATATATAGCAGGCTTCTGTAGCTATCCTGGATTAAGCTATTTGGGGATTTTGCCAACCCATTTTCTGCCCTAAAAGCACCCTCTGTGTCAAAAATGGGGATTCATTGCCTGTGGCTGATTTTCAACCATGGAATTATTTTCCACTTAAGATTTTCCAAAGCTAAAATAGTGCAATTTACTAAAGTAAGCCCCTCCTGTTATTGCAGGTGCACCTTAAATTAAACTTTACTTTAATATTGCCAATATTTTATTATTCTTGATTATGACATATTTTAAGTCATTTCAGGAGAAAAATTGTAGTGTAATTACAAATTGGTAAGTGGTGAGGGAATACAATTAGGTTTAAGTGAAATGCTAATAAAAATACAGAAATTATATATCCATGGGGATGGATTATATTGTGGGTGGGTGTGCACATTTGTAGTTGCATTTTTTGGCAGAATTTTATGTTGTCATCTTGGTTCCAGAGAAAGTATAGTTATTGTATATAAAATCTGAAATGGACTGCCCAGTCCATGTCCAGCAGCTGCTGCAAAAACATTTCAGGCAGCTGTGAACTCAATTGGCTCTCAGTCCCTCCCAAGCCACCGACAGGCAAGAACCTTCAGCCAGAGCAGCCTGGAGCAATTTAATCCTTTTAATTTACAGTTAACCTGGTTACTAATACTATTACTTCTCCTCCTTCTCTTCTTTCTTGGCCTTGCTTTTCTCCCTCTTCTTTTCTTTGTCATCTTTCTTCTTCTTACTCTCCTCCTTCTCCTGCCCCTCCTTCTTCTCGGCATCTCTGTTGACAATCTTGTTGATTATGTGCAGGGCAGCCAAGGGGCGGGTGGACTGAGGCTGCTGCTGGACACCGTCGCTCCCACCCCATGCTCGCCGCCTTCTGTGCTGGCCACACCCACCTACCCCCTGTCCCCCCCCCCCGGGGTTGACAATCTTAGTGGGCTTGTTTTAGGGATAGAGCTTACATTAGGAGCATTTTTAAAAAATCATGCTAGGGCTTATTTTCTGGTTGGGTCTTTTTTTCGGGGAAACAGTAGTTTTTATGTTTTACATAACTTGCAGTAGAAGTAAGGATCTAATGCTTGATTTTAGAACTCATCCAGATGGCTAGATTATAAAGAGGACTTCTACCAGTCCTTGAGGTGATAGAAAACTATGGCAGCATAAAATGTGCTGACTTAATTACTTAGCCCTATTCTCACACAGTAATAGAGCCAATATATTGATGCTGTCCTTACTGATGGCATGTGGGTTAAGGAAAGTGATTTGTAGTACTCCCCTTACCATCTCACTTTCTAGCAAGAAAACAATCACCTTTCATGCTCCCTACTTCGGTAGGGCAAGTTTAGGTTTTCTAGGTGGGTGGTCAGAAGCAAATGTCCAGTTGCTCGACTACCAAGTTTATTTACATAATTCTAATTTATGCAGCCATTTGACACAAATACATGACTGGGTGACTTACAGGAAATTTTTAAAAAATGCAAGATAAAAATACATCAAGCCATATCAAAAACTATATAACATAATTTACAGTCAAGGTAGAGGTAGTCCTCGACTTACAACAGTTCATTTAGTGACCTTTCAAAGTTACAACGGTACTGAAGTTATGACTTATGACTAATGACTTATGACTAAGTTTCACAATTACAACCTTTGAAGTATCCCCATGATCATGTTAACAAAATTCAGATGCTTGGCAATTGGTTCGTACTTGACTTGCTGTGTTCCAAGGTCATGTGATCATCTTTTGCAATCTCCTGACAAGCAAAGTCAATGGAGAAGCCAGATTCACTTAACTATATTACTAACTTATCAAGTGCAGTGATTCACTTAACAACTGTGTATAAAATGGGGAAAAACTCAGTTAACAAATGTTTTACTTAACAACATACATTTTGGGCTCAATTGTGGTCATAAGATGAGAACTACCTGTATAAAAAAACATACAGGCTGCATAATATACAGCCATAAATAAGCCAACAATAACATACATCAGCCTAATTCATCACACAGGGTTGTTGTGTGAAAAATCGGAAAAGGAAGATGTGTTGGATATGTTCACTGCCTTGGGTTGTTTGCCCTTATTAACTAGTAAAGGCATTAAAACTGATAAAAGTATTTTCCAACATGGTGTGTGTGTGTGTGTGTGTATTTCAAAATAATTTGAATATCATTTATGATATAATTTAAGAAACTAAAGTTATATCTAAGACTATTGGTTCTCACTTTTTGGAAATGTAAGATCTGTTTCTAAAAACCATCTTAGTTTTTTGTGAAAACACAGTATATTCCTCAGTAGGAAGGAAAGGCTATGACATCGATGCAGGTAAAGATGTAGCTATCTATATTTAATCCTCCCACACTTTATAAACATTGTTAGTCAGAGTTTTTAAAATGCATCTTGTCATCAAGAGTTTTATATTGTTTTAAATTACTAAATGAACAGAAGTGAGTATATTTGTAACTCTGAATTGATGGTTGATGCAATTGAAACAATTATATACTGTGCTAGAAAAAATATTCTATGTATTTTAAATTTATTAAATTTGTGTGTTAATTTATGTAGATTAACATAGTGCAATAATGTAAATTGTTGAATTTCAAGCTCTAAATTGTTTCTTGCTATTAATTTTTTAACAATGAAAACTGCAATTGCATGGCACGCACAGAAAACTTTTGTTGGTTTTCAATTTTAATCATACCTGATTATTAAGCATTTTATATGAGCCTGGCTGGAATTGCAGCCTAGATTCTAGAGAACCACAGTATCTACCTACTACTCTATCCTTAGCCGTTTTATTTATGGATTTTTAAGTATACACACTTTTTAAAAATTATATTGCCAGAAAACTGGCCATGTTTACAAGGGTGGGCTCAAAGTTAATAATTTTCTTAACACTTATATTCAAGATAAATTAATTTTTTTCAAGGTGAGCTCATGTAATCGAGCATGTAAGTACGCAACAGAAGCAGTGTAGGCTATGGAAACTTTAGGTCTTAGGCCGGTGTTGGCAAATCTTTTTGGCACGAAAAGTAGATGGTCTTCCGGTTTCTGGCACGAATGCGCTGGCTCCGCCTGGCCTTTCGGGGATCCTTGCACCTCCCTGCCTGCCCCCCGGTCCCCACCGGGGTGGCACGACATCTCCACCATCTCCGCAGCCCCAGACAGGGAAAGTTGGGCAGGGAGTGCCGCCTCCCTCTGCTGGAAAGCCAGAGCCCCTTCCTGGCCTTGGAGGTAAGGGCGTTGGCGTTCCCAGGGCTCAACTTGGGCCAGCAGGCGGGAGAGCTTCACCCCGACTCTGGCCAGGATGAAGCACTCCCCCAGCCTGCCACTAAGAACAAGCCAGCGCAGCCCCCACTCTTATCCCTCGGTGGCGCCTTCCCACTTCCCGACCGGCCCAGTGCGCCTCTTACCCCTCGGCAATGTCTCCATGCTGCACTCTCCTCCGGCCCTCCTGGGACAGCTCGCTTCCCCAACGGTGGCTTCTTTATCTCCTGGCTGCTCCAGCATCCTGGCCAGAAGCGGCAGCGTGAGAACCATTGCTGCCCCCTTGCGGCGGCAGGAGAAGTGGGCGGGGCAGCCACCCACCCAGCCAACAAACACTGCCCTGTACACACGAGCCAGACGCCTGTCAGTGCCGCGGGCTGGAGGTGCGCAAGAAGCCTGCTCAGGCGGGGAGGGAGGGAAGCTGATATTCTGGTTTCTGGCGCGCACATGAACACTGGCCAGCTGGTCTTCACGCATACGTCAGAAACGAACACTAGGTGGCCGGCGTGCATGTGCAGGCCGGAAACCAGATTTTCCCAGTGCGCACATGCACACCGGGCGGCTTTCCCCACGCAGGTGAAAACCAGCTGGCCAGCACACCAGAAACCAGAAGAGCAACAGGCAATGGTTCGTGTACCTGGACAGATGGTTCTGCGTGCCACTTCCGGCACGCGTGCCATAGGTTTGCCATCACGGTCATAGGCTATAAAGTCTTTAGTAACATTAGGAATAATAGCACGGTCATCATCTTTCTTCCATCTACAGGAGACATTGTTCCATTGAGGCACTCAACTCTAAGAGTTTTAATTTCTATTCTAACTTTGATACCAAACTAAAGACAGAAAACTGAATGTCATTATAATTAAGGCATTTTAACTCTGATATGATCACACATCTGTGGACAAATTCAACATTGAGAAAAACAAAGCCAATCTTAATTTAGAATAAAAGACACGAAGTCTAATATATTAAGCACACATATTTACTTAATCTACACAGAACGGAGTAGATAAAATTTCAGTTTCGCATTAGTGAAAAATTTCTACAAAATGTTCCTGAAAAGCAAAAACCAAGAGTGCCTACTTAGTCAGCATTTTTCATGGGTATGGGTTGCAATAATAAAGCAGCGTTCAGCACAAGCTAAAGTTCTGCATCACTTTTCACAGTTATTTCCATCTATGGTCTGAAGAGGTAGATTTTCTGTAACACCTGAGAATTGAACTGCAACAAAACCAGGTGTAAGAAAAGAATGGAATAGAAAGATACAGCCCTAAAATGTGCATGTATATACTTATATTCCAAATAATTCTAGGGCTTAACTATTTACTAACTATCTGAAGCCCAAGTTACACAACAGTAAAAATTGTGCATCCCCTATACTGATCACACTGGATGCAAATTAACTGCAGGTATAAAGTAGTGGACGGTATAAGCAATAGCTTTCAGTGTTTATAAGCACATGATTATCAATTTACACACAGCTAGCTGCCTATAATAAGCATGAGGTGTACAACTAAAGTACATTGAACAAATCAGCATAAAAATGGCAGTGCAGTATACCACTGTATGGCAATAGACAAGTAATGAGCTTGTCCTGTACTAGCCCTCTATTGTTCAATGCATGGAATGTCTTGAGACTTTAAACAAAACCTTCATTTAGACTGAAGAACAAGTTGGAGAAAAAATGCATAAGAGGTTTTTTGAAAAGCCATTATTTCAATAGCTTCATTTTATGCATCTATAATTGCAACTGGTTAAAAAACAACCCTACTCTTGCCTATAATTAGGTCAATTGTAGACATAGGTAAAACTAATCAAAATATAGTAGCTATGAGGAAATATCTTTGCAGTTTTTACTTTCAACATGCATTGTTCCACTATCCAATTTCTTAACTGTTTTGCACTGTTTTACAAATTCAGAGTGTTTGCACTTCTAGCGGTACATTTGTTTGATGAAAGGTTCTCTAATGTTTCTTATGCTTATGACAGCATAATTGGGTATTTTCCAGTATACGTCAACTGCTTACCTTACAGAAGTGGAATTCATACAAAAGGAAATGCAAACACATTTTAAGAAACAAAATACAAGTGGCCAGTTTCCAATTCAGGATTTTTCAAGTCCACTATTAATGTCAATTGATTTTGCTCAAAAGTACAAATATCCCAAAGATTTTCTTCAATTCGGTTTCAATTAGGATACTGTATAGGTAAAAAGGGTAATACATCAGTAGCCTTAAATTGAAATAATTTGCAACTAAACTGTAAGAGTATACAGGCAGATAAAGAGAGACGTTATCAATAATGTGCTTAAATAAGAAAAGCTTCAAGAAAGTGAATCCAAACTAGGTACCAGAATTTGGTATTTTTTACATTTCTCCAAACAGAACAACTAGAAAGCTGATACATGTAGGCAGAGTTAACAGCAGCTTGTAACCTAGCAGCACTCTTTTGGTCCCTTTTTTCTTTCTTTTTTTTTTTTTTTTTAAAAAAATCAGATTATGGGAGATACCTAAACTTGCAACTGACCTACATTCATAATTCTAACCACAGTACAAAAAATGTGGAGTCTTGTATGCTGTGCATTTATTAGCAACATAAATACCGAAGTGCCAAATTCCAAGTAACTTAGATATCAGAAGGCACTTCCGTTTATGTATATGTTTTGTCTAGTAAGACTTTTCATTTTACAAAGTAATGGTTGAAACCAGAATGTTTTCCTGTATTTTGGATTAAATTATATAATTTATACACTATCATGGACAGACTAGTTTTTATAAGAATGTGTATCCTGTGAAATATAGACTTTAGGATTTCCCGTACTGAGTGTGGTTCATTGCAATCATTCTTAAGTGATGATGCATTTATATATGTTCACTATTTCACACTAATAAGTAGGCATCCAACAGAATGAAAGAATTCCCAGCAAACCCTGCCCCCATAGATTATATATTTTAATCTAGCAACCACTAACCAAAATCTTGTTGCATTTAATAAGCTGCAACTATGACAGCAGTTTTTATATTATAGCTCATTTTTTAAAAAATCATTGCAACAACAGTAGTGCATTCAAAATACATCCAGATTTAAGTTAGTGGTTATTTAGAGAAATTATCAAGAGTTTGCTTTCTGCCTTAATTCCTTCAATATAACAGAAAGGGCAACAGTTATTTAATTTATACTGGCTATCAGACAATCCTGAGAAATATGAATTGTACACCCTGTTTTTCCAGTTGGCAGCTACACTAAACCCTGTAAGATTTTTCAGCCTTTTCGTATCAGAATGGATAGTCACAGAACAAATTGTATTTTACTGGACTGCTTGGTAATCTCACCTCAGCTTTAAATTTTAATTTATTACACAGATTTATGCTCAAACACTGATCAAAGTTGCTCCCTTAACATGATGACAAAACTTTACATGGGTCTTAGATGATATAGTAATGTATTACTGGATAAGAAGAAAAACACTGCATGCATCCTTAATGGGGTTCTTTTGTAAAAAAAAAATGCAAATGTGCAATACAGTTGTGGATTCTTTTTATAGATATGCTATTCAATAGCTGCTATGCAGCTTCCTGTACCAGGCAAATTCTGTTCTGTTCTAAGAAAATACAGATATGGTAGAAAAAGTAAGAAAATTTTCACCACAAAACTAATAGTTACCACCACCAGTTAAAGTTATACACAAAATATATCTCTTAATACAGTGTTTACATTTTAGTCAACAAAATCTGTGGGAATGGAAACCAAACTGACAGTTTTTTCATAGCTTTCATTTGCCACTCTTGTTTCGATATCTGGTTGGATTCCTTCTTGTTCTTTATTAATAGAAATCTCCAGCTTCTCATGAGAGTTGAGCGTGCATGATTGCAATACAGGTACAGCTAGATCCACATTTGCTTCTCTTGAAGAAACCTGTTCTTTAAGAATTTCCACCTTCTCATTTAACTCATTTCTTTCTGTTTGAAGAGCTCTACATAGCTTTTCCAAACGCTCCAGTTTTGTTTGGAAACCTTTGTATTCTTTGTCCTTAACTGTCTTCTGTAATAAATAAGATAGCATAGAGGATTCAGATGAATTTTACCCAATGTATTTCAAAACTCTTAAAACAGCCAATGAGAAAACTCAAAACCTTTTTGTGATCACTCTTTTTTACTGGCCAGTTACGGCTTGAGAATCTGTAATGTAAGGGGACCACAATTCCAATTCCCTTTTCTTGGTGTATTCAAATTCTATTTTCCCATGTAAAAGTCTCCTTCTCTAATCTGAAGAGTCTATTGCAATCCTCACTCACTAGATGGTTTAAATAAAAGTGATATACAACTTATTTTATACAAACAAGAACACTTCATGTTTTTTCTGATGATTGAAAACATTCAGATACAAACCAAATACATTTTTATTATGAAGATGGTGACATCTTTTTATGGAACATAACATTAGCAAAATTTCAGTTTAAAATATAAGCAAACCCTGTAAATCACATTATATTCTTTGAAATACTGTTTGATAATTGAGTAACTTTTAAGTTTCATCTAGTTCTGACTATAAAATAAGAACCAAAAGTAGCATTTTGATTTTTAAGAATGGAAAATAATACTCACTTCTTCAGCCATTTGCAAGAGAGCCTTGTTGTTGTTTTCCCATTTTGTCCGCCACACTACTATTTCTTTTTCCAGTTTTTTTATTTTTTTGGTCATCTGAAATAAATTAATTACACTGATTTGTAACTAATTGCTGGAAATTAACATTTTAATCTACTGTTTGTCAGATTGCCCAGTCTCTTGAGATTAAATCTCATTATTTTAAGATTAGTTGCATTTCTTTCACAAGATTCAAAACAAAATATATAATCATTTTACAAAAAAAATAAATGGTCTGAGATCCCAGATAATTTCAAGCAAATGTTAAGATAACTGTGTGATAAAATTGGCAAATTATCACAAAAAAAAAATTGGACTGAGAAAATTAATCAAAGATTGTGATAATCGGGTGAATGATTGCAAATTGCACATAAATGGCAAAAAACAGCAAGTAGATGAATTTGTATACTTTGATAATTTTTTTTTACTAAAAATGGGAAAGAAAATAAGATGTACAATTTAGATAAAAAGGTGGTGGGTAGAATGTTTCTGTTTCAAGAAATGAATATTTATTGAAATAATTAAAAATAGCTGTGATGAATAGCTGGACGCTTCCCTAGATCTCTCCATATGTCAGTTCAGAGGAAGATGAAGCAGTTCCAGCATATCCGGATGGGAGTTGGTTAAAGGCTCCAAGCAGCCATTCGACAGGGATTTGGCTCAAGCACAGCTGCAAGCAGGACAGCCGAGGCTTCAGGTGGAGAAAACATGCAACTGCAGCAGGTCAGTGATGAGGAAGAGGGCGAGGCCTTCTGCCCTGATCCAAGAACACGTAGGGCAGAGAAAAGGCAGGAGTAGAGAAGGTCAACCACATTACTCATGAGGTGAAACCCTTGCCCTTTTTGATGCGCTGCACCAGAAGTTGGCTATTTAGCACAACAGACAGATGGAAGTGATGTTGGGAACATGTTCATTTCCTCGCTGTGTGTTTTCTGCTTGTTGTGATTCTTGCCTTGCTTTGGATTGACACCATGACTTGAATTGTGCCTTGCAAACCCTCTTGTATTGTGGATTTAATCTTGCCTTGTGGGTTTCCTTTGAGATTGAGAAACTTGCAAATGCCTTGTGGACTCACTGGCAACTGCCCTGTGGACTAGCATTGGCCTGCTTGTGGCTGGACTTAATTGAGACAGTTCTGGGTTTTTGGTGAAGGGAGTTACTGGGAAATATTAATAAACCCTCTAAACCAGAGTTATGTGTGTGTTTGAGTGGGACAGCACAATAACTTGATATTGTACTGTATTGAAGATTATGTTTCTGTATATGCTCTATGGAACTGAGTGTTAGGCATGTCAATAAAGATATAAAAATAATGCATGGGAACTAAGTACTTCAATATGTGTGATAAAACAAGAATTGATGAAAGTCTTCAATGAATGGGTGCTGAATGAATGTGAATTTAATGGGAAAGTGAATGGCCATCACGTTTAGGGAAAATGCAGGAAACTGAACAGGAATGAAATGTATAAAGTTAAAATGAGTGGAATGAGAGAAGGAATGATAAAATGAGTGATAGAATGGGAAAAGATCTCAAAAACAGGTAAGATGTTTAAACTCAAGGCAATGCATGAAGCAGTGTTCGGATAAGGTGGAAGCAAACATAATTTCCAAGGAGAGAAGATTCAGCTGGATATATCTGCCATTCCCTGAAGTAAACTCCACTAAGTTCAGAGAGGTTTATTTATTCATTAATACATAGACAAATCATAAACATTATAAATTTTTCTTGTGGCAAATAGGTAAGAAAATAAAGTACCTTTTCCATTTCTTGTCTGAAAGTTGTGAAAAGTTCATTACTCTTTGCCATAGTTGTCTGGAATTCCTCAAACTTATCCATGTAAAGAGAAAGCTAAAAGTAACAATGTTTAAATCTAATTTAGAGGCATAATTTAAAATTATTTAAATAATAATTACACTAGTTACTCATTACAGATATCATGTAAAAGGTACCAAAAAATAATAATTAAAGGCTGATTTGGTCTTATGTGAAGACTTACATTGTCTAGATTGATTTAAACACCCAGTTAGCTTTCAAAAGATAAAAGCTGAGGTATAAGTTTCTACAATAACATTACATCAAAATAACAACGCTCAAAACACTGGTATTATGAAACACATTTCCATCCTTAGTTCCAAGAGAACTAAGTGTTAACAAAAAAAGATGAAGACATGAATAATTTTTAGGGGCATTTAGACTTTAGCTGAACAATAAAAGAACAAAGACTAATCAATGTGGACTTTTAAGGAAGGTTTAAAATGTGTGGGTTTATCACATGATTTTTAGAAGTTCATCTGATATAATATTTAACTAAAAAGAATTCTACATAGCAGCATGAATAAAATAGAGCTACCGTGTGAAAAATAATTGCTGTCACATCAAGACAAATTGGCATAAATTTGAAAGGCATTACAATATAATTGTTATTGCATATTTTGTATAAAAGTTGTGTATTTATGCTCATTATAATAAAAAAGTTCTTCTCAATCTGGTTTGTCTACAAAATCAGCCAGTAAATATATTTATTTTAAATGGACTAGGCCTGCAACAACTTGAATTACCTTGGAGGTAAGATTACTCATATAGATTTCAGGGTTACAGAAGCAATTTCCAATTAATGTAGCCTCAAACTATAGCCAATGGGTGACTAATATGCGGTGACTGATACTGAGGCTTAGTTCTTTGGGAAAGAATTGCCTAATTATTGTATTCCTTTCCCAAAGAATTGTTTTAGGCTTCCAATCTGATTTAATCATTTCAATTTTTAAGAAACTTCTCCAACTTCATTTAATAGATTAATAGCTAAGCTACTAATCACAATTTAAATTGGTTACCTGCTGTTTTAATTGGGCTTCTTGCTGCTTCATTTGTTCACATTTGTGTCTAGATTCAGTAGCTTCTTTTAACAGCTGAGGACAAAGAAAATATTTTCTGTCTAGAACACCTTAATATCAGATTATACTTCTGATATTTACACACCTATGTAAAATTGTACCTGTAGCTTGGAAAATGCAACAGGTCAACAGGCATAGAGCTGCATACATAAACTATATTATACATTGTATTATTACAAAGTTAACAATGCTCAATGTGCTGCATACAATTTAGGAACCCATTAATCTTCATAGCCTACTGACAATACAATCAAAACCCAAACAGATTTGCAGCTTGTTCTAATAACAAAAAAAGTCTAAACATATTGTTAACAACTTACTAAATAATTCTTTCATTTTAAGCTTTTTAAAAAACACTTACAAAATCTTTCTCCCTCTGATGTTTTTCCTCAGCTTCTTTTATAAGCTGTGTAGTCTGCTGAAGCTTGGCATCCACCAGTTGTTGTTGCAGTTCTTTATGCTTGAAGACTTTATCCATGTGCTAGAGAAAAGCATAACTGCAATCAAACTAAAAACCATTTTTTTAATGTCGAGTAAATGTTTCACAAGCTAGTTTTCTTTTGTGTGTCCCCTCCTTCAATCATGGTAAATTCTTGAATCTTCTTGAATTAACTAACATGTTCTTCATTATTTATAATGAACCATGCTCAACTGGAAAACATATAATAAGTGATTTGGATGCTGCACCAGACTTGGAAAGGCATAAACTAACATCAATAAGCATGGATGCTGAATGGATGTTAGGCCAATTCTTCACCTAATCTATCTCTTTAGCAGAGGTGGTATTCAGCAGGTTCTGACCAGTTCTGGAGAACTGGTAGTGGAAATTTTGAGTGGAGAACCGGTAAATACCACCTCTGACTGGCTCCGCCCCCCATCTATTCTCTGCCTCCTGAGTCCCAGCTGATCGGGAGGAAATGGGGATTTTGCAGTAACCTTCCCCTGGAATGGGGAAGGAATGGAATTTTTACAGTATCCTTCCCCTGCCACGCCCAAGCCACGCCTTGCCCACCAAGCCACGCCCACAGAACCGGTAGTAAAAATTTTTTGAATCCCATCACTGCCCTGTAGATGCTTATTCTCTAAACCTGTTCCTTAGCATTGGGGAGATATCTTTTGAGGTTTTATTGTGGGTATTTTAGCGTAATGAAATATTATTAGAATGCTTTACTTACTTCTTCTCGAAGTGCATACTGTTCCACAAGTTTCTTCAGCTTTTCCCCAAGTTCAATATTTTCTTGGCGGAGTTTTGCATTGTGTACACCATGCTGTTCTAGCTGTGCCTGAATTTCATTTAATGTAATCTGGAAATGTACTGTTGCTTCTTTACGTCTCTCTTCCTCTTCACGGGCTTGTTGCATATTTTCTTCCTTTTGCCCAAAGAGATTAAAATCCACTTGTAAACATGTTCTTTTAGATTTTGGCCAACAGCAAAAAAATGTAACCCAGCTTCATCTTAACATCTCAAAATATTAGGATTATACTGGTTTTCAAATTCTTTCATCACTTCATCTGACAAATATGTATGAAGACTGGTTTGTTTTCAGAACCAATACATTAAAATGAGGCATCATTTTTATAAGGCTTCCAAATTACAAATATGGTAACAGTGAACTTGAACTTGGAAAAGAAAGCTGATTATAAGTAACTTCATTTCAAATTAGAATTGTTTCTGATGAAAGTCAGCAGAGAAATCTGAAGCTGACCATGTCTTTCAGAGCTGGCTGTTGCTAGGCAATGAGGGACCAACTGTTTCTAACTTGAAGTCAATTTGTTGAACACTGTGCCCTACAGAAGACATGTTCCCGATATGAACCAGACAAACATGAAAAAAAATCTAGTCAATTAGTTGTTATAAGTCCACATAATAGTACAGTATCACTTTTAAAGTATCATATAGGCCCAGTACTCTTCATAACATCTTCATGAATGATTTAAAATTGTAATTGTAAGGGATGCATAAAATTTGCAGATAACACCAAGCTGGCAGGAACAGCCAACATCCTAGAACAGGGGTGTCAAACTCACGTTGTCACGGCAACGTCACGTGACTTATCAGGACTTTTTTCCCCTTTGCTAAACCAGGTGTGGCCAGCGCGTGATGCATCCAAGCCATGAGTGATAGTCCTGCCCTAGAAGAGAGGTTCAAGATCCAGAAGATTTTGACAGACTTGAACACTGAGCCCTATCTAACAAAATGAAATTCAATGGTGAGAAAGATACGGTTTTACACTTAGGCAAGAAAAACCAAATGCACAGGGATAGAATCGGTGGTTATCTGGCTCAACAGCAGTAACTGCAAGAGGGATCTAGTAGTCCTGGACAACCACTTAAATATGAGCCAACAGTGTGCTGCAGCTGCCAAAAAAAGCCAATGCAGTCCTAGGCTGCATTAACAGAGGGATAGAATCAAGATCACATTAAGTGTTAATTCCACTTTATAATGCCTTGGAAAGATGCTGAACTCTAGAAAGAGTGCCAAGAAGAGCAACAAAGATGATTAAGGGTCTGGAAGCTAAAACAAAGGATGAATGGTTGCAGTAATTGGGTATGCCTAGTCTAGTGAAAATGAGTAGGGGTCACATGATAGCAGTGTTTCAATATGAGGGGCTGCCACAAAGAAGATGGGGTCAACCTAGTTTCCAAAGCACCTGAAGACAGGACAAGAAGCCATGGACGGAAACTAATGAAGGAAAGAAGCAACCTAGAACGAAGGAGAAACTTCCTGACAGTGAGAACAATTAACCAGTGGAATGGTTTGCCTCTAAAAACTGTAGGTGCTCCATCACTGAAGATTTTTAAGAAGAGATTGGATAGTCAGTTGTCTGAAAATAGCCTCCTGCTTGGGTGGGGTGGGGTGGGGAGTTGGATTGGAGGACCTTCCAACTCTTAATATTCTGCTTTGTTATTCTTTCTATGATCTTGTGTATTCATTCCATCACGCCCAAAGAAAGTCCGGAATGGTATAAGATCTCTTAACATTGGTAGAGGTTTAGACAGAAAACCACCTAGCTCCAATCCAACCATATTATTCTATGTTCTATTCTATGCTCTAATTATTATATAATAGAAGATCAAAATCAGATTCATATTTCAGCAACAGTGAAATAGATCTATTAGAAAGTTAAATTTCCAGAGAAGATAAGAACAGAACTTGTGTTTTTTAAAATAAAGACTTCCTCACTTTGGAATAATTTTTAACCAAGAGAACAGCAAATAAAGCAATTTGATTAACTTAGTACACTAAATGAACACAATTAAGGTGATTGATAAATCAATGATTGTATGATTCATATAAAACAAGTCATGGCCTAATGTTATAACCCAAGAACCATTTTAATGAGATATAATTTGGGAAAAGATCAGTGATAGAAATGAAACTCCAAGAAAAGTAACAGAGTAACTTAGAGTAACAGGGAAAGAACCAACTTCTGTAAGTGATGGTTTACTATTAAACTATTTTCATATTTATAATAATTAGAAAAAAAGAACAAAGGTATCTCAATATTCATTTTTAAAATGTGAATTGAGGAGGAAATATTTATTCATAAGAATTGAAAGTATTTATTCATGGATATAATGCTTCTTCTAATTGCCTCATGATTGATTATATCAAATATTCAGTATCTTATTATTATGGTATCCCAATTCCTACAGTGACAATTTGCTAGCAAATAGAGGAAACCAGGATCAAGAAAGAACTTGGAATAGGCAGCTCTACATCTTTACCACTCTGAAAAGACACCTGACTAAAAGTATATTCCGAACAAACAGTAACAAACTTATCTAGGATGGTCATCCTCTTTCACTTAATCCCATTTTGTTACATTTTGTTATATAGCCAGGGTTTTTCTTTTTTGAAGAGAACTATTTGTTTCAGGTTTATTGATATATTACTGCAGAAAACTAACCTTGAGAGTCTTATTATGGCGTTGTAGTTCTCGACACAGAGATTCCAGTTTGCTACGTGCAAGAATTGCTTTGCTATGTTCACTTTGCAGGTGCACTTTCTCTTTTACAACCTGTGCTTGTTTTTTTTGCAGCATCTTCATTTGTCTCTGAACATTTCGGCTCTCCTCTAGCTAAATGAAAAAAAAAGAGAAAATACATATCTGAATTCAGTTGTGTTTAAAGAGAATATTTAACTTCTGGTATTCCAATTTGAGACCTAACAAGTGCATTTGAATTTGTTAGTTTTTTAACATGTAGTTTATCTATCCTTAGTCTGTAACCTAGCACGGAGGATGAAGCAAAATCAATTCATTCTATTAACTGAGTTCTTACTACAGATATCTTTATTATAATAACATTGGCGTCTTTTTCTATTTTCCCAAATAATAAGCTTTAATTACAGTTTTAAAATGTCACTTTTGTATATCAAGTATATTTTAAAAATATTTATAAAGGATTTTCTGCTAGGATACCAATGAAAAAAATCTGCTACGCATGCACATATATGTATAACAATAACAGAACAGTGGCACTGAGTTACTTTACTGGTTCAAGCAAAGATACTCCTTTATGCCAATGAATTTTGTGAAGATACCTGTGCAGGAAGTAGCACATTTGTTAGAGTTTAGTTCACTTTTTAAATTATGAAGATATTAACTCACTTCAGCTCCATGCTTTGCTTCCAATCCTAGACCATACAATGATTGTCCTGTCACTCAGATACCAGGATCTTTTTCACCAGCTTCTACAGCTGACTTTTACCAGAGTCAGAGAATCTCATTCACAGAAATGGTGTCATGAAAACTAAGTCACACTCTCTGTTCAGAGCTGGAAGTGTTTCTGTTAATCTGTTAGTCCCAAAGCTGCTTTTTCAAAAGGCAACTGGACTTGGTTTTCCAAAAACAAAGTTGCCTTTTGAAAAAGCACCTTTGGGATAGATAACAATATGCAAACAGAAATTAAATCCAGACAAGATAGTGCTACTGATAAGTAGGAAAGTAGATTCAGAGACTAAAGATCAACTTGTGTTTAATTAGACTATACTTGTCCTAGAAGAACATATGTGCAGTTTAGTAAATGTTCTTTGATGTTCAGCTGGCAGTAGTGAGCAGCTTTTTTTTTTTTGCACAATTAAGGCTAATGTGCCACCTGCCAATCTTGTTTTGATGACTGCAATAAGTTGTCAAAGAAGCTGAAAAATGTCCATAAGTTGCAACTGGGGCAAAATGCAACTGTTGCCTGCTAACAGAGTCCAAATAACAAGTACACGTTACATGTACTGAAAGATGCACTGGTTAATGATTGATTGACACCACTGAAGATGTTGCTATGACCCTTTAAAACCTTAAGTATCTGAGGACCTGACAACCTGAGGGGCTACACTTCCTTGTTCCAATATTTGAGGGGCTGCCGCAAAGAAGAGTGGGCCGACCTATTTTCCAAAGCACCAGAAGGCAAAGCAAGACAACAATGGATAGAAAGTAATCAAGAAGAGAAGTAACCTAGAATTAAGGAGAATTTTTCTAACTGTGAGAATAATTAACCAATGGAATGGATTACCTTCAGAAGTTGTGGGTGCTCCATCACTGGAGGCTTTAAGAAGAGACTGGCAGCCACTTGTCTAGAATGGTATAGGGCAGCGTTGGCAAACCTTTTCGGCACTAAAAAGGGGAGCGTGTGCATGCCGGAAACAGGAAGAGCAGGTGATCTTCCGTTTGCGCCAGCCATCTGGTCTTCCAGTTTCTGGCATGCATGTGTGCACGAAGACCAGCTGTCCGGTGCGCATGAGCTGGCTCTGCCTAACCTTTCAGGGATCCTCACGTCTCCCTGCCTGACCCCTGGTCCCCGTCAGGGTGGCAGGACATCCCAACAATCCGGTTATGCAGCCCCAGAAAGGGAAAGAATTGGGCGGGGAATGCCACCTCCTTCCGCTGGAAAGCTGGAACTCCTTCCCGGCCTCGGAGGTAAAGGTCGTTGGTGTTCCTGGGACTCGGGTTGGGGGGGCAGGAGAGCTTTGCCCCAACTCTGGCATCTCCATGCGTGAGGAGTTGCGCTCTCCATCCGGCACTCCTGGGGCAGCTCACCTCCCCAACGGCAGCTCCTCCTTCTTTTCCTCCTGGCTGCTCCAGCATCCTGGCCAGAAGTGGCAGCGCGAGAAACGCTGCTTCCGTGCTGGCCAGGTGCTCTGGACCGCGGATGTGCATCGGTGCTGCAGGCTGGGGCAGCGCAAGAAGCCCGCTTGGGCAGGGAGGGAGGGAAGCCCCGGCCCGCACATCCTGGCTGGCAGCTCTGCTCCACTTGTTCTTCCGTGTTCCAGCGCACCAGCCACCTGGTTTTCAGCACACCAACAACCAGGTCTTCACGCTCCCGCGCACATGAAGATCAGCTGGCGTGTGCCGGACCCCGGAAGAGCAATGGGCGACGGCTCATGTGCCCAGAGAGATGGCTCTGTGAGCCACTTCCGGCACGCGTGCCATAGGCTCGCCATCATGGGTATAGGGTCTTCTGCTTGAGCAGGGGGTTGGACTAGAAGACCTCCAAGGTCTTCTTCTAGTTGGACTAGAAGACCTCCAATTCACTTATTCTGTTTCCTGGTTTTTTAGATTACAGTATAAAGTAATCTATTTAGATTATATAAAGACCTAGAGAAAATCATTTTTCAAAAGACCAGGATAGGAAAGGAAAAGTATTTTGTTAATTTCTTGACCATTAAAGGAAGACACTGAGTACTAAAGATATATGATCTGCTATCTGATGCATTACATTAGACAATAGGACTTGATAATTGTTTTTAGTTTGTTATTTTTTCCTTCCAGATGACTAACTTTGGATTACTTAAAATATTAAATACTCTAAGTACCATATTTTTCCGTGTATAATATGATATTTTTTCTTAAAAATATTTACCAAAAAATGGAGGGGCGTCTTATACATGGGGAGCCGAACCGCAGTTGCGAAACTGCCAGCACCTTATCTCTGCAAACTAGCCTCACGACCGAAACTTCCGATTGCAGAGACAAGCTAACAGGTTTCTTCCAATCATGAGCCTTATGTAACTGACATCAGCTGATGCTGCAGAGAGCATGTAGCCAGTGCCCAGATTCGATAGGGAGTGGTAATGTCGGAGCGTTCTGAGCCCATAAAAATGTCAGAAAACAAAACAAAAAAAAAAAATACCATTACCGGTAAGCAAATGTCTTACTCTACAAATTAAATGCCTTCTATTTAATGTTTAAAATATTGATTTCTGAATTTTGGGTAAGAAAAGGGGAGGGGCGTCTTATAGACGGAAAAATATTGTAATCAAGATGTACTACACAAATTCCAGGAAATCTGTCCATTAGGTATATGCTTGACAGATTTAATTTGCAGTTGCTTATATAAAGTCAAGCTTCCACTGAGTTATGTGGAGTTATGAGGGACTTGACAATATGACAATGGTTTGCTAATGCTTCATTGATTTCCCAGTCTAGTCTATGATCCTGGGTTTTCCTGGTGTCATCCCATTAAAATATTAGCTAGATTTAATCCTGCTTAGTTTTTCCAGGATCAGTCAAGGTTGATTATGCTATCCATGTTTATAATATTAAATCTAAAATATATTACCAGGTCAGCATATTTCTTGCAGAGTGCTGCTAGCTTTTCTTCTGGAGTAGCAAGTGTGTTTAAAGCTTGCATAAGTAACAATACTTCTTTTCCTATGGGCCAAGAAAATATCATAGTAGTGAGTAGCACAGTTAGAATATTGACAATAAAAAAATGTAAAATATGAGGAAATTTCAACCAAAGCAACATTTTCATACAAGACAAGGTGAGAATGGGCAACACAAACTTCTGAATAATCACAGTATAAATACTGATTTCCATATAAAAACAATTTTATCTACAAAGTTTAGGAATATAGAGATGCAGCTAGCAAAGCACTATATATTTAATTATCAAAATTGAATTTAATAAGGTTCAATAAAATACTTGAGTTTTAGGACATATAGCTATTAAGAACATAGGAGTTTTAAATATGTAATAAAGACAAACAATATGTTCAATGTTAAAAATCTATGTTTCAATGGCAATAAGTACCTAAAGTTTTTTCTTTGTTTTTTTCATTTTCTGAGTCTTGCTGGCCATCAGGTGGGTCAATACGGGTTTCTTCTCTCCCTGGAGTCTCCTCCCGCAACTCTTGGGTACAATATTCTTTCCCCACCAGCTTTCTGTTTTTGGAAATGTAATCTTCTACCTCCTGTGCATCTTCATTTTCTCTGCTGTCACAGTCAGTTTCTGCTTCCTGCAGCATTGTATTTTTAGTATGCTTGCTGTCCTCCAATTGATCCTAGTTGCCAATTCCAAACTCACAAATCTTTGATTTTTCCACAGTAATCAACTCGCACTGGGAAGAGAAATATACTCAGATTATTAAAGAAAAAAACGCATTGTTCTAAGTTTTTGAGGCCCCTAAAAGAATAGGCATGTTTCACCAGCAAACTGCGCATGTTTAAACGGGATACAGCACAGCGAGGATAAGCAGATGCTATGGGAACAATCACGCTCCTTGTTGATCCTAGGCCCTAGGACAATGCCGTGAACATACTTGGAGACAAGTCTCCTTAACGTCATTGCTTCAACGTTTAGAATTGTGCGGAAAGGGGAAAAACAGGCAGGAACTCCATCCGATTATGATCAAACCGCCTCCCCTTCCCGCTCTGAAGAGCTCCTGTGAGAAGCGACACGGTGGGGTAACGAGACCCCTCCCGCTCAACCAAACGCCGGGCTCTTGCCCAGGTACGGAGGTGGAGAAAGAAGAGACGGAATAAGGGTACCAAGAAAGCGTCTACTACAGATACCTCCTTCGCCAAGAACTCGAACTGTGAAACCGGAAGTTTAGCGAAGCGGATTAGAACGACGCCGCAGGAGGAACTTCCTGTCTCTTTTGCCCAAATACCCGGCTGTGGCTGAACATCCCCCCCCCCCCCGCAGGATGTGAACGCGGACGGGTTCGCGACCACCTATTCCCATCTCTGCGAAGAAAATGAGTGTCTAGGGTGGCGAGGGAACGCGGGAAACCGAAGTGACGGCACATTGTTATTTGCTCTTTGATTTAAAAGCCGCGAACTAACGTTTTCTCGCTACACTTTGCCCTACAATCACCACATTCGGTTGCCACTAATTGATTATCCTGTGTCTCCTACAACGGAATCCAGTTGGGTTGAATTTCTAGCCCCGAAAATGTGTGCTATAACAAGCTGAAGGTTTTGCCTTAAAAGTTTAGATATTGCTGGCAGTTCTATAGGAATTATTGGGGGTTTGCATATTTACTCTGAAGAAAAGATGACTGAGGGATTCAGTCCTATGTTCAGCCCCATAAAAGGATTCAATGGGGAAGATGATCAATGTACCATTGCCACGGAAAGTCCAGAAATAATGGATTGAAGATAGAGATACCTAGATCTGGTTAATTAAAAGAAAAAAATTTTTGAAACGAAAATATTACAAGACTGGGGCAGTATACCCCTGGAGATTGTGGGTTCTTCATTTCTGGTAGTTTTAAAGAAAAAAAAAGCCACATCTCAAGGATGGGGGTTTTTTTCTGCACATTGCAGATAGTTGGACTAGATAACCCTAGATGATGACTAGATGGACTAAATTTTGTGTATGTGTATACACATTAAATTTTACTAAGATGTTCACTTACAGAATCTTAGAATATTTATTATATATTCTAATATATATATATTTGGACATTATCATTTAGGGGTGAACTCATTTGTTGCTGCATCTAACTGCCGGTTTAGACATTAATGGCTGTGTGTTGCATTATTTTGAGGGGACAGCACATTTACAGTGTTATACAAGCTGTACACTCACTACTATACATTGTAGCCAAGTGTCATTTCTTCAGTGTTGGCACATGAAAAGATATACTTAAATATTTACAAAATATGAGGGGGGTGTACTCACTTTGTGATATACTGTCAGTCTGTATACATACATACATACATACATGCATACATCCCAAAATTTAATTTCGACTTTTTAAAATGGAAAAGTTGAGTGATAAAAAAAGGCTAAAGACAACAAATTGACTATATTTCTGATGAGTTTGTTGCCCTCCCCAAGCCTATGAATTTTATTCATGAATGATTATGGTTGCAACATGGTTGCAATATCACAATTTGTGCTGTAAATAATGGTCACATACAACAACTGTTCAAATAGAAGAGAATGTATGTAGCTCAGAGTTGCAGTGTGGAGTCTCTGCTGTTGAGTTTAGTTGGTTGCAAACCTTTCCTCACTCAACTAGTTAACTACTAGATAGCATAAGATTTACTCCCTATTTACATACAGTTATATATAGTAGCTTGCCTCGTCAGTGTTGGTGGGGTATGGTTTCCTCCTTCCTAGCTCAATACCCTAATTAAAGAACTATCAATGAAGGACCTCCTCCCCCATCATTACAGGCAGGGTAAACTACCGGATATAAACAGGAAGCAAATCCCACACTTGCAGGACTCATGATGTTACATAGTCAAGTAGTGAAACATTTGCCACCAACCAAGCAACCTTGGAGAGTACCAAGGACTCTTAACAGTTGTCATTTGTTAACCATCATTAACAAAACAAGCACCACAATGGCTAATTTTTACATACAGATTTTCTTGGTTGGACTTTTCCCAACATTCTCCATGCACGAGATGTTTTGTGAGGGAACAAAATACAGCAATGCCACAGACAATAATATTCTCCCTCAAGGAACAGCAACCATCTTTAACTTTCTACCTTACCCTGCACCACTGAGTTAAAGAAAGCATGTCACTTATTTGTTCCTTCTGGATATTGTGGCCAAGGTCATCATTTACATTTAGTTTACCTATTGATAGAAAAGAGTGAATGAAAAAGTTAGTGTGGGTGTGCTCCTTCAATTGTCAATTTTTTAGGTTGTTCTGCTCAGAGAAAAATGAATAGGAAAATGTCACTACTTTTTATTGCCCCTGTGGGCCCAGCTCTATTTGCCACCATGCCCAGAAGGGATGAGTCAGAAAAGAATTGTTGCTGCCTATTCTTGGTTGCTGGTTCTCCATCTTCAAAAGCAGAACTCAAAGACAACCACACAATGTAGAGATCTTACGGAATTTTCTAACTAGGGTTCCTGCTCCCTGTTCTTTTACTAGCTCTTTTAGTGGCCAGAAGAAAGGAGAAGACTGCTGGAGTGTACACCTTGACAACTTCTTTTCCTTGACAAGCTGATTTTTCCTTCAAAATAAAAAAGCAAAAAGCAAACCTCTTCAAAATTGGTAAGCCCCAAGCAGCCGGTCATTTCAAGTAACAAACGCCTCTCCCCTCCTGTCTTTAAGAGGTCACACACAATTGACTCATCAGCTCTTGGTGATGCAGCAGTAGCAACCTGGATTTTGCACGAGGAGAATACAGTGATCAAAAGTGGATGCGGCAGAATCGACAACATTTATAAATGAGAAGTTTCCAGCAGAGGGACTTAGAGCACCGAGTCGCCAAGGCGATTCGCGATTCGATATCCCTCCACATGTTATTCTTCTCTTCCCGCTCACTGGAGAAAGAGCATGTTGAGCAGGTGCACATGGCTCCAGAGTTTCCAATCCTTTTTCTCCTGCGGATCTTTCCAGAAGGATGTGGCTGCAAGCCATCCCTGCTCCGGTGCGGCATTCTCCCAAGGAAATATAAAGACATTGCAAAAATATTCCCAAAACTGAAACTGAAGCACACCACCTGCAACTGGAGCCCTTCTCCCAAGCAAAGTGGGAAAGGAAACACAATATTTTACCTTTGAATAGTCTCGTACCAACCCGTAGGGCCGCCGCCGCCTCCTTTCCTTCAGACGACTCCAGCTCAGTAGCCTGTCTGGCCTCCGCGGCAGCACTGCCTTAAACACACGATGAGCCGGCTGCGCGCCCCGCCATAATGTGAAGATGGCATCCAAACAGGTCGGGCCGCACCGGAAGCCCTTCATGTCTCCCTGGGCTCAGCCAATCACTAGAAGCTTTTCTCTGCATCCGGGGTTTGCCTTTACACCGATAAAGCACGACCATGGGAGTAGCTTGGAACTACAACTCCCAGTATTCATGAGGGATCCGCGTAGGATTCTGCCCGGAGATCACAAATGGCTTTCGCTTTTCCTTCAAGTCGTGATCTCTTCCCAACGCTTCACGGGATTTGTAGTTTTTTGTCCGTGTTTTTTTCTCGAGCGTGCGATGGCGGCGGCGGCTGGGAACCAATATTTTCTACAAGGTGCCTTTGGCTTTTAAGGCGCGCTCTCAGAGAAGTGCAACACAATAGAGTAGGGTGAGTCTTCTTAAATTCAAGATTCTTTGTAATGCCGTCCTGGTCCTTAGGAGGCATGTAGCACAGACTAGTGTGTGAAGCACTTGTTTCCAAAAGATATTTCAGTTGTCTCACCACGTGAAAGAACAAGTGGACTTTATGAAACAATTACTCGTCCTATTCGCGGGCAGAGTTGGGATAGGCTGGTATTACATTATATGTATAACAGCAATGGAGCTTTTCCCAGCCCGCATCTCTCTTCCACAATATATGTATTGTTGGTTATTAACTTGGTTTTCCAAGTTAGGGGAATGATTCTTACCCTACATCCTGCCTGGTACACCCAGAAGCTCTTTCAAGGTGAAAAATATTTACCCAATATCCTTCGCGGGAACGCGTTTTAATATTGTACAGTGGACTTAGTTGAAATACTGTATGTTTGCATCAAATAATGGTTATTATGCTACGTGTGAGCATGTAGCAATGTTTTCCAGTGTTGGAAGAAATATCCATCTGAGTTCAGTTCCAAGTGGGAAGAAAGACACTGGAAACATGGAGGCTATTTGGAAAGATATTGGTGGACAGGACCACATGGTTTGAGGTCCTGGGCAATCCAGCACATGGGTGAGAGAAAGACAGAGGGTTATACCCTCTTTTGGGCTTTGAAGTTGCTTCCTGTTCCTGTGAAAGAAATGTATTCCGATTGGTTGTCAGACTCCCATGGGACCATGCAGGGGTAACTTTATAGGTTGTCTTGAGTCCCAGACTTGGTTGAATCTTGCTGGGTGATGTAATATTCCCAGGTGCCATCTGGTGGCACCTATTATGTCCTGAGGGTGAAGGTCTTTTGTAGATAAACTGGGTCAGCCTTTCGTCTTGTAGATAGGATGGCTCAGTGTTTCTGGGGCTATTAACAAAGGCAGGGGCTGCTTTCCAAAAGCATGTATCTCCTTTTCTCATCCAGGGAGGTATAATATTCTGCCTTTTTAATATTTCATTCTTCTAGGCGAAGGGTGGGTGCTAACTTTCTATACCAGTTAAGAGAAGCATTAACAAATACTTAGCAATATTTCAATTTAACTCAGACAACATTTGGTAAAATTACGTGTTGATAATTGTGAATGCAAGTCATATATTAGATTGTAGAGGTAACAAGTAAGATTACTATTAAAAACAACACCCTAGGCTCCTGGTGACGAACCTATGGCACGCGTGCCAGAGGTGGCACGCAGAGCCCTCTCTGTGGGCACCCGCACTGTCGCCCCAGCACAGTATGCCACAGGGCGGGTGTCGGCAAGCCACGGGCTCTTTTGTCCCTCCGCTGCAACTCCCTGTTGGGTAATCCCACCACTGGCTGGTCCTGCCCCCCTTGCCCTCCCCTCCCTGTTACCCCAAAGGAGTCTTTGAGAGCTCAACGCCAAGAGGCACAGATTTCATCTACCTTCTGCATTCCCACCCCACACCGAAGCAAACCAAACCGTCCAGGGTCTCCCTGCTAAGCGACCCCACCGAGCCCACTTGCAAACTCTGCCAAGCGCGGCTCCAAACGCTGCAGTAGTGGGGAAGGTGCAACCAGTGGGATTCAAAAATTTTTACTACCGGTTCTGTGGGTGTGGCTTGGTTGGCGTGGCATGGCATGGCTTGGTGGGCATGGCACGGGGATACTGTAAAATCTCCATTCCCACCCCACTCCAGGAGGATACTGTAAAATCTCCATTCTCTCCCCACTCCAGGGAAAGATTACTGCAAAATCCCCATTTCCTCCCAATTAGCTAGGACTCGGGAGGCAGAGAATAAATGGGGGCGGGGCCAGTCAGAGGTGGTATTTACCAGTTCTCCGAACTTCTCAAAATTTCCACTACCGGTTCTCCAGAACTGGTCAGAACCTGCTGAATACCACCTCTGAGGTGCGCGCCCTATCTGCTCCGCTCTCGCCAGCCAGAGGTGGGGCTCCGCGCCGCCGCCTCCCAGCCAGAGCACCATGTTTCTTTGCTTGGTGGTCGCCTCCATGGAAAGAGCTGTGTTCAGGCTGCCTGGGACCTTGCCGTGGCGGGAGAGAGAGAGGGGCAAGGGGGGATGTCTCCCCCACCTGATCCAGGTTGGAGTTGCCTTATTTTGCGTGGATGTCTTTTAACGCTTGGCTTTGCCTGCCAGCCTCCACTTCCCCTCCACAGCCTAAGTGATTGGATTCACACGACACGTGAAGCTGGGCAGAAGAGCACAGACACATAGATGGATGAAGGGAGAGAGGGAGGGATAGATGAGACAGAGAGAGACAGAGAGAAAGAGAAAGAGAGGGAGCGAAAGAGGGGAAGAGAGAGAATCAGGCAGAGAGGGAGGGAGGGAAAGAGAGATAGAGAAAGACAGGAGGGAAAGAGAGAGAGAGAAAGGGAGGGAGGGGGAGAGAAAGAGGCAGGGAAAGATAAATGATATTACAAAAGTTTCTTTTTTATTGTTGCTAAACCTAGTATTTCAAAAGCAGAAAAAAACTAAGGGGCATAAAAGTGTATCACATTTTTCCTAGCACAATTAGCTGAACTCTGCCTTGTTTATCATTATTTTAGGTAGTAAAACCTCATTATTCAGGTTAAATTGCTGTGTTGCCACTTTGCGATAAATAAGTGGGTTTTGGGTTGCAGATTGGGCACTCGGTCTCTAAAAGGTTCACCATCACTGCCCTAGGCAATCTGCTAATTTTGTAGGAGTCCATTCAATCATTTATTATAGCTGTGCTTTTCCTTACATCCTGAACTACAAACTACAGTTTTAGCTGAGTGTAGCATGAAGTCTACTAGCTAATTTATGTAGAGTGTATTGTATGAACCCAGAATCATGGATAACTTGTGCAAATTTTAGTTAGTTAATCATGTTATATGAACATAGTAATATCTGCTTCAGTAAGCAATGTGAGTTATCAGTAAAGAATCTAAAAATCTTCACTAGATTTACAGGCTTTTTTTATTGTACCCAACCAGTTATATCATCTTAGCTGGCATCAGAGGTTAACAGATTAAGAGAGTTGGAAGGGACCTTGTAGATCATTTAGTCCAACCCCCCACCCTACACTATTTCTGACAAATGGCAGTCCATCTCTCATTGAAAACCTCCAGTGATGAAACTCCCACAACTTCTGAAGGAAAGCTGTTCCATTGGTTGGTTGATCTGTCAGAAAATTTCTCATTTCTAGGTTGAATCTCTCCTTAATCAGTTTCCATCCATTATTACTTGTCTGGCCTTCAGGTGTCTTGAAAAATAGCTTGACCCCCTTCCTCTCTATGGCAGCCCCTCAAATGTTGGAACATATCCAAGATCCCTATCATGTCAGAGACAAGCTATCATGTCTCTCCTGGTCCTTCTCTTCACTAGACTAGCCATGCCCAGTTCCTGTAACCGTTCTTCATATGTTTTAGTCACCAGTCCCCTAATCATCCTGGTTGCTCTCATCTGCACGTTTTCTAGAGTCTCAACATCTTTTTTATAGTGTGGTGACCAAAACTGGATGCAATATTCTAGATGTGGTCTTACTAAGGCTTTATAGAGTGGTATTAGTATCTCACTTGATCTTGATTGTATCCCTCTGTTAATGCGACTTAATTTTGGCTGCCGCCGCACACAGTTAACTCATATTTAATTGGTTGTCCACTAAGACTCCAAGATCCCTCTCACAGTTACTGCTATTAAGCCTGGATTCACCGAGTTTATATGTGTATTTTTGATTTTTCTTGCCTAACTGTAAGACTTTACTTTTCTCTACATTGAATTTCATTTTGTTAGATAGGCTCCAGTATTCAAGTCTGTCAAGATCCATCTGGATCTTGAGCCTATCATCCAGGGAAGGGGTCTGCAATCTTAAACACTCAAAGAGCCATTTGGACCAGTTTCCCACAGAAAACAAAGCACTGTTAGCCACAAAACCTGGGTGGGCATGGCCAACTCAATGTCACTCCCACCCAGTCACATGACCCCCCCCAGCCACGCCTACCCAGGTTTTGTGGCTCCCAGTGTTTTCTGTGGGAAATGGGTCTCTCTCTCCCCCTCCCTCCCTCCCTCTCTCATTTCTGTTTTTCTCTGTTTTAGCTCTCTCTCATTCTCTCCCTCCAGCTCTCTCTCATTTCCCTTTCCCTCTCCCTTTCCCCCTTCTCTCTCTTTCATCCTCATTTCACTCTCTCGACCTAGCGCCCCCAGAGTTTTCTCCGTACTGCCCACGACCGGCTGCTTTTTATGATTCTGAGTCCTTAGTGGGCAGTTCAGCGCCAGCCACGGTCCCCTTCGTGTCGGCTCAGGAAGAGAGGAGCAGCTGCCGCCACCGCCGAATGCAGGGAGGGAAGAGTTCTGGCTCTTCTGCACAGCGCGGCCAGCTGCTGTGATCATGGTCCAGGAGGGTATCCTGCTTGTGTGTGTTTGCACGTGCACAAAAGATAAAGAGATGAGAGACAGAGAAAAGAGGAGAATTCCCTTTTCTCTCTCTCATATCTCCCCTCCCCCCTTGTGCGGCGGGAGGCAAAGGCTGCCTTGAGTGCAAATGTGGCATGAAAGTAAGTAGACGGCCGCTTCACTCCTGCACTAAGGCTTCGGCCATTGCCTTGCTGTGTCCCCCTCCCCCACAGTCTTTGGCCGAGCACGTTGGATGTGAATTCCCTGCTTATGTGCACCCTCCCGGTCCCGCCACAGCAGCCAGGGGGTCCCTCCCCCTCATGGCTTTCATTGAAAAGTGTCCTACAGGCAGCAAAAGTCCCCCGTGCATGTTTTAAAGCCGCGGCTGGGTGCTGTGGGCCCATCCCCCTTTCTGTTGTCCCATCTGGATGCAGAGCCCAGAGCAGAGCTGCAGAAGGGAGGAGAACTCAGCTAAGGAGTCCTGACAGCTGCAGCAGAGATAGCAGCAGAAAAGGAGCTGAAGAGCTGTGTAAAGATACTCCCACGGAGCTAGCTGCAACTGTGAGTTGAGATAGCTGGGAGCCTTTTGAAGTCTCCAATTTCGGCTTGCCTTTTGCTGAGTTGAAGCACGCAAGCCAACATCTGAACTGTTGCTGCTGGACAGTTTCCCTCCCAGGAGCTTCAAGCCATGTTTGCTGATTGAATTGTTTTTCACAGGTGACTTTTAGCTGTGAAGCCTATACTGCTGCCCTTCTACCACCTCGATGATGTATCGACACCGAAGCTTCTTAATGTCATGTTAGTTTTTTCTTATGGACTGTTTCGGTATTGTGGAGAGGAATTTAGGGAGATGGCCTGGCTTCATTTAACCAAGATAAGACTTTGTTATTAATGTGCCTTTTTAAAGATAATAGTGTTTTTTAAACATTTTGAAGTAAAGTACATTTTTATAAAAGACTCCTCTGCTAGTTTTATTTCAGTCCTAGTGTGTTTGCTTGTGAGCTGGTTCACGGTTTGGGGACAAACCTCAACCCCATCCTGATACTCCTGGATCCCATTCCCACCCCGTTAACTCTCATGTTAGCGAGGTCGATATTGGTCGCAACTGGGTTGGGCCAGTGTCTTGGGGTGGAGAGCAGGTTGCGCATCTCCCCAAGCGACCGAGGCATGCCCAGTATCAACAAGGGCTGGAAGAAGCTCCAGCAAGAGTGAGGCACCGTCACCCTTACCTTCTCAGGCCAGGAAAGAGTGACTGGAAGGGGAGGGGAGGGCGAGGGGCGGGGCCAGCGAGTGGTGGGATCACCCGACATGGAGCCACAGGAGAGGGCTCCGGAGGACCTCCGGCCTAACAACAAAGAAAGCAATTAGCGCTAGAATGTAGCAAAGGAGTAAGCACAGTTCCTGTTGCTTGTTAAACTTATTACCAGAACAAATAGACACAGGAGCTAGCCAGATTTCTGAATCCTGCTTCTTTTCAGAAATAGAGATTTACCTTTTTCTTTCCAAACAAAGTTGAATAGGGAAAATTATCCCATCAGGATTTAAACGTCACCAAAAACCAGTTTTAGACCAAAACTTAGAAAGGGTATGTAAACTCATGTTTGAATGTCAATCTTTCTAGCTAGCCAAGAAGCCTTGCTGAATGTCACTCATCTTGGTTCCTTGTCATTAAAAGCTTATTTCCAGCAGCTCTGCTTCGTTATTAAATTAAGTCTTCAAAGCACTGATCGTTGCATCCTGGCTGGAAGAACTCCAACAGGGGAGTATTTCCTCCTAACAGCAGTGTAAAAAGCTTAAAACAACCCTTCCCCTTTAAAATAAGTCAAGCCCCAGCAAAGTACCAGCAAAGGGGGGGAAAAAAACCTTCCAGAGTCTGCCAAGAACCTTTAGCTGTTATGATGTAATAAGGGTTAACTGAGAGGCAGTTTCTGTAAGCAGGGCAATAAAGATTAGACTAGAAACAACACCAGAATGCCTTCCTTACAGGATTAGCCCTGTAAAATGGAAAAACAAAAACAAAAGGAGATTCCTTCCAACAACCAGTTCTCCGAACTGCTTAGAACGTTAACTACCGGTTCTAACAAATAGGCGCGAATCAGTTGAATCCCACCTCTGGTTCACTTCTAGAATACTTTGTTCTCTTACAGTGATGTTGTCCTTTTGTTGGCAGTACAGATGAAAAAACTACTTGTGCACCTAAGTCCTTGACTTTCTTGCCTAGTTGCTCGTAGTCATTCAATATTGTTTTAAAGTCCTTTTTTGTGTCATTCATCCCTCCATGTAGTAGTAGAAAAGGATAGTAATCTGTGGATTTTATTATTTTAATTAGGTTCTCAGCCACATCTTTTGATTTTTGCTCCAGGGAGACAACATACCTCTCTGGATTGACTGTTTGGTCTACAGACGGCTGGTTCTGTTCCCTTGAGAATTGAATCTCCTATCACCTACACTTGACTTTTTTTCCCCTAGGGAGGTTTGGGGTATTTTTCTATCAGAACCATTTGATGGTGCTACTTTTTTAGGGACATTTGATGATGGTATTTTTCTATGTCTCTGCATGTTTTCTTCTAGGAAGAATCCATGAAATCAATTACTTAGCACCAGTGGGGCTGCATCAGAGTGGGTTGGGTTGGACAGGGGTTTTGTACTAGGTTTGTGTTTTTTTCTATGAGTGACATGTTTCCATCTGTCTTCTTCTTCTAAAGCGGGTGTCGGCAATCCTGGGTTTTCTGGTTCACATTTCTGAATCCTGTTTTTTTCCTGGGTGGGGGGAGGAGAGACACTCCGCAAAATGTGTGCTTAAATCTTGCGCCGGTGCAAAGTTCTGATTATTAAAGATGGTGATGGGGAAAGATTGCCTTCCTTTCCCAAGGACCCAGGGAAAGTGGAATAAAAATAGGTGTGTGTGTGTGTGTAAATAAGAGCTGGGGATAGCTTCTGCCACAAACAACAGTTGCTGTTATTTTTGCTGAGAGCTTCTAAGCTACACAGCATTTTTTAATATTAACAATAATGAACCATAATATACAGGATTAAATATGAGTTTCGCAATCATTTCTGCTTCTTGGTCCAGGACAGAGAAAACACCACTTACTACATTTTCATTTCCAAAAGAATCCGAGGTCTCTCCAGATCTGTTTAGTTTCTAATCAGTTTTTTTTAAAAAAATCTTACTTTGTGTTGAAATAATAAGATCAGCTTTCAAGGAGAGAGTGGGGGAGAGGGAGAGAGAGAAATGATATTACAGGTTTTTCTTTTTTATTGTTGCTAAACAATAAATGCAGTCTGGATGATTGGTTGGATAATGCCTTGATGCTATGTTTTTTATTTTTTGTACTGGTTTTTTTTATTATTATTATATTGTAAGCCACGTAGAGTGACATAAAAGTAAGATGGTTTGAAAAAGTCCTGAAAACTATTCTATTTTAACAGACCTGGACCCATAGTATGGTTGTTGGGTGATAATTGCTTATTTCATGCATTTCAATTATTAGAATTTTGTTGGATCAGTTGATTGCTGTGAATAGGCCTAAGACCTAGTAATTGAGACAGTATGCAAAAATGATAAATATTTAGTATCTCAAAGACACTTGCAATTACATTTAGGAGAGAGAGAGAATATTTTACTTCTGAGAGGCTAGAAAGAGTAACATGCAAGTGAATTTTTGCATACTTCCATATTGCTCTTGAAGGAAAATAGATACTATTTTTTTAAGGGAAAAGCAGAAGGAAAACTATTTCAATAACTAATGGGCTATTTGAAAATTTTTTAATATGTATAGCATTTGACAACAGTCTCATAAGCAGCTCATTTATAAGACTGAATCTCCTATAATCTCTGATGACTGAGTCTATTGCCTAGCGGGAACCTTGCTATCTGAAGGGAAAAAAGTAGCTGAGAGTGCTGTAAAATTCTCCTTAATAAATACTTTTTGTTCATCTAATCTGGGATCAAGTATCCAATGTTACTATTAATACTGTTTAGTTGAAGAACATTTAAACTCTAATTTTTCCTAGTAAATATTGTATGATCTACTCTTCAACATTTTTTTTCTGGAAGTTATGTTTTCTAATTTGTAGTGTGACTATTCTCAACTTATGACCGTTATTCTTATATATTTGTAGGGTGCAATTACAACATTTTTTGAATTGTCATAGTACTGGGTTTGCATAAAATAAAAGCTTACATTATTTTAATATTTCAAATAATCAAGTTATTGACTACATTAATAACATATTTCAAACAAAATTAATGTGAATGAGTTAACTCCTATCCTGTTGATTACCAAAAATCATCCTAGTACTTTAGGGAACTAATTACTAGAATGTTACATAAGTGGTCTCCTTGTACAATACCTTCTATATATCATCCACATGGCATCTTTTTTTTTGCTGCTTCATCCAACTGAAATAGTGTCTTTCAATAGCAGCCACCTTTTCAATATCAGTGCATGTATTATAAGTATATAACCTTTGTAACCTTTGTATAAATATGTCTTATAGCACAGGGGTGGGTTCTAACCAGCTTTACTACCGGTTCTCTTTGTGCGCACGCTATGCGTGCCATCGCCTCCTTTGCCTCTCTAAGGAGACCCAGCTCTTGGGCTGAGTCCCTTGCCTCCCATCCACCCAAAACAAGGAGAGGCTATGGTTTGTTCTATTTGTTGATTGTAAGCTCCTTGGGGCTGAGAAGAAACAGTGTTTCCTGAAGTGGACCACTAGACTCCTAAACAACTTAAAAAATGATCTAGTAAAAAGAAAAGTCAATCAAAAGAGCAACATGCAAACAAAAGAAAGTAAAACACCCCCAGGAACAAAACAAATTAAAGTTTAATTTGTGTGTATTGTTTAATGGGCTACTAAATTGGCCAAGCCCACCTAGTTACATGACGTAGCCACGCCCACCCAGACACATGACCACCTAACCATGCCCACTCAATCACATGACCATCTAGCCACGCCCACCCAGCTGGTCCAGCCCCCAACAGTCTGAGGGACAGTGAATTGGCCCCGTTTAAAAAGTTTGAGGACCCCTGTCTTCAACAGATCCAATCTATGTTTTCCTTTAAAACCTGTGATTCTGTATATGACTTTCAAAATCATTGAAGATATTTTGTTCAACAAATGTTAATCATGTATCCTCTGCTGGTTCAGGTGCCACCGATCAAAACTGAAACATTATCTTTTTAGGGTAGTGAACGGAAGATTATTGTCAAACTGAGTTTGCTGTTATTCAATTAGTGTAAGCCTTTAGTGGTTGTATTTAAAATGGTAACATTTCAAAAGCCCTAATTAAAAGCAACATTTGAATTATAAACAAGAGGGAAGTATATGCCATTCTAGGATCTATTTTTGAAGAAGTTCATATTTAGATTATTTTCATGAGTTATTTATAAATGGGTCAGAAGTAGCAAAATAGCAACATGAGTTCTTGCCATTATTAATAGGAAAGTAGTTGAGATACAAGTTTTCTACTACAGGAAATGTCACAATTTTATTTATGGTCAGGAATTATTTTCTCATCATTCATTTAGTATTTTCTAATCATCTGAAAATATCAATGAAAAAACAAATACAGCGATCCAGACAATTCTAGGCAGATTTTTAAATAGATGTTCATGTGTTCTGGATCATTGTACTTCAAGTACTATTTTGCAATAAACCAAAAATCACTTCTGCAATTTCTTCAACTATGACAATTTGGGATTATTAGAAAATCCCTAAAATACAAGCAAAATGTGCCACATAACTTGCTAGATTATAGACAGTATTTTCTGACAACAGTTTCTGTGCCTGATTATGTAACACCTTGAGTCTTATTTTATAAAGAACTTTGGGCCTCAAGGAAAATACTTGAACCAAATGTAAGAACAAGTTCATGTCAGTTTTTGGAAAATGGTCCAGGCAAAGTGATCAATTTTCTGTCTGCAGCATTTTTTCTATTTCTTTGTCCCAGTTGTCATCTTGTTTTTCTGATTCTGTAACTACTTCATATTCTTGAAGTTCTTGTTGTAGTTCTTTTTCCCAGTCTGCAGTTTCTTCTAAATGGAAATAAAGCATATCTTTAACTTTTAGGACTGTAAAATATTCAACATGTAATTTAGTGTTCATACTCTCTCATAATTGAATGCACAAAACATTTTAAGATCAAAAACAGTCAAATGAGAGCTTTAACAAATATTATTTTTATGGATTTGTACTAGCAAGACCATATTATTAGAATATGAAGAATAATTATTTTTACCATCCACTGTTTCCTTTTTCTCATCATCAAGCACAAGCTGTTCAATCTCTTTTCTCAAGTCTTCCTGATTCAGGTTGCATGCATCAAAAGCATCACTTACAAATTCAGATACACCTGGACTAGTAGAAATCTCTTCATCATCCTTTAATATAATTTTAAAGAAGGACTAATTTAAGAATATAAACAAACTTTATTAAAGGATCTATGCTATTCATTTGTTATAAGGCCTGGATGTCAAAGTTACGAGATCATGTTGCCGTCACATGACGTATCGTGACATTTTCCCCCTTTGCGGAGCTGGGGTGGGAGTGGCCTGCATGTGACGCATGTGGCCCGCAGGCTGCCAGTTTGACACCCTTGTTATAAGGAATGGAAAAACACTGAAGTTACAGGTATAGGATATCTAAATCAAGAAAACACTTGTAGTATCTAGCAATTCAATTAATAACTATATATCTATGTTATAATAGCAGATTACAAGAAAGAATACAGATATCTATCTGATCCCAACAATGCTTTTAGAATTCTTCTACCATGTCATCTCTGCTCTCCAGCAAGAAAAAATGCACTGTGCTATTGTTAATGAAAAGATTACTGCTACTAACTACTGTGCATCCTTAGATTTTGTAGGCTAAGAAAATAAAAGTTTGGTAAAACAACCATTAAAAAAAATGGCTTAAATAGTCAGCTTTAAGTAAATTCCTAACTAAAAGAGTTTCTACTGTTAGTCCTTTTTAAATTCCAATTCAGACTTTTATTTCAGACATTTCTTTAACTTTCTAGTTTTCTTAGAGATACAGGCTTTGTGTAGCAGTTAGAAAATAGCTTGGATTTTGGAAGTTCTAAAAATCTTTGCTGTAAGTGCATACCTTAATCATCACTATAATGTAAGTTTACCTCTTGATGTTTCAGCTGAGATTTGATAGCAACAGGTGGCATCTTTGACCTCACAGTATCTAGGGAAAAAATAGATACAGTAAAATTCTGAAGGTATTTTCTAATGTCTGATGTTTTAAAGCATGTGAATGACTCTATAGGCATTGATACCAAGCTGTGATTTATTGCTACTGCATGTATGGATAGCAAGCCTGTACTTCTATATTTTCTTCTCTTCTTCCTTCAACAAAGGAATACATTTTTAGTTTGCAGTCTGTAATAAAAGTGTAGCTTGTCTTTGTTACTGATTTGATATCCTGGTTTCTTAATTGTGGTGTTAACAAGATATATTTTTCAGATTTCAATGAGGCAAAAAGTATACAGGTAGTCTTCGATTTACAACAGTTCACTCAGTAACTGTTCAAAGTTACAATGGCACTGAAAAAAATGACATGACCGTTTTTCACACTTAAGACCGTTGCAGCATTCCCATGGCCACATGATTTATATTCAAATGCTTGACAACTGACTCACCTTTATGACTGTTGCAGTGTCCTGGGATCATATGATCACCTTTTACAAACTTCTGACAAGCAAAGTCAATGGGGAAGCCAGATTCATTTAACAGCCATGTTATTAATTTAACAACTGCAGGGATTCACTTAACAAATGTGTCAAGAAAGGTCGTAAAATGGGGCAAAACTCACTTTAACAAATGTCTCATTTAGCAACCTAAATTTTGGGTTCAATTGCTGTTGTATGTCGAGAACTATCTGTAGTTTGTTATAAACCACAATCAAGCTTAAAATAGCCTCTCTTGACATACAAAGAAGTGGAAAAAGGAATGGAAGAGCAGGATGCAAGTTTTCTGGGGTTTATAGAAGGGGTAGTAACAAGCCTTCTGAACTAGGTCTACACTTTCAGCTGTCCTTAAATAATGAAAATAAATGTAGTAACTATCAGAATCATGTCTGCAGGATTACACTGCACATCCACAAACAGAGACAATACTGTAGTTCCTCACTAACCTGACATTTGGCCCTGAAAACGAGGTTGTTGATTTGGCTCTGTGCTGTCAAAACACTTGTCATGTCTAATCAAT
Source organism: Pituophis catenifer annectens (assembly GCF_029215685.1). NCBI lineage: Eukaryota > Metazoa > Chordata > Lepidosauria > Squamata > Colubridae > Pituophis > Pituophis catenifer. Next base: position 49,607,442 of record NW_027256884.1, on the reverse strand, counting down.
GTAGTGTTTCAGACTTTTAAAGCTGCAAAATAGGCAGAAATGGCTATAAAGGTAAAGGGGCAATCTATTCTCTTTAGTTTCAGAGTAGGAATGCAGGGGCTTCATAGCAAAAGGAACTAACATGCATGCCATGAATAGTGGAATTGTACAGAAGAACTGTAAAAACCCTGCGCAGAAGGGTTTTTTAATTTTTAAAAAAATCTTAACTCAAGATGTAATACAGTTACATGGATTTAATAATTATATATGCAAAGTAAGATTTTGAAATGAGTTAGACATTTCTTTTTATGGTCTTTTTAGACCATAACTATGGCACTACATCATTGTACATACTGTATCAGTTTTAGTTTCAGTTTTAGCTACAGAAGGAAGTTGAACTTGTTTATAACAAATCAAATATACCATGCTTGTGCAAAAAAACATGGTTTTCTCTCAGTTATCTAAGGAATGTTTCATATGAAATTGAAGGTGTAAGAAGCTTGAATAAAAAAAAAATCAAATTTTAAAATGTTTGATTAAATCAATATTACCTGTTAACAGTCTATCCTCTTCACTGCCGTTCTTTTCTTTTCTCACTGCTTGCTGTGCAGCCAGTGCTGTAAGTTGTGCAGACTGTTTAATAAGGGAGACGCGATAAAAATAATTCCTCCAGAACACCTCTTCTTTTACACTGAGGACAGCACACATGTTTTTGTTAGTAAGTAATTACTTTTTTTTTTAATTTGATTTATATGCCGCCCTTCTCCGGAGACTCAGGGCGGTTTACAATGCGTTAAGCAATAGCCTTAATACTTTTGTGTATTTATACAAAGTCAGCTTATTGCCCCACAATCTGGGTCCTCATTTTACCTACCTTAGAAAGGATGGAAGGCTGAGTCAACCTTGAGCCTGGTGAGATTTGAACTTGCAGTAATTGCAGGCAGCTGATGTTAATAACAGTGGTTTAGTCTGCTGCGCCACCAGGGCTTTACTTTATAACACTGGGTATACAGATTTTATGTATTAGGATTTGCCTTAATTGCCTGTTAATATTTTTGCATGGCATGGTTGTGGGCATGCAGTCTGAGATAAACATTTCTCTATCTTCCCCCCCCCCCCTGCATTCATAATTTTAAATTGGTAGCTTTCAAGCTAAGTGATATTTCTTGATAGTTAAGTGGTTAGGATATACCTCATCAAATATAGGTAGATCACTCACTGTTTTGGAACAAGATCAAATCTCATTCTATTCAGAAGCTCATCTTCTTGAAGCATCACCATGGCTACTGGATACATCTGGTCAAAGTCAAAATTAAATTGAACCCCTGCTGGTGGATCACGCAGAAAGTTTCTTCTATCCTTTGTAAAATAAAATGTGATCGACAGAAGTTGAAAGCTGTTATTACCTTGGGAAAAATATTTCTCAAGATGTTATTTTGAGAAATGAATTACATCATAACACAGTTATTAATTATGACTGTTCTTATTTGTATTAGAGCTTTTTACAAGTTATTACATATCTGAATATCTAGAATCCTGCTTTAGATAACAAACATGTACGTTTTCAAGAAATTAATTGCTTATGTTAGGAATCGGAAGTTTATGGTTGCTGAACTATAGGTTCCCCCCCATTCCTGGCTCAAAAGATTAAAAGCAAAAAAACCTGCTACATACTGCTGATAAGGCCAGTATTTGTTGCTGAATTGTTTCTTCCTCATTGCTGTCTACCCATGGAGGAACAGCTGTTTCTGTGAGCAGAAAAAAAATGCAATGTTTATAATTGCATTCAACCATAAGAGACCACTGAACGACTGGCATCTTCAAGTAAGAAAAGCCTCTTGCTAAGGTACATCAGAAGAATGCTCAAACCAGTAATATTAAGCAGCAAACTAGATTATGTTAACTTAATTCATAAATCTATCGTGAATTCCATATATCTAGAGGTAAGAAGGCAGCATTTTTTTTTCTTTTGTCCCATAAGAGATTCTCTGATTCAGCCTGGAAGGCCACAGTGAGAGGAAAATTGTAAAAATTTTGCCATATAACCAACCCATATATTTCTAAAACAGAATGGTTGGGCATATACATGAAGATACATGTATTGTACACATTTTATTTTGAAGAAAAGCTATATAATTCTTGTAGCATTTTGATGTTTCCCAAGAACAAATAATGGCTTCAGTCCTAAAATATGTACTAGTAATAATAGGTTTCTGCATATAATTCCTGATCTTGGATGCACATTTGATTCCTGTTAATTTTGCTAATTGAAGAAGCGTGGATCTGATTCTCTTATCCTAGACCAGACATATTACCTATAATCTGATTAAGCTTTTTTTTAGTAATGAATCTGAACTGTAAGATCACCAGTGAGAAGAATAATCCAGTCAAATTTCTTTTGCTGCCTGTATTCATTTTTATGAAGTTTAGTCAAGTGGCTGAGACATTTAATATTAAGTTAGAACCCCAGTATCTTAATTTATTTATCAGAGCCAATGCAATATACTAGGTGGTTTATTAATTAGGACCAACAAAATTAATATCCATGGACTGGATGTCTCCCACACACACTCACATATTTTCATCCAGACTGTTCTAAAAACAGAATTGAAGTTGGTGAGTTTGTGTATGTTTGTTTTAATTAATTATAGGAAAAACATAACATAAATATGCTACTGAATACCTTTACTATACAAGGATATTGTTTCATATTAAGTTGCAAGATAAAAGCTTTTTCTTTCACAAAAATTAATTTGTTGCACAAATAAGGAATGTACTACTTTTGCAATTTGTAAGTATATAAATATTGCTTTTTCATGTTTTACTTTGTTGTATCATCTTATAAAATGCAACGTTATATTTTATATGAAACTCAACCTTAATTTTTTTTCTGATAAGACTTAAAAAAAAATCAGCTATTTTCTCATGTTCCATCGAATATCTTGCAAGTGATTTTTGCTTATGTGTTAGGAGACATCCTGCCACCTTCCTAGGCCATACAAGCTTTTAATGTGATGATGATGATGATGATGATGATGATGATTTTTGTAGCCAATTCAAAAAATACCTGATTTTTTGGTGTGTTGCTGTTGAACAAATTTTTCTTGTTCCTTTTGAAAGTCTCCTATAATTGTCTACAACAAAAGGTAAATGTGAAAAATGAAAAAAGTTAGATAAGCATTTCAAAAATACATTTTTGCTATTGTAACACAATGTGGACAGTTTCTAAAAAAAAGTTGAGAACCATTCTTTATGTAGCCTGGAGGAGAAAGTGGGAGGAAAAAAATAAAACTCTGTAAGATTTATATATTTCAATGGTACCCCAAAACAAGTAAAATAAATAATGGGATTTCTGACTATATAGAATGTGCCTGCATACTGCATGTGCTTTTCTTTCCCCTTAAATGCCAGCATTTACCATTTTTTATTCTACTCAAATAAAAATTTAAAGTCTTAAGAAAAAAAGAAATAACTAATATTACTACTTTAAAAGAGGTGGTCCAAGTTTCAAACAGAGTTTTTAGCATAAAAATATAAAAAGTGAGTTTACTGCATTTCCCTATCATACTTTTAAGCCACACAAAACATCTTCTAAAATAGTAAATACCAAAAACAAATAGGTTACAACATGTTTCTTTTAATGAATCCTGAAAATAAATGTTTCCTCTTTGAAGATCCTTACACTTATCAAATCTGTGCTGTCAATAATATTAGCAATGACATTCAAATTCAGTATTTCTCCACATTCAGATTATTATATCTTAATTTAACAAATAAGTTCTTTGCTGGTAACCATCATGTTTCTTCTTTATCTAAACCTGAAAACCAGCCGAAAAGCAGCTAATTATAATTAAAGTATTTCTGATGTGTTTGTTCAATATATGGTCATGTGAATTGGGCCACACTCTTGGATTATTCGATATAAAATATTTTGTATTCTATAGAAACTCAATAGAGTATGTGCAATTGAATAAGCATATCTAAGAGGACTTCATTCTTTTATTCAGTCTGAGTGATCTATACAATGAAATTACAGGTGGTCTTCAATTTACAACTATTCTTTTAGTGACCATTTGAAATTACAATGGCATTGAAAAAAGTGAATATGACTAGACCTCACATTTACAACCATCATAGCATTCCCACAGTCACATGATCAAAATTGAGCACTTGGCAGCCAGCATGTTATTTATGATAGTTGCAGCATCCCAGGATCATGTGATCACCATCTGCAACTTTGCCAGTCAACTTCAGACAAACAAAGTTAATGGGGGAAGCCAGATTTGCTTAAGAACCACATGATTCACTTAACAACTGCAGTGATTCTTATAACCATGGCAAAAAAGCTGATATTGGGTTAACTCTTGCTTAGCAACAGAAATTGGGTCCCAATTGTATCATAAGTCAAGGACTATCCGTATATACATTTTAATTGCTACCAAACTTATCTATATAACTAATACAAACAAACTTGTAAAATGAGTAGCATAAAGACAAGAGTTTTCCTTAAGGATAACGTTAGAGACTAATTCCATAAAGCCTCTTTTCAAACCCAACTCGGTTTAAGTGACTACATGGACATAATCATATGGTTTTCTTTAAGTGGTTTGCCATTACTTTCTTCCTGGAGATTTTTCAACTTTCTACTCTTAACTTACAGACCTAGACTTTCATGGTGATGTCCCATCTAAATATTTTCCTGATTGGAACCTGCTTAGCATTTGTGCCTAGGTGCTATCATCTGCCAAAACTGTGAAATTAAAAGCCTTCAAAATAACTTAAAGCAGAGTAGGTTAATAAAAATACCAGTTTTATAGGCAATTATTTACAATAAAAGTACCTTGTCAATTATATTTTCTATTTTTCCTTCTTCAACAGACTTCTTTATAGTTTGTGCTGTTTCAGCAACTGATTCAGATATCTTTTTTGTAGCCGTTGTAGCAAAACTGAAGATATAACCTTTTAGAGATAAGACATCATTTAAACTCAGAATACTTTCCTTCCTGTACTTCAGAAACTAATTGCTAATATGAATCTGAAGAATATGGGAATTTAGATTTATTCATTCATCTCTGCTAGTGCTTTAAAACATGCAGCATAATTAATGCACAATAGTCAGGAGTAAAGAAACTCGCATACAGAAGCCCATTTCCACGCAGTCTAGAGTTTATCAGTATCATTGATAATCTGGTGCACAAATCAGCATATCAACAACTTGACTTTAAATAATTTGATATTAATTCATGAAGAAGTACTCTGGATGTAGGTGCCTGGTATAGAATATTATAACATAAGATATTCTTGAACTAATTTACATTGAGAAAGCAACTGTATTTGGGATGGTGTTTTGATTTCTTTGTTGGACAGCCTTGGATATGAAACTAACATTTCTCAAGATAAAATAAAGCAGTACTTTAAAGACAAATCCAAGATACTGTACATGATCAATTTGCTGAACTCAGTAACATAAAAATCTAAATTGTACTACGTTTATTTATTTTGTTCATCTAGCAACAAAACAAGGCTTTGAAATCTAGGATTTCAGCCATCCTATTTAAATAATAGTGTAACCTGTAATCTATAATTTGTTTTAAAAATTAATTGATAACACAAACTATAAGTTGTTAACTGTTAGAGTTCATTCTGAATTTTTCTTTATTTCAAAAACTCATTTGCTATATATAAGCTTTAGTTTCAACATACATTGCTGTTGTCATCACCAACACACATTTTTAAACATAGGTTTTCCTAGTAATATGGAATTGGAGTGTGTTGCTTTTTCATGTGGTTTAGAAACCAAATACAGAGGAAATTCCAACATTCCTGAAGAAGTGCTTGAATATTTTATACATTAGTACAATACCAGTGAAGAAAATAGCAGCTTTCAAAAGAAACCAGCATGGCTGCATAAGGAACTTTGATATATTGAAATACTTTGTCTTTCAAACAATTTTTTTTTTTTTAACGTATGGCACGTGTTAGCCAGGGATCACCGAGGTGGCTGGCTGCCTCTGAATTTTTTCGGGGGGGGGGGGGGTTGTTATCTTTACCAGCCGGACGCCTGAATGCCAGTAGGCAAACCGGAGAGGCTCCTTTCTTGTCCCTCCGCGGTTTATTCGCTCACGGGAATCGAACTACCAAGCTATTCAAAGAAGTAAAAAAAATTGAAAGAGGGGCAACTTTCACTGAGTAAATGGAATAGCCACTCTTATTTACGTGGGAATTAGTATCAGTGAAGCTAAACAGGCACAGCTTATGCCTACTGCAACTTTATTAAATTCGTATGCTGCAGTTGTATGCTCCCTGACTCCCAACAATTCTGGGCAGTATACAAGTTCAATAAATGAATAAATCAATCTTAACGACCACAGAAAGGTCTTAATATCTCTTGCTTCCATTTAGCGATCGTCCGGATTTTTGGTGCCCTAAAGAGAGGGAGCTGAGGAAGCAATTTATAGAAAATATTATTTGTAGGATCTGCGCTAGGGCAACCTGTAAGCACATAATAAGCAGAACATTGCAAGGTGGGGCGAGGGTTCTTGGTCACGGGATTTCGCGGAGGAACTCACTGCCAAGCCCCTTGGCTTGATTAAAGAGCGGGTCCATGTCCGGTCCCCCTTTAAGTCCCTCCTCTTCGTAGCGCGGCGGTGGCGTGTCTCTTTCAGGGACCTCTTCTCCGCCAGTTGTTACTTCTCCTTTGGAGGGAGACGGCTTTTCTTCTTCCGCCCAATTCATCCCCAACCAGCCACTCAGGCCGCGCAACATCTTAAAAGATAAGCGTCGCTCCCCAAAGCCGCCCAACTTCGTCAAACTTCCCCCTCAACGGTGTTCTGGGTCTCAGCAGCGTCGGGCCCAGGTTGCTGGGAAGGCAGCCTTTGTTTCCGGAAGAGAGTGCGAACTCGCCTGTCATGTCATCCCACTACGTCAGCAGCGGAACCAGGGATCTCGGCTTTTCAACGGCCGCGCGCGTTCTGCTTCGAATGAGCGCCCCCTTTGGTCCCTCTATTAAATCTGGGCAAGGCACACCGCTGAGAGTAGTAGTTTTTTTTAAAAAAAAATGATACTAATAAATCGACTACTGTTTGTTCAGAGTCAATACATCTGTCCAATACAACTTGCTTGCAAGGGATTGTAATCAACCGTAATTGGTGTAATATTTTCACCCTACTCGCCTACAAATCTCTTTTCTCGTATTTATTGTGGTAAATACAAAAAAATAATTAAAGTTCATTTGAAATAATTCCAAGGGAACTCTCAGAGGTGCTTTTTTTTCTTCAAAAGGCAACTGGACTATTTTTTCCTTGAAGAACAAAACGTTTCATTTCTCATCCAGCAAACTTCATCAATTTCAGAAACATCATCACCCCATCCCCACCAGTTGATGGAGTTTCCTCGAAAAAAAACAGTCAGTTGCCTTTTGCAGAAAAAAAAAAAAAGCACATTTGAGACAACTGTGACCTGGATAACTGAGAATCTCCACAGACATAATTCCAAGGGACTTTACTATTCTGGGCGAAGACAAAGTCAAATCCATAACAGAAGAAATCATCTCATATGCAATTAAGGGTTAGATTTTATAGAAAGAAAATTGAATGCAAAATAAGCATTGCCAGCTAAAATTAAATAACTTCCATGTATTATTTTGAAAGAGTCAAGTGGATTGTATCTAAAGGAGATATAGGCTCCTTTAATCAAGTTTCGTGTCTATGAATTTAATAGATGCTCCCAGAGAGCTTTCTTGGGAGAGTAACAGAAGTGGTTAGTCACTGCCTTTCTGGGACATTTTTTACTTCCGGTTTAAACCTGTAGCCTTGGTGATCTCCAGTAGGATCAACAATTAATGATTACAATTATCTATGTTGCGTAATTTTGAGGATCAGACTCAATAAATGATTCAGGAACGAAGTATTTAAACAAAGCACTATTTATTTACAGTAGGCATTCTATATTCTCTGAATGATCGTAGATAGAAGCAAGTGGGAGGTCCATACTATTTCATTCTCAGTGCCGGCTGACAGGACAGAGACGGAAGTTTAAACTAACTGAACCTTTATTAATAACAAGCATGACAGAGAGCAGGAACCCGCGCTTGACAGCTCCTTTTATACTGCCGGCTGTCAGTTGTTAACCAATGAACGTTGTGCTTACAACACCCAATCACAATACTCCAATCAACTTAACTTAATATGTAACACCCCTTCCCATCTATCTGAGCATGCGCCGACGTCAGGCGCATGCGTAATCGCCCAGGTAAGCGGGTCTTCGCCGTATCCTCCCTGATCGTCTGGGCTCCACCCCTCCGGCCCACTCCGGCGGTGAATTTGAACTCACCTCCCGTGGTCCCTCAACTCTGGGCTGCGGGCTAAGCGAGCCCCCTACTTCTACTGTACTGCTTCCCCTATCCAGCAAAGGTAAGTTCTCCTCCTCACCCTCTCCCCCATGGGTGGTCGGTGTGTTCGCCTGTGGCGGCACCGGGTGTTCCTTCTCGTATCTAACTTCCTGCGAGTTTGGCTCGGCGGCCATATCCCCACCTTTGGCTCCATTCCTCCGAGCCCTCAACTGATCCTTGTGTCGCTTCCAAATTTTTCCCTGATCTATCTCAATGTGGTAGGAGCAAGGACCTGCAATCCCAACAACCTTTCCTGCCAACCATAAGGGCATTCCCCCATAGTTCCTGGCGTATACGTGATCCCCTATAACAAATGACCTGTATTGTCTCATGGCATCGAAGGGCTTGGCATGGCCGTACGTGGGGTGTAAACGATCTAAGGTTGTGCGGAGCTTCCGGCCCATTAAAAGTTCGGCCGGGCTCCTGTTAGTTAGTTGACAGGGCGTGGTATGTTGAGCTAACAAGAACTCCTCCACCCGCTCAGCCCACGTCCTGTGCCCTATCTTTTTCAGTGCGTCTTTTGCAGATCGCACAGCGCGTTCCGCACAACCATTGCTGGAAGGATGAAACGGCGATACTAAACAATGCCGTATGCCCCTGTGGGCTAAAAACCCCTCGAATTCGGCCACAGTAAATTGCGGACCGTTATCCGAAACAATGCAGTCAGGCAACCCATGTGTTACGAATAGTGAACGCAATGCCTTGATGACAGCCTCTGCTGTAGTCGACCGTAATGGGATGACTTCAACCCATTTTGAAAACGCATCAGCGAGGACCATGAAGGACTGACCCTTCAATGGACCAGCGAGGTCAATATGCAACCTCGACCATGGGGCCCCAGGCGATTCCCACACCCCTGGGGGGTCCCTAGGCGGCATTGACATGTTCTCCTGACACTGCGAACACTGTGCGACCCAGTCGGTGATGTCCCGGTCCATCAAAGGCCACCACATATAGCAACGGCCTAACGCCTTCATTCTGACCACCCCCGGGTGACCCCGATGCAATTTCTTCAACAATGAGGAACGAAGGGGGGGTGGAATAACCACCCGGTGGCCCCACAGAAGGCACCCCGCTTGAGTAGAAAGTTCGAGGCGGCGGCTGGCAAATGGTTGGAATTCTGGAGCGAAGGGCCCTGGTGGCCAACCTCTGGCCATCCAGTCCAACACCTGTGCCAGGGTAGTATCCTTTGCGGAGAAACGGGCGACGTCCGATGCGGTGATCAACAACGGCGTGTCCTCCAACAGGAACACAGAGGAAACAGGGACAGGGTACTCTAGCAAGTCAGGGCTGGGGCATCGGCTCAATGCGTCAGCGTGCGCGAGATCCTTCCCAGGCCGGTGAACCAGTCGATATTCGTATGCAGCTAGGAAGACAGAGTAACGGGTCATGCGGGGGGACAGAATTTGAGGAGCAGGGCGATCGCCTGCCAATATGCCTAACAAAGGCTTATGATCAGTGTATAATATGAAGGGATGGCCATAGAGGTAATGGTGGAACCGCTTGACCCCGGCCACCAAGGCGAGAGCCTCTTTATCTAACTGCGAATAATTACGCTCTGCTGGCGCCAAGGTCTTAGAATAATAGGCAATGGGCAACTCTCGGCCAGAAGGTAGGACATGGCTTAGCACCGCTCCCACCCCGTACGGGGAGGCATCACATGCCAAGGTTACCGGCAGGTGTGTAGAGAATTGGGTGAGAACCGAGTTGGAGGTCAGGAGATGTTTGACAGCCAAAAATGCTTTAGCCTCTCGGGCACCCCAATGCCAACGAACGTCACGGTTTAACAGCCGGTGAAGGGGCTCAGCAACAGACGCCTTATGCGGAATAAAAACTGCATAAAAGTTAAGCAGTCCTAGGAAAGATTGGAGATCAGCCTTACACGTAGGAGGAGGAGCGTCCATAATGGCCGATGTTTTAGCTGCCGTCGGATGGATTCCCGAACTATCCACCAGGAATCCTAGGAATTCCACCTGGCGCACCGCGACTTGGCATTTGGTCTTGTTAACCTTCAGACCTGCAGCAGCTAGCCTCCGAAGAACCTGCCGTGTCCGCTCCAATAACTGTGAAGTCGAAGAAGCTGAGACGAGAACGTCGTCAAAATAAGGAATAACCCCGGGGAGTCCATGCAGCAAACGTTCCATCATGCTCTGGAAAATCCCCGGGGCGACACTGACCCCGAACTGCAACCGGCGACACCGGAATGCCCCCCTATGGGTCACTATTGTCTGTGCCTCCGCCGTCAGGTCATCCACTTTAAGTTGCTGGTAGGCTTGGGCCAGATCCAGCTTTGCAAATATTGACCCTTGCCCCAATGAGTGCAGCAGATGCTGAACGACAGGAACGGGGTAAGCATTACCTAATAGGGCCTTATTCAGCGTAGCCCGGTAGTCAGCGCAAATACGGACCGATCCGTCCGCCTTAATAGGAGTTACTATAGGGGTTTCCCAGCGTGCGAATTCAACAGGTTCTAACACCCCTTGAGAAATTAGTTTATCCAGTTCCGCATCCACCCTTGCCTTCAGCGCAAAAGGCACCCGGCGTGGTTTCAACCGTCTCGGGGTCACGCCAGGATCCAGGCTGAAGGATACTGGGGGCCCGTTATAACACCCTAGCCTTCCATCAAAAACATCAGGAAATTCTTTAATTAGTAAGTCCAATTCGGAGGACTGGATGGCGTGTACCCCCTGAATAGTAATTCCCAAAGCCTGGAACCAATTTAAGCCTAATAAGCTTGGCAATGGAGCCTCCACTATAATTAACGGCAGGCGTCCTGAAAATGTCTTAAATTTAATTCTGAACTGCCCACACCCCAGCACTCTGATGGGGTTCCCTTGATAATCACGGAGTTGCAGGTTACAAGGGTCCAAGCGACGCCGAGAGATGTGGGGCACTAATCGCTTAATTGTACTCCAAGCAATGATGGAGTGGGCTGACCCAGTGTCCACCTCCATCTCACACTGTCGGCCCTCGATGGCGAGTTCCACATTAACTTTCGGTTGGCTGTTTGGTGAGGCGGTCTTTCGCTGCGTTTGATACACCCCATTCACTCCTGCAGACTCACGCCCCCAATCCGCTCTCGGGTTCCGTCCCGCCTCTCGTCTGCGCGGACCACGATAATGTTCCTGAGGGGGCGGAGTTTTCTCCTTCAGCGTCGGGGACTGACATACTCGCGCGATGTGGCCACGGCGTCCACATCGATAGCACGTTGCATCTTTAAAACGGCAACTGACTCGCTGTTGACCCCCTCCGCAGCTCCGGCACATCCCCTGTGCTAGTGTATCTTGTCTCCCGGGCCGCTGAGAAGTCTTGATGCGAGCGACGGCACCATCTATTCCAGGGCTGTCCTCATCACTGAACTCAGTCACATTTTGATGAATTTGCTCGCCTGTTGCCTTATTAGAGCACTGCCCCCTAGGTAAATCAGCCAGTGACAGAACGGCTAATTCAGCAGCGCACGCTTCATCTAGGGCGTCCTGGAATGATAAGTCAGGCTTGGCTATTAACCGACGCTTGAGGTTCTCGTCCCTCACTCCGCTGACTAGTCTGTCCAATAAATAATCATCTAAATTATTAAATTGACAGTGCCTCGCTGCTTTTCTAAGTGCCGCCACATATTGGCTTATTGACTCGCCCTCAGCCTGGTCTCGGTGGTAGAAGTGCTGACGGCGAGCTATACGGGACGGCGCGGGAGCATAATGATTTTTTAACTTAGTCAGGAAGTCCTCCCAGGTGCCGGCGTGTACTGACAACGGGGCCATTAACGTCATCGCGGTTTCGAACATTTCTGGCCCACACAGACTCAGGAAGTACGCCCGTTTTCTCTCACTTGACAACTCACGGTAGTCGTTAGCGATCAAAAAACACTCGAACCGAGTAACAAACGCTTCCCATGACTCCACAGTAGCATTGAATGGAGCGAAATTCTGAGGCGACGCCATTTCTCCTCACCGCTCCACTGTCGCCCTTAATAATTTTTTTCTTCGGCACTGGAAACCCTTTTCTCTTAATTCTGGAGGGTATACTGCCTGTATCCCATCCTCGTCGCCACTATTTCATTCTCAGTGCCGGCTGACAGGACAGAGACGGAAGTTTAAACTAACTGAACCTTTATTAATAACAAGCATGACAGAGAGCAGGAACCCGCGCTTGACAGCTCCTTTTATACTGCCGGCTGTCAGTTGTTAACCAATGAACGTTTTGCTTACAACACCCAATCACAATACTCCAATCAACTTAACTTAATATGTAACACATACATCCCCTTTTATATCAATGAGGCGGAGTAATGGATGGGAGTGGTTACATATGAATACATTAGGAAGGATATATAAATTAACCCCTGATATTCTGTGGATATACATTTTCCTCATTTGAGAATAAGGCATTTACTTGTGACAAATCCCCCTCTAAATGCCGATTCGATATACAACAATAATTACATTCAGATTCAGAACAATATAAAACTTGTAATTTAGAAGTTAAATATTTGTGTTGTTTAGATGGCAAAGGCTTAGTCAATATGTCAGCTAATTGTTCTGAGGTTTCGCAGTGAATGGCTTTAATAAATCCATCTTGTGATAATTGTCTTACGTGTTTGAATTTGATATCTATATGCCTGGATCTTTGACCAATAGCATCAGATCTAGATATCTCAATAGCAGCTTTGTTATCTTCATGTATGATAAATGGTAATGAAGGATTTTTCCAAACATCTGATAATAAATCATTAAACCATACAAGATTATTGGAAGCTTTAGACAAACAAACATATTCTGCCTCGGTTGTTGATGTGGCTACTAAATCTTGTTTTCCAGTATACCAGTAGACTGGACAATCGTTAAGAAAGAATATATAACCTGAGGTGCTTTTTCTGCATTTAGTATCACCTGCCCAATCCGCATCAGCATAACAAGTGAGGATGGGCTCTTTAATATTATTGGGTTCCAGTAGTAGGCAGAAGTCTAAGCTGTGCTTTAAATACCTTAATACTCGTTTAATGGCTTCCCAATGATACATTAAGGATTTACCAACATATCTGGATAACAGATTGAGGGGTAAAGCAATATCAGGTCTAGTCCAATTAGATATATACAGAAGGGAACCAATAACTGATCTGTAAAGTGTATTATCTTTAAATTCAGGGGATGATTCATCCATGTTTCTTAAAAAATCGGCCTGCATTGGAGTATCACAAGTTTTGGCATCATTCAAATTACATTTGTTCAGGAGTTCTATAATTTTATCTTTTTGAGAAAGTTTAAATCCTTTTTTAGTTTTACTAATTTGAACTCCAAGATATTTGTTTACCTTTCCCAATGATTTTAAAGAAAAATGTTCACTTAGTTTTGTTACAAATGTATCTATTTTCTCTTTGTGTTTACCGATATATAAAATATCATCCACATAAATTAACACAAATTCTAATGAGTCACCTTCTTTTTTAACAAAGAAACAATTGTCTGCAGTTGTGGCATTGAAATTCATAGTTTTGAGTACGTTGACTAAACATTCATACCAACGTTTGCCAGATTGCTTTAGTCCGTACAAACTTTTATTTAATAACCAAGTTTCATTTTTGTTTGTGTATTGGCTATGAGGTGCTCTTACATATATCTCTTTATCAAGTTTTGCGTGTAAATACGCGGTCTGTATGTCATATTGAAAGACATCAAGATTAAGTGCAGATGCTATAACTAAAGCTGTCTTAACACTCTCAGTCCTTACTGTGGGAGAGTATGTGTCTGTGTAATCTTCAGGATACTTTTGAGCATAACCCTGTGCAACTAATCTAGCTTTATATAATGTGTTGCCTTCTTCCAGATTTTTAATTTTGAATATCCACCTGGTGCCTATAATAGTTTTGTCCTTAGGTGCAGGAGTAGGTGTAAATACATTTAATTCTCGCAAACTGTCCATTTCTTTGGCCATGGCTAATTCCCATTTTTTTCTTTCTTCAATGGGAAGCTTTAATACTTCCTCGTATGTGTTGGGTGTTGATGTTTCATTATTCATGTACATTATGTAATCCTTGTATTTACTTGGCACCTGATTTCTGTTACATCTGATTGTTTTTTCTGGTTTGCTATCGTTATCGTGTAGATATCTTGCCTCCTTTTTTGTCAATGAATCTGTTTTTATTCTGGGGTGACTATTTGTACATGTTTTATTTTTGTTTTCATGTGCATTGTGATTGAGTTCTTCTCTATCTATTTTGTCTTGATGTTCAGTGTCTGTTTTTGTAGTTGGGAATATCTCATTAAGATGTATTTTAGACCAATTGGCCTGTTCATGAAATACAGCTGTTCTAGAAATTATGAATTTGTCGTTATTATCAATAAATCTGTACCCTTTTGTGCCTGTTTCGTATCCCATGAATCTAAGTCTTCTGGATACGTTCTCTCCTTTACGCCTCAATTGTTTTGGTATGTATACATCCGCTGTGACTCCAAATATGTGCATGTGTGTTATCTTAGGTTTTCTATTATACATTAGTTCATATGGCGTTTTGTTTACGATGCTGGACCAAGTTCTGTTTTGAGTATAATTGGAATATAGTAGTGCTTCTGACCAGAATTGTTTTCCTAAGCCAGCATCTTCTAATGTACATCTAATCATGGTTTGTAGTGTTGAGTTCTTTCGTTTTGCCACTCCATTTTGGAATGCAGAGAAAGGGCTAGATGTGAAGTGTAGCATTCCTTTGTTTTTTAGCCATTGGGAGAATTCTTTTGACATGAATTCAGATCCCCTGTCTGTCATGATTTGTTTTATTTTAATATTATGCTGTGTTTCTACACGTTTGTAAAACTCTTTAAATTTTTGAAATGTTTCATCTTTGTGTTTCAAAGTATAGACAAATCCATAACGACTATAGTCATCTACAATAGTTAGAAAATATCGTTTTCTATATGTGATTGATGGGGTTAATGGACCAACTAGATCCATATGTACCAGATCAAAAATGTGATTAGTTGATCTTGTTGCCTTCTTTGGCTTGGGATTAGTTCTGAGTTTTGAGGACTTACATACTGAGCATTCCAAATAATTTTTACAATTTTTTATTTTAACACCTTCAGCATGTTCAATCATTTTTTGTACTACAGGAAAACTAGCATGTCCCAACTTTCTATGTAATATATGTGCACATTCATCGTGGATTGGTTTTCCAATCGTAGGTTTTTTGTTATTGAGTGTGTCATTAATAGATGTGTTTTTGTGATTATGATTTGTTTCTTGTTCCTCATTGTCACTATTGCTATTGTCTTCATTCTCTATGTTAGTGTCATCTTCCATGTTTGAATCAATATTGTGTAGCCATTTTTCTTCTGTGATAAATATGGTAGACCCCCTTTGATAACCACACTACCCAAATTTGTTTTGTTTTTCTCTAGTGTTGCTTTTCCTTTTGAGAATACTATATTTATGTCAGAATCTCTACTTAGTTTTATTGCACTAAGTATGTTATGAGGTATTTCTGGTATTAACAATACCCCCTCTATTTTCCCTAGACCGGGTAAGTTTACATTTCCTCTTCCAATAACTTGGACTTTTTCTTGATTGGCTACCTTAATTACAAATTTATCTTCTATAAAGGAAGATAGTATTTTTTTGTCATGTGTTGTGTGATTAGTTGCCCCAGAATCAATGAGCAAAGCATTATCCCTTGAATCCTGTATGTTAGTTATATTATGTTTATCTAATCCATTTAATGATCCAGACTTTCTATCTCTTGAATTATCTCTGCCCCCTCTACGCTCTCTAAAATTGGGTGAGTTTCTATATCTATGTCTATCAATAGACGATTGTCTGTTATGATATCTGCTTCTATAGTCATGTTTTTGTCTTTCTCTAAGAAATTTAGGACAATCTCTTCTACAATGTTCTTTGGATCCACAATTATAACATTCAATTGATTCTCGATATTTTTCTTGAAATACTACTCTCTTACTTTGTCTATGTTCTATGTGTGTATTACAGCGGCTTCTTAAATTATCTTCAGCTATTAGCTTATTTGATAAATTTTCTATGGATAAGTATCCCAAATTAATTGTGTCTAAATGTGATATGTAGTTATCCCACGATGGGTCTAATGAATTAATGATAACACTTTTCATTGTTTGATCTGAAATTATCTCTCCCCTTAAATGTAGCTCTGCTCTGATTTTGTTTAGAGATATTAAATGTTTACTTACAGTAACCCCAGGTTTTATCCTAGCTGAGAAGAAATCTTTAGACATTCTTGTAGTGGTTGCTACACTTTCACTATGAAACAATCTAAACATGCAGTGAATAATCTCTGAGACAGTCAAGTTATGCTTAATACTATGATACATAGCAGGAGATATACTAGATATTAATAAGTAGAATGCTCTGTGGTGCAGGCAGTCCAATTTTAGAGTCCAAGGCCTTTTGGGGGGGTTAGTTATAAAAAATAATAAGTTCTCTTTTAGAAAAACAACCTGAAGTTGTTGACACCATTCCTGTAAATTAATACCATCTATTCTCAGTTTTGGGAAATCATTGGGCAAGTTCCCAATATTATTTGTTCCATTACTTACAACTGGAGGTTGTCCATGATCTTGTAAATGTTGATAGTTGCAGAATGGTGTGGGTATGCTCGCAACGAGTCTGAATGGTTCTCTCTGTTCTTCATGTCCTCCGTAGTTGTCTGCGTGTGTTTGCCCATGTGCGTTGCTCATTTCGCTTCTGAAGCTGTCGGGAGAGGTTCTCGTTGCTGTAGCTCCCTCGTAGTGTTCTTCCTCCGATGACTCGGTCTCCGGTTCGATCTTGGGTGTCCAGGGGACGACTGGCGCTTGCTTCTTTTCGCTGAAGTTGTTCCTGTTGAGGTCTCTGGCCCCTGGAATCGTCTGCGGCGTGGGGGAGTATTTACAGGGTTCTCTGGGCTCAGGCGTTGGTGTTCTCGCCGTTTGAATAGAAGCGGGTAGATTCCGAGACGTTTGCTTGCTTGCTTGTCTTTTCTTTATTCTTTGATCGCCAGCTTTCGTTGGTTCTTTTGTAATTTTTAAATTTGGGCCGAATGTTGCAAAGAGAGTTTTCATTGCTGATTCTATTTGCATTTCGATTGAAGTTTCTTCGATGTCTGTATCAGATTCTTCTGAAGAGTAGTTTTTTTCTTTTTTACTTTTTACACTATGTAGGGCTTTTCGCGCCAGACGTTTTGAATTCTGTTTTCTGATTGGCTCTGCTTCGCTCACCTTAGTGGTCTGTTGAAACCAAGATGGCTGCCATTCAAAATTTTGTGCGGGACCGTTAGTCTTCCTTTTCGTTATATTCTTATCTATAGGCAATTCGCTCACCATTTTTAGTTCTTTAGATTCATCTGTTACGATGTGTTTTTCTCTCGCTGCTCCGCTGTTTTTTATGATGTCTTGGAGGTTCGCAATGAGATTTTCGTCATCTTTTTGGCTTTTCAATAGTCTCAGTATCTCTGATCTGAGTTCGTTGTTTTCTATCTCGTTCTCTTCTTGGTCATCAGTTTCATCGATTATCTCTTCGTTGTCTGTAGCGCAGTCTTCAGATTCTTTTGTTATTATAGTTGTGGATTCATCGATCATTTCTTAATCCGTTTCCATCTCTTTATTGTGTGCCCTGGTGTTGGGTCTTTCTCTTTTGTTTCTGGAGTTTTCTCTCTTAGGCATATCTAATTTTTTATTGAGTCAGTCCAACCATCCTCTGCTACCAGATTGTTGCGTAATTTTGAGGATCAGACTCAATAAATGATTCAGGAACTAAGTATTTAACAAAGCACTATTTATTTACAGTAGGCATTCTATATTCTCTGAATGATCGTAGATAGAAGCAAGTGGGAGGTCCATACATCCCCTTTTATATCAATGAGGCGGAGTAATGGATGGGAGTGGTTACATATGAATACATTAGGAAGGATATATAAATAACCCCTGATATTCTGTGGATATACATTTTCCTCATTTGAGAATAAGGCATTTACTTGTGACAATCTAGCTTTCTGAGAGCAATTGATGTCCAATTTTGAATAAAATGCATAGGAACTAATTGTAATTGTTTAAATTACTCTCTCAGATTAACAGTGAAATGCTTTTTTAAAAAATACTTCTTGTAGAAGTAGTTAATAAGCAGTCTATTGTCTTGGCAGATGTTTCTCAGAAATGTTCATCAATTGCTCTCAGAAAGCTAGATAATTGTAATCATTAATTGATTTTTTCCAAAGGATTGTTTATTTTCCAAATAAATCTGAAATATCTGTCAAAGTACAAGTGCAATATATATTAGGCACATAGTAGATATGATTGCATTTGATTTGTTGATAATTATTTCCTTATAGATAAATTAGGTCCACAAAGTATCTTAAACCAGGAGTGGGGATCAATGTTTACATTGGCATCAGTCAACATGAATTCAGTAATCCCACCATAAACGTGAGTTGGTTGTCAAGCATCTGACTGTTAAATCAAATAACCATGGGGATGCTGCAATGATCATAAGTGTGAAAAATGGTCATGTCACTTTTTTCAGTGCCATTGTAAATTTGAATGGTCACTAAATGAACTGTTGTAAGTCGAGGAACCTCTGTAGTCAATGAATGAATGAATGAATAAAACTTTATTACAGTGCTCGACCAGCAATAGACATACAATAAATTAAAAATAATACTGACATTAATCATGAATAATAACATCCCTGTTATGAAAATACACAATCTCAAACCATCAGGGTCATTCCCTAATTTACATGAGTGGAGAACCGATAAGTATGTGAGTAAATGTATTTTTCCAATAATTGTTATCGATATCTCCAAAAAAATAGGCACCAGTTGACATCTATTATTCTGTAACCAGTTATTTTCTTGTGGACATTGCAGCGACACAGAATTTTGCCACTGCCCACGTGGTAGCTGGATTTGAGTCTTGGAGGAGAAAGCCTACATAAAAGTCGTCTGTCCTCCCTGGCAATCTCTTTAGTAAGGGGAGAATATATATTGACCTATATATATTGTAGTCATCTTCTAATTGCACCAACTGGTGTAATGGTTTGAGGTTTATTTTATTTAAAGAGCGCAGTGGTTAGAATGCAGTACTGCAGGCTACTTCTGCTGCCTGCTGGCTGCCTGCAATTTGGCAGTTTGAATCTCACCGGTCAAGGTTGACTCAGCCTTCCATCCTTCCAAAGTTCGTAAAATGTGGACCCAGATTGTTGGGGGCAATATGCTGACTGTAAACTGCTTAGAGAAAGCTGTAAAGCACTGCGAAGCTGTATATGTAAGTGCTTTTGCTATTTTGTTGGGTTGTAAATTATACAGCATTTCCTAGGAAAGAAGCTCCATCAAGTTTAATAGAAGAAGATCCAAAGTTATGGAAAAATAGAGGTGGAGGATTAATGAAAAGGGGACAAAGAAGGTAAAAAACCCCCACTAACTTGGCATTATGTTTAATACAGAAATCCAATTGTGATGTTTTAAATCGTTTCATAATGAAAATCTTTAATCAGCTTAATATCTATCATGCAGTTGTTTAATGGAATTTTTTTTCAAAATATTTGGTCCTTTTCTAGTTTATGAGATGATTTATCATACTGTCCCATCAGTCAGTTTGTAGATCAGTCTTGAATGAATTCAACAAACAAAATCTCTCTTGATTAGATAAATTTAGTCCACTGTTATGTTTAAACAGTAATGATTTAGACCAGGGGTGTCAAATTGGATTTCATTGAGGGCAGCATCAGGGTTGTGTTTCATGTCGGGGGTCCCGGGAGGCATGGCTTGGGGAGGGGACATGGCCAGCTCGATGTCACTTGTCGAGGCTCCGTTTTCGGCTGCAATGGTCTCCTGCAGCCCTCTGTCAGCAAAAACGGAGCCTGGGGAGGCCGCATGCGGCCCATCCGGGCTCCATTTTTGGCTGTGACTCCTCCCCGGGCTCCATTTTTGTTGGCAGAGGGGTGCAGCTCTCATGGCTGAAAATGGAGCCTGGGAGGGCCACGTGCAGAGATACCATGGGTCGGTCCTTCACTGTTTCCAGGGCAGCTCTGTGGGCCAGATCTAAGCACCTTGAGTTTGACCACCTGATTTAGACTTTTGACCATGGAAAGCCCACAACATATATAAGAACCCTCCCAGTGTTAATCTCCAGGAATGGGTGTTGAAAGATATACTTCCTCAGATATTGGATGTAATATATGCCTGGAAGCAATTAACAACCTTTTCCATTTTTTCCATTTTGAGTTTATATTATTTTGTTTTCAAGCTATTGATTTGTGCAACTGATATTGTATCTTTTAGAAAATCCTCACAGTTTAATTACCCAATAGGTGTTGAAGTGCTTTCACAGGATGACCTCTGGTTCTAATATAATGATATAGATGAAGTGATTTTTCTCTCACTTTCCTTACATTATATGCAAGTGCGTAAAACTTTATCACATTCTGTCACTTTTCCAAGCTAAAACCTTTTATGTATATATATATATCTTCCTTGGATGAGAATACTAGTCCCTTTGCTATTTCTTGCTCCATGCTCATGACCAAGGTGGATTTGAAGAACCCCTGCATCTAAGTCTATAAGTGTTACCTCGGTACTGATTGTTAATTAGTTCTAGGAGGCATGATGAGTACCAAACAAATTTTTCCCATAAGGAATAATGCAAATAAATTGAATGCATTCCCAAACTAAAGACGATGCATATTTTAAGGCAATATGTAAAATGATAGGATTATCTATCATTACTTTACATGAGAAATAAACCTAAAAATTAATAAATACTTAGATTAAATAAAAGTTAAACTTTGCTTTACCTGTACTGATGAGAAAAAACTGCAAAAATACACAAAATGATTACAGAAGCTAAGATAAGACTACAAGGGGATGTGTACAGGCAAGAGCTACCACATAATTAACGCATCATCTTTGTTTCATCTGGAAAGGGTAAGAAGTCATGAGACACCGACAAATTCTAGCTTAAGCATTGAATACCAAACAAACGACAAGTACCGGGACAAAATTTTCTCGTCAAAATGTATTGAGTATCAAATTCAGTGAGTTTCAAAGCAGTTGAGTACCAGGGTACTACTGTAGTTAGTTGCTTTTATTTGCCTTTGCTTGACAAATAAGAAAAATTTGTAAAATTCATGATATGCAATTCCTTGTTTTCTCAGTAGGTGTCAGCAAATGCAAACATTTCTACCATGCATGATAAAATGAAAGTCTACTAAAAACACTTTCCAGCAGATTGTCTCAAAGGAGTGTCTCATAATTCTTATTCTGGAAGCTGGTTTGTAAAGGTGAAGAACAGCCCAGAAGCCCTTGCATCCTTGGAGACAAACAAACTTAGACTCTCTCTTGGCCTAACTACTTTAAGCCTTCTCTTATCTTCATTATCTATCATCTTTGGCAAATTTACTTCTTTTTGCTGCTGAAGTATCTTTTATATTCCTCCTCTAACCACTTAGCAGCTACCAAAACTTCTTTGAGACTGCTTGGTGTTTACCATTTCCTAATCTGAAAGAAGAGAGATATTTGACATTCAGCTGTTGTCTTGAACACATGATTTGCACTTTTTTGTACTTTTCATCTTTGCAATTTCCTGTTTGAGAGATGATCAGTCAAAATTATTTTTCCTCATTTAAGCTCCCAGGAGATATGCATAACAGCATCTGCCAGACCTTGGAACCTAGATGCTGGGCCTGATTAGTACTTTGATGAGAGACTTCCATGAAAAATGCAGACTGGGTTAGAAAAGATGTTGAAAAACTTCAAACTCCTTGCTGATTGGGGAATTCTGGGAGTTGAAGCCCACAATCTCAAAGTTGCCAATGTTGAGAAACATTGTCGTAGATGAAAGCAGTGTAAACCTCTTTTACGTTATTGCCAAGAAAACTAAATTGACCTGAAATTACAGGACACAATTTCAATTCAAAGTATGTCATTTGTTTTTGTAAAAATACACTGGCTGTTTTAATGTCTTCTTTCTCAGGATCCCTAACATTGTATTTTTCTTTTCTAACAGGAATTGCAATAACACTTTCCATTCATACATTTTCACTGGCATTCTTGCATATCTATTTCTAAATCCCTTCTAGTCAGTTCCATGAATTAAAAATACATTTGCTTGAAGTGGCATGTATCTTACATCTCTGCATCTTCTTTTTAAATATTCTACTATTTGTTAAACTGGTAAACCTTTAGCTGTGGTGGTGCAGTGGTTAGAATGCAGCACTGCAGGCTAGTTCTGCTGACTGCTGACTGCCAGCAATTTGGCAGATCAAATCTCACCAGGCTCAAGGTTGACTCAGCCTTCCATCCTTCCGAGGTCAGTAAAATGAGGACCCAGATTGTTGGGGGCAATATGCTGACTCTGTAAACCGCTTAGAGAGGGCTGTAAAACACTGTGAAGCAGTATATAAGTCTAAATGCTATTGCTATTACTATTTTATTTGTCATTTGCAGTTTATTTTGATGGCAAATATATATAACTACAAATAAATGTACTTGTCATTATTTAATTTCTTAAATTAATTCTTAATTTTAGCCGTACTGTACTAAATGCATATTATATGCTATGATAGTTACTTCCTGTGTGAATAAAGATATCTGTATCTAACCTTTTCATTTTTAGGATTCCAGCTCAGGTGATACAACATATCCATAATTTCCCCATGAAATATATCCTGGTAACTGGTGGTGTCATTTCGGGTATTGGCAAAGGAATTATTGCAAGCAGCATAGGTACCATCCTGAAATCATGTGGCCTCCGAGTAACTGCAATCAAAATAGACCCCTACATTAACATAGATGCTGGAACATTCTCACCATATGAACATGGTATTTATGACAAATGTTTTTACAAAATGGAATTCCAGAACATATATTTTATTAATTCCATTGCCGTTTTATGCACAAATATTCACATATAAATTTTATTTATTTCAACCTTGTTATAGTTTATTCATTCTACTGCCTGTAGAGAATAAAATCTGATGGTCATGAATGGCATTTTAAGGCCCTTATTTTGAACAGTATTTGAAAACATCTGCCTGCCATAGTCATGTGCAATAGAGAGTTCAGGTGGTAATCATAATCACAAGATTGTACAATATGTGTCCCCATGAAATAATAATAAATCCCCTAAAAAAATCAAAACCTGTTTGATTTTCCATAGATCCCATGAAATTTTGACCATCTCAAAGGATTTGGCATACATTTTTATTTATAGATTAATATTGGTTTGTATTGGTTTTATTTATAGATTAATATTAATTTGTAGATTAGGTTCAGTGGTGGGTTGCTCCCGGTTTGCACTGGTTCGCAAGAACCGGTAGTAAAAATTTGTAGTAGTTTCGAAAACCGGTAATAACATTGGCTGGCCACGCCCCCGAACCGATCCCCGGCCTGGTCGCTGCTCGTTTACCCCGCCCACCTCATCAGAGCCTTTTTTTTAACTTTTAAAAGCATTTTTTCTACAACCTCTTTGGCCGAAAAAATGCTTTTAAAAGAAAAAAAAAACCCTCTGATGATCCCGCGGCTCAGCTGGGAACGTCAGAGGCTTTTCAAAGCATTTTTTTCTGCAACCTCTTAAGGTTGTAGAAAAAATGCTTTTAAAAGTAAAAAAAAAAAAAAAAGTTGGCCACTCACATTACCCCCCACCAAGCCACGCCCACAAAATAAGCCACGCCCACAGAACCGGTAGTAAAAAAATTTAGAACCCACCCCTGATTAGGTTGTTGATGAGCCATGGTGGCGCAGTGGTTAGAGTGCAGTACTGCAGGCTACTTCTGCTGACTGCTGGCTGCCTGCAATTTGGCAGTTCAAATCTCACCAGCCTCAAGGTTGACTCAGCCTTCCATCCTTCCAAGGTTGGTAAAATGTGGACCCAAATGGTTGGGGGCAATATGCTGACTCTGTAAACTGCTTAGAGAGGGCTGTAAAACACTGTAAAGCGGTATATAAGTCTAAATGCTATTGCTATTGTAGGAGACATGGTACTGATAATGTCTGGTAATACTGAGTCCTGATGCAAAGCTTTTTTAGTTTATTGTTATTAATAGTAGAATAGTAGTAGCTTCTCCTCCTCCCAAATACATAACTGACAAAATGCAAGAAGCCATTGACAGTCAGAAAGGTAATATAGGTAATACAAATTATAATTCTAAACTTTAGTCTCATGCATATTATGTGATTGTTTTATGTGATAATGAACATTAGTTTTTTCTATGCAACATAATATTTACTGCTATGAAGATCTCCAGAGTTCTAATAATTCAACTTCCTGCCATAGAAGGAATCCTGCAATATCTCAGACAAATGGATGTCTAACTTGGTTTGAAAATTTCCAGTGATGCGGTATCCAACCTCTAAAAGACAGGCTTTTTAACTATTTAATAGGTCTTGTGGTCAGATCACTTCTTATTTTAAGTTTGGATTTCTGCTACCTCTTTACCATCTTTTTTGCTCTTTTCTACTCTCTTTTCAGTTCCTTAGCATTCTTTGTATTGTAGGAGTTTTCTTGGCAACATCTTTGGAAATGGTTTGCCATTTCCTTCCTCTCAGGGCTGAGAGAGGGTAACTAGCCCAAGGTCACCCAGCTGCATTCATGCCTAAAGTGGGGCTAGAACTCACAGTCTTCAGATTCTAGCCTGGTTTCTTCAACCACTAAGCCAAACTAGATTTATTTCATAAGGTGCAATCTCTCTGATTTCAATCTTTTAGTATTGAAATACAAATTACAATTTATCATAGAGATGCAAAACATATCTATATGCCTATAAAAATGCAGTGTAAAAATATAACTAGTGGTAATAATGTAAAATCAAATCTTATGATTTCTTTGTTAATTCAGAAAAAATAATTTTCCAATCCAATATATAACTTGATTCTTATAGGAAAAATAGGTGAATTTAGATAATTAAACATTTTAAATCTGCATTTAAAAGACACAGGCCACTCTTTTGAAGACAGCAAAGTCCACATTTTGGAAAGAGAGGACTGCTGGTTTGAAAGAGGGGTCAAAGAGGCCATCTATGTCAAAATTGAACAACCCTCTCTCAACAAAGGGGGAGGGATATGACATCATCTATCTCCAATCTACCACACAGTCCTTTCAACAGTTCCAAGAAGGCTCCACACCCATTTTCACCACTCAAATGACCCTGATGACACAGATAAACCTTCAGGTGACCTTAACAACTCGCTAAAAGAATGCAAATGATCAGCTTTCTGCAAGGAGTATAAATCCTTTCATTCCCCACCATCCAGTAAGAGCTGAAGAAGCTTCTTGGATGAGAAGTGAAATGTCTTCAAAGAAAAAACAAAAAGTCCAGTTGCCTCTTGAAAAAGCACCTTTGGGACAACCATGACCTGGAAGACTGAGAATCTCCATAGATATTTAGATTTCAGTCATAAGCATTTTTATTAAAAGTGTGTTCATTTAATTAAGCAATATTTACCTTTGACTAAATATGCTTATGATTGGACTACATGACATATATTACTGTATATGTACTGTATATATACAGTTGATATGCTCTCTGTGTGTATATGATTATACATGTAAATAGTAAATCTGTTGGACTCTGAGTTCATGTTTATAAGCAAAAGTTACCCTAGAAATGCCTTAATTTTCTATTCCTACTACTAAGGAGTACTATTTAGTAGAATGTCTATTGTATTTTAGTAAAAATGCAATATAGCATATTTTGCCAAGTATTTTATATGTTTCAGAATCACTGCTTTGTTTTGTTCAGGTGAAGTTTTTGTACTAAACGATGGTGGAGAAGTTGATCTAGACTTGGGAAACTATGAAAGATTCTTAGATATTAGCCTTTACAAAGATAATAACATCACTACTGGGAAGATCTACCAGCATGTCATCAATAAAGAAAGGCATGGAGATTACTTGGGAAAAACTGTTCAAGGTATCTTTGTGTTTTAAAAAATGCAAATTATTTTACTTCTTTCCTGAGATACAGTGCATGTAATTGTCCAATTCACCTTCTCAGTAATCCATGGTGGTAAATTTGTAGAAACCAGTCAATTCTAGTTTACTCAGTAAACTATTAAAAAAACTCAATGCTTAACACAAATTGCAAAATACTTCACTGTCTTGTTAAAATGTGATATAACTTTCAAAGATTAAACATATTCTTTGAATGTTTTAGACCAGCAGTCCCCAATCTTTTTGGTATCAGGGATCGGTTTTGTGGAAGACAGGTTTTCCAGGGACGGGGGGGGGGGTGGGATGGTTTTGGTGGAGTGACTTGCCTGCTACTCACTTCCAGCTCTATGGCCCAGTTCCTAACAGACCATGGACTGATAACTGGTCCATGGCCTGGGGATTGGGGACTCCTGTTTTACAGTATCAATAAAAAACTAAAATACAAAAGTCATTAAGGAAAGGGCATGTTTAAGTATAATTTATAACTGTTTAAACCAGGCCTGTCAAACTGGCAGCCCACAGGCCGGATGAGTCACGCACAGGCCACGCCCACCCCAGCTCTACAAAAGGAAAAAAGTTGTGATACATCACGATACATCACATGATGTGATCGAGTTTGACACCTGTGGTTTAAACTAATTAACCTATGTTAAACTACTTAAACAAATTGATAATAAGATTATAGTTGGACTCAGATTGATCCCAGTAAGAAGAAAGTAATCATGCCATGCTAAAAAGGCACTCTCCTTAATAGCTGAGAGCTAGACTTCATTTCATGGATATACCCAGAGAAAGACCTCCAGAATTCTGTATTATTAGTCACTTGATAATGTTCCTAAGCTCCGTATTCATATATTGTATACTGAAAGCCAGTACAGATGAGAAAACATTCACTTCATTGTATCCCAATAACAAGTCTAACTGCCCAGAATTTCCTTAACTCCTTTCGAAGAAGTCCTGCATACAGTACAATGCTTACTGGAACAATATTCAAACATATAGCTAGTCATTTGCTAGAGAAATGATTGTCACTCACAGAATTGTATTCAGAATTATATATAGAATTGAGTTCATTCTTTTCCCATGTATGTTTTCATTTCAATCCTTTTAAAGTACTTTTTGGAAGATACAAATTGCCATCCTTGGTTACCAGATAGCTATTGATACATTTATGTTTGCACTATATTGTTAAATGTTATATTCAAGTATTCTTACTCAAGTTGCAGTTATTTCTATCATTCAATAGTAAATAAGTTTCTAAGAATTCACATAGCAACTTTATTCTTACTAGTTCATTTGATCATATTACTATAGAATCTTCTAAGAACTCAAGAAAAGATTGTGCTGTAGCTGTAAATGCAGTTATAACTTTAATACTTGGAACACTTCCGTGAAATAGTGTATATCCAATTTTTTGTTGCATTAATATTTTATTTGGCTTGTAGTTGTACCTCATATTACTGATGCTGTTCAAGAATGGGTAATGAATCAGGCGAAAGTTCCTGTGGATGGTGATAAAAAAGAACCACAGATATGTGTAATTGAAGTGAGTATGAACTTTCTGTATGTAGCTATGAGCAAAGGCTTATTTATTGTATTTATTCTTGATTATAATTCCAAGGGACACTTGGTGGTTTATAGTAATACAATTCAAACATCCATGGTCAGCATTAAAGTAATAATATAAAAACTCTAAACAGCATAGAAAATAACCTAAACTCCTGCTATCTAGTCCCAAGCACTTTCCAGAAGAGCTCTATTTTCAGCTGCTTCCAGAAGGCAATTAATGTAGGAACTAACTAGCAGGAGGACATTCCAGAAAGCTAGAACTGCTACTAAAATGGCTATAAAATCCTCTCACCTAAGGCTGGGGGGTAACTATGCCCCAATTGAAGTTGGGCATGGGCCGTCATGACTGCAGCTTCCACCTGCTGTTTCAGCGGGAACTGCAAATCCAAAGGAGTCCCCAAGTCATGAACTTGCTCGTTCATATGTGTCAGTCTTACCAGATAGATCAGACAGGAAACACGACTGGAAAGCTAATCCAGTTTTATTATAAAACTATATGAAGAGAATCTTGCAAGTATGATGAAGGTATAAATCTTCAACTGCCCCAAAGGTACTTTTTCCAAAGGCAACTGGACTTTCTTGATTTTTTCTTTGGAAACATTTTGTTTCTCATCCAAGAAGCTTTTCACTTCTAACTCTTGGAGTGATGAGAAGCTTCTTGGATGAGAAGCAAAATGTTTTCAAAGAAAAAAATAAGAAAGTCCAGTTGCTTTTGGAAAAAAGCACCTTTGGAATAACCATGACTTGGATGATTGAGAATCTCCATAGACAAATCTTCCACTGTCTCTTTTACTGCCTGAGAAACTAAAGTCTTATCTGACTATTTCCTGTTTTGAATTCCAATGGATGTGTCAGCTGCTCATCTTCACTTTCTTTTAAGTCACTAGCAACTGTCATAAGCAGTGGGGAGGAGGCATCTGGGAAGGGAAGTGTACTGGAGGTGTGAAAGAATGCTGTGGGGAATTGGAGAGTATTGACACTAACAGGAACCAGAGATGGCAAACTGAGCCATCTGCCAAGCTCCCAAGGTGGAGCCTGGGCCATCTGTCATCCCTCAGATGGAGAGTCAACAGCCCCTAGGTCTGGAAATGGCTGATGAGAAAGAGGAGGAACAGCTGGGTCCAATGCCTAATGCGCATATGCGCATAAGGCAGAGGAGAGGAGAGCAGTGGAAATCTGTGGGCTGATCCTTGGAAAGGAAGAACCACCGCTTCTAGCAAAGCCCCACCCTAGCTCTGGGGATAAGTGGCAGGGGGCAGAGATGAATAGATGTGGCAGACAACCATTCATCTTCTGGCCAGACAGACTTGTTAGCCTGCAGTGAGAGAGAAACTTTTTTCCGGGGCTGCTGGTGCTCCTAATAAAGGAATCTTTGAGTTAACTTCAGAGGGTTTGTTGTGTTTGGGGAGCTGGGTCAGAATACATCTCTAATAAAAGTACCTTTCTTTAAACCCTATAGATTCAAGGATCGTTGTTTCATAGAGAGTAGCTGGGGCCAGTCTGACAGTAGACAAGCGCTGCTATAGCGGTTAACCAGGAGATTGGTGTCTACTGAGGGGACTGAGCAAAAAATGACAAGCCATTAAAGTGGCCTGGAGAAAGCTGGAGCTTGCAGGGGTCACCCTGCCAAATTGTATCGCTCCAAAGAGGAATTTGAATGGGTGGGGAATGTGAGGAAACTTTGAAGCTCTGTTGGTTGATCATCCTGGCAGTGAAAGAGAAGGATGTGGTAGAAAAAAGCCTCAGCATAATGTACACCTGGGGAAGCCATGGAGCCAGAAGACAGGAGTGTCACAGAGGTTAGAATGAAGAGGAGTTCCCAGTGGAGGTGGATGAATAAGAAGACCTGGTGGAGCAAGCCTGAAGAGTGTTAGAGATGCCTTTGAGAACCAGCAATCCAAAGAACTTGCTCAGCTAGCAGAGTCTTGACCCCACTGGGGCTTGTGGGAGATGGCGTTGCAGCGCAGGTGGTCACAACAGGGAAATGGCAGTCTCATCCAGCTCTGTCCTTGCTGAGGCAACTCTGTGACCAGCTGCTCATGCCCGTGGTTTCCATGTTTCCCGTCGGGCTGGGCTCCTCTTCAGCCATCCCTGCCGTGCTCTCGCCCGGCTCCATCCTGGCGTCCACGCAGGGCAGTGGCGGGCAGCAGATCTTGCACGTCATCCACACCATCCCTTCGGTCAACCTGCCCAGCAAGATGGGTAACCTGCAGACTATCCCAGTGGTGGTACAGTCTCTGCCTGTGGTCTACACCACCATGCCCAGCGACGGTGTCACAGCCGCCATCACAGTGCCACTGATCGGAGGAGACGGCAAGAACGCTGGATCTGTGAAAGAACGGGGTCCTGTCCTGCCAAGGCCTCCTGCCCTGGGCTTTAAATACGCAGGAGAACCAAAACGGCTGGGGTTTTTCTTCACCTAGGTATGGAATTATATGCAGAAGTACAGAGCCGACCCGGCCAGTGAAGCAGCTCAGGTCCGGTGCATGACCATGGCCCTGGAAGGCACCACTGCAGAGTGGATGGTCTCCCTCCACAATGACGATGTGCCAGAGCTCCAAAGCTTCCACCGATTCATGATGGCTTCTGCAAGTGCTTCAAAGACCCACTCACCCAACGCAAGGCCTGAACCCGCATCAAAACCATCAATCAGGATTGCAGGGAAGTAGCAGTGTACAACCAAGAGTTTCATGAGCTAGTGTGCCAGCTGGCCGACTAGCCGACTAGCCGGAGGACATCCTATGAGAGTGCTTTCAAAATGGGCTCAATGATAATATATATAACACCTGCATCTCACGGGGATCCCCCACACACACTCTCCGCCAGTGGTAGCCAAAGAGGTGGAGATAGACCTGGCTTGATCCCAAAGCAAAACTCCCCCTCTGCAAAGGTGGAGGTCCCGAGAGCACCCAGACGCAACCTCAGCCCCAAACGCCGATCTGCCAGATGCTTCAAGTGCAGGAAGGAAGGTCACCGAGCCACCAACTGCCGACTCAAGATGCAGACTCAGTGCCAACTCTGGGAAAAAGGTGGGGAAAACCACTCCAAGACCCCACAAGACAGCATTAGGGGTTGAAGTTGTTGAGTTATCCCCTCCTGACTATGGGGAGCGAGGAATTCCAGCCACCCCAGAAAGAAGCAACACTGACTCTGACAATCCACTAGTAAGTCACATGTGAACCCTGTCACCATCCCAGTAGAACTGAATGTGCCATCATCAGGCGCCCAGGGGAAGGTGTGGGATTGCCTCAGATGCATGGTGAGCCCAGAGTTGGTGGAAAAATTAGTTGCATTCCATGACCTCCAGAGAGGTGGAAGAGCTCCGCACATACATACATAAAAACCTACAATGCAGTTTCATCCAGCTGGCCAGACCCTGGGTAGCCACCCCTGTCCTGTTCCGGGAAAAGAAAGATGGCCCTCTCCACTTGTGCATGGACTACCACAGAGTTAACGTGGTCTGTGTGGAGAATTTATATCCCCTATCACTCATGAAGGACATGCTAGCCCACTTAGCCAAGGGGAAGTTTTTTTTATAAAACTTGACTTACACAAAACGTACTACTGAGTCAGAATTAAAGAAGGGGATGAGTGAAAAGTGGCTTTCAACTGCTCCCTGTGGTGTTTCAAATTCTGAGTGCTTCTGTTTGGATTGCAAGGAGCTCCTGCCATGTTCATGCAGCTAATAAACAAAGTCCTGCATTTATACAAAAGCGTGTTGGTGTATTTAGACGACATTCTGATATACTCTGAAATGAAGGATGACCATGTTCAGCTCATACAAACTGTGTTAAAAAAAATTGTGGGTGGCAGAGCTGTATGTTAAACTTTCAAAGTGTGAGTTCCATACAGACAAAATTAAATATTTGGGATACCAAATCTCACAGGAAGGAGTGGAAATGAACCCAGAAAAAGTCAGGGCAGTCCTGGAATTCCCCCCCCCCCTCGCACAAGGAAGCAAATCCAAAGTTTCTTGGAATTCACAAAATTTTACCATCAATTTATTCCTGCTTTTGCCTAAATCACCCTACCCATTTCAAGCCTTCTGAAAATGAAGGGGAAGGGAAAACCCAAGCCTAGGCAACCCTTAAAGTGGACTATGGAATGCCAAGCGGCATTCGAAAAACTCAAGCAGCTGTTTGCAGTGGAACCTGTGCTGGAACACCCAAACCCAGATGCTCCCTTTGTAATTTAGGCAGATGTTAGTGCCATGGCCGTTGAGGCTGTGCTGATGCAAAAAAACTCCCCAGAGAACCCTTTAGCCCTCTGCTTACATCTCCAAAAAATTAACGGACACAGAATGAAGGTGGGCAGTCTGGGAGAAGAAAACCTATACAATTGCCATTGCTAACTTGGCAACATTTCCTGGAAGGGTCTAAACATCCATTTGAAGTGTGGACACATCACAAGAACCTAGAAGCTTTAAAAAACCCATGAAAGCTATTCCCCAAACAAGCCCATTGGGCATAGTATTTCAATCATTTGAACTTCACTCTGCACTACATCCCAGGGGGACTAAACTTCCTAGCAGATGCCCTATCCCGACTGTAACAATACAACAGTGCCTAGACCTAAAATCATCTGACCTGATCTAACCAATTAGCAGCAATAGTAACCACAAAGAACCAGGAAAAAGTCAAACCAGACATTTCTTGGAAAGTGCTAGATAAACTGAAAGCTGCTGTAAAAGATGAGAAAAGGCTAGCAGCCCATAAAGTACAATGCACTTCCAGGGACAGGCTAGCTTGGGCAGGGGCAAAATTGTATGTCCTGCCCCCCTGCGGGAGTTGGTTTTACAAACTTGCCATGACTCAAAAGCCACAGGCCATTTTGGTTTTGTAAAGACCCTACATCTGGTCAAACGACAATTCAGGTGGCCATCTCTCAAAAAGGACATTGAAAGCTATGTAGCCAGTTGCCCAGTGTGTGCATCAGCCAAAAAACAACCAGGGAAACTGTTATGTACTGACAGGTTGGAGCATGCGTGTCAGCCACCGCCAGGCGAGGGCGCTCTTCTGGCGGGAATGAGGAGAGCGCTCATTGGATAAGACGCTGACAGCTTGAATATATTAAGAGCTGTCAAACCCTGTCAGATTTGCTTAGCTCCTCAGTTAGTAGTTGTTGTAGAGATCCAGCCGTTGCTGTTAATTGTTCTAATTAAAGGAATGGTTATGGTTAATTGAATTGGCCTCGTTTATGCCTCCCCACCTCAGTATTTATCACTGGCGACGAAGGTGGGATTGTGAGGCAGCAAATCGAGCAACTACGTTTCAGCTGTCACCGAGCTGTTAACCATACCAGAAAGCAGAGTAAGAGCCTCAGGCAACCGTCCAGGCACCATGGCCACCCTAACGATGTTTGCGCCCTTTAACCAGACGCAGGAGACGTGGGACTCTTTCCTAGACAGGTTTGACTGTTTCTTAGCAGCTAATGACTATAAGGCTTTACCGGGTGATCGGAAGCAAGCCGTTTTCCTCAGCGTTTGTGGTCATGAGATGTTTGAGACTGCGAGAGCTCTATTAGCGCCCCTGAGGGTTCAGGACGTACCCTGGGATACTCTGATGGCCAAGTTGAAAGGACATTATGCCCCACTGCCTTCCCGTGTTGCTAGGCGTTATGCTTTTCGCCACAGATATCAGGCTGAAGGGGAAACGATTAACCAATACATGGCCGCATTAAGGACAGCCGCCTTGTATTGTGAATTCCGAGACTTAGATGACCTCCTGCTGGATCAATTAATTTGCGGGGTACGAGATCTTAATCTACAACGCCGTCTGTTGGCCAGAATGGACGCCACCTTGCAGTGGGCAATTGATGAGGCCCGTGCATCCGAGCTATCCGATAAGTCCTCGAACGAAATGCAGAAGACTGCTAGCCCCTCTTTAGCGAAACAGGCGTCAGCTGTTCACCATGAAGACATCGACTCAGACCACTCCACAGATGACGAAGGGGTGAGCCGTTTGAAGGCAGCGCCTAAGAAGGATCGGGACCCCGGGAAGCGGAAGGTTCAAAGTTGGTGCGATGGTTGTGGCGGTAACCACAACCGGTCTTCCTGCAGATTCAGGAACGCAGAGTGCAGGCGATGTGGCAGGAAAGGCCACATAGCCAAAGTCTGCCGAGCCGGCCAACCATCCACAGTTAAGCCTAATAGACCATTTCCCCGGGAAGCCACGCCACAGGGTAGACAAGGCCCCAGGGGGGGAGAGTGTTTTACCATCTATCGAGACACGCACAGCCCTGAGGTAGTTGTTGGCCAGGCCAGTGGGGACGTAAAAAGAAAAATTTTCCTCACTTTGTTAATTGAGGGTGTTCCATGTAAAATGGAAGTTGACACGGGATCCTCAATGTCCATAGTGTCATGGAGCACTTTTAAACGCCTGTCACCCAAATTTTCAAAACGCCGTTTGTCCCCATGCAATATTAGGTTACGGGACTATCAAGGTAACTCCATTCCCATTTTGGGGCGCGGATACGTTAGAGTGAAATATAGCAATTTTAGTGGCCGCCTGCAAGTCATCGTTGTCAGCGGCTCCTTGCCCAATCTCCTAGGGTTGGATTGGTTTGATGCCCTGGGTCTGGCCATAACGGGGGTTAATAGGACTAGCGAGGATAAGTTTGCCTCCTTATTTGATGAGTTCGCTGACGTATTCAGCGAGGGTCTTGGTACCTACAAAGGTTCCCCTGTATCTTTTAGCCTAGATCCTGGGGTGGCCC
Organism: Pituophis catenifer annectens; assembly: GCF_029215685.1. Taxonomy (NCBI): domain Eukaryota; kingdom Metazoa; phylum Chordata; class Lepidosauria; order Squamata; family Colubridae; genus Pituophis; species Pituophis catenifer. Next base: position 49,572,870 of record NW_027256884.1, on the reverse strand, counting down.
CCATCAGGCTCAAACCTAGAAGAGTTCCCCTGGCACTCCTGCCCAAGGTTGATCAGGAGCTAGATAGACTAATTAGTCAAGGGGTCCTGGAGCCTGTGGACTACGCTAAATGGGAGACCCCCATCGTGCTGGCAATTAAACCTAACGGCTCCCTTCGAATTTGCGCCGACTATAAGGCGACATTAAATAAGGCGTTGCAGTCCAACCCGTATCCTGTTCCTGTGGTACAACACTTGCTGCACTCTTTGGGCCACGGTGCGGTGTTTGCCAAGTTGGACATGGCGCAAGCTTACCAACAACTTCGGGTGGACAGAGCCTCTGCAGAGGCCCAGACAATAGTTACCCACCGTGGCGCCTTCAGATGCAACCGCCTGCAATTCGGCGTCTGTGTTGCCCCTGGAATTTTTCAGAGCTTGGTAGAGCGGCTGTTACAAGGACTTCCGGGTGTAATACCATATTTTGATGACGTCTTCGTATCAGCGAAAGATGACCACGAGCTCCTGAGTCGTTTGCGGCAGGTCTTAGCTAGATTCCAGCATGCTGGCCTTAAATTGAAGCGCGACAAGTGCCAACTTGGCTCTTCACAAGTCGAGTTCTTGGGTTTCCAGATAGATGCTGCGGGAATTCACCCTACTCAGGCAAAGGTACGTGCCATCAAGGAGGCCCCCACTCCTAAATCCAAGTCTGAATTGCAGGCCTTTTTGGGCCTTTTAAACTTTTACAACATGTTTCTTCCTCACAAGGCCACTCTCGCTGAGCCTCTCCACCGTTTACTTAAGACTCAAACGCCTTGGTCCTGGGGCCCCCGGGAGGCTGCTTCTTTTGCTGCTGTTAAGGACTTACTGACTTCTTCCAACCTGTTGATCCAGTATGATAGCTGCCTCCCGTTGACCCTTGCCTGTGATGCTTCGCCCTATGGCGTCGGGGCTGTCCTCAGTCACCGCCTTCCCAATGGCTCTGAGGCTCCAATTGCTTATTTTTCCCGCACACTCTCCCCAACTGAGCGCCGCTATGGCCAAATCGATAAGGAGGCTCTTGCTTTGGTGGCTGGAGTCAAACGTTTCCACCACTACTTGTATGGCCGTTCGTTTGACCTCGTGACTGACCATAGGCCTCTCCTTGGTATTCTGGCTGGGGACAGACAAACCCCTCAGATCATTTCCCCTCGCATGGCAAGATGGGTCGAGTTCCTGATGGCTTATCATTATCGTCTCCTACACCGCCCCGGTAAGGCACTGGGCCACGCGGACGCCTTGAGTCGTTGCCCACTTTCCTCGCCGGTCGACGACCCCGCACCTGTCGCTGCTGTTCTGCTGATTGACGACCACCGCCTCCCCGTCACTGCCGCGGATGTGGCGCGGCTCACCGTTAAAGACAAAATCCTCTCACAAGTCATTGACTGGGTTCGGAGAGGATGGCCTCTTGATCCTACTGCCCCTGAGTTCCTGCCCTTCAAGATCCGCCAGACTGAACTGACTACTCTAAAGGGGTGTTTGCTGTGGGGTTCGAGGGTCATTATACCGCCTACCTTGCGGGGGAGTGTTTTATCTTCTTTGCATGAGGGTCACCCGGGCATCGCCCGTATGAAAGCCTTGGGGCGAAGTTATGTTTGGTGGCCTGGTTTAGACCAGGATATTGCAAATTGGGTCGCTAACTGTTCTCCCTGCCAAGAGTCGCGAGCGTCTGCTCCAGCCGCCCCCCCTCGGGAGTGGGAGTCCCCCCGCATTCCTTGGTCCCGTCTGCATGTTGATTTTGCGGGACCTATGCAAGGTCATACATTTATGGTTGTCGTAGATGCCTATTCTAAATGGGTTGAAGTGGTGCCTATGCTTTCCACATCATCGGACGCTGTTGTCCGGGCATTGCGCCTATTGTTTGCTACCCATGGGCTTCCTGATGTCATTGTCTCCGATAATGGCCCTCAACTTACATCTGCTGTTTTCCAGGGGTTTTTGGGAGCACTAGGCATTCGCCATGCCCGTGTGGCCCCGTTTCATCCTGCCGGAAATGGTTTGGCTGAGAGGGCCGTGAGGTCAGCTAAGGAGGCCCTCCGTCGGTTGGGGTCAGGGGATTGGAAGTCTAAGATAGCCACTTACCTTTTGACGCAACACTCTACCCCCTGCCCGGTCTCCAATCGCTCCCCGGCGGAACTGCTTATGGGCCGCCGTCTGCGAATTCCCTTAGATCGTTTACATCCAACCTATTCCCCTGAGTTGCCCTTGGACTCCATGGGTGGGGTCCGAGTTTTCATCGAAGGGGACCCTGTCTATGCTAGAAATTACAGTGGCGACCCCCGTTGGGTTCCGGGGAAAATTTCAGGGGTTACGGGACCACGTTCTTATTCTGTCCTCCTGGCCGATGGCCGTCTGTGGCGAAGGCACATTGACCAGTTGAGGGCACGGCGTTTGCCAGACTCGCAGGAGTTTGGCCCCCGATCCTCGCCCGTTCCTGTGAGTCCACCAGTGTGCATGCGCATGCCTGACCACCTACCTCCGTCACTCCCGTTGGACTCACCTGTGCGGAAGGAACCGGCTGCGCTTGATACCCTGGGCGACAAGGGGTTAACTCCTCCGTTCCCCAACATCGCCGATTCTCCAACCCAGTCACCCATTCCGACTGCCGGGACCAGTTTACGCCGTTCAGGGAGGAGCCGTCACCGCCCGGCATACCTGCGCGATTACGCATGTGCCATTCCGGGGGAAAGGGGTGTTATGTACTGACAGGTTGGAGCATGCGTGTCAGCCACCGCCAGGCGAGGGCGCTCTTCTGGCGGGAATGAGGAGAGCGCTCATTGGATAAGACGCTGACAGCTTGAATATATTAAGAGCTGTCAAACCCTGTCAGATTTGCTTAGCTCCTCAGTTAGTAGTTGTTGTAGAGATCCAGCCGTTGCTGTTAATTGTTCTAATTAAAGGAATGGTTATGGTTAATTGAATTGGCCTCGTTTATGCCTCCCCACCTCAGTATTTATCAGAAACCCATGGGACTACTGCAACCAGTGGCAAATCCCCATGTTCCTTGGAAAGAGATCTCTATGGACTTTATAGTGAAACTGCCTGAGAGTGTTGGGAACACCATAATTCTGGTAGCTACCGACTTGTTCTCAAAAAAAGTCCTCTTCATCCCTTGCTCAAAGATCCTATCAGCCCATACTTTGGCTAAGCTATTTGTGCAGCATATTTACAGACTTCACAGAGGGGTGCAATTCTTCTCACTTGAATTTTTGAAACTCAGGGACTGCTCAAGGCTTAAGCTCCTCCCACAACTCCCAAATGAATAGGGGGTGTGAATGGATCAACTCAATACTGGAACAGTACCTCATATGCTATATTAACTATCAGCAAGATAATTGGATTGATCTTTTACTGTTTGCAGAAGTGGTGTATAATAATTCAGTGCATAGCAGCACCAGGTTTACCCCCTTCAAGCTTCAGGTCAGGACTTTGTAGCAATTTCAGAACTACCTTTGGACAAATCCTAGAACCTCTCATTACAAGAATGGATATAACAATTACAAAATACGTGGCCAGTAGCACGCAAAGTGCTAGAGGAAGCGCAAGAAGCCTATAAATGACAAACTGATAAAAAAATGCACCAAACCAAAAGAATTTAAAGTGGGAGACAGAGTATACCTCTCAATAAAGTACATACAGTGTACCCAACAATCCAAAAAACTGGGCCCTAAATAGACTAGTCCCTTCCAAATTAACAAAATTATAAACTGAGTCATAGTACAATTGGACTTGCCCCAAAACCTGAAAAGAATTCACCCCGTTCATTTCATTGTAGCCTGCTGAAACCAGAAGTAACCTCTTCCCTTTGGCCACCTCCTCCCACACTACTCCTTCCTATTTTCATAGAAGGGGAACAACATTTTGAGGTGAAAGAAATTTTGGATTCTCGTAAACACAAGGGCAGGATCCAGTAGTTGATTGCATGGAAACATTTCCCTGCTCCCCAATCTGAATGGTTGACGGACGTCACATTCGAGCTGACACACCCCTTCATGCTTTCCACAAGAAATAGCCCAACAAACCTAAAAAGTTGGACCTCAATTGACTACTTAAGATTCTCTCTTTTTCTCTATTTTAGGGCCAACGCCTTTGCAAAGGGGGGCCCAAATGTCAGCTATTCATCTTCATTTTCTTTGAAGCTTGCTAGCAACTGCCATAACCAGGGAGGAAGGGGGATCTGGGAGGGGAAGTGTGTTGGAAGTGTGAAAGAAAGCTATGGGGAATTAGAGAGTATCGACACTAACAGGAACCAGAGGTTCCAAACCAATCCATCTGCTGAGCTTCAAGGAAACCAGTCCTGTGAAAGAAATTTATACTGGCACCTAAGACACCAAGTTCCCGAAGCATCAGAATGAGACCTCGTTGGACTGGTCTCCTAGGGAGGAGGGTTTTGGACATTGGGGATTGCTTTCAATATATGATTTTTGCATGGTTTTTCCTCAGAGCTTGCCTCATCCACCATGCACTCTGCCTGTCTAGTAAAAGTACCTTTTCTCTGAAACCTATGGAGTCAAGGGTCGTTCTTTCCTAGGGAGTAGCAGGGGCCAGGACAGGACAACTACTACTTCTTGCTAAGGATCAATTTTAACTTGTTGTTTCCTATCCAGATATTCACAGCTTCCAAGCACTGGGAAAACGTCACCAACATGGTCCCAGATAGTGATGTAAAAGCTGAGTATCATCAACATACTGATGGTACCAAATCTTGGATGACTCTCTCAGTGGCTTCATGTAGATATTAAAAGCAATATGGGGGGTGGGGGAAGGACTGTCCTCTGTGACAACCCACAAATAAGAAATCATTAAATCAGCCTCTCTTACCATCACCAGTTGAAACCATCCACTGAGAAAGGAATGGAACCAATAGACTCTGAGCAGTGAATAATATCACAATGATTATAACCATAAAAACAATAATCTCACAAATTTTCCTAAATTATTACTGGGAATATCTATATACATTTTTAAAAGCATCCTTAAACTGAGGTACAGATTGAACTATGTTTTTTTATTTGTTCAAACTAATTAACTCCATATGTTATCTTTTAGTTGGGTGGAACTATTGGAGATATTGAGGGAATGCCCTTTATAGAAGCTTTTCGACAGTTTCAATTTAAGGCCAAAAGAGAGAACTTTTGCAATATTCATGTCAGCTTAGTACCACAGGTAAGTATTTCTCATCATATGTTACTGCTTTACTCATTTTAAATTTGATAAAATACTGAATTCAGAGATTTTTGAAGAAGTGAATGAAGCTGCAATTGTATGCTCTTACATATAGTCTTGTTATTGTTGTTCATTGCCAACAAAACATTTTAGACTAAATGGTTCTAGGAAAGATTTGAAAGGCTCATATTGTATTTATTTCAACCAATGAATAAACATCTGAAGGCCTTTACTGTGTTTATATGGAACATTTAGTTAGATCAAACTCTAACCCTAATGGAGTATGTTTATTTTGCAAATGCTAAACTTGGGTTAGGCTTTTTGTGCCTTAATATGTTTTGTAAGTGAAGCCTGTTTTAGTTAATTTCTAACACAGTACATTGTGTGAATCCTCAAATGGATCAGTTCAGTGTCCAGGGAAGTGTGTTGTTTAAATGCAAATCTTAACTTCAAATCTATTTAAAAATATCATTTAATTGAAAGAAATCTATTTTAGGATAATACCTTTAAAAGATATGTTCTAGGATGTATAGCTTGCTCCCCAACCATGCCATTCTGTCTCTTAATGACAGCTTACTTTTGTGTTGCTGGAACCACTCATCCCCTGCCAGGGCTTCTTTTAGTGGCCATGTCCGGTCCTTGGTCAATGTTGTTGATGATGCTTCCTGCCGTCTCATGAGGGCCAGTGCTGCTAATTGCTTGGAGAGGATGATGGAGTTACAACTTCAGATACACAAGGGCCCTCTTGTACAAGTACTCATACAGGACCTCATTTATTAATTGCATGAACACTGCAGGGACTCCTTGTAGCCAAATGGCATCACCCAGAATTGGTAGCACCTGGCTTTCATGCTTTCTCACTCGGTAGTACACCTTCCTCAAGTCTAGCTTTGTGAAAATTTTCCCCTTTGCAAGGTAGCTCAGCATGTCCTGCATTAAGGAAAGTGGGTACATATTCTCCACACATATACAGTTTAGCCCTCTATAGTCAATGTACAACCTAAGGGACCCATCTTTCTTCTCTTTGAACAGCACAGGGGCCACCATTCTCAACTTCACCAGTTGAATGAAGCCTCTGGCTAAGTTCTTATCTGTAAATGCGGAGAGCTCTCCCATCTTCCTGGGAGTCATAGAGTATAGCTTTGTTTTTGGCAGCTTAGCCCCGGGTACAATCTCAATCACACAATCTGTGGGACTGGGGTGGAAGTGTGTCGGATTCCCTCTTGCCAAAAATCTTGGCCAGGTCCCGATATTCCTTGGGAATCTGGTTCTGAGCTATCACTCTCTTTTTAAGATATTGGCTGTTTCTGTTTTCACTTTCTTGACTGCAGGCACGTGGCAGCTTCTTAGCACTTTCCCTAACTCCTGCTAGTTGGATGCTTTCCTTCACATCCGCCATTTGTTTCTGTCCCAATTGACCGATGGGCTCCATTTTTTTTGTTGTTATAGCTGTTATAGGAAAAATGACGGACTAGAGCAAGCACTTCAATGCAGGAAAGAGTTTATTGCGCAAGGTTCAAACAGTCCAAAGACAGCGAAAGGTCTGAACAGAGATGGCTGATTTCAACCAGATATTTATACAGTATAAAGACAAAGTTATTACAAAGAGTGCAACATTTCACACGTAGAAGTTACCCTTTAATCTATCTCTAGGAAAGACATAACAGCCTGGTTCTCACAGGCTCAGGCTTTCAGCTCCAGAGCTCAAGACATAATAAAAGAGGAGATAAGGGGCTCAAAGGCGCCTCAAGAGCAGTAAAGGGGACAGTAAGGGAAGCAGTTTTTCTTCTCTAGGATATACATGACATTTGGGGTGTAATAAACATTAAACAACAGGATGTATCTGTTTAGGGTCAGTTTGCCCTTTTACAATTCTGTACCTACGTCAAATACCGTTTGTCAATTCAGCACCTTGGCACGGACCACCAAGGGGAATGGCTGCCAATCCTCCTGTATCAAAAAGTATCTAGGAGGGAGAATGCCAGCTGCCATCACCCATGCCAGGACCTAAGCTGTGAGCACTTGGCCACTGGTTGCAGCGGAGGAGGCATGATGAAGCTGCTTGTGTTGGGGCTCCAACCATAGCTGTGGCTACCGGTGCCATCGGCTAAAGTATAGGGGGAAGGGGAGTTACCAGATTCATTGGGGGTTTTCCTGGCATCATTGCTGCATGAATCCCTCCGAACTTCTCTCTCAACTGCTCCATGGATAAGCTGTGACCAGCATTTAGGATCTTCCACTCAGTGGGGTCATCCCATTTGGCTAATTGCCTCGCTTTCCATTTACTGCTTCGGACCATGTTGACTCCAGTAGGGAGAAGAGGGTCTTCTGCCTCCTCTGTCCCACCCATGTTCATTGCCCAGTGGGTTTTCGGCCCCTGGTATGGGGCTTCCTTTACTCACTCCTTTATGGCTGCAGGTGACTGCTCAGACTTCTCAGGTTTTTACTTTGGGGTTGTGCCAACAGCTTGCATCCCTGCTTGAAGCAGTGGTGGTTCCTCCTGAGTCGGGATCTCTCCTGGCTTCTTTTTCTCCTCCGTTTCTTGGCCGCAGCTGACATCTCGAGGTTGATCTCCTGGTGGAGTCCAGGTATGTTATTACAAAAGAACTGTCTTAATGTCAACCATCCCAGTATGCTAGTCAGCAAAAGAAGCTCCTCAGACATTGTTTTTCTCCAAGAGTATACTTTGCTGAAAATCCATGAAATAAGAAAGAAAAGAAAAGAGAAAGAAAGAGAGAAAATAAAAAAAATGGAATGTAGGCTTTTCAAAGCTACTATTTGCTGCTATGATGACTTTTGGACATTGCTTTGTGAGACAACATGCACTGATGTTAGGCTAGTCATGCGGTTGGTTTCTTCAGTGCAGATTTAAAACTGAACTTGGTAATAAATGCCATGGCTGTATATATTGACTGTGTTTAGTAGAGCAGAATGCTGACTACCAGACCTCACATAGCATTATCCAAAAGTTATTTTACATACAGAGTATATTTTTGATTTTTTGTCAGACCTCAGTTCAACACAAAAACATTAAAGAAGAATTAATTATAACCAGAATAGGGAAGGGGAAAGTAAATAGGAAATGTAGGTTTAAGTTCAGAAACTACACTGCAAAATGTGTTGCGAATATGAACCATGGTTAATGCGGCTACACTCAGCTGGAGAACCCCAGTTACAATGAAAAAACAAAATAATAAAAATAGTGAAAACTTTTTGATAGACCAATGAGGATGCCAAATGCCTATTAAATAGGAAAGTATGTTAATGTGACAATTTAGATCATTCACATAACATTATGTGATTTGAATAATATTGCTGTGGTTAACATAAAATTAAGGTAGAATTAAGGTAATTTTAACTACACTACATTATCCAAACTACTTCAGATAGAATGGACTTGTCTGTCCTTTCAGGGGATAGAAATTGAGTCTGTTGCATCCCAATTCTACTTAATGGAGGGATTAATAAATCAAGGTTTCAGTGTAATTCTATTAAATCTTAATTATGCCTTTTCGTATGTAGCAGGGGGGAAATGTAAAATTTGTTACTACCGGTTCTGTGGTCATGGCTTGGTGGTGGTGGGGTAATGTGACTGGGTGGGCATGGCCAACTTTTTTTTTTTTAATTTTAACTTTTCAAAGCTTTTCATTTTTTTCTGCAAATGCAAAAAAATGCTTTGAAAAGCCTCTGACGATCAGGAACACAGCTGGGATCTCAGAGGCTTTTCAAAGAATTTTTTTAACCACCTCTTCCGCTGAAGAGGTTGCAGAAAAAAATGTTTTAAAAGTCTCTCTGATGATCCCAGCTGAGTTGCCTGATCGTTTAAAAAAATGCTTTGAAAAGTCTCTCTGACGATCAGGCAACTCAGCTGGGATCGTCAGAGAGACTTTTAAAGCATTTTTTTCTGCAACCTCTTCCGTGGAAGAGGTGGTTTAAAAAATTCTTTGAAAAGCCTCTGAGATCCCAGTTGAGCCGCACGATCATCAGAGGTTTTTTTTTTTTACTTTTAAAAGCATTTTTTCGGCGGAAGAAGTTGTAGAAAAAATGCTTTTAAAAGAAAAAGAAAAAAAATCTCTGATGATCGTGCAGCTCACCTGGGCATGTGGGGGGGGCACAGGGATTTTTGCTACCGGTTCTCCGAACCATCCGCCGCCATTGCTACCGGATTGGGCGATCCGGTCGGAACCTGGAGCATTTCACCCCTGGTATGTAGGTATTGTGCATTTATTACACTGCTGAATAGGAGGGAGAATGGGGAATGAGCAGCAGCTTTGAGCTTTGCTCTCCTTTTTACTCTCTATTTTACTCTCTCTAAAATAGAGCTCTTTCTATTTTTAAATCAATTTTTAATTTTTAACTTTGTTCTTTTTACACTCTATTTTTATTTTTTTTTAAAAACACTCTATTTTTAAATCAATTTTTAACTTTTAACTTTTAAATTTAAAAAGTTTCAGTTTTACTACTTGAGAGGTTCAGCTTTTAGTCCAGCTTTTACCCCAGTTTTTTACTCCAGCTAGTAAAGCATTTAGTGAATGAGAGGAAAGTTTTCTCTACTAAGCAAACCAGCTATCCAGGGCTGTGACAACGGCCAGACAACCTAAGATAAAAGACTTTTTTCAGATAATGGACACTGCAAGTAAGTCTCCTTTTCTCTTTTCTTCCCCCGCTTGCAACCCCGGCAAACAAACCTAGCCCCCTTCTGTATTGGGAAGAGGACAACTGCTCATCTGTGGAGGAGGGAGTTGCAATTCCAGTAGGAGTTAGAGGGGAGAACAAAAATGATAACACTCAGAACAATTTTAAAGGAGACTTGGATTTGGTTGCTAAGAATTGCCTACTAACAGCACAAACAGTTGCTGCCATATTTGACCAGCTCCTGAAAGCAAATGGAGGGATTAAAGAATTAAAGTCTCTAATGAGAAAACATATTAATAAGCTAGCTGAAGAAGTAAACAGCAAAGCTCATATTCCAAAGCTTACCCATGAAGTTCGGCCAGCCTGTGTGGACTGGGGGTCTCAGGGCGAAGAGGATGCGGTGGAGAGGCTGGTCTTGCAGAGGCACAGGATGCTCCAGGTTGCTAACACCCCTCTGAATAGGGGCAGGTAGCATAATAGGAGAGTGGTTGTGATCTCTTTATCCCAACTCTTACGCTGTAGGGTATATTCTGATGAGCTAATAGAGATTTCTTGGCTCCCCAACAGACAAGGCTGCAAAAGAATATTGCTCTTTGGGCAGATTGTACTACCATTGATGTTACTCAGGCTTGAGACCTCACTAAAGAAACTCTGTATTTGACCAAGACATTATTTCACACCACCCAAATTCAGTCCGTGTTAAAGTCTGGGCAGAGAGCCAAGACAGTGAGGGAGGTAGATAATTATCTTGGGAATGCCAAAATACCAAACGTCCTCAACTAACAAGGTTAGGAAAAGATAAGGACAATAAAAAAGAATTTCTAAACCTACACAATGGAAAGCTTCAGTTCATTGATGAGGAGGAGGAACTGGTCCACCAGTTTGCTACCCTCTGCCCAGGAGACCAAGAGATGATACTGGAGAAGACTGAGGTAGTAGGTCAAATGTTGAGGTCAGCAGCTGGTGCAAAAGAAAGCTTGAATGTTTTGCTTTCTTCTGGCAACTCCTCCATGGAATTGCTATCAAGTCCTACTTTTGAAAGCACTCAAGCCCCAATTAATAAAAAGAGAAGGCATACTAGTCCAAAAGAAAAAGAGGAGAAAAGGTTAATCCATCAGGACTTGGTAATACATGTCCAAATTGACCATCCAGTAGAACAACTTTCCAGTAGAAGGAGAGGGAAAGCCGGAGTACCTGCCCATCTGAAAAAAAATCATTCTTGGAGCAAGGGCAGAGGCACACTGGAAATCAATATAAAGAGGAGCAACAAGAAGTTCTGCAACCCACAAGGAGAAATATCGAACCTCACAATAACTATGTTTATATGGGAAGCATAGTTGATATCACTCTGGCTCCAATGTCGACATCTGGCATTTTTACCATCTAGCCAACCAACCAAGCCAGACCACCTTGTGTCCGAGAACCCCATACAGACACTGACCTGGAACGTAGCTGGCTGGAAAGGGATGGTTGATAGTGGACTAATGAGCCTTCTCCCTAAATTTGATGTAATAGCCATTCAAGAAACCTGGTTAATTGTAGTGGACGAACCACAACTGCCAGGCTTTCAGGGATGGGCCTCCCCAGCACAAAAAACAAAGGGAGACCCTCTGGTGGGCTATGCATTCTTATAAAGCAAGAGTTGCAATGGCAGGGGGAGAAGCTATACAATGAAGACAAGTATTTGTACTTCCTAGCTGTTAAATTTGGATATGAAGAGTTCGAGTTAATACTGGTAAATGTGTATATCCCTCCAAACACATCCCGATATTATAACTCTGAATACTGGATGGGCTTGGAAGTTATCCCACATGATATATCTGTATTGTTCCCTTAGTCCATAGTGGTATTACTAGGAGATTTGAATGCTAGGTTGTGTCCCTCTTTGTATGAGTTTGCCCAGAAGAACGGAGTCCCAGGGGAGTTTTTTGATAACCATCCTCAGTGGCTCTCGAGAGACCGCAAAAGTAATAATGCTGGCCTGCTCACAGTCTCCTTAATTTTTAAGGGTAATCTTCAAATTCTGGGAGATAAGAATACCACTCAGCCATGCAAGCAGTGTACTGGATCTCTTTTGTGTGTCTAGAGATAAAGTCGACCTTTTTTCGGAGGTCACAGTACACTTTAGCAACAATAGTGATCATCAGCCTGTAAGCGTGACATTGCGAGGCCATTCAGATTTAAGACCATATAACATGGCTGACAGATGGCTCACCAAAAAGGTAGAGGTGATCCAAAATAAAAGGTTAATTTGGGCCAAAGATACTAAGGCAATATCAGACTGCTTTAAAACAGAGAATGCTACCAAGTGGGCTAGAACAATCCAGTCATCTACTACTGACTGCCTGTCAGTCTTCAATGCATTCTCTAATCTCTGTAATATTCTGAAGAAACACCTAACAACTAAACCTGCTACAAAAAGAGCCCGGGTAGACCCCGTTGGTTTGATCCTGAATGCTAGCAACTGAAAAAGAAGGCAGCCATGAGACTCTCCCAGAGGAATCTACTGCTCATATACAAGCTGAGATGTTACACACAAGGGAATATAAATTTTTTTTTATATTTTGGGGTTTATGCCCCGAATAAAAAACAAGGGAAATTTTACCGGAAATTGCATGAACAGCTGGCAAAATGGGCAAATAACGAAATATGTATGCTAGGGGACTTTAATGGAATAGTAGATCCAAAATATGATTACAAATGCGATATAACTAAAAAGAATAAAAGATCTCCCTTACCAAAGACCTTTTTTGATTTAGTGGACGAGATAAACCTAATTGATATGTGGCGTACCTTACACCCCCACGATAGACAATTTACTTTCTATTCAATGCCACAAAACTCCTGGTCTAGAATAGATATGGTCTGGGCTACCAGAAAACTGGGCCTAGAAATTAAAAAGGTTAACATGTGCATAAATGCTTGGGCAGACCATAAGTTCCTTGAAATTAGCTGGCACCACGATACAAAGAAAATACAACAGAGATGGAGTCTAAGGACTAAGTTGCTATATGAAGAAGAGTTTATACTGAAATTGAACGAAGAAGTCAAACGCTTCTTCATAGAAAATGGAAACCGAGAGACAGCCAAAGAAATTGTGTGGGACACTATGAAGGCTTATGTGAGAGGGGTAGCCATCTCATATACCGCCTTCAAAAACAAGGAAAAAAGAAAGACTAGAGAAGAGCTCACCAAAAAGTTATCGCAAGCCGAAGATAAACTCCAGCAATGCCCGGGAGATGAGGCGATCAAACAACAGTGGTCGATGACGAGACATAGATTGAATTTATTGGACCAGGAGGAAATGGCGCAAAAAATAAAAAGATCCAAGCATTATTGTTTTGAGAACGCTAACAAGTCGGGGAGATGGCTGGCGTATAAATTAAAAAAAGAGAAGGAAAAAAACCAAATATTAGTATTAGAAGACTCTCAGGGTAACTTGCTGACGAAGGAAGAAGACAAATTAGAGAGCATAAGAAAGTTTTACGAAGGTCTATACAAAAGTGAAGGAATTGTGTCAAACAAGGTAGAACAGTATTTGTTGGAAGCTAAACTACCGCTAATCCCTGAAGAAGAAAAGGAAATGTTAAATGAAAAGATTACTATAGAGGAATTAAAAACGGCCCTTTCTAAAATAAAGAAGAATAAAACTCCAGGCCCAGATGGTCTCCCCGGGGAAATATACCAAAAATTTGATGATGCCCTAAAACTAGAGCTACTAGAAATACTAAACGAGGCTCTTGCGGGTATCACAATCCCAGATTCGTGGAGGGAAGCTTATTTGACGCTTATTCTGAAAGAAGGTGCCGACCCAAAACAGATATCCAACTACAGACCTATCTCATTGTTGAATGCAGATTATAAATTGTTCATGAATATAATTGCGGAGAGGTTCAAAAAAATTTTAAATCGGTGGATACATAAAGATCAAAACAGCTTTCTCCCAGGGAGACAGATCAGAGACAACTTGAGAATAGTTTTAAACACCTTTGAATACTACGAACAACATCCTGAAAAACAGCTGGCCTTAATGTTTGTCGATGCCCAAAAGGCATTCGACAACTTGAATTGGACTTTTATGATAAATCAAATTGACCTAATGGGATTCGGCACCAACTTTAGGAAGATGATCGAGAATATCTATAAAAACCAGAGGGCAAACATACTAGTGAATGGAGACAGAACCCAGTTGTTTCAGATTCAAAAAGGAGTGAGGCAGGGATGCCCCTTATCTCCCTTATTATATATTTTGGCACTAGAGGTGCTACTTAGAAAGATAAGAGCTAACAAAGATATTAAAGGATTAAAGATTAGGAACGAAATATTCAAAACTCAAGCTTTTGCTGACGCCGTAGCCCTCATAATAGAAGACCCATTAGAATCCGGTGTAAAATTAATGCAGGAAATACAGGATTATGGAGAAGTGGCGTGCCTTAAACTCAATAAGGATAAAACTAAAATAATAGTGAAAAACATGACAGATCTACAAAAGGAAGAATTGGAAGATTTATTAGGCCTCCAGACAGTTAGGAAAATAAAATACTTGGGAATATGGATCACTGCGAGATTCTCCTCATTAAAAGATGATAACTATATCCCCCTTCTGCAGAAAACACATCAAGACCTTGAAAGATGGAAAAAGCTCAAATTATCTCTGATTGGTAAAATTGCAGCGATTAAAATGAATATCTTACCTAAAATTTTGTTCCTATTCCAAAACATTCCGTTATCATTAGACAAAAAATTCTTTTTGGACTTGAACAAATACATCAGAAATTTTCTGTGGGAGGGCAAGAAATCGAGGATTTCTTTCAAGATACTCCAAGGGAAAAGGAATTTGGGAGGTTTTGGGCTCCCTGACTGGGAACTATATCAAAAGGCGGCAAAAATAATCTGGATCAAGGAGTGGATCAAGTTACAAGATAGGAGAATCCTGATTTTGGAAGGACATGACCTCCTAGAAGGATGGCACGCCGACCTTTGGGATATAAAGAATAAGAAAAAATCCTATTTCCATAAACACAAAATCAGGGAGACTCTTATTCGCATGTGGGTCGAAATTTGACAGAGGATCTATACCAAGGTACCCAACTGGCTTTCCATTATGGAAGCGTTGGCGGCTCCAAACAGGAGAGATGATTATAAATGGGGTACATACAAGGACATCCTCGATGAAGAAGGGAAACTTAAATCGCTGGATCTATTGAGGGATCAGGGCTTTAACTTGGATTGGTGGAACTATTTTCAGATCAACTCAAGATTCCAAAAAGATAGAGACAAATTCGGTATAGCAGCGAAACACGGAAACTTTGACAAAATTATTTGGGGAACAGATAAGAAAATGTTAACAAAAATTTATAACTTTCTATTAGATGAAGATAAGGCAGAGTCCATAGCAAAAAATCAACTGAACATCTGGGAAAAAAATCTAGGACATAGACTAAATTTTAATGATTGGGAGATAGCTTGGAATAGAAATTACAAAATAACCAAATCGACAACGTTTAGGGAAAATCATTACAAATTGTTACACAGGTGGTATCTAGCCCCAGCGAGGCTAGCCAAGATGTTTCCAAATCTCTCTCCCACATGTTGGAAAAACAAACTTATACCCTCAGAAGAAACTCTAATAAATAAGATCCTAGAGTGCGCAGAAATGGCGAAACTGACAAGTGAGTTAAAAAACGAGGACAACTCAAAATATTATGATGTATGGGGTATTTGGTATCACTGGTTGAACAATAAGATGAAAACATGATTTTAGAATTTGACCTGGCACATGAATTATAGTTATATTGTATAGAATAATGTATAGTTAAAGATGAAGCTTTTTTTTAACTTTTGTTTCACTATATTGTATAAACACCGTACCTCCGAAAGGAGAGATAGATTGTATATTTTCTTTTTGTTTTGGAAAACTCAATAAAGTATTTATAAAATATATATATATATATAACATGAAAGAAAAAAAGTGTTACCATTTCAATCTGGTCAGAATTTGAGTTGGCTGCCAGAAGTCATAACTCAATAATATTTTGGCACTCTGTAGCAGGTGGAACGGAGATTTGCATTTGATATACCAATCTCTGCTGAGGAGAATTATTATCAGTTTTTGTTTGCTTCCACGAAATCTGCAAAGAAACTGTCTTTAACCAGTGATCTAGTAAACCCTAGAACTCCCCTCTCCTTGGACACCAGTCTCGGAAAAGGAGATACAATCTATCATTAAAAGCTTAAAGAGCAATAAAGTCCCAGGTGAGGATTTTTTACCAGCAGAATTATTCAAGAAATTTCCCAATTGGTGGGGTCCAGTATTAGCAGGTCTTTTTACACATAACACCTGCCATATACCAGATGGGTGGAAGATGGCAATAGTTGTCCCCATATATAAAAAAGGAAATAAAAAGGATCCTAGTAATTATAGACCCATTAGCCTGATTGACATTGCAGCAAAAATATATGCTAGGTTCCTTTTGAACAGAATTGAAATCTGTGTAGAGGAAAATAATATCCTCACAGAAGAACAAGCAGGTTTTAGACAAAGCCAATCCGCTATTGATAACTGCTTTGTCTTGAACCATCTAATTGTCAAATATGCCTATAAGAGGAGACCCCTGTTTGATGCTTTTATAGACCTTACAGCAGCATTTATATGGTAAACAGAGAAGTACTATGGAGTAAACTGACATCTCTTAAAATAGAACCTAGACTACTGGCTTTGATTAAAGCCCGTTACACAAGTACCTGTTTGAGGGTGCAGTATGCGGTTAATGGGGCTCTGACTAACAGGATTCACACAAATAAAGGGGTAAGACAAGGGTGTATCTTTGCCCCATTATTATTTAGTTCATAGGTCCTCCACTCCCTGTGTGGCTGGCTTTTCCTGGCTGACGGGGGCCCTGGGGAGGAGGTCCCTTGCCTACCGCAAAGCTGCGCTGCTCACATCACCCTTCTTCTAGTTGTCACCCTTATCTTCCACTGTCCAGCCACACTTCCCACTTCTGCTCATTTCAATGGTTCAATGCTCACCACACCACTGCTGCCGCAAAGGTAAGTCTGAAGGACGGGAGTGGGTGGGGGAGAGCCCATGGGCAGAGGGGTGTTGCTGCTGGCACAGCCACATGCTCCTGGGCTGGAGACAGTGGGTGAGCAACTGCAGCCAGCTCCCATTGTCTCAGAGAAGAACCAACTTCAGGACGTCTAGGCTAGCATCCGCCCCCTTCTTCACATGGGATTGCCTGGCTTCACACGGGATCGCCCGCTTAGGCCAGGGCGACTTCAGGAAAGAGCCAGGGAGCAACTCCCATGTGCTCCCCTCCCCGCCACCACTCTGGCCACAGTCTCAAAGGTTGGGAGGGGCATGCGAGAAGAGAAAAGGCAGCAAAACTTGCAAGAGCGTAGATAGGAGATCAAAGGGGCCTCTTTATTCGCCCTTGCTTTTGAGGTAGCTCTCTGGAATAGCAGCGGTAGCACACGTGGCTGCGAGAGAAAGAAAGTGAGATCCAGACACTTTCCGGCTCCCCTCATCACAAAAGCATCAACCCCGCATTCTCCCCTCTTTACTAGCAGCCACCCTCTTTTTCATACAGGATCGCCCAGGAGTGAGGAGGAAGAGGGAGAAGGTGGTGGCCGCTAGCAGAGAGTGTGGGGTTGATGCTTCTGTGAAGAGGGGAGCCAGAAAGTGTCTGGGTCTCACTTTTTTCCTCTCACAGCCACGTGTGCTGCCACTGCCATTCCAGAGGGCTGCCTCAAGAGCGAGGGAGAATAAAGAGGCCAGCTGGCAGGCTGAAGGTTCATTCACTTTCTTTGCTCTCCTATCTCCGGTCTTGCAAGTTTCGCTGGCTTTACTCTTCCCGCACAGCCCTCCTAATCTTTGAGACTGTGGCCAGGTCGGCGGTGGAAGGGAAGGGAGCACACAAACGACGACAGCATCAGAAGCCTCACTGGCTCTTCTCTGAAGCACCTCACCAAATCTTGCTTGGGATGCTTGCAGTGGCATTTCGGACAGGATGGCGCTGGGGGGGGGGCTAGTGAGGCTTCCCGGAATGTTCCCTGGCTCTTCCCCAAAGCGCCTTGCATGAGCCGAATCCCCTGCCCTGAATGCCGCCACTGCCACTTCCTGCCTTGCTCGGGACGCTCACCCTTCGCCGCCCAGTTCCAGTGGGGTAGGCAAAGTTTAATTATAATATCTGCCCCTGGGGAGCACGCCAAGGGTGAGCTGGAGTGGCAAGATCCCTTTCAGGAGGCCCTCATGAGAAAGAGGGCCTGTCACCCCTACTTCGCCTGTCAGGTGGCAGTGAAGCAATGTCAACAGCAGGAAACCACCACCACCCAACCTCTGGCCCTGTGGATGTCGCCTCTGCTGTGGACAGATTTGCACAGTGACTGCAGGAGCAGGAGACCTGCACTAAAGGTGGTTTTCCTCCTCCCCACTCAAGAAAAGGGTTTTGCCGCAGCATTCTGAAAAAGCAGCATTGTAGATTTTAAGTTTTCTTAATTGGAAAATGTGAGCACATCTCCCATGCTCCCCTATCCCTCTTCCTAGGTTTCAGATTGAGGCTATGGGCTCCCCGATCAAGTGCGGGGCTGAGGGGAAGCCAGCCTTAATTTCAATAGCCAAATTGGGGGCTGGGAGGGGGAGAGAGAGACAGCGTTTTCTGGGAAGGCAGGCCAGTTTAGTAATTCCTCATTTTCTCTTCCCCCACCATTTAAGGGGGCAGGTAGGCTACTATACTATACTACCGTCTAGCTCAGCTCAGGAAGGCAGAGGAGGCCCTTGTACCAGAAGGGGCTTGCCTGGGTCTCATGGCTGCTGCTTCAGCCACAATGAAACACGTTATCTTGGCAATTGAGCTATTGGGGAGGGGGCTGAGGAATCAAGCGCAGAGGAGAAGCACCCCTTCTTGTCTATTCTGGCACTGGGCAGCAGTGGAGGGAGAGCAAAGGAAGCCTGTACTGGTTGGGAGACTTAGCTGGAGAACAGTCCCAAGTATGTGGAAGGTCGCTGCTGAAGGGTGCCTGTTTCCAGGTTCTGGAGTAGACATAAACCTGCTCCTTTGTCTCTCTAAGGAGGCCCAGCTCTTGGGCTGAGTCCCTTGCCTCCCACCCACCCAAAACAAAGAGAGGCAATGCTTCCCTGGTTTGTTCTATTTGTTGATTGTAAGCTCCTTGGGGCTCAGAAGAATTGTTGCAAAACAGAGTTTTCTGAAGTGGACCACTAGACTCCTAAACAACTTAAAAATGATCTAGTAAAAAGAAAAGTCAATCAAAAGAGCAACATGCAAACAAAAGAAAATAAAACACCCCCAGGAACAAAACAAATTAAAGTTTAATTTGTGTGTATTGTTTAATGGACTGCTAAATTGGCCAAGCCCACCTAGTCACATGACATAGCCACGCCCACCCAGACACATGACCACCTCACCACACCCACTCAGTCACATGACCACTTAGTCACACCCACCCAGCTGGTCCGGGGGCCCCAGCTGTCTGAGGGACCGTGAATTGGCCCCCTGTTTAAAAAGTTTGAGGACCCCTGATTTAGTTTATATATCAATCACTTGCCAGGATTAATGAAGGATACCATGGTACACATGCTGATCATCCTAAATACTTACTGTAACATCTTGCTTTATGCTGATGATATGATTTTATTATCATATTCACTAGTAGGATTATGTAGGCTATTAAGAAGATTCAGCTCTTATTGCCAGGATAACTCCCTAATCATTAGTAAATCTAAATCAAAAATAATGGTGTTTGGAAAACCTCATTAGAGACATAGGTGGCAATTAGATGGTGAATCAATTGAACAGGTTAACACTTTGTACATTTAGGCGTAATCTTTGCCAAGACTGGATCTTGGGCTTGCCATCATCAATGGAGTACACTCAGCAAAAGCCCGTTTGAATTTACTGCTTAAACTAAAGAACCATAGTTACCCAGGGTCCCTAGCCCCATTAATTAAAGTATATAAAGCTAAAGTTACCCCATCCTCTTGTATGGAGCAGAGGTTTGGGGTCTATACTCAACCACTGTCCTAGAACAAACCCAGTCCCAGCATTTGAGATGTATTTTGGGTGTAGATCCAAGAATATCTGCTGTAGCAGTTAGAGCTGAATTGGGAATTCACACAATTCATGCACTATCCAAAATTAGAGCATATAATTACTGGTGCAAAGTCAATGAAATGGAGACTGATAGACTCCCCAAGTTATGTCTATTAGAGCAAAGAAAATTACAATCACAAATCTCCTGGATCATCAAACTAACAAATTTTGTAAGAAGCTGTGGCCTTCCTTTCTCTTGCATAACAGGAGAACAATTCAAAAAAAGAGCTGCCCAAGAATTAAAGATATAGAAACACAAAATGATATAGCTATCCTTAATAAGGTGGGTAACTTGAAATGCTGAGCAAATACAAACATACTTTTCAAGTAGACAGCTATTTGAAGTTACAATTGCCAAAAATCTTAAGGAGATATTTACGCAAGTGAGATTTGAACAGCTTGACACAATGGTCAGATATGGGAGATTCCATTCTATACCCTACAATGAACTTCTCTGCATTTGCGGAGCAGCAGAGGTAGAAGACCTGGCTCACATCCTATTTGATTGTTGCTTGTATAAGGGGGTGAGAGACAGGTATCTTGGTCTATATACCAAACGAATGACCCATTGGGATCCCCATATCAAAACAACTTACTTTATGTGCGTCCAGAACCTGAAAATAACACTTAACACAGCACAGTACTTAAACAAAATGGTTCGGTTGATTTCTGCATACGTGGAACTGATTGGGGTGGATTGTAAGGGTGACACCTAAGTATAATTTTATGTCATTTTATTCTATTTTACATATTTATGTATTAAATTATATTGTATTGAATAGAACAGAACAGAACAGAACAGAATTTTTTTATTGGCCAAGTGTGATTGGACACACAAGGATTTGTCTTGGTGCATATGCTCTCAGTGTACATAAAATAAATGTGTGAAATCTGTGTCTGTCTTGTTGGGTTGCAGAACCAAACCAGACAGTTGTAGAGGTGCAGATGACAGGCTCAATAATTCCTCTATAGAACTGTATCAGCAGCTCCTTGGGCAGTTTGAGCTTTCTGAGTTGGTGCAAAAAGAACATTCTTTGTTGTGCTTTTTTGATGACGTTTTTGATGTTAGCTGTCCATTTTAGATCTTGTGATATGGTAGAACCTAGAAATTTGAAGGTCTCTACTGTTGATACTGTGTTGTCTAGTATTGTGAGAGGTGGAAGTATGGAAGGGTTTCTCCTAGTCTACCACAATTTCTATGGGTTTGAGTTTTTTCAGTTCCAGATTGTTCCAGTCGCACTATAAGGCTATTCGTTCAACCTCCCGTTCTGTATGTATCCTATAGCTATTGTATTTTACCCTACTCTTATTTTAAATTGTTTGTATAGGATTTTATTGGTGATATGTGTTTGAACCTTGTGTTTTGATATGGCCTATAGGCTAATCTATCTATCTATCTATCTATCTATCTATCTATCTATCTATCTTATCTATCTATCTATCTTACACTGCTCTATTACACCATACCAGTGTTCTTTAAAAAAATGAGCGATTTCTCATTATATTTTTCAGCTTAATGCTACTGGTGAACAGAAAACAAAGCCTACTCAAAACAGTGTCCGTGCTTTAAGGGGACTTGGTCTTTCTCCTGATTTGGTGAGTTTAATACACTCTGCAATATTACATCTGAAAAAAAGTATACATTTATATTGTTAGAATGGAAGTGATTAACTTGCAATATGTATAGGATATTATTTTTTATTCAGGAGGTGAATCTGAGTGGGAACTTTTTGATTAAAATTATAAAAATGTATTTGGTCTGTTATCTGTTAATTATAGCCAAATAGGTTCACTTTGCCTGATTAAGTATTGATGAACATAACATATTTGCTTGCAATGTGGCATATTAGCTAAAATTTTAAACAGAAGTATATGCAGGTTATCTGTCTGATGTAATTGCATTATATTTTTGGTTGCCCATTGTGTACATATTTGTTAAGTGGTAAATAAGAAAATATAACTAAATGCTTTTTTGCAAAGACTAAATATTACACATTTAATTTTACTATACTTTTAATAAGATTCTGGTGTCTAGTTTTGCTGAAAGAGATCCTACAACATTTACTTAAATTAGATAAACCTCCATAATTATATTGGACCTATATTGGGCAAGATCAGAAGCAGCTGGTTTGGAGGCCCCAAATTTTGTTATGTAACGATGCATAAATTTCAACTAGTTTTCTCGAAAATAAATGACTATCTCTCAGTTAAGAAGCACAAATAGAAGAAAGAGGCTGATTGTGTTTGGTAGGAAAGTTTTCTTGGTTAGCAACTAGATGGTTTAAAAACAAGATAGGCATAGCATAATATTAAAGGAATATTTTCAAATTCTTAACAACTATAAAATACCTCAGGAAGTTTTTGGATGAAAGATATTGGCTTTGAGGAGGAATCTTAGATTATTTAATTGGTGAGATTTGGAAATTCTATCACAAGTTGTTACAGTAAGAGATTTATTTTTATGAAAGCTGAAACTTTGCTTTTTTTTTCTTTTCCCTTAAAAATCTTTAAAAGCATTTTAATTAAGCAAAAAAAGGAGGAAAGTACTACTTCTTGAAAGTTTTATTCCACAGTGTGTTGCTAATCTGTGTATATCTCCTTACAGATAGTATGTAGAAGTACTAAACCTATAGAAATGGCTGTAAAAGAAAAGATTTCAATGTTTTGTCATGTAGAACCTGAGCAGGTTTGTAACATTCTTTTAATAATAATAACAACAACAACATTATAGTGTTAATGTCACACTCTGAAATAATATTTTTTTTTTGTTTTTAAATATTTTTCTTTTCTGTTCATATCAGAAAATATGTTGGATAACAGAAGAAGACAAATAACTACCTATTAGGGAATTCATGGGGATAATATCAAAATGAGGTGGCATGCTATTTTTAAAAATCCAACAGGTATCAGTGTTGCACTGAAAAGTCAGATTTAAAAAAAAAAAAAACTTTTCAAAGTTGTCTGGCGTTGAAGGGGAATAAAATGATTTCTTGGGCTTTATTTCTGAAGTTTGTTTAGAGGCTAATTTAAAACTGTATTTGACAGAAAATTATGTTTCCTTAATACAGTTAAACAGAGTTAACTGGACAAATTTTTTACTGGGGTAGAATCTTGCAACTTATAGCAGTTTTTTTAAAAAATACTACACTCTCAATATATTAGAAGAGCCATATGCTATATAATTGTAAAAATTGCTATATAATAGAGGTGTTTTTTTTTAAAGACATCAAATAGGTGAGTTTAAATCTAAAGTCACCCTGGCATTGAATTTGACTCCTAGTTTCTCCTTTTTCTCCAGTAAAAGTCTTAGTAAATAAAGGGGTATTTACGCATAAATTGATTAATGGAAGATGATGATGATAATGATGATGATGATGATGATATATGATAGTACCTACCATACCTTTTGGCATATAAAACGCACTTTCCCCCCAAAAAATGAGGGTGGAAATATCTGTGGGTCTTATAGAGCAAATGTTGCTGAAGCCCCGCCCACCCGCCGGCCCCTACCCGCCGGCCTCTGCCTCCCAGCAACTTACCTCCTTGCAGCAAACAGCAAACAGGTCAGCTTCAGCACAGCCTGTTTTAGCACAAGCAGCTGATTGGCAGTTGGATCGGCCTCCCAGAATACCGTCTATCAGCTGTTCCAGGCTGCGGGGATTGCTGCCACCCATTGGCGCCAGCACCGCCCATCCACGCACCCTATTTTTGGCCTTTGTGCATCCCATTTTCAGCCTCTGGGTGTCCCAATTTTGGGCCGTTCCAGGTGGCGGAGATAGGTGGCGGTGGCAGCTCATGCTAAATCAGGCTGTGCTGAAGCTGACCACACTGTTTGCTGTTTGCTGCAAGGAGGCAAACTGCTGGGAGGCAGAGGCAGTTTTTTTTTCTTGTTTTCCTCCCCAAAAGCTAGGTGCGTCTTATACTAGGTAGCATCTTATAGTCTGAAAAATACAATATGTACTCTTATCTTCATATTCTGTATTCTGCTGCTTGGATAATTCTTACTCTTCAATCTTATCCATGTTTCCTCAGAAATCAGCCTTTTTAAGTTTATAAAGATTTATCCCAGCATAAATAGAAATAAACACACACCTATTTGTCTAGAAGAACACAAAAACGCAGTGAAAAAAGAAGAGCGAACTTCTTCCTTGGTACAACACATGAAGGCCACGGGACATAATATCGACTTCAACAACACTAGAACAGTGGTGAAAGAGGAACATCTTAATAAAAGAATAATTAGGGAGGCTATCGAAATTGAAAAGAGGCCGCAGAATATGAATAGACGAGATGACGCTTCTAGGTTATCAAGTATTTGGAGACCTGCACTGAGGGAAACTCGAGTTTTAACATCAGAGGATAGGCAGAGATTCCAACAGGCAACCAGTGGTGTTATAATGCCTGCCAGAGTTCTTCCATCTTTGCAGATGATAGCTAGCAATAGGGAGAGAGAGAGAAGCGAGCCAGAAGATAGGCTGAGATCTCAACAGGCAATCAGCGGTATTGTGATACCTACCAGAATCCTTCCTTCTTTGCAATTGACAGTTAGTAATAGGGAACCAGAGAAAGCTGGGCCTTTAACACGCAGTCAGGCTGCAGCTAGGATAATGAAGCAGGAGAAAAAACTGCTGCCCTTCAATCGGGACACAGAGTTGCAGGCTAACCAGCATATGTCAGCAGCAGCGAACATAGAAAAGTGACAACTCCGATCTCGCAGCATACCCACAGCTTCTAAACTGAAAGTAGGGGCCCGATGATGACAAGTTAGAGAGCTTGTCGAAATGTTGCCAAAAAGAAAACTTTTAAAGTGTTGGTTAGGATTTTAGCCAGAGTTTCAAAAGACCTTACGAAGTGTTTTGTTGGGATTTTGGAGGATTTTAAACTGAGATTTTAGCCAGGATTTTAAGTATTTCAACTAACAGACTTTTAATGACGCGGGAAAACACCTGAGATTTTAACTTTTTACATACACACACCCGCGAAAACTAAAGTGTTTTTCTATCGAGACATCTGGTCTTCCCCAACATGTGAGAGGGGGCATACTTATGGGAGTAAGGGTATGGCTACTGATGAAAGCCAAAAAGTTTGAAATGATCTATACTAGTCTCCCTTTATTTCTTTATCAGCAAAAATATAAATTTTATATTTTATATGTGTGTGTGTGTGTGTGTGTGTGTGTGTGTGTGTGTGTGTGTATGACTCTGTCTTATATTTTTTTGAACCCCAAAATAAGTGCTTGGCCTTATTTTCGGGGAAGTCTTATTATTTTGAGGTGTGTGGAGGAAACCAGAGGAAATGGTGGGGACTGGCTGTGAATGCATTTGAATATTTTCGGGGAGGGCTTATTTTTAGGGGGGGCTTATTTTAGGGGATGCGCTCAAAAGCCCTATTGGGCTTATTATCAGGGGATGTCTTATTTTCAGGGAAACAGGGTATATATACACACACACACATATATTTTTTTCTTTACCCCATATCCCATCTCTTATCTATAAATGCATCCATGAAATATCACCTTTTCAGTCCTGTTGTGAGCCTAAAGTCCAAAAAGAATAGCAAGAAATAACAACATACCTTATTTTATCCTTGATTGAATAAAACAACTTTTTTATTTCTAGCAGTCTTAATCTTTAGTTTGTTCCAATATCATTATATGATTTGATTTCTGTTTATTTCTTCTTTGTCCATCGCAAGGCCATTTTAATAACCTAAGGTGCAATTCATTTGCTCTAGGGATTTAAAGTTACCTCTTTTACAGTGTCTTTTTTTTCTTCAAAGGTTCAGGGCATGTTTTTTCTGTAAAGGTCTAATGGTTTTTCTGAGTTCCACCACAAGTGCAGAATATCATCTGTATTTTGGTTCTGATTGATGTCTCATCCATTGAGTTTAATTTTTTGCTCAGTTTCCTTAGGGATACCTGCTTACTTGCCAGCTCTCATAGTACATTTTATTTGTTTGATATGATCATAAAAGATGGCAAAAATGACAAAAAACAAACAGCATCAGTTCCAAGAACAGCATGTAGAGTTACTTGTGAGGAGTTACTTTACTGTTGTTCACCTACAGACAGAATCTTGTCGGACGAAAGCAGTTTCCTGTATAATTAAAATATATTCTGTGAACTGCTAGGGAGAACTGTCTTTGCCCTCTTCATGCCTACCAGACATTCCAAGCTCTGTTTCTTTGCCCTGTAGCCCTATCCCTCTCTTCTGGAACTCCAACTACATTCCACCACAGTCAGGAAGCAAAAAGAAATGAATTCACAAACCACAATGGAGATTGTGCAAATGGAAAGACCTGTGCAAAGAGCTAGGTCTTCAAAGCCCATAGAAACATCAGCAAGGTGTGTCGGGGTATTTGAACCTGGAGGGGTAGACCTCATTCCAGAGGACAAATGTTATTACAAAGAAGTCATGCTTCTGTGGTCCACATAGATGGCATTGTTTAATTAAAGGAACATGGAACATACCAAACAGATGAAACTGATCAGGCAGATACTATGGGAGATAGGAGGTCCCTAAAATAACCAGGCACTACACCATAACATAGTTCATCCTTTTTTAATAGCAATGTGTAGAGGTAAAGAAAATACTTATTCACACACACACACACACACACACACACACACACACACACACAGAGGCTCCTTGTCTATTTAGTTTTACATTTACACTATTAATAATTGAAATTCATATTTTCTAGGTAATATTCATCCATGATGTTTCTTCTACTTACCGAGTGCCAATCCTTTTGGAAGAACAAGGCATAATTAAATACTTTAAAGAGAGGCTAAGCCTACCAATTGATGACCAACCAAGTCACCTTCTTTTCAAATGGAAAAAAATTGCAGATAGGTATATTTCTTTGTTTCTTATCTTGATTTCTCCTTTTCCCCTGCATTGTATTTGCACCTGAAAATCTTTTTGCAAAATTGAGCAAGTAAGATTTATCAGGTCCCAGGCTTTTAAGAGTGGTTTGTTTGTTTCAGTGTTTTCATAAATAATGTATAATATGGTAAGATGACATAATAAAAAAGTATTTGCAGTATCTTGATATTATATATTATGTTACAATTCTGATGGTGCCAAAATGCAAACTTTTTACCCTAAAGGTTTCTATAGAAAAATTCTGAATAGGAAAATATGAGGTAAAAGCACCAATGCTGATTTTTATATTTTAGAACAAGGCTGAGGAGAGCCAGCGTGGCCAAAAATTAAGGTCTACACAACCTACTAGGATCAGGGAAAGTCAGGTTTTAATCTTTTTAGGCATGAAAACCAGCTAGATAAAGTTGGACCAGTGATTTTAGCTGAAAAATAAACCCCTCCCACAATGTTGCATCATGCACTGATAAGTTTCATTGTAAGAACAAGGCAAGCTCAGTGCAAAAATAAATGGAGATTGAAACTATGCAGTTGTAGCTCAAGATACTTCAACCTTGCCGTCAGTTTCAATCCCAAAGCTCTCATCTCTTCTTCTCAGTCAGAAATGCTGAAATAAAAACATTTTGTTAAAGCAAGGAGCAAAAATCTGTGCTCAAACTTAAACACTTACAAAAGTCATTTCATTCCCTGTAAAAGAAAAGAAAGAAAATTCCCCTATGCTTGACACTTTGCATGACTCTATTCATGCTGAAGAAAATGGAGGGACATAATTAAAATATTAATTTTGCTTGCCCATTTTCTTTGAGCCGTTGAGAGGGACCTGCAAAGATGTCACACATTATCATTTTATTTGAGGGATCACCTTTCCCAGGTAACATTTGCCTATCCCATTAGCTTTCGCAGGAGAGCTATGCTCTGGATCCATCCATTAGACCAGGGCTGTCAGATTCCCGACCCACGGGCCAGATGCGTCATGTGCTGGCCACTCCTATGCCCGGTTTAGCGAAGGAAGAAAAAGTCCCAATACATCATGTGACGCCACCGTCACATGATGTATTGTGCAGGAGTTTGACACCCCTGCACTAGACGGTGCTTATCAACCTTGGCAGCTTTAAGATGTGTGGACTTCAACTCCCAGAATATCACAGCCAGGCATTCCTCAGAAATACTGTGCTAGGGATTGCCATGTGGCAGGATCTAGGAAGGGAGCCTTTTCTTTTGTGGGATATCATTCTCCTGCTCCAGAAGATCAGATTGGACCCACCCCTACTGACTTTTCATAAGGCCTTAAAGAAATGGCTTTGCAACCAGGGTTGAGGACTCAGGTGCTCATTGCTGATAGTTTATATATTTTGGCTTCCAATTACAGTATGTTGTTTGGTTTTATGTGGCTTTTAATTCTTTTTTTTTCTTTTTAAATTATGCCTTATTACATTCTCCAAAGAATAAAATATATATCAAGGAAAAAATGGAAAGAAAAATGGATCTAGGTTGTATTCATTTCATTTCTTTTTAACTATTGTAAGCTGCCCAGACTCATGTATTTGAAATGGGTGGCTATATAAATTGAAATAATAAATTAATAATGAATAGTTTCCTACCATTAACAAAAATTCAGAAGACTGAATAAGGGTGAGATACAAATTCTACCAATTAAGAGATAGAACCCCTGCATCATAAAATAATCCAAAAACCCACATATTTATAGCAGATTTATTTATACCACACCTAAAATAAATTGATTCAGTTCTTCAAAACATCTAACTGGTGCGTAAACCTTGTGTGGAGTTTCTGTTAATGTAATTTCTCTTTGGTATATTATTCTCAACTGCTCTATTTTCTTTTCTCCTAAGTCATAATAAATAACTGAATAAGCTTTTTATCTGGAGAGGTATAAATTATTCCAGTTGAGCATAATCTTATTTAATAATAAATTAGCCATGAGCCATTTATAAATATATTTGTGCAGGACTTTCATTCTCTTAGATGGTCTGAGTAAATTCAGAGGAAGAGAAAATTCAAATGGTGATACCACTGCAGCCACAAGTAGAACTGGAGTTTTTGTGTTTTAAAAATATTTCAAGCTTCTGTTATTTTATTTGTCTTACTGGGAGAGTGAACCTTAATTATAATACAGCTGCTAGAAATCTGTTTTTGACACTTAAGAACATGGCTTCACCTGTTTTAAACAAACAAACAAACAACACACACATACCGTATTTTTCGGACTATAAGATGCACCTGACTATAAGACGAACCTAGATTTAGAAGAGGAAAACAACAAAAAAGAATTTTTGGCTTCCATGTGCCCCATTTTCGGGCCTTTTTTCAGGCCTTTTCCAGCCTTTTTTTGGAAAAAACAGGCCAAAAAAAGCCTCAAAAATGGGCCGAAAAAAGCCTTAAAAATGGGCTGAAAACAGGCTGAAAAAAGCCCCCAAAACAAGTAAAAAAAGCCCCCAAAATGGACCAAAAAATGGGCTTGAAAAAGGCCAAAAAAAGGCCTGAAAACAGGATGTGCGGAGGCCAAAAAACGGCCAGCGGGTGGCAGGGCTTCAGCAATATTCGGTCTATAAGATGCACAGACATTTTCACCCCCTTTTGGGCGACAAAGAAGTGTGTCTTATAGTCCAAAAAATATGGTATATCTAGTCCAAATTTATAATACTTTAATACCTGCTGAAATATTTGGAAATCTATATATTATTTGATATTTTATATTGCCAGGTATGAGAGGATGCTAAAGAGCTGTTCTGTTGCTCTAGTTGGGAAGTACACAAAACTGAGTGATTGCTACACCTCTATTTTCAAGGCATTAGAGCATTCAGCTATAGCAATTAATCACAAACTTGATCTAATGGTGAGAATCAATCAATTTTTTTCCTTTCATTGTTTCTTTTTGTTTTGTAAGCATCCTGTGGTGTTTCTAAGGTTTGTTTTGAGGAGCATGTGCTCTTTTAATATTTTTTGCTATCTCTTGCACAGTTTAAGTATGTGGTTTTGTCCTGAGAGTTATTATAATAATTTCCATACTGGAATTTCTGAAAGATAAAGAGAATCCCATGTTCCTGAGAAATATTTTATTTCTTGATTAATATTATTGTATTTATTCATTTATAAAATTATACACTACCTATGTCACTAAAGTGACTCTGTTTGGTTTAACTGATATATTTAATCCTACTCACAATTGTATGCATTAAGATAATGTTTTTACATGCGGCTAAGCAGGTCCACCTTCTTTGGCTTGGCACCGCACTGGCATCCTGCCATCAAAGTATTAGAGGGGAGGGATGGAGGGAGAGAAATGGGTAATAAAACTGTATGCATTTTTGTGTGGGAATTCGGGAGGGGAGAATGACAGCTGAAGGAAAGCAGATCAATGTGGAACTAGTTCATGCCAAGGCATCATCAAGGCTGTTTATCCTGAAAGTTACCAGCCCAAACACCTCAGTTGCCAGCCTCAGTTACCAGCCCAAACACCTCAGTATTCCCAAAACATCCCAACAGCATTGCATTGGCTGGATTTGGACTGGTCATGGGGGAAGGGAAGGACTGAAGAAAATCATTTTGTGTTGATGCGATGGAAAATCAGATTCTGCCTGACTTTACTGTAACTAGCATCTCTTAGTAAAAGTATCTTTCACTTCATCCAAATGAAGTCAAAGGTTTTCTTCCCTAAGGGATCAGTGGGGCATTAGGCAGAATTTGCAATTGTGGTCAAACCACAATTCACCTCTATTATAGGGACCCAGCACATGATATTGGCTCAAAGGTGCGATCAGGAAGAGATCAAGTGCTAGAGGGAGCTTTGTCCAGACCTCCTCTGGGATTGGATCTCTCCGAGTGGATGGGAGAAGCAGAAAACTGTGGCAACCCACTGAGACCTAGCTCAACTCATCTCCCAACTGGATTACCATCGGTGTGAAATTTAACTGGTTCTTAGCCCAGGTTTGGACCTACATGCAGGAGTATGATCCGGACATAACTACAGAAGACAGCAAAGTGAAATGTGTCAACATGGCTCTAGAAGGGGCTGTGGCACAGTGGATGGTCACCCTCCACAATGATGATGCCTCGGAGCTGAGAAACTTCAACCGATTCATGGTAGTGCTCTGCAAGTGATTTGAGGACCCACTGGCTGACCACAAAGCTAGAGACCACCAGCAGCCATGGACAGAGAAGGTTGACTGAGTACACCCATGAGTTTCGCGACCTGGCTTGCAGGCTCACTGACTGGCCACAAAACATCCTGATCAGATTCTTCAAATATGGGCTGAGTGATGAGGTCTGCAACAAATGCATCTCCAGGGGCGCTTCCCCCTACCCTTCATAGCTGGTACATTCTGACAGAGGAGATGGAAATTGACCTAGCCTGAAACAAGTATCACCTGGGATGCGGGTGGTGAAAATACTTTCCAGAGAAGAAGGAAGTCCCAAAAGCGCAGCCAAGCATCAACTCTCCACCACTTGTTTCAAGTGCAGGAAGGCCACCAAATGTAAATCTAACTATCCTACCCAAAAGGTGACCCCAGGTTCCCCCAAGAAGCCTACCAAGCTGCCACTGCAAACCTGTGAGATAGCCCTGGAAGGAATGGAGGTCATAAAGTTCACCCCATCCCCCCAGGATGGTGAGAGAACTCCGACTGGTCCAGCAGAGGGCCCTGGGGAGAGTCAGATGATGACCCCCTGGTAAGTGGCCCAATTACCTATGACAGTCCCCATTGAACTTGTAGTCCAATCCTGAGGACAAAAAGCCAATCTACTCGCCTTTCTGGACTCAGGTTGTACTAGATGCCTAGTCAGCCCTGCCCTGGTTGAAAAGCTAGGAATCTTAGACCACTCAAGGTGCTGGTGGCATTTTACCAGCTCTGTAGTGAGAGGGGGATCCTAGCAATATTTGTCACTGAGCCAATAGAAATGCGGATGGGGTGTATCTGATGGGGACTCTGAGTTTTATCATAGCGCCGAGCATGGAAAGATCCTTGTTGCTAAGATTAGCATGACTACAGAAATGGAACCCTTATGTGAACTGGAGGAGGGGCTGCTTAAAATCTGGAGGACTGAAGCAAAAGGAAAGCCTGGAGGGGACTTAGGGTCCCCAAAGCCAGGACAGGAGATGGGGGCTACAATGCAGGAGCAGAAGAAGGCCAACATTCGAATTCCTCAGGAGTACCAGGACTTGTAAGATATGTTTAGCGAAAAGGCTCAGACAAGCTCCCACCCCACCGGCCAACTGACTGCTCCTTGGAAATCCTGCCGGGTACTAAAGTGCCTAAGCCCAAGCTATATTCAATGACTCCTAGGGAACTGGAGGAGTTGCGGGCTTTTGTAGACAAAAATTTAAAAAGGGGATTCATTCAATTGGCCTGACCCAAGGTAGCTGCCTTGGTCCTGTTCCGGGAAAGAAAGGACAGGTCCATTTGTCTGTGCATAGACTATAGAGGACTAAATGGAGTGTGTTGGAAACATCTACCTGTTGCCCTGATAAAGGACATACTAGCCCATCTGGCAAAAGGAAATATTTTTTTTACCAAACTGGACTTGCAAGAAGCATATTACTAAGTTAGAATTAAAGAGGGTGGTGAGTGGAAAACAGTATTTAACTGCCCTTTGGGAGGTTTTCAACTTAGAGTTCTCCCTTTTGAACTGCAAGGGCCCCCCACTGTCTTCATGCAGCTAATAAATGAGGTGCTGCATGAACATTTATACAAGGTGGTGATGGTTTACCTAGATCAGTGGTCACCAACTGATAGTCCACAGACCACTGGTGGTCTGTGAGAAAATGTTGGTGGTCCACAGAAAAATCTGGACATTCTTTGCAATTTTTATTGCAATTAATACTAAAACAAAAATAGTATTCTAAGAAATTCTTATATTCTGAATGACAATTTTTACCTTTATATTGCACTAAATTCACGAACTGTACTAGAGAGAGGGAAACGAGAGGTGCAGCATGACATCAGGGTAGTCTTAAGTTGTATGAGGCAACCATTGCCAAGCCGTATGCTTCAGTATTGTTTCGACCATTACAACAGTCACCCTGCTCCGTGAATTCTGATTCTCATCCAATTGCTTTATTTAATTTGTTTATTTCTCAGATGCTCTTTTTAGGTAAGTTTGACCTTAACTCTGTATTTTCTTTAACCGTAATATTTAATGGCATCAAATAGTTTGACTTTGATAATTATCATTTCTTGTTTGATTTTAGATTCAAATGAAATAAACCCATAATGAGTGAGAAAAAACAAAGGAATATTTTGCATTTCTTTAGTAATACAAAAGATAATGTAACTAATCATAATAGTAACAATAGTAATATGTGTACTTCACCTAACCGTGAGCTGATCAATGAATCAGAGCCTCCACAGTCCTCATCAGGCACCATTAGGAAGAACATTTGAACTGGAGGTGGAGAGAAGAAAAAACTCAAAGTATCAAGAAAATATGATTCAAGCTACTTGAAATTTGGATTTATTCAAGAATCTGGTAGTGAACTGGAGCCACCGCCGCTTTGTGTTATATGTTCTGAGAGTTGATCCAATGATGCCATGAACCCTTTGAAACTCAGAAGACACTTGCAATCAAAACACCTGGATTTAGCTAAGAAACTTGAATATTTTCACAGCATGTGTGTAAATACGCAAAAGCAAGTAATTGCTTTAACAAAAATGACTGTTGAAGATAAGTCCTTAATAAAGGCTTCTTATCTGATAGCACTTCAGATCGTGAAAAATAAAAAGCCGTATACGATTGGAGAAGAATTAATTAAGTCTTGCATGTTACAAGCCTGTGAAGAGATTTTGGGAAAGCAGGCTGTCCAGAAACTGAAAGTAATTTCTATGTCTACTAACACTGTAAAGCGCAGAATTGGACATGGCTGATAAAAATTCACCATTTTATTCAATTCAACTTGACAAATCAACAGATGTAAGTAACAAGGCAGTTCTCCTTTGTTTTGTGAGTGTGAAGGAGAGTTACAGGAAGAACTACTTTGTTCACTCAACTTGCCAGGTAGAACAAGTACCTCTGAGATTTTTGAAGCACTTAATAGTTAGTTTCTGGAACACGAAATTGAATGGAAAAATGTATTGGGATATATACAAACTATGCCGCAAACATGACTGGACATCTTTCAAGAATTGTTGCAAAGGTGAAAAACGTTGGTCACCCAGACATTTTGTCTACATACTGTATTATACATCATGAGTAACTTGTGGCAAAAAAAATGTCCCCAGAACTACACAAAGTATTATCACATATTATTAAAATTATAAATGAAATTCGACACAAAGCGCTCAATTCTCAAATGTTTGAGGCACTTTGTGAAGAAATGGGTTCTGAGTATACTCACCTTCTTTTTCGCACTGAGGTGAGATGGCTGGCAAGGGGAAAAATACTAACCCGACTGTTCACCCTGTGTGAAGAAGTCTAATTATTTTTCCAACAGCAAAATAATCCAAAATTTCAAGAACTCTTGTCTGATGATGAGTGGATAGCCAAGCTTGCATACCTGGCAGATATTTTTTCGCTGTTAAATGAACTAAACATATCCTTGCAAGGACAACTTAAGGATGTGTTCACACTACGAGGTAAAATGGATGCTTTTCAAAAGAAAATATTACTATGGCAAACACGGTTGGCTGAAGATCTGCAGATGTTTTGATTTTGATGAATATATGAGTGAGAAGGATGTCAACCGGCAAGTGGTAACCATTGTTCACCAGCACTTACAATCACTCACAGAATCTTTTTTTTTTATTGAAAAAGTTTTTCAAATACAAATTTTTCCCCCTTCTCCCCCCCTCCCTAACCCCCCCCCCCTTGCCTTCCTCTCCCCCTGTGGCTTCTTCAGGGTACAACCCAAATTCATAACAGATTATATAATACTTTACCATCCCCTTGCTCCATCCCCCATATGCTGACCCTTTCTTTCTAATAATATTATTATATCCCCCTTATACTATACATTTCGAAATAACATTCTACTATAACATTATATAATAACTCCTAATTTAACATAGTAATATTATTATATCCCCCAATTTAACAATTTCTACTCATGATCTACTCTTTTACTCCTCCCCCATACATATATCTCTTAAATCAAATCTTTTTTGTATATTAATATGACATTTCAAAGCAACCTTCCACTATAAAACTATATAATGAATCCTAATTTAACATTTATTCAACTCATAGTCTGCCCATTTCCTCCACCCCCATAGATATATCTCTTAACTCAAATCTTTTACATATATTCATATCTAAACATAATATCCCTTTTCTTCAACTAAACAATCAATAAGCTAACCTATCTCCACCCACTTTCCTACAGGACTACCATACATAATAGTTCTTGATATCTTTATTCTTCTGCCCACACCACTAAGAAGTATTCCCTTATATAAATAAAATCCTCAAATGACTTTAAGCTTGTAATCCATATAATATCTTCTGTAGTGTCTTTTAGTTGGATTGTCAACTCCATCACCCATATTAGGGTAACATCACATCCTAATTCCAACAGTATGTTCGGTATCTTCAATTACCATCTGCCCCCGTCAACAATAGATGTCTTGATATATAAAAAACAACCACCCGAGTGACTTTATATTTGTATTCCATATAGTGTCTAAAGTAGTGTCTTTCATCTAAATTATTAATTCCAACCACCGTAATAGGGTAACAACCAGATCTTCTGCGTGCCCCAATCCCATAACTCTCTTGCCTTGTAGCTCAACATAAACGTAATACATTTATCAAAGAATCCAAAATAGATAATTCCAATCCATTCAGTTTAAGGCCCTTTTCACATCCCAAAAGTAGAGCACTGCAGAGGTCTGTCACTGTCCTCAGGATAATATAAATCAATACTTTGCCTCAGCTATCTTTTAATATATTCAATCATCTCTTAGATAACTGGCATTGCACTGTTGTTTAGTTTAAAAGTTTTTGTTTTTGTAAGACCTGCTTCTTCTTTTCTTGACTTTTGTGGGTTAGATCTCCATCCTGATTTCCTTTCTATAAATTGTGTATCAATCTTTTGATCGTTATTACCCAAAGAAAGAAGATCCCAGACATGGCAATATGTGGATAATAGATCCATTTGCAACAAACATTAAAGATAGCAATTTAAGCAGGAATGAAAAAGAAAGCCTCATTGATCTATCATCCGACAACAGTCTCAAAGCTAAATTCCAGTTATCCATATCAAGACCTCATTTTTGGCTCTCCATAAAAAGTGAATATCCATTGCTGAGTGAAAAAGCAATGAAAGTTTTGATTCAATTTTCAACAACATATTTCTGCAAAAAGACATTTTCATCTGTCACAGCAATTAAAACTTGGTACCAGTCTCAGTTTGAAATAAAAATGGCTCTTGCATTAACATCATTGAAGCCAAAAACCCATAAACTTATTTCAAACAAGCAGGAACAAATATCACACTAAAAATGTGTAATAATTAAATAAGCTTCAATTATTTTGTAATAATTAAACTAACTTTAATAATTTTGTTACAATTAAACAACCTTTAAAGGTTTTGTTATGATTAAATAAGCATTTACAATTTTGTTTTAATTAAATAAGCATTTATAATTTTGTTATATTAAATAGGTGCATTTCATATTAATAAAATGGAATTTCTCTGATCATTATTTTACAAATGTATTTATCTTTTTAAAAAATTCATATTAGTAATCCGCGGGATTTAAAATTATGAATTAGTGGTCTGTGAGGTCTGAAAGGTTGGCAACTCCTGACCTAGATGATATACTGATCTATACTGAAACCATGGCGGAGCATGTGAAGTTGGTCAGGGCAGTACTGAAAAAACTTCAGGTTGCCCAGCTTTATGTGAAGCTCTCTCTCACAAAGTCAGCTACTATTTCAATGATAATTGAATGAATATATATATTTTATATATATATATACATTGATTGTAAGAAAAATACAGGCAGCCTTCCCTAATCCTGTAACCTCTATATTTCCAGCAAATGCTGCCATTGACTGGCATATAGTATTTGGTTCTGTTGAAACGTGTGATCTGTAGTTTGTGCGAATAAAGAATATCTATTAGAAAAGGCAACAGCAATATCATTTAGACTTATATATCACTTCACAGTGCTTTACAACTCTCTCTAAGCGGTTTACAGAGTCAACATATTGCCCCAACAATCTGAGTCCTCATTTTATCGACATCGAAAGGATGGAAGGCTGAGTCAACCTTGAGCTGCTCATAATCGAACTCCTGGAGTGAGTAGTGAGTTAGCCTGCAGTACTGCATTCTAACCACTGTGCCACCACGGCTCTTGTATGCAGCTCATAGTTCTTTTGATTTGAAATAAAGATCCTGATGCTGATGTGTTAATTACTAGAACTTTGAAAGTACAGAAGGGCTGTTATTATTTATGAATGATTTTCAAAATGATTGTAGGTTTAGAAGGAGGTTAATTACTATCAGACAAAATGGTATATTTTGTAATGTATCATTGCTATGAAGTTAAACATTTTCATTTTATCTGTTGGAAATAAATATCCTATTAAAATATTTAAACATCGTATTGAAGATTCCTAGAAACTAGCATCTTTATTTAATTACCTTAAATACCTTTCTTTGATCCAACTGAATTTTTTAATATAGAAATCATATCCCTAAAAGGAAATTAGAAGTTCATTTAGGGTTGCCAGGTGTCCACTATTTGAGCAGACAGTCCACTTTTTTCACATTATGTTCATTATTTTTTTTCACAAAATAGTGGACATTTTTTTTATTCAAAAGCTTTATGATGAAATGGTACATAATCTATAGCTGTACAGTCTAAGAGAATAAGGATAGGAGAATCGCGTTTTGTCTTTTTTTTCATAAGTTAGAATGAGATAAAGATCAAATGCTCATTGTAATAATCACATTTTACACAACAGTGCAAAAAATGCATTAAAGCAGTTATTTTTTGATATCGAAAATGTAGTGCTGAAGGTTTTTGCCGAATTTTCAAATTCTGCTAAGAAACGATAAGAGTTGAAATCATTTTTTGAGTTTTGCGAGTCAGAATTCCATGAAGTTTTGCGCCATGTTCCAACACGTTGGTTAAGTTTGTTTAAAGCGGTCAAAAGACTTCTTTTAAACTGGATACCTCTAAAATCGTATTTTATTTCTCTTGGATCTGATGAGTGCCATAAGGTTATCTGGAACCTTATTTCGGATCAGGAAAATGAACTCGCAAAGGACGATGAACCAACAATTTCAGAATTGTATTTATATTTCATGCACTTCTTCATGTCAATAATACAAGACACCCTACTGAAGCTGGAAAGCAAGAAAATTCTTGTATGTGATCTTCACATTATCATGTGTAAACTGCGTGATTCTTTGCAAAAAAAATACGATGAGCAGTTTTTTGGAATGAAAGTTTTATTTGCCTTACATAAAAAACATTTACCTGAGAATGCCGTGCAAAAGTTCAAGAAAGAAGCCATCAACGTGTATCAAAGAGCCATTGTGTACCTAGAAAAGTGGTATAATTTCACCGATTCAGTATATGAGACGCTAAGTTGTTTCAATCTAACTGATCGCAATAATCCTCCAACTGTAGAAGAAATGACGAACATCTGGTTATTATCACCATGGTGAGAAGAACTTCCACCCAACACTCTCTTCGATGAAATTTCTGCCTTAGAAGAAGTTTATGTTCATCTGCAGGGCGATTCATCCCTTGATAAGTGGACGTACTTTTTCAAGAAAGAGCCAGCTCCGAGTTTACTGAAACTGTTCCAGTATTGTGAATCAATTCCGGTATCAAATGCAAACGTTGAACGAATTTTCAGCGTCATGGGAAATTTGTGGACTGACGAACCTAACCGACTGCTTGTACCATCAGTTCGAAGTGAACTTTGTATATCTTTTAATATTTCTCAACGTTGTACTGAAATTAAAGAATTATTCCTTAAACACAAAGAATTGATCAAAGCTGCGCAGTCAAATAAAAAATACATACGACAGCAAAGTAAAATGTAATTTAATATTTTACATATTATTATAATATATTTGATGTTTTGAATTTTAAGTAAAGTTTTGAAGTGATTATTTTAATACGTGTTAAAATGTTTGTAAGAAAATATATAATTTAATTGTAAATTTTTTTTTATTTTTTTACTACTTAACCCCCCCCCCCCCCCCCCGCGTGTCCACTATTTTTTGGAAGCAGACCTGGCAACCCTAAGTTCATTTTATATCTTGAATTGCATTATTATATTACGTAAAACTTGGCCCCAGTAATAATAACTGTTGAATTATTAAGTTTAAACATATTTTTTCTTTACACAGCCTTCTTTTTTTTAATCTGCTGTGCACTTGGCAAGATAAATGGCAGCTCATTCATTTGAAATAACCCTTTCCTCATTTTCATAAATTTGAAAAACACTCTGAAGCCCATGTTTTATTCAATCTGTTCTGCTCTATGTAAATATCTCTAAATTACATAAAATTTACATAATTCAATAGATCCCTAATACTACACAGGTGGGTTTCAGCAGATTCTGACCAGTTCTGGAGAACCGGTAGCGGAAATTTTGAGTAGTTCGGAGAACCTGTAGTAAAAATTCTGACTGGCCCCACCCCCATCTATTCTCTGCCTCCCAAAACCCAGCTGATCAGGAGGAAATGGGGATTTTGCAGTAACCTTCCCCTGGATTGGGGAGGGAATGGAGATTTTACAGTATTCTTCCCCTGGAGTGGGGTAGGAATGGAGATTTTACAGTATCCTTCCTCTGCCACGCCCACCAAGCCACGCCCACAGAACCGGTAGTAAAAAAATTTGAAACCTACCACTGTTAGAGTACTATCACAGAACCAGTGCTAGAGTAGAAGCTTTGTAGATTCAAAACTTTATTAATTATAAATTGTTAAGATTTTTACTTTTAGAAGAGCTCCACTGTATTTTTTTTTTTTTTTTTTTTTTTTTAATTTGATTTATATGCCGCCCTTCTCCGGAGACTCAGGGCGGCTTACAATGTGCTCAGCAATAGCCTTCATACTTTTGTATATTTTATACAAAGTCAGCTTATTGCCCCCACAAACTGGGTCCTCATTTAACCTACCTTAGAAAGGATGGAAGGCTGAGTCAACCTTGAGCCTTGGCGAGATTCGAACCAGCAGTAAATTGCAGGCAGCTGTGTTAATAACAGGGTGCTTTAAACCACTGTAGTAGCAAGGCTCTTTTTAATGTATTTAATGTATGTGTATATATACGTATAGTTAAAGTATGCCCTGCCTTTTTATTCAACTAGTATATAGATTCAGCAGACCTCGAACCTGCTATGGAGGCTGAGAATCCAGTGAGATTCCATCAGGCCTGGCAGAAACTATGTAAAGCAGAGTAAGCAAGTACCTTTTTCTTCAGCTTCCACTCCGATTTACCTGGGTGATTGTTTTTTGTTTTATAAATAAATGCATTTTAATTTTACTTAAAATTAAAACTTGAACATTTGATGTGTCAGTGTGTAGAGCATACTTCGATCCAACTCTTGCTATGCATTTCTGGAAATCTCAGCCCTATTTTTTCTGAAGTATTTCTATTAGGTATTTTGAGTTATTTAGTTTTTGCTAATGTCCTAAACTATGAATTGAAGTAAGTTATAATAAAAAGCAAATCTTTAGTTTATGTTCATTGGTAATATTATTACGTGAAAAAGAAATAGGTTTGTGCAATGCAGACAAAGATTTTTTAAAATTGTCCTTAGGATGAGGTCACACCTTATATATAATGGTATGTTTGAAATAACATATACTGATAAAATGT
Organism: Pituophis catenifer annectens; assembly: GCF_029215685.1. Lineage (NCBI taxonomy): Eukaryota > Metazoa > Chordata > Lepidosauria > Squamata > Colubridae > Pituophis > Pituophis catenifer. The sequence continues at coordinate 49,532,263 of NW_027256884.1, read as the reverse complement.
GAAGTATATACACCAACAGATGAAAAACTCAGATAAAGGTCTTTTATGTTCTACCTATCAGTAAAAGAATGACACAGATGCACATAAGTCTCAAATCTAAATTATTTGGCTTGTGAATTATGCTTGAATTTTGTATTGTGTTTTATTTCAGTTGCATATTAGTACCTGGAGGTTTTGGCCATAGGGGAACTGAAGGAAAACTTCAAGCCATTTCATGGGCAAGAAAAAAGAAAAAGCCTTTTCTTGGTAAGAATGTACAGAGGGAGTGAAGTGATTTTAGTTTTGCATAATTGATAACATTTGTTCAAAACAGATTTCTCAGGCTTGTGAATCTCCAATTTGAAAGCAGAAATGCCAGTTCAGAAGCTTGTGAGCTCTTAGGGCACTTCATGCAACAGCTCTCTCAGAAAGGCCCTGGGAGCTGTGGAAATTGAATTGGCTTCTACTTCAGTGGAAAAATTGCACAAGCAATTTTACAGCTTGTCCTCTGTTGCCTTAAAACAAGTTGGTTTCTAACTTTTTCCTCTTCTGCTTGGTGATAGGATGGTATTGTATTTTACACTTCTTCCTGACATACAGAGCCTCATTGAGGAGCTGCTTTGCCATTTCCACAATAAAGATGTGTTTTTTTAATGACAGGAAGGAAAAGACAAAAACAGATACAAAGCCTTGGTTGGCTTCATGGTGGCCTCATATTGGCCTTCTGTTAACTCTAGAAAGCAATAGGGTGCAAAGAACAACTTCCAATCAGGTCTTACTTCTTAGACAATTACCAGTCAGGGAGCAACAAAGCTCTTTTTATCCCCTTTTCCTCAAAATTATCCCCAAAATAAATATTGATAATTGATATTTCCCCCGATGTTTCAGTTTATGGATTTGCCTGGCAATTTGCAAAGAGCATGGCAGTTTGTTATAATAAGTTAGTACAGGTAGTTCTTGATTTAGGATAACAATTGAGCCCAAAATTTATGTTGTTAAGTAAGACATTTGTTTTGCCCCATTTTATGAACTTTCTTGCCACAGTTGTTAAGTGAATCACTGCAGTTGATAAGTTAGTAACCTGGCTGTTAAGTGAATCTGACTTCCCCATTGACTTTCTTGTCAGATGGTCACAGAAGGTGATCACATGACCCCAGGACAGTGCTACTGTCATAAATATGAACCAGTTGCCAAACAACTAAATTTTGATCATGTGACTATGGGGATGCTGCAATAGTTGTAAGTGTGAAAAATGGTCATATATCACTTTTTTAATGCTGTTGTAACTTTGAATGGTCACTAAAAGTTGTAAGTTGAGGGCTACCTGTATTCAAGAAAAATTTGTGTCACGAGTGTTTTCAGAATTGCTGTAGTTACTTGATCAGTTACAAACAGTATGGATCCAATCAAGCCATCTCCTGTTTGCAATTAACTGCAAGCCTTCCCCGCCCTAGTTAATTGCAGGTTAACTCCCCATATAAGCACGGACCTTTCTGCTTGCTATTCGGGCCTAAATGCTGTTTAGGCCTAGATGCAGAGCCTGTGCTGAAGCACCTGGACGCAGAGCTGCAGAAGGGAGGAGAACTCAGCTAAGGAGTCCTGATGGCTGCAGCAGAGATAACAGCAGAAAAGGAGCTGAAAAGCTGTGTAAAGATACTCCCACAGGAGCTAGCTGCAACTGTGAGTTGAGATAGCTGGGAGCCTTTTGAAGTCTCCAATTTCGGCTTGCCTTTTGCTGAGTTGAAGCACGCAAGCCAACATCTGAACTGTTGCTGCTGGACAGTTTCCCTCCCAGGAGCTTCAAGCCATGTTTGCTGATTGAATTGTTTTTCACAGGTGACTTTTAGCTGTGAAGCCTATACTGCTGCCCTTCTACCACCTCGATGATGTATCGACACCGAAGCTTCTTAATGTCATGTTAGTTTTTTCTTATGGACTGTTTCGGTATTGTGGAGAGGAATTTAGGGAGATGGCCTGGCTTCATTTAACCAAGATAAGGCTTTGTTATTAATGTGCCTTTTTAAAGATATAGTGTTTTTTAAACATTTTGAAGTGAAGTATATTTTTATAAAAGACTCCTCTGCTAGTTTTATTTCAGTCCTAGTGTGTTTGCTCGTGAGCTGGTTCACGGTTCGGGGACAACCCTCAACCCCATCCTGACAATTTGTCTAGCTCTTATTCCCACCTCCTAGTTACTTTCTAATAATAACATGCAAGGGCCAATATGTTGATTAATCTTGTGCCTAAGATGAAGAAATAAGGATTAAATATTAGAGCAACATAAATGCAGAAGAAAGGATGGTGTTTAGAATTCAAAGTGATAAATACAGGTAGTCATTAACTTATAACCACAATTGGGACCAGAAATCCAGCTGTAAGTCATTGTAATTGTAAGTCGAGGCCCTCTGTGATGCACCCACATTTTTTACATCTTTTGTGGTGGTTGTTAAGAGAATCACTGTGTTCATTAGGCAAAGCCATTCTTCTGTATGGATGGTTTTTGCTGGAAACTAGCAAAAAGCACTAGAAACCAGCCCCCCCCCCCCCCAAAAAAATGCAGATCATGGTCACATCACTGCAGAATGTTGCAATTAATTATAAAAGTGATTGATTGCCAAGCACCTGTCATAATGTTGTATGATCACAGGGGACAGTACAAAAATTTATAATGTATGTTTGTGTATGTGCACGTACTCTCTACAGGCCATAAAGCTCCCATTCCGTCCACTTCTTAAATGTGAATGGTGGTTAGGCAACAGGTTGTAAAGGTGAGGACAACCTTTGTCACATTTTGTTTTTAAATCTATGCTCCACTTTTTTGCTTTTGGGATCACAAAGCAACTACATATGTTCTGTTTATTGGCTGGAAAATATATATATAAATGCATATATGGAATTGTATCATTTACCATTTTTTGTTACTTACAGGAATTTGTTTGGGAATGCAGCTGGCAGTAGTGGAATTTGCAAGGAACTCTCTAAACTGGCAAGGTATGTGCTTAATCAATGCTATTTTACATCTAATTATTTGCGGGTAAACCCCACTCAACTTAGTAAAAATCTAGTAATTATAAGCTCTGTAAGTGAAGAAATCTCCACTTATAGCAGGAGATAGTTCTTAGTTGCATTCACTAATTAATCAGACTGAGGGAATAAAGCAAGATAATTTTATTTAGCAGAATTGTTGTATAAGAAGTTCCCTCCCTAGGAAAAGCATGTCAGGAGGAATGCAGAAAAATAATTAACATTGGGTTTTTTTAATAGAATTATCTCATTATTTTTCAATAATATGTTATTTATACCGTGTTTCCCTGAAATTAAGACCCGGTCTTATTTTCTTTTATATGCACCAGGTCTTATTTTGGTAGGACGTCTTACCTGCTTACCTTAAGATCACTGCAGCCATACCTCCCATGGCCCGACACCTGTCACACCACTGCCAGACTTCTTCTGTGCTTCTCATGGCCATTTGTAGCCAGACGCCACATGGCTTGTCGCACCGGTGCCGCCGCTCATGGCAGGAGGCTGTGTGGTTTGTTGTGCTGTTGCACGCACGAGCAGTGGCCGGCGCGATGAGACTTGTGGCATTCTGCTGTGAGCGGCAGCACCGGCATGAATCATCCGGCCACAAGCAGCCACAAGTGTCTGCAGAAGAAATTGGGCAGCGGTGCAACAAGTATCGGGGTATGGGAGGCCTGGCTTAGGTGATCCTAAGGTAAGCTGGGTGCAGGGTGCGTGGGGCAGTTCCACCCCCGCCCTAGCTTGATTTTTACACCTGTGCCTCGCCCCACCTTGTATAACCAGACAGTGAGTGGGGCTTAATTAGGTCTTATTTTGGGGATAGGGCTTATATTAGGTGCAGGCGTGAAAATCGAGCTAGGGCTTGTTTTGAGGGTAGGTCGTATTTTCAGGGAAACATGGTATATGTTTATTTATTCAATTCAATTTTGGTGTTGCATAACTCCCAACCAACACTGTAAGTAAAATTTCTATGAGTCAATCACACACTTTAAGTAATAAATTTCACTTCTTAGATTCCAGCCCCCTTCAGTACCCCTTTATCTTCTCTCTAGACTTTTAGGAATCTTCCATTCCTCCAGGCAAAGACAGGATGCTGATGCCTTTAAACTTACTGAAGAAAATTCCACACTCCTTGTGATAGGATCATGTTTCTAATGAAACTCTGATAACTGAAGAAAAAAAACCTTTGATCACCAAGAGTAGTCAAATAAACATCGTTGTCCAAATCCTTTTGAGTTCCTGATTCATTATCATTTTAGCCGTTGTCTATCCACTGCAGAATGAAGGCCTCTTCTGCATGTTTCCAACCTATATGGCCCTGAGCTTTCTTTTGCCAATTGGCCCACAATATTTGCTGATGTCGTAGATTCATCTTGTTTTAGGTCTCTTTAATGGACCATTTTTTATCAAATGGGATCCATTCTATGACTGCCTTGGTCAACCTGCCATCAGTTCTTCTTGTTATGTGACCAGCCCATTAGCATTTAAATTCTTTTACTCTCTTGATGATATCATATACTTTCATTTGTTCTCCAATCCATGTGCAGGTCTTTCTACCTTGTTTCGTAATGCTGAACATGTTCATTTTTGATTATCTATGGGTATCTGCAACTAACTAATGATGTCAAAAGACTAAAAGTGTGTGTTTCATATTTGCATCACAATGTAATATGCAACAAACTGATGAGGCAGTCTTTTTGTGTCATAATGCCCATTTTCTTACTTTAATTATCTGCTTTTTTCTACCTTTATTGCAGTCACAGTGGTTTAGGGGTGCAGATTTCAGGCAAAACTATTAAAACTAATGCATAGGCTTAATGTTCCTTATTGTTCATAGTGACTTTTTAAGCATATGCTCAGAGCAAGAAATCAATTGGGAAGTACTATATTTATAGATGCACATCTGTTAGGTTTGCTGATATGAGTCTCTGCCCACAATGTCAGTTAGGGCATCATTCATAAATGTGTCTAGTCAGAACATGCTCATTTTAGTGGTTTACTTCATATTGTTTAATTGAAGAATATATTATGTATAATGTTAAAAAGTCAATGAGAAGAGTATTTTAATCATCAGAACCCACAGAGTTTATATCAGTTTTTTTAATTATTTTTTTTCTACAGATGCAAATTCAACAGAATTTGACCCCAATACAAAGAATCCTGTTGTAAGTATTGATTCCTCCTTCTGTTTAAACAGGTATTGGACTCTTCCCAGATTTGCTCATTCTTGATTAGACTTGTTAAATCACTTAAGACAGACAAACATTACTAATTCCAAGAAATCTGTTGCAAGCATCATTAAGAATGTTTTTGAATAGGTCACTTTTTGTGCATAGATCTTGCATTGAATTTTATGAGCAGTCCAAATTACCTGATTTTTCAGTTGTACTCATAGTATTTTCTTTCCAATTCTTGTTTTATTTTTCTTATTACAAATTAAATAAAACTAATGTTTGGACAAATCCATTTAAAAACTATTGAAGAATACTAAATACAGACCACCCATAATTTCATTTTTATATAAACATCATTTAAAGCAGACATTTATGCCAGACCAATTGCTTAAGAGATACAAGAGGGCAACACATCTAGAAAACCTTAGAAACTATAAGTTAAAGTCAGCAATGTTCAATTTCATTGCATCTTGGAAAGTGCAATAAATTCCAATATTGGCAAATGGCTAGAAAAACTGTTTTAATTCATTGATGTAACTGAATTTACCATATTTTTCAGACTATAAGACACTCCAGACTATAAGACGCACCTAGCTTTTGGGGAGGAAAACAAGAAAAAAAAATCTGCCTCTGTCTCCCAGCAATTTGCCTCCTTGCAGCAAACAGCAAACAGCCTGGTCAGCTTCAGCACAACCTGATTTAGCATGAGCAGCTGATTGGCAGTTGGATCTGCCTCTTGGAATACTGCCTATCAGCTGTTCCAGGCTGCGAGGATTGCCACCGCCCATCGCCAACCCTAACCCTAACCCATCACCACTGCTGCCTATCACTGCCTCCTCATGTCCCATTTTTGGCCTCTGCGCGTCCCGTTTTCAGCCATCATGCACCCCATTTTTTGCCTGTCAAAGGTGGCAGGGATAGGATGCTTCTCTCAACTCTCTAAGGTCACACATAACTAGAATATGCATGCTTGACTTTTGCTAGCACTGCTAGCTAAAAAATAATGGTTTGAATGCAGTAGATGCCAAAATAAAGACAAAGAGTTACTAAGTATAGTACTTTTGTAAGAAATTGGATACATAAAATTATTTAACTCAAGCAGTTATTAGACAGTAATCTAATATATTGTGTTGCATAATGTTTGAGGTAAGTGATAAAATAATTGCTCAGTAAATCAAGACTAGTAAAGAAAGTTCAACATTGCATGATTTACATACTGTATTATTAATCAGTACAGAATAGGGCTGTGTGTATTAGGTTGGAATGTAAAATTATCAATGACTAGTTACTATAATGAAAATTTCTTGTGTTCAGAGAGTGCTGACTACAATGTATGTAATCCTCTATTAATGATACGGTTTGAATATGTACAATATAAATAGTCCCTACAAGGAGATTTTGGTCAAGAAAAAGCAATTTATAATAACAAAAACCAGGAATATATAATATAACAAATGTTAAATGTTGAGTATGTTTTATCCAGCTTTGCCACCCAATAAATAAACTGGACTCTAGCATTTTTTTAAAAAACTATAAAATATCAATAATATCATGAACCCAAGAACACTAGATTAGAAAATGATTCTTATAGTTTGGGGTAGATTTTTTCAACGTCTCAGCATCATGTAGCCCAAAGAACTACATATGGTGATTTACTTCTGCAAGTTAAGCTGGATAATATCTGGTAGTACTTTGATGAAAACCCATAAAGAAATCCCAGACCTATAAACTAGTCTAGTCTAGACTAAACTAGATTAAACTAGACAGATAAGGCAATAACAAACTAGTTCAATATTGTTGCTAATCTATAGCAATAACACAAGACAAAACTAGAATGAAACAACACAAAATTCTTATATAGATTTGTATAATATTTTGTAACATTATGAAATAGCAGTTATGATAACCTATGAACCAGTGGTGGGTTGCTCCCGGTTCTGTCCGTTCTTTAGAACCAGTAGTAAAAGCTGTGGGAGGCTCTGCCCACCAGCCCAGACGTCATAAATGATGATCTGCGCATCCTATTGCAAACCAGTAGTAAAGGTAAGTAGAACCCACCCCTGCTATGAACCATGAATTAGTGTTAACAGCATCGGTTTTCTGATCTTCCAGATGACTTGGTTATTTCTATTGATAACTTTGGGGTATCACTTGGATATCATATCCCAGATGCTGCTGTTACTTTAATATTATTTCATTCTTCCAGATACTTTTCAACTGAGCAATATGTCAATTACATGCTTTATCCATCTATTTTTATTTAGTCAAAGCACAAATATTATTTATTGGTAAAGATAATAAAGCCTCAATAAGACAAGACAGATTTCCTGTGTTTTAGAGGGATTTATGAAATGTCTTCTTTGTATTTTAGTAATTATTATTCAGTATCTGATAAAGCAATTGACTAGCCAACTTATGCAAATAAATACATTCCAGGTTTTCCAGGAAGAGAATAATTCTCCCTGGTTCTGTACAATAAAAAATTTAGACTGAATTTAGAGCAGAGATTTTCCATGTTGTCCCAGGTTACTCCCAGCTTGCAAGCCATTTTAGTGAACCCCAGAGATTTTTCCAAGCATTTTTTTTTTTTTTGGCAATAATGCAGAAAAAAACATAGAGCAGACTTTGGTGGCACTTCTGTGGGTTTATATAATCCTCTTTTGAGGCAAATTTTTGTGTTGTAAAACGATCCAGAAGTTTGGTGCATTATTTAAGGTACACAGCTAGAAACCAGGAGACTGTGAGTTCTAGTTCTGTCTTAGGCACAAAGCCAGCTGGATGATCTTGGACTAGTCATTCTCTTTCAGCTTTAGGAAGAAAACAATGGCAAATCTCTTCTGCCAAGAAAACTTCAGAGACTTGGGCAGACAGCCTGCCATGAGACAATATTGACTCAGAAGCACACACATACAAAATGTACCTCTCTCAATGTTTATATGGAATTTTGGGGTCTGTTTCTATTTCTTTTGGCTTTTATGTTGCTTTTATGTAATCATATAAAAGGCTGCACATTCTTCAGAAATGATTCTGAAGAAGTTTTTTGGAATTCTTATGAGCCAGTACCTTTGGCTTATTAAAGTAGCCCATTGTTGGAAGAAATGTCCATCTGGGTTCAGTTCCAACTGGGGAGAAAGACACTGGAAATATGGAGGCTGTTTGGAAAGATGATTTAATGGTGGACAGGACCACATGGGATTTTTGGGTCTTGGGCAAATGAGCACATGGAAGAGATTTATACTCTCTCTTGGGCCCTGCCGTGGAGCTTCCTGTTCCTATGTAAGAGCAGGTATTCTGATTGGTTGTCAGACTCCCATGGGGCCATGCAGGGGTGAATTTGTAGGTTGTCTTGAGTCCCAGGCTTGGTTGAATCTTACTGGGTGATGATGTAAAGAAAAGGGTTGTGTTCTGAAAGGGTGTTGGGCAATTCCTATTATGGCTTAATGTCATTGTCCTGGTTTGGATCTTGAGTGAGGGCTAATCCTATCATGTCCTGAGGTTGAAGATCTTTTGTTTTGTATATAGACTGGCCCAGTCTTTGGTCTTGTAGATAGGTTGGCACCAGTCTTACTGGGGCTATTAACAAAGGTGGGGGTTGCTTTTCAAGAGCATGTTTCTCCTTTTCTCATCCAGGGAGGTATAATATTCTGCCTTTTTAATATTTCCTAAAATATTTCATTCTTCTATGAGAAAGGTGGGTGCTAACTTTCTACAATATCTTGTAGAAAATTGAAATATTTTCAATATTTTGAAAAAGCCTGAAAAAATATGTAGTTGCTTTAAAAAATCACACAGTAAGCTCTCAGCTGCAATGTTTTAGACTGCTCATTTTTGTTGATCTTTTGTAAGCATTCCTCAGTATTATTTTGGTGTAAGAGCAGGTTAATAGTATAAATAAATAAAAAGCAATCTTTAGGACACACTGGAAGTGTGGTGCTTATTCAAATCCCATTTGAATGGTTAGTTCTCTGAATGGGTGTCTGCTTAGCACATGGTTGTCAAACTTGCAATGTCACATTGCCGTCATGTGACGTTTTGCAACCTTTTTCCTCTTTGTAGAGCTTGGAGGGGGCGTAGTGTGCACATGATACATTCGGCCCGTGGGCCGCTGGTTTGACACCCCTGACTTAACAGGACAATGATATAAACTAATTATCTTACACTACAACCTATTTCTTTTGGCCTATAGCTATGTTAAAAATTTTGAGATGATGTCATGAATTCTGTGGCTGAAAGTATGTTTGTGTGTGGCTTGATTGTTTAAAAAAATGGTTGTGTTGATGGCAGACCCAGTCACAAAAAAGTAGGAGAGGACAGAATGCCAAGGAGGGGCTATTGTTTTAAAAATCACTACAACAGGCATTACATTAGGAATCCAAGCCTTATATAATTCACATGGTATTAGTGTTTCATTATAAGATAGTATATGAAGTTAAATGAAATGTGTAATGAGGTGGGATATGTTAAAATTTGTATGCATTTCCAGCCATTAGCATAGGATAACTGATGTTTACAGATTCTCTAAACTTCCTCTAACTTTCCCTACTTTCAATTAATTTTCCTTATTCCCTCAGTTACCACAAAAGGAGTCTGGCAGCACAATTTTTTGAATAGATTTAATAAGGTGTAAGTCTTTATTAAAAGCCACAAGTAATTTTTGGCTTCTGATCCTATGAGTCTCCTCCAATGTTTGGACTGTAGTATGTGGGTTTATTTTATCTGTAGTGGTTTTATAAATTCTGAGAAATGTGTATGAATTAAAATATTAAACAGAAAAAAGATGTAATAAAAACTTGATTTACAGGGCAATTGTGGAGAAAGATATCCATTAAAGCAGAATATCTATGAAATAGTAAATAAGATATTTATTCATTTAGCCAAAACAAACCCCACACTTTTACATGAGATAACTAAGTCTATTTAATTTTACTTACTGATTTCAATGGTCCAATTTTAACTGAGGCTTGTAAGATGGTGGTTTTATATGATTATCTCTAAACAGTATACTGTATAAGTGAGGATGATAAGAGAGACTTCATGATCAGAGGAGAAGTCAGTAAAAATAATCAACAACAACTTTGTTAGGAGAATTGCCAACTCCCTCGCTTTCTGTCATTATCTGGTATCTAGGATCTCTAATATTGCCTGTTACCTCTTCTGTGTCATTCAAGGGTCCATTTCTTCAAACTTCAAGTCAATGAATTACTGTATTTTTCGGTGTATAAGATGCACTTCCCCCCCAAAAAAAGAGGGTGGAAATATCTGTGCGTCTTATACAGCGAATGTTGCCAAAGCCCCACCCACCTGCTGGCCCCCACCCTTCGGACTCTGCCTCCCAGCAATTTGCCTCCTTGCAGCAAACAGCCTGGTCAGTTTTAGCAAAGCATGATTTAGTACAAGCAGCTGGTTGGTGGTTGGATCTGCCTCCCGGAATACCACCTATCAGCGGTTCCAGGCTGCGGGGTCACCATTGCCCATCGCCACTGTCACCACCCATTGCTGCTGCTGCCTCCATGTGCCCCATTTTCAGCCTCTGCGTGTCCCATTTTCGGCCTGCACATGCCCCATTTTTGGCCTCCGTGTGCCCCATTTTTGGCCCGTTGCAGGCGGTGAGGATAGCCTATCCCCATCACCTGCAACAGGGCAAAAATGGGGTGCGTGGAGGCCGAAAAAGGGGCATGAGGAGGCAGCGATAGGCAGCAGTGGTGATGGGTATGGGTTAGAGTTGGCGATGGGCAGTGGCAATCCTCATAGCCTGGAACCAGGGGTGGGTTCTAAATTTTTTACTACCGGTTCTATGGGTGTGGCTTATTTTGTGGGCGTGGCTTGGAGGTCATGCGACTGGGTGGGCGTGGCTAGCTGGTCATGTGACCAGGTGGCCATGGCTATGTGTATAGGGACTACTCAGAGGGCTGAAAAAAGTCATTTCTGACAGGTCCTTGCACTTTTGACTGGTCCTCACACTTATGACCATCCTCACATTTATGCCCGTGCAGCATTCTTAACAACCATGTCACTCATTTCACAACTGCTTCTCTTCACCATGGTGACAAGATAGGGCAAAAACGTAAAATGTGAGGGCAGTTGTAAGTTCGAGGACTGGTCAAAAGTGTGAGGACCAGTCAAAAATAACTTTTTCAGCCCTCTGAGTAGTCCATATGCACAAAAGGATACAGCAATAGAGAGGGATGAAGGAAGGAGAAGAGAGATGGAAGAAGGAAGGGGAGAGAGGGAAGGAAGAGAAGGGAGGAAGGAAGGGAAGGGAAATTAGAGTAGGAGTGAGGGTAAGAGAGGGAGGAAGAGAGGAGGAGAAGGAGAAAGGAAGAGGAAGCAGGGAGGAGGAGAAGAAGAGTGGGGGGAAGAGAAAGTAAGAAGGAAAGAAAAGAGAGAGGTGGTAGGTTTGAGGAGAAAGATTGCTGTACAATAAAAAAGATGAAAGGGAAGAAAAGCAAACCCAAACAAATATAAAGATATTAAGATAAAGAATGAATTGTTAAACTTTAAAGAATGAAAGAGAACAAATATGAATAAATAGCAATAATTAGAAACACACATACAAACATACAATGTATTTTCTTTGAACAGAGTATTTGGCCGGTTCACAAATTTAAACAGTGTTTAGTCATTTCAATTAAATTTGCAATTTCTATATTTCCTTTTTGCCATATTTATTCCTCATCTATTTTTTAAAAAACCAATATTACCCTTCATCCTCATCTCTAATCTTAATCAAATTCAATTTTTCCCTTCTATTCTATATTATACCCCTTCCCATTGTCATCTATTTTTATATCCATCCTCACATTGGTTAATTATGTAATATTACAGTTGTTTAATACAAATTCAACATTTTAATATAAATCAATTAGTTATATAACTATCTTTTTTGTATATTAATCAATATGAACATGAATATTCCAATTATTTCCATGCAATCCAATTTCTTACAAATCAATTAATTATATTTACCAATAATAATAAACCAAATAATTTCCCCCATATATTTCTCCAAACCACAACTTAACCATTTCTGCTATCAACACAATATACAATTAATAGTATCTCAATTATTACAATTCCCTAGTTAAATAGAGCTTTTTTTCTTTTGTGTTTTAAAATCTTGAACTCTCCTCTTTTGCCCTAAATTTCCCATTGTTTGCACCTACCTTTTTTGGTGAAGAAAAAGAAATCTCTCTCTGCCTCATTTTGTTACGTTGCAGCAGAGCCTGCTTTACTTTCAGTTTTGTTTTTTCAGCATAGCTAGGGGGAAAAAATCTGCTCCAGCACTCTTTGCAGCTAGCAACAGAGTCCTGCGCAAAACAGCTGAGAGCAAATCAGCTGAGAGTCGGGAGGCTGATCTAATCAACTTGGGCGAATTAACCTACGCTGAAGCTGAAATGGGCTGTTTTTTCTATTTTTGCAGGCACCGGTCTACTCATTTGTTTTCTTTTAACACTGATCAGCTGTAGGGTGGCCCTTTGAAGCCCCGTGGCAAGAGTTTAAACAGTTTTTTTCCCTCTAGCCATCAGCTGGGACTCAGGAGGCAGCAATGGATTGGGAGTGGGCGGGGTAAGCGAACGGCAACCGGGCCAGGAACCGGTTCGGGGGCATGGCCAGCCAATCTTATTACCGGTTCTCCGAACTATTAAAAAATTTTACTACTGGTTCTTGTGAACCGGTGCGAACCAGGAGCAACCCACCACTGCTTGGAACAGCTAATAGACGGTATTCTGGGAGGCAGATCCAACTGCCAATCAGCTGCTCATGCTAAATCAGGCTGTGCTGAAACTGACCAGGCTGTTTGCTGTTTGCTGCAAGGAGGCAAATTGCTGGGAGACAGAGGCAGATTTTCTTTACTTATTTTCCTTCCCAAAAGTTTGGTGTGTCTTATAGTCTGGAGTGTCTTATAGTCCGAAAAATATGGTAAATTCAGTTACATCAATGAATTAAAACAGTTTTTCTAGCCATTTGCCAATATTGGAATTTACTGCGCTTTCCAAGATGCAATGAAATTGAACATTGCTGACTTTAACTTATAGTTTCTAAGTATAAGACTAAGTATAAAAATATAACTTATAGTTTTCTAGATGTGTTGCCCTCTTGTATCTCTTTCATCTTCCAACACAAGTCTCAGTTTATCACAACATCTCTTCCTATAAAATTTTTCAGTTGCAGAATAATCCCCTGGTCTATAAGCTGCATGATTGGAGTTTTGTTTATTGGCAAACATATGCACTTAAATTTTTGTCAATCAAAATAGAGCTGGAAAGGACCTTGGAGTCCTAGTCCAACCCCCTGCTCAAGCAAGAGACCCTACCTTTTCAGGCAGGTGTCTGTCCAGTCTTTTCTTAAAAACCTCCAGTGATGAAGCCCCTACAATTTCTAAAGGCAAGCTGTTCCACTGATTAATTATCCTCACTATTAGGAGGTGTCTCCTTAATTCCAGGTTGTTTCTCTCCTTTAGTAGTTTCCACCCATTGTTTCTTGTCTTGCCTTCTGCTGCTTTGGAAAATAATTCAACCCCCTCTTCTTTGTTGCAGCCTCTGAAAATCTGGAATACTGCTATCATGTCACCTCTAATCCTTTTCTCTAGACTGGCCATACCCAATTCCTGCAACCATTCTTCATATGTTTTAGTCTCCAAGCCTTTAATCATTTTAGTTGCTCTTCTTTGCACTTTCTCCAAAGTCTCAACACCTGTTTTGTAATGTGGTGACCAAAACTGGATGCAGTATTCCAAGTGTGGTCTTACTGAGGATTTATAAAACGGTACTAATACTTCGTGTGATTTTGATTCTATGCCTCTGTTTATACAATCAAGGATTGAATTAGCTTTTTCGGCTGCTGCTGCACACTGCTAGCTCATGTTTAAGTGATTGTCCACTAGGACTCCAAGAGCCTTCTCACAGTTACTGTTTTTGAGCCAGGTTTCGCCTAATCTATACTTGTACCTTTGGTTTTTCCTGCCTGAGTGTAAAACCTTGCTTTTTTCCACATTAAATTCCATGTTGTTGGATAGGGCCCATTGTTCAAGTCTGTCAAGATCTTTTTGGATCCTGAGCTTGTCTTCTGGGGTGTTGGCTATTCCTGCCAGTTTAGTGTCATCTGCATATTTGATGAATTCCCCTTCTTGTCAGCCCTGGAGGCCATCTTTTTCTTTGGATCTTCAGGGCTGCCACATTTAGTGCTGTGGGAAACTGGGAGAGGGGATTGCATGGAGTGGTGGAGATATCTAGCCATAATAACATTCCTTTCTCTGAAAGTCAAGGTCATTCGGCCTACACCTGGAGTGGCATGACTGAGAGGCATCTCCAGTTGGGATGGTGCATTGATTGGACCATGTGATGGATATGTGGTGCAGGGGAAGGGACTTGGACTTTCTTTTGGATGGGGAAAACCTGGAAGCTTTCAGATTTGGGTTTTCCCAGATGTGCCAATATAAATCTCTAATAAAATGGAACTTTGAAGAGCTTCTAGCCTTGGAGTCTTCTTTTGTTACTTGGAACCCTGACACTTCTGTTCCCTCATCTAAGTCATTTATGAAGATATTGAAGAGTACTGGGCCTAAGATGGAATCTTGTTTACTTTGCTCCATGTAGATGTAGTATGATTTAGGACAACTTGTTGAGTACAGTTTGTCAGCCAGTTACAAATCCATCTGGTGGTAATGCTGTCTATCCCATATTTTTCTAGTTTATCAAAGAATAGTTGTGGTCTACTTTGTCAAATGTCTTGCCGAAGTCCAAGTATAATAAGTCCACAGCTTAAATTTTATATCTTGTGTGCACATTTTTATGACATGGATGAGTAACAATATTACTTACAATTAGGAGAGGATGTTTTTAACACTTATTTTGATATCTTCTGGGACAAAAAGATTGAAGAATCAGTTCTGAAATGTGCTGTGATAAATTGTAAATCATAATGTGCAGCTAAGAGTTGATGTGTGGTGGCAACACTTTGGGATGATATGACTCATACATTGTGTCTGTTATTAATTTTGGCAATCCCCTAACATTTGCACAACATAATGTCAAGATCTTTTCCTCGTTGAAGTTTTATCCTGTGAGTGACATTTCATATTTATTTATTTATTTATTTATTTTATTATATTTCTATACCACCCTTCTCCTGCGGGACTCAGAGCGGTGTACAGCCAGGATAAAACATAGTGTATAAAATTTAAGAACATTTTAAAAAACAATTAAATAATTTTGGCCCGAATTTAAAACAACCCAATTAAAACCGAAATTCGATTAAAAAACTGAGAGGATGGGATCAAGCCAGCCCAACTAGATGGAACAAGCGTGTCTTCAGGGCATGACGAAAAGTCCGGAGGTCTGATATCGTGCGTATCTCAGGGGGCAGGTCATTCCAGAGGGCAGGTGCTGCCACAGAGAAGGCTCTTCCCCTGGGGGTCGCCAGCCGGCACTGCCTGGCCGAGGGCACCCTGAGGAGGCCCTCTCTGTGTGAGCGAACTGGTCGGTGGGAGGCTATTGGCGGCAGAAGGCGGTCTCGCAAATACCCCGGCCCTAAGCCATGGAGCGCTTTAAAGGTGGTCACCAACACCTTGAAGCGCACCCGGAAGACCACAGGAAGCCAGTGCAGCTCGCGCAGGAGAGGTGTTATATATGAGCGCCCCGTCGCTCCCATAATCCCCCGCGCGGCCGCGTTCTGGACCAACTACAGCCTCCGGGTGCACCCCAAGGGGAGCCCCATGTAGAGAGCATTGCAGTAGTCCAGGCGGGAAGTGACAAGTGCTTGAGTGACCATCCAGAAAGGGACACAACTGGCGTATCAGGCGAACCTGATAAAAAGCCCCCCTGGCCACGGCCGTCATATGCTCTTCTAAAGACAGCCATGCGTCCAGGAGGACGCCTAAGTTGCGATATTCAAGTCTGAATGTCTATGGAGATTCTCAATCATCCAGGTCATGGTTGTCCGAGAGGTGCTTTTTCAAGAGGCAACTGGACTTTCTGACCAACTGACCAACCAGAAAGTCCAGTTGCCTCTTGAAAAAGCACCTTTGGGATATTCAAGTCTGAGTTCTAGTGGAAAGGACATTAGAAAAAAAATATTCTTTGGCTGTTTATGGCAGTAGAAAGCATTAATCATTGCTTAGTTCCTGGAGATTTTTCATGATTGAATGTATCCCCTTTGTTGTGACATTCAAAGCATTTGAATGTTGAATTAAAACACCAATAAATACAAAATAATTCTAGTAATGAAGCCAGCATCTATTCAGGGAATAAAAACAATGCCTAACAATTTCTCACCATTCCCAGAATATGTGCATCCATTTAACACAAGGCCTCTGAGAAAGGCCAGTTTTTTTTAAAAAAAGATGGTCTAAAGATGGGTAAGGTGGAAGCCATGAGGATCTCCAGAAGGATTTTGTTCCAAAGGGCAAGTGCTGCAACAGAGGCACACCATCTCTTGGGTCTTATTATATGAAACTGCTTAATTTAGGTAACCCAAAGCAAACTAACCCTGTCAGAATGCACAAGAAGCATTATGGGGAATAGACAGTTCTTCGGATAGCAATCCCCTATGCCATGTAAGGCTTGATAGATAATAACTATACTATTGTGGCAGCCTTGTTGATGGCGGTGAATGTCACACTGGAGATGAGAGGCCGGGAAGATCTGAGCTGTAACTGCCCAGCGAGGACAGGCTATGACTGCGGGGCGGGTGGTCCTGAAGAAGATCTGGGGGGCGGGGAGTTGGCCGGAGGGGAAGTGATAATTATCCATCTTGCTCTTCCCTGGGGTCTCTCCCTCCCCCATTTTTTGTCGCCCCCCCCCCCCGGACTGTTGCTTGCCTGGTTTGGCCTGCTTGTTTTACTCATCTTCAGTTGTCTGTTGGGACTTTTGTCATCTCCCCTCTTTGAACTGCTATCTGACTCCTGGCTCCTCTCACACTGTAAAGTGTTACATCTTATCTTTTCACCCCTATTACTGCCTTATTGGTCTCATTATATTGGACAGAGTTATGGAGTTACAGACTGATGAACTATGAATCCTGGTGGACTGCTGCTGCATCATGTTCCTAGGAACTGCTCTATGACTCCGCCGGTGGTTGTTCCCCACGTAGCCACCGTGAGAGGGTGGCTGCGGCTGGTTCCGCGGGACTCATTCGTTGCAGCCTTGGATTCTCCACCGCTGTGAGAGAGCGGTGGTTATGCCGGCCTGGGTTGACTCCTATTTTACCATCATTATCCCTCTTGTTTATCATCTTGGTTTCCTGTTGCTATTTTCCATCCACTTCTCATATTTATTATGGCTTACACTTCGGCGACCCTCCTTGCTCTGCGAGATGCCCCCTTCTCGCAGACATGGCCTTTGAATTTATCGAAGGCCTACCTCAAGGACGGGTTTTGGAACCCCGAGTGGTGGCATGCTTCTAAGCGTGGTTTGAGGGTTTTTTTAATTAATGTTTTTAATCAAATTTTAAGGGGACCCGGGAGGCGGGTGGTAAGGGTTGAGCTGGGGGCGGTTCCTACAGTTCAGCAATTGGGCCCGTCGGATGGTTGGGGGGGAGGGAGGGAGGAGGAGGGAACAAAGAGGCTCAGCGGAGAGAGGGTCTTCCAATCCCTGTGACAGTTGGGAGACGCAGAGGTCGGGAGAGGGGGGGCTAGGAGGGCGCCGCCGCTTCGTTCAAGCGGTGGCACCCTCCTGCCCCCTCAGCTCATCCTGCTCCCCCGATGGCGACGGAGTGCGGAGCCCTGGACTCCGACTGGTGTACTTAAATGCCAGGTCCGTGGTGAACAAGACACTCCTCGTCCAAGATCTTATAGACTAGGAGGACGCGGACCTGGCTTGTATCACTGAGACCTGGCTGGGGCCGGAGGGCGGTGTCCCTCTCATGGATTTGTGTCCCCCAGGTTTCCGGATACTACACCAGCCACGACTCCAGGGGAGGGGCGGAGGAGTGGCGGTAGTTATTAAGGAAAGTCTTAGGCCTAGGGAGGTCACTGTTCCTCAGGTTGGCGGGTGTGAATCCCTCCTTTTGAAATGGGACCCTGGAGTTCAGTCTGGGCTGTTGATCACGTACCTCTCCCCCAGCTGCGTGGCCTCAGCCCTGCCCGCACTACTAGATGTCTTAGCCGAATTGACGGTGGAACTCCCCAACCTTTTGGTTCTGGGAGATTTCAATCTGCCATCGGCCGGTGAGTCATCTGAGTTGGTGCGGGAGTTCATGACCTCCATGACAGCCATGGACCTGACTCAGATTGTACAGGGCCCAACACATATTGGAGGACACACACTCGACCTTATTTTTCTCTCTGGACAGTGTATAAATGATCGTGGGGAGGGGACTTTATCTACTGATCCTCTGTCATGGACCGATCATTCCCTCCTTAGACTCGACTTTTCCTCCGCCATCCCCCGTCGCAGGAGCACGGAACCAGTAAGATGGTTCCGCCCCAGGCGCCTGATGGAACCCGAAAATTTCCTGATGGAGCTTCGGTCATTTCCTGCCTCCTTAGCCCACAATTCATCTGAGACCCGGGAACAGGCTGCAGTGGGGGCCCTGGATCGAATCGCGCCTTTGCGGCCTCTGATCCGATGCAGATCCCTGGCGGCTCCTTGGTTTACTGCGGAGCTCAGGGAAATGAAGCGTCTGAAAAGACGCCTGGAGGGTGGTTGGAGATCCTCCCGATCCGAGTCCGACCGAACACAACTAAGAACCCATATTAGGTCTTATCTTGTGGCGATGGAAGTGGCGAAACGTAACTATTTCACCACTCTCATTGCATCTGCAGAAAATCGCCCAGCAGCCCTGTTTAGAGTGACCCGCTCCCTCCTTAATCAGGGAGCGAGGGAGGACCCCTTACAGGGCCGTGCTGAGGACTTTGCACAGTTTCTGCAAGATAAAATCACTCAGATTCGGACCGGGTTGGACTCTGACTGGACAGAGTCCGTTGAGGTGACAGGGCCTAGTCTTGGTGGAGACATCTGGGTTGAGTTTGAGCCTGTTTCATTGGATGACGTGGACAGGATTATGGGTAGGCTGGGGTCTTCCACATGTTTACTGGACCCTTGTCCCTCCTGGCTAGTTTCGGCAGCCAAGTAGGTGACTGGAGACTGGATCCAGGCTGTTGTCAATGCTTCACTAAAGGAAGGGGTCTTTTCTGCTGCGCTTAAAGAGGCGGTGGTTCGACCCCTCCTTAAGAAGCCTAACCTGGATCCTGACGTACTTAACAACTACCGTCCAGTCTCCAACCTTCGCTTTTTAGCGAAGGTTGTTGAGTCCGTGGTGGCACAGCAATTCCCCCAATTCCTGGAGGAAACTGACTACCTGGATCCTTACCAATCTGGTTTCAGGCATGGCCACAGCACGGAAACGGCATTGGTCGCCCTAGTAAATGATCTCTGGCGGGCCAGGGATGGGGGTTGCTCCTCCATCCTGGTCCTTCTTGACCTCTCAGCGGCGTTCGATACCATCGACCATGGTATCCTGCTGCAGCGGCTCAGGGGGATAGGGTTAGGAGGCACTGTTTTACACTGGTTCTCCTCCTATCTCTCGGGCCGTCTGCAGTCTGTTTGGGCGGGGGTCAGGGATCCTCCCAGAGGCCTCTCACTTGTGGGGTGCCTCAGGACTCGGTTCTCTCCCCTCTGCTCTTTAACATCTATATGAAACCGCTGGGTGAGATCATCCGTGGTTTCGGGGTGAGGTATCATCAATATGCTTTACATTTCCACCCCGACCACCCTAGGGATGCCCTTTCCGTGATGTCCCACTGCCTGGAAGTGGTGCGGGTTTGGATGGGGAGGAACAGGCTTAGACTCAACCCTTCCAAGACTGAGTGGCTATGGATGCCGGCATTCCGGGATCTGGAGGTTCCATCCTTAATGATCGGAGGTGAAACTCTTGCTCCCTCCGATAGGGTCCGCAACTTGGGTGTCCTCCTGGATTCTCGGCTGTCTTTAGATGACCATCTGACAGCCGTAACCAAGGGGGCCTTCGCACAGGTCCATCTTGTGCGCCTGTTGCGCCCATTCCTAGACCGGGATGCCCTCGCCACGGTTACTCACGCCCTTGTTACCTCTAGGTTGGACTACTGCAACACCCTCTACATGGGGCTGCCCTTGGGATGTGTCCGGAGGCTTCAGCTAGTCCAAAATGCAGCCGCGCGGGTAGTTATGGGGGCATCTAGATACTCCCATGTAACGCCTCTCCTGCGTGAGCTGCCCTGGCTACCGGTAGCACTCCGGATACGTTTCAAGGTGCTGGTGCTCACCTATATAGCTCTTCATGGCTTAGGCCCGGGGTACTTGCAGGACCATCTCCAGCCGTTCTCCCATCGTCCTGTGCGCTCTCACAGAGTCGCCCTCCTCAGGGTGCCGTCGGCCAAACAATGTCGGCTGACGACCCCCAGGGGGAGGGCGTTCTCTGTGGGAGCCCCGACCCTCTGGAATGGATTGCCCACTCAGCTCAGGACAGCCCCTGACCTTCTTTCCTTCCATCGCAAGCTGAAGACGTGGCTCTTCCGCCAATTAAACTGATCCGTTTGGGGGTACACTGGTATAATTTTAAATTGTTTTTTAATTGGGTTACTGATTTTAATTTTGTATTGTATTGTGATTTGTATTGAAGTTGTCATTTTGTAAGCCGCCTTGAGTCCCTAGGGAGAAAGGCGGCATATAAATCGCAATAAATAAATAAATAAATAAATAAATAAATTAAATAAATAAATAAATAAATAAATAAATAAATAATAAACAAACAAACAAACAAACAAACAAACTAGCAATTTAAATTGGATTTAGAAGTAAACTAGCAGACAGTGCACAGCATACAATAGATCACTGGGTATAGTGATGCCTATTCATCACTGTTGTAGTGTTTCATTCTGGACCAACTGTAGCTACTAAGTGATCTAGGTAGAGTGCATTGCAATAGTGCAATCGCAAGGTGACCAAGACATGAATGGTCATGAGTAAGGCCTCTTAATCCAGGAAAGGATACAATTGGTGCACAAACTATGCTTCTACAAATGCCTAGCTAGACATAGTTGCTACCTTGAATAGGAGTTAAAAATCCAGGAAGGCCTCCAGATTGCACATCCATCCTGAGTGAACCAATGCAACCCTGCTCAGAACCAAAGATAAAAGGTCCCCAATGTTAGAAGGACCAAACATCTGCAGCCAGTCAGTCTTGTTACAGTTCTTCTCTAACCAGACCTTACAGTCTCCAGGTATTACATCAAGACTTTGAAAGCTTCACTTGGTCAGCAAAGGATTGAGAGGCACAGCTTAGTATCAGCAGCTTACTGATAATACATCTTGCCAAATTAAAAGCTGACTTCCTCTTATAGCCTCAGGTAGATAAACAACTGGAGAACAGGGAGTATTGGGTCCTAAAGCACTCTGCAGATCAGCAGCTTTGATTCAACTTCTCTACCCCCACCCCAGCTCTAACTATAACCAGTCTTAAAGGTGGAGAACCATTAATATCATACTCCCCATTCTCACTTCCTGCAGCTGGTTTAGAAGTATAGCATAATTGATTATGTCTGCTGAGAGATCAAGGAGGGCCAGGATGGTAGAACCACCTAGTAATCAATAAGTGCAACCAATGTCATATCGATACTATGTCCCAACCTGAAACCCCACTGAAAAATGTCCAGATAATTTTACAATTTTACAAAAAAATATTTATCTTTTGATTTATGAATATATCACTGTTTAATGCCATACTCTTTTCTAACATGTTCCTTTCTATTTATTGTTTCTTTTTGTTACATTATTTGTTTCTGTGCTCTTTAGCTGAATTTTTAATATACACTCTATATCGTATCTTTACACTGTGCTGCAATCCAATAAATGTAAAGTTAGAGTGGTCCCTTCTCTTTCATCTCTCCCCCAAATCATATCCTATCGAATTATTTTTTTAATGCCAAATATAGGCATTTTGTCTAAATCTCAGCTGAGTCCTACGATTTTGCACATCTGCTGTTCAACAGCTCCAGCACGCAAGGCTGTATAGGAGGCGAGCTTGGGCAGTCAGTGTGGCACCAAAGTAGCATGTTGCAGTGTCTCTGTGATCGTTCATAAGTGTGAACGACCACTGTTATGCTGCAATATATGTAATTTTGGGACCTGGTCTAAGTATTTTTGGCGGAGATATTGCAACTTTGAACATTCGCTAAGTGAACATTTGTAATTCAAGGATTATCTGTAATGGCCACCACTATTAACTGTAGTATTGTAAATTAGCTGGAAAGCAGTTCCTGTCTAAAAAAATAATCACTTGATATACTTGTGCAGTGCATTAAAATGAACCCATCATCCTCAACAAAAATTTTAATAAACGTACAAATGAAATTTGTTTGAAAAACTAATGGGGTGAAGAAAAAGATTATGTGTCATATTGCACATAGTGGCCCTGATTGGTATTAATTATTTTCCATTCAGGGAGTTAAAAGCTACTGTATTTTCCGGACTATAAGACACACTTTTTGTCTCCCAAAAGGGGGTGAAAATGTCTGTGCATCTTATAGACCGAAGTCCCACCCACCCACCAGCCATTTTTTGGCCTCCGCACATCCTGTTTTCAGGGCTTTTTTTTTTTTGGCCCATTTTTGAGGCTTTTTTTTTTTTTGGCCTCTTTTTTTGGAAAAATGGGTCATTGTATAACCTTTGTTAAATTTTAAGATTAGATTGTAAGATGATACATCATACCTTCCAATGACAATGATATTAATTCCCCCTGCTCTCCTTGAATATACTCTGCTTTATGTAGACACTATCCTTAAACAAGCATTGTTAAATCTTAGTTATATTGTAATTCTTTGTTATCATTAAGGTATGTATTCAATCAGGTTTAAAACCAAGGTGGAAGGAAAGCTATCATGTAAGGAGGGCTAGATCAAGACCTGGCTAGGTGGCTCAGTGGCTAAGATACTGAGCTTGTTGATCAGAAAGGTCAGCAATTCGGCGATTCAAATCCCTAGTATAGGTCTCCTGTGTGAGCAGGGGGTTGGACTAGATGACCTCCAAGGTCACTTCCAACTCTATTACTGTTTAAGACATTGTCTAATCCTTCATCTTGCTGACTATCTTGGAAGCATGATTGAATTACAGGAGCATTGTGTGGGTTTCATATCTTGGTAATTTAAAATTGGTTCTTATTAGGCTTCTTTCACAATGCCTTATCTTAATGAGATTCTCCTGTAGATAATCTAATCTAGATAATGTCCTAATCTATGCACATTTTCAAGAAAGCGTTATGTAGTAATCACCGTGCTTTTCAAGTAGGTCTGTTTTGAAAATATTGAGGAAAAAGAGACACACACTCTGTAATTCCTATCTAGAAAGGGCTTCTAGTAATCATCCAATCATCCAGACAGAGGAAAGAGCTTTTTCAGTAGAAGATACCCTCTGGAGGGATAATTATTATTATTTAATACTGAAAACTTTCCCATTTTGGGGGCTTTTCAATATTGCTATGTTTTAGCATTTTAACTATTTTGAGTTGCTTTCAGTAGATATTGACTGGAATGTATAATTGTACTTTTATGTTTAGATTGTACTGTAATTATTTATATGTTTATTACATTTAAACTATTCTCAAAATCCTGTTTGGCCATTGAATAGGTTATGAACAAAAAAATACATGATCATTCTAGATGGCAGATGTCAACTACTTCCAAGTTCTCTTCACCAACTTCCCTGCCCTAAGCTGGTATCTTTCAGTAAGAGTAAATGCTGTATTCTTTCTCTTTCATTAGCCATCAGTCAGATTTAGCAGGAGTCTGATTATATCATAATCAGTCTGTGAACTTGAAAAGCATAAGCATATGTAACCATCCGATTTGGTTCATACAAAATGTGACCAAAACTTAGTTTGTTTATTTGTAATCCATCAAGTGTCTATATGTGTTTGTGCCCATGCCTTCGTGTTGGCCCCAGGCAATTGTCTGGACTGGTCCCTGCAATTTTCTTGGTAAGATTTTTGGAAGTGGTTTACCATTGTCTTCAAGTCATAAAAAGGGAGGGTTTTTTTAAGCTAAAAGTGAACAAAAGAAGTTATGATTCAGTGTAATGTTTGAATCAAACCTGTGGACCCAAGAATATAACTGTTGTGTGTTACTTAAATATGAAGAACAAAAGTTAGTTTTCAGGTTTTTTAAAAAAAAGCTTTTTTGCTCTCTAAATCTAGAAAATTACAGAAACTTAAGGTATGATGTGAGGATAATCTTTTCATGTATTATTTAAAGCATTCAGTCCTGTCACTAATGCAGTGAATCCACTTTAGTTATTTTTGATATGAACAATGTACCCTGCATTTAAATCCAAAGAATTTTACCACTGTAATCCAAACTTTACTTTGCCTTTTAGTGTCCTTTAGAATTAAAACAATCAGGTCTTCTGAAATATTAGCCACCTGGAGTCATGTATTTGAGATGGGAGTCTATGTAAATCAAATAAATAAATAAAATAAAATAAATAAAATATAACATGGATAATATTTCATGTTTTACTGCTGCTTTGGAACAAATCTTACTTCAGTATAAATATGAATAAATATTGTTTTCATATATTAAATATTAGGACTGATTACTAGAATTTTTCTAGGAATATGTTTACCATTTTGATTTCAGTGATAAATAAGTTGCTGGTGAGCCTGGCTTTATTATATACAGTATTTCAATAGAAATATAAGTAGATTTATAGGCATGTATTTCAATTTCTATGTGTTTGGTTTGTCTGAAGCATAAATTATACAAACATGTTTTTCTTTCTTTCTTAAGGTCATTGATATGCCTGAACATAATCCTGGTGACATGGGAGGAACAATGAGACTAGGGAAAAGAAAAACTATCTTTAAGACAGAAGATTCTTTGTTAAGTAAGTCATGGCATCTTTGGTTGGATCTTTTGCTTTTGTGTTCAAACCATACCAACAATAGTATCTTGTTCAAATACATACTGTTTAAGAGTAATATTAATTAGATTCAATATCTTGTCTTAAATCCTAATTATAACTCCTGTTAAACTTCTGCTTTCAGAAATCACTAGAAAACCTAGGAGATATTGCAGGATGAAGTTGTCCTTCATATTAGGATTCTGAAGGATGCAATTACTACTTATTGCTGGTCCCTTCTTCAAAAGATGTGAGACTTAGTCTGTTAGAAACAGAATCTCTATCATTATCATCATTCAAGGAGCAACACAAAAGGAAGCATTTCTCTCACTTTTTGATTTTATTTATTTATTTATCTTGCAAGTGGTACTATAGCAGGAACAAGGCGCTTCTTTCACTTTCTGACAAATAATTAATCAAGAACAAACAAGCCTCCTATCCAAAAGCAGGATGATGAAAGGAAGGGATCAGTCGCATCAGAAGAATTGGGTTCATGATTAAACAAAGCCAAAATTAATTTCCGGCAACAGAGTTTTAAATATCCCTACTTGGAATCTATAAACATGTGAGGAGTTGTTCTGGACAACAGTCACTCATTTTTAACACTTCCTTTCAGAACAGCTGTTGAGAAGTTGGTGGAGAGTCATCAGCTTGAAATTCTTCTGCTTTTTCCTGTGTGGGTGGTTTCAATCAGTGTTGTCAGGCAGAGGGTAAATACTTTGAATTTTCTTGTTTTGCCTGCCCCAGACTTGGCCCTTCCTCCATTCTTTTTAAAAATTTATATGAACCTATTGAGGAGGATTTCTGTCAATTGGTGGTGAGGTATCATCAGAGTCCTAAATATATAATTATACAGATAGTCCTTAACTTAAGACAACAGTTGGGCCTGGAATTTTGGTCACTAAGCAATTATGTTGTAAAGTGAGATGCCGCATGACTGTTCCTAGTGACTGCAATCCCAGCAATTCACATTGTTAACAAAATTGTATTGGTCATTAGCTAAAGATCCACCCTACCCCAAGACATTTCAGACTTGGTCCTTCCCAGCCCTGAGCCTCAGGAAGATAAGTGACTCTCTCCAACTTCCCCCATCTATCTATCTCCCCTGGTTTCTTCTTTTATTCCACTTGGATAGTCTTTCTCAGTTAATTTCTTCATTATATCAGGACTTTCATGTTCAAGTCATCTGTGCCATATATGAATGCAGTTTGAATGTTTTTCCTCCTTGGCAGTATTAACTTCCTGATTACAATTCAGTTGATATAGTTTATCTGTAATTTTAGCCTTTGCAAGTAAGATATCCCCTTTTGTGATGATACAAATGTCCCTTTTAAAGATCACTACATCATCTTGTTTTGTGAGCTTCTTCACAAAACACTGAATACCACTGAAAAAGAAAAACAAGAAATTCAAGAAGAAACCATCATGGCTGCACAAAGATCTCTCTAACAAACTGAAAGACAAAAAGGATTAGTACAGAAAATGGAAAGAGAGACACATAACTAAGGCAGAGTATCAGTAGCAATCTGCAAAGATGAAGTCAGGAAAGCAAAGGCTCAGAATGAACTAAGGCTTGCTACAAAAGTCATAGATAATAAAAAAAAGTTTCTTCCAACATATTAATAACAAGAAAAAAGTCAAGGAAACAGTAGTCCATTAAAGAGAGAAGATGGCAAGGAAGTAATAGGCAGTAGGGAGAAAGCAGAGCTGCTTAACTCATTCTTTGCATCAGTCTTCACGCAAAAAGAAATTACACCCAAGTGTACCAAAACAGCTGCTGTAAAAGACAAACCAGAAATAAAAATTAAAATAAGCAAGAAAAGAGAACACCTATCTGACCTTGATGAATATAAATCACCAGGACTTGACAGATTAAATCCCAGAGTTCTGAAGGAGCTGGCAGATGTTCTCTCAGAACCACTGTACCAAATCTTTCAAAAATCCTGGAGCACAGGGGAAGTACCTGAGGATTGGAAAAGGACTGATGTGGTTCCCATCTTCAAGAAAGAGGGAAAAACAGACCCAGGAAACTACAGACCAATCAATCTAACATCAATACCTGGGAAGATCCTGGAAAAGATAATAAAAAAACAAATCTGCAAACAACTAGAAGTAAATAAAGTTATAGCTAGTAGCCAGCATGGGTTTGTTAAAAACAAATCATGCCAACCAATCTTATTTTATTCCTTGATAAAGTCACTAAATTAGTAAACCAGTGAAATGCTGTGGACATAGTATACTTAGATTTCAGTAAGGCATTTGACAAATTAGACCACAATCTACTTCTTGGTAAGGTAGAAAAATGTGAAATAGACAACATCACCACCAGATGGATTTGTAGCTGACTGGCAAACTATACTCCTGGAATACTGCAACCAATTTTGGTCACTATACTACATAAAAGATGTTGAGATTTTGGAAAAAGTGCAAAGAAAAGCAACTAAGATGATTAAAGGCTTGGAGACCAAACCATATAAAGAACGGCTGCAGATTTTGGGTCTGGCTAGTCCAGGGGTATGCAACCTTAAACACTCAAAGAGCCATTTGGACCTGTTTCCCACAGAAAACAAAACACCAGGAGCCACAAAACCTGGGTGGGCTTGGCCAACTTGACATCACTCACTCCCACCCAGTCACATGACCCCCCCAAGCCATGCCTACCCAGGTTTTGTAGCTCCCAGTGTTTTCTTTTCTATGGGAAACAGGTGTTTCTGTCTCTCTCTCTCTCTCTCTTTCTTTCCCTCCTCTCTCTTTCTCCTCTCTCTTTCTCTCATTTCTCTATCTCTCTCTTTTTCTCTCTCTCATCTTTCTCTCTCTATCTCTCTCTCCCTCCCTCCCTCTCTCTCTCATCTCTCTTTCTCCCTATCTCTCATCTCTCTCTCTCTTGTCACTCTTTCTCCCTCCCTCTCCCTCATCTCTCTTTCCTCTCTCTCTTTCTCTCTCCCTCTCTCTCCCTTTCTCTTCCTCATCTCTCTTTCTCCTCGCTCTTTTTCTCTCTTTCTCCCTTTCTCTCTCCCTCTCTCTCCCTGTCCCTCTCTCTCTTTCTCTCTCATCTCTTTCTCCCTGTCTCTCTGTCTTTGTCTCATCTATCCATCCATGCATCTCTCCATCCATCCATCTATCCGTGCTCTCCTGCCCAGCTTCACGTGTCATGTGAATCCAACCACTTGGGCTGTGGATTGAGAGTGGAGGCTGGCAGACAAAGCCAAGCATTGGAGATCCACGCAAAATAAGGCAACTCCAACCCGGATCCTGTCAGGGAGACTTCCCCGCCTTCCCTCTCCCTCTCCCCCCCTGCGGTGGGGGCCCTGGTGGGCCGAAGGCAGCTCCCTCCTCAGAGGTGGCCAGCAAGCAAACAAATGTGGTGCTCTGGCTGGGAAGGGACAATGTGGAGCCCCACCTCTGGCCAGTGGGAGTGGAGCAGGCAGGGCGCGCACCTTACCTGTTGCTGCCATCGCAATGGCGCTGGCTGACCTCTATATGCAGGGGTCTCCTTGCTCAGTCCAAGGAAGGCTCCAGCTACCAGTGCCACTGTGTTTCCTGCCAGCTGGTAAGAGGGGGCAGAGGGGGGCCAGATGGTGGCAGTGAGAAGTGGGCAGAGCCTTTGAGCAAGCGCCCCCCCACCTGCTGCAGAAGGGAGGGCTCAGCTATCCAGGTGGAGGCGGGTGCCACCACAGGTGGGACAAAGCCAGGAGGGGCGTGCAAGCTGAATGTTTGGAGCCACACTCAGCGGAGTTTGCAAGCAGGCTTGGTGTGCCACTTAGGCTGGGAGATCCCAGCCCGTTTGGTTTGCTTCAGTACAAGTTGGGAACACAGAAGGTGGAGGAAATCCATGCCTTCTCTCCCACTCTGGAATATGGAGCAAGTCTCCATCCCCCTCCATCGCCCTTACCTTCTCAGGCCAGGAGACCAGTGACTGGGAAGGGAAGGCGAGGGGTGGTGCCAGCCAGTGGTGAGATCACACGACAGGGAGCCACAGCAGAGGGACGAAAGAGCTGCATGTGGTTCCAGAGCTGCAGGTTGCCAACACCCAGGCTAATCTAAAGATAAGAATTAGGGAAGACATGATAGCAGTATTTCAGGAGCTGCCACAAAAAGGGTCAAATTATTCTCCAAAGCACCAGAGGGCAGGAAAGAAATAATGGTTGGAAACTGATCAAAGAGAGAAGCAACCTGGAATTAAGGAAAAACTTCCTAACAGTAAGGAAAATTAACCATTGGAACAGCTTGCTTTCAGAAATCATGGGCTGTCTTATCACTGGAGATTTTTAAGAAGAGACACTTGTCTGAGATTGTATAGGTTCTCCTGCTTGAGCAGGGGGCAGGACTAGAAGACGTCCAAGGTCTCTTCCAGCTTCTATCCTCTCCTCTCCTCTCCTCTCCTCTCCTCTCCTCTCCTCTCCTCTCCTCTCCTCTCCTCTGACAAAAGATTAGTTTCAAGAGCAGGGACATACATTTTTCACAAGTATCTTTCTGGTGACACTCTGAGAAATAGGATAGTAAACAAAACCCTCTCCTATTCCTTCTTATTCTATTATTTGCCCACTAGATGTGGCGATTTTTTTTTTTCTTTTACTGTGGTCAAGGTGAGTAAAGAAATTTCTGTCATTTGTCATGTGACTCGTAACTCCTGAATCAACACACCATGCTTTCAAAGATAGGTGCAACTTTTGGATTGAAAAATATATACATTATCTGAGACAAAATCAATTTTTTTTCTTTAAACTTTTGGCGTTTTGTAATTTTTGCATTCTGTCCAGATTCTGCAATCTGCTTTTAAATGACCCTTTTTCTTGCACAC
Organism: Pituophis catenifer annectens; assembly: GCF_029215685.1. NCBI lineage: Eukaryota > Metazoa > Chordata > Lepidosauria > Squamata > Colubridae > Pituophis > Pituophis catenifer. Next base: position 49,502,420 of record NW_027256884.1, on the reverse strand, counting down.
AAAGCATTTGTGTGTTTCTTGCTTCCTGTAACTTTTTATTCCTATTTGTCATCTTTAAAACAGACTTGCGACAGAAGCACTATCGCTACAGTATTAGTGCTTTCTGTTGTATGCTTATACTCATCCATAAGCTTGCCCTTAACATATTACTATGTTAGCTCATCATCTGGACATGCCTCAAGCGCAGTGACAAGTATTTCATAACTTTCTGGTAAACCACTAATAGTGCTGCAACATGAAAATCTTTTATTTCTTCTCCTGTGCCTCTGAGGTGTTTAACCATTTCCAAGGTGTGCCTTATATAATCCTGCATATCTTGGCCTTTCATCAGCTTGGTTTGGAATAGCTTTCTAATCAAATACAGTTTATTTCTTAGATTAGTTCTTTCATGCATGTTTTGTAATCCTTCCCACATTTCTTTAGCAGTTTCACATTTACATATATGTATGATTTGATCATCTTCTATGCTAAGAGAGATTGTGCTTTCTGATCTTTCTCTATCCACTCATCTGAAGGATGTTCTGGCCAATTTCATTTATACATTTCCATGTATCTGATGGGCTGTCTGGTAAAATGAAACAAGGCTATGGCATGCACTTGAAAGAAAACTGGGATGCCTGTAATTGTGGAATCTGATTGGCAAGAACAAATAATTTTTATTCACAGAGAATATACATGTGTGACACTTGTATCAATTCTAGGTGGTTACAGTACTGATAACAGTAACAAAGAGTTAGATATCCTGTATACCTCAGCTAGAAGTTAGGAATAGGGATGGCATGGAGCAAATAGAACGTGTATTAGAAAATTCCTGGAGCATTCATTAGCCAAGGTTTAGGAATAGGGACAGCTAGAGACCAATAGGACAATTATTAGATCATTACTAAAATGTTTATTAGATTATTTGTTTTATATATCCTGCCTTATCCTGCCTTCCACTTTAGTGAAAATGTATAAGTTTTCTTAATTCTATTGTTTGAGGTTCCTTGGCATTTTCTAGCTAGGACCCCTTTTCTTCGAGTGCTTCAATAAAAGGAAACAAAACCTGCACCTCTTACCTGGTGTTCTTCATCGGCTTCGGCAACTGACTCAGACCCAAATTGGGGACAATATGCCTTCTCTTATTAGCAGCATTTTCATCTTAAATTTCCAAGACTGGTAGTTCTGGTTTGTCAAATTTGCAAATAAAATATTTGCTTCACCTGTGTTACTGGCCATTTTCTTTTATTTATTTATTTTATTGCAGTCTTCTTTTTCTGTTGCTGTATCTTGCACTTATTTTCTGTAGCTGGCTATGATTGATTTACTCTGTTCTGTGCTGAATTTTATATTTCTCCTTGTAAGGTTTTTGAATGCAGCTCAGAATCTGATAAATCCAATGAAACTCTGAACACAAGGCTACTAATAATCAGCTTTATTTTCTGCAGAAAGCAAAACTGGGCGACCCTTTTTAGTCTCCCACCTAAAATAGAGCAGGCAAAGAGAGAAAAGCAGGCACATGCAAAAAAAAAAAAAAAACTTTTCCAAACTTCTTATAGTTCACACAGCTTGCATAGATCGTCATTGCTATAGAAACATTATTTCATATCATGCAAACCTCATTATTTTTCTCAACACTCTGAAAACAATGGACCTTAGAAAGGGAAAGAAATAAATCTTCTGGCATATAATTCAGAGCATTGTTAGCATTATTATTATCTCATTAGGTTGCTGAGAATACACATTTTAAGTTACAGCAAACAAGCAGAATCCACATTTTGCATTTTACAAGAAGTTACTTTAGCTACTTGGCAATTCACCTAGAGCAGGGGTGGGCAATTGTGGCCCTTTTACAACCTGTGGACTACAACTCCCAGAATTCCTGAGACAGCCTGTCTCAGGAGTTCTGGGAGTTGAAGTCCACAGGTTGTAAAAGGGCCACAATTGCCCTAGAGGCTTTATCTATGCAGATGGCACAATGGAGCTCAGCTTCAGCAGGGAATCAGAGGTCAAGTTAGGCACCCTCTGTATGCTCTAATCCTTTCAGGGACTCTTTCATCCTCTAATCTGGGTTTATACTGGGTTTATCTCTGGGTTATACACCCTCACTCTGGGCCCATATCCTGTTGGAAAATTCTGTTTTATTCCATAGGAATCCTGTTTTATTCTATAGAAATTGTAGCAGAGGATTATTACATAGCCATACAGATTAGTTACATAACCATACAGATTAAATAAAATGTACAGTGTACAGTCATCATCGCCTTGCTGCTTAACGGTTTTTAACTATTTTTTAACTGTCACAGGAAACTCCTCAGAACATAAAGGAGCCATAGATTATAACCATAGATGCAAACTAAACACTGCCATCTACTGGCTGAATAATTCTGTAGTCATTGCAATACAAAATACATTCTAACATGTATTCCAACATTTTGGAATAGGAGGCCCAGGCTGTTCAGAAGGCAGCTGAGAATCTGATAAGTCCAATGAAACTCTGAACATGAGGTTACTGATAATCAGCTTTTATTTTCTAGCTAGAAAGCAAAAGATTTGACCATCTTTTTGTCTTTCACCTTAACTACCGGCAGAGAGAAAAGCAGGTGCACGCAAAAAACTTTTCCAAACATCTTATACTTCACACAGCTTGCACAGAATGTCATTGCTATAGAAACATAATTTCATATGACGCGAATTTCATCATTTTTCTCAGTGCTCTGAAAACAATAGACTTTAGAAGGGGGGAAAATACAATTTCTGGCATATGAATTAGAGCTTTGTTAGGGAATGCTATTGCTGAGAACATACATTTTCAGTTACAAGCAAGGTTACTTGACAGAATTACTTTTCACAAGAAGTTACTTTGCTAGGCTAAGCTTGACAATTCACCTAGAAGTTTTATCTATACAGTCAACATGCTAGGTTACAATGGAGCTTCTTTCAACAGCAATTAACAAAAGCTGAATTAGATTACACTCTGTATATGCTCTAAGCCTTTCAGCTCTGATCCTTCAGAGACCCTTTCAGAAGCATTAGGTTAGATAGGATACTAATCTAAATTTATGAAAGTGAAAAATACTCTCACATTAATCACGAAATCTCCAGAACGTAAAGCCTACAAACTTGAAATTTGCCACGTTATGTTCCTCTTGGCTTCTAGGTGCTCACTAAGAAAGGATTTTTCGAAATGACCATCAGAGCATTAGTATTTCCTATATTATATAGTATTTCCTATATATAATAGCATATTATAATATTATAATATGCTAATTAGTTAGATGTTCTACTCCCCCTCCCAACTTGAAAATAACTCTGAAGAGAATGGGATAGCATAGGACAGGCTTCTGTGGGGCAAGCCTCATGGAAAGAAGGGACTAGAAAGCCTGAGGGAGAGAAGGGGATAGGATAGGAGGCGTTTCTGTGAGGCAAGGCTGAAGGAGAGAAGGGGAGAGGAGAGGATCTATGGGCCAGCCTGAGGGAGAGAAGGGGAGAGGAGAGGATCTATGGGGCCAGCCTGGGAGAGAAGGGAATAGGAGAGGATCTATGGGACCAGCTTGAGGGAGAGAAGGGGATAGGAGAGGATCTATGGGGCCAGCTTGAGGGAGAGAAGGGGAGAGGAGAGGATTCTGTGAGGCTAGCCTGAGGGAGAGAAGGGGAGAGGAGAGGCCGATCGTAACTAATTAATTTTCAAACTAAGTGTCAATTTATCAAGCCCGATCACGGAGCACAGGTATTCAGGTAGTAACTGTATAATCATAAAAATGAATAAAATCATTGTGAAGAACATATTCCATATCCCCCAATTATTCAACTTTTGCATTTAGCATGAACTTGAATTGAATAAAATTTATTTGCTAGTCTGTAATCTCTTTGGAACTGTATGCCTGTTTTTATTGTCTCCTTAAAATGAGCACTTTGCACAGTTTGAACCAAACAGGAATTAGAAAAAATGTCTGGGTTATAAAAATTAGATTTACTAGCATAGACCAGTGGTCCAAAATATATTACAGTCTAATTTATTTTCCAACTGACCTCTTTATATTTTTCCTTTAAACTTCATTTTCTAGGTTCTTTAGGAATCAAGCATAGTTTGTCCCTTATGATTGTTGCTATATTACATATTTGTTCAAATATTTCCTGTTCTTGAATAATACTACATTTATTTGCATGAAAGCTGATTTCACAAAGAAATCTACCAACATTATAGTTCAATAAATATAACATGAATCATTCAAGTTATGAACTTGGCAAATGCCAAACCTATTAACATTCTTCTTAATGATCATTGAAGAAACCATAATTAACTGGGTCACTAAGCTATAAATGTGGTTTAGAAACTATAAGGGTTACATTTGCACAACATGCTAAATAAAATAAACAATCTTTATCTGATGATTCATCAGTTCACCTAATTTAAGATTAGTCTCATTGGCTTGTTATGGCTTTCAAAGGACGGATTTAGAAAACTTTCCTAATTCTTGTACCTTGTAATGGGGTTGTTAGATGGGGCCCAGACTGCTTATACCCACATACTGTTTGCCATGACATGAAGCTTTCCAAGGGCATCTCCTCATAATGGACCGTTTATGTCATGGCACCAATAACTTACATGCTTTCAGCTTGGGGCACCAATATAACTTACACAAGGCCAGGAGGTTAGGTGAGCTTTGCTGGTAATGTAACTTTGTGGTGGTGGTGCGGTGTTTGTTTTTTGAACCAAGGCATCATGATTTGTATTCTGTGATGGTGGTGTTTTTAATCTTCGTATGCTACCTATAGTCACTGCAGAGTTGGGCAGCTCTATAAATAAACAAAAAAATAAATCATGGTTGCTTTCCAGAGCAGAGCTTGCAGAAATGCTCAAGTCAGCTTGAGAAAAAATTAGAGAGGAAGGACTGTTCTGTATAACTTATGTCTGCTATAGTAGCTACTATGTTGGGGAAATAAATACCAAGTGCAAAAATTAGAATTGATATGAGCTATTTTTCAACAGTTAATGGATGAGTCTGCCATGTACTAGAAAGAGGGTAAATAGCAAGCATGGAATCACTTTAAGTGGAAAGAAATGGTTATTGAGCCTGAGTCCTACTTTCTGCTGTGACTGATAGTTTTTATAGAATGTTTTCCCTCCTCCCCATCGAATTTCCCATCCATATCACATTTGCAGCTCCCTATATATGAGCAGCTGCCATAGGGGTATACTAATTATATAGGAGATTTATTTTATTTATTAAACAAATTTACCCACTTACATACGGTGATTTCATCAGAGATATAGAATAGGGATCAATATTGCCATAAAAGTATCTGATTTGCCTTCTGGACTAGCACTAAGTCAGGAAGAACTAACTAGTACAGTGCACTATTACATTGTATACTATTGTATAATAGAATATATTCTATTTTTATAGATATAAAAATATATTTTTTTATATTTAGCTTTATAAAGAATGTGTATTTTACTACCTCAAAATATTTCCTGAAAAGTGTCTCTCTTTATCCACCTAGTGGAGCTGGAATTGATATTCTGTCTTCCTCAGCACTGCTCTCTTGAGCAGGGGTGTCAAACACAAGACCCATGGGCCGAATCTGGCCTGCGATGTGGTCGGATCCAGCCCACCGGGCCATCCTGGAAAATGTAAGGGGCCAGCCCGCATCGCTTCAGCCCGGTCTATCCAATGCAAAGAAGAAACATCGGGCCAGCGTAGCTTCAGCCCAATCTACCCAATGCGAAGAGGAAACACCAGGCCAGCATGGCTTCGGCCTAGTCTACCCAAAGCGAAGAGGAAACATTGGGCCAGTGTGGCTTCAGCCCAGTGTACCCAGTGCAAAGAGGAAACATGCCAATGGTTTGGGGAGTGGTGTCAAGCTGACTATGCCCACCCATTTGGCTACACCCACTCATTCAGCCATGCCCAGTGAGTGGTGTCAAGCTGGCCACACCCACCTAGTTGGCCTCCGCCCGGCCCCCTGAGGTCAACTACAGCCCTGATGCAGCCCTCAATGACATTGAGTTTGACACCCCTGCTCTTGAGGAATTCCTTTTTCACATACTGTATATGTTTCTCCCTTCATTTTGTGACTCGTAATTGGGATATCTTCTTATCTTTTCCTTTCCTCTGGAGGGTGAGAGGGGAATGGACCCAAAGAACTCAAATCCAAGGATATGAATCTTCCGAATTGGATTACTGAACAATGTTTGTGTACTTAAGCTTTTGTAGAATTGATTAGAAATTATTAGAATGCAAACAAACAATGTTAGTAGCAGAATATTTTTAAAAGCTTGTGATTTTTTTTAGGGAATCTTTATGGCAATGAAGCTTTTGTGGAAGAACGACACAGACATCGCTATGAGGTAAGTGACATCTAACCTATTTTTTGGGGGGGTTAAATTTTTAAAAAAGTATCCATATTAAGATAATTACATGTATCACTTCATAGCATTAGGTATCATCTTGAGGCTGGCAATGGGATCCTTATATGCTGGGAGAAGAGTCTAGACTGGGTCATGAGCTTATGCCCTTAATGGCAGCCATAAGCTTGTAATGGGTTGTTGCTGTGATGAATGAAGCTGGTTTTTACTTGGAAGCAGATAGACATGAACTGAATATGGAATGCATTGCTACTGGCCCTTTGCCTTTGTGAAACTGAGGATTTTGGGTATCCTAGAAGTCTACAAATGGGAAGAACCATTTAGGATGGTATGGTCCAGTCACCTTTTAGATCACGAAGATTTCAAGAGGCGATTGGGGATTTGTCAGCAATTTAGTAGACAGTTCCAGTTCATACCGTAGCATTAGACAAAATGCTGTGTGAGAACTTTTCCTTGTTTTCTGATAATCTATGGGGAGATTAAACAATTGAAAAATGACATAAAAATATGAATACAACTGAGCATTGGTTCATAAAGTAACATAACAATCAATTGATTATTATTAGTTAGAGAATGATGCAAATTTGAGTGAATAAGAAAAATCCATCTGCATAGCATATGAGAGAGAAGGGAATGTGCATCTATGCCTCATTCCATTATTTTTAAACTATGATTAGGCTATAATGGCCAAACCACTCTGTTGTTTGTTACCAAAAGCTTCCCTTAATAAGAGCTACTAAAAATAATAAGTCTTAGAAGAAAATTGCAGATACTAATCAAATCTTTATTATGATCATAAGAAGGGTGGGATACAAATAATATTTTTTTTAAAAAGCTAAAAACATTAAAACAAAAATTACATATTAAAAAACAGAATAATACATTTTAAAAAACTAACACATATACAAACTGTCTAAAACATGGGGGACATTAAACAAATACAAGAAATAAAAAATATATGGTTAAATCTATAGCAATATAAAACATTATTAACTAACAGTTTAAATATGCATTAAGGCTATTTTAAGGCAACGGTCTGATAGATATTAAGCACTACTGTACATTTCATTGTTTTTAAACTATTAGTAAGATATAAAGACTGGATCACTCTGTTATTTGTTACCAAGAGCTTTTATTAATTAGACCTATTAAAATGATAAAGTCCTGCCCAGGATTGGCAACATTATATATTGTCACAAGCAAAGAAATATAAAATTGTCCTGTGGGCCCTGGATATTTATACAGTGATGATGAAATGGTGAAAGGGGGTTAGCACAAATGTCTGCAATACAGGCACTGGAGAACAATATGCTCTGTTGTTTCTGTATGCCCACAGTCACAGGGGCATTACCTTTCTTCGGTAATGAATTTTCCTGTATCAGCCTTTAAGAATAGCTGAGTGCCAGTATAAAGGTCCTCCAGTTGCTAGATACTTTGAGGTAGGTTAATTATGTCAAGGAGAGGCAGAAAACCTGTTGGATTCACTGGCAATAAAAGTTGGGGTTCTGCCTACTTAATGTTCTGTATCTCCTACATATTGCTTAATGGGTGCTTTGGTCTGATCATTTCCCATGCTGAGTAGAAATCATGGAGAGAAGCCCAATGATTATTTTAATTTTGCAATTTGCCTACCGAGCAAACAGAGTAGCAGATGATGCTGTTAATATGGCACTGCACTACATATTACAACATCTTGAATCTACAAGGACCTATGCAAGGGTCCTTTTTGTAGACTTCAGCTTCTTCTCACTAAACTGAGTCAGCTAACTGTGTCTGACTACACTTGTAAGTGGATCATAAGCTAGCTAATAGGAAGCAGCAGGCGAAATCATATCAGATACCTGTACAATTACCACAGGTGCCTCACAGATCTGTGAGCTCTCCCCATTACTCTATTCTCTATACTAGGGTTGTCAAACTCCCGGCTTGCAGGCCAGATACGCCATATGCTGGCCACACCCATGCCCGGTTTAGCAAAGGGGAAAAAAGTCCCGATATATCACATGATGCCGCTGTGACAACATGAGTTTGACACCCCTGCTCTATACCAATGACTGCATCTCAAAGAATCCTTCTGTTAAAGTAGTAAAGTTTGCAGATGATTGATCTCATTCAAGACGATGAATCTGCATACAAACAGGAAGTTGAACAACTGGCCCTGTGGTGCGACCAGAACAATCTTGAACTGAAACTGTACACTCAAAACTGTAGAGATAATAGATTTTATGAGAAGCTCTTCTATTCTATCACCTCTTATAATACTAGACAACAGTATCAACAGTAGAAACCTTCATGTTTCTAGGTTCTATAATATCTCAAGACACCTAATATCAAAAACATCATCAAAATAGCACAACAAAGAATGTTCTTCCTGCATCAACTCAGAAAACTCAGACTGCCCAAGGAACTACTGATACAGTTCTATAAAGGAATTATTGAATCTGTCATTTGTACCTCTATAACTGTCTGGTTTGGCACATCAACCAAACAAGACAGACACAGAATGCAATGGATAGTTAGGACTGCAGAAAAAAATAATGGCAACCAGCCTGCCTTCCATTGAGGACCTGTACACTGCATGAGCCAGAAAGAGGGTTGTGAAAATATCTACAGATCCCTCACATCCTGGACAAAAACTGTTTAAACTTCTTCCCTCAAGATGATACTATAGGGCAGGAGTGTCAAACTCGATTTCATTGAGTGCCGCATCAGGATTGTGTTTGACTTCAGGGGCGGGGGTGGGCATGGCCAGAGTGGGCATGGCCAGCTTGACATCACCCATGGGGGCGCCCGTGGTGACCCAAGCACTCTGTTAGCGAAAATGGACTCCCAAGCTCTGTTTTCGGCTGTGACAGCTTCCTGCAAGCCTCTGCATGTGAAAACACAGCTTGGAAGGGCAGCCTGCAGCACTCCTGAGCTCCATTTTTGGCTGTGATGACCTCCTACAACCCTCTGCCAGCAAAACTGGAGCTTAGGATGGCCGGCCGCAGCCCTCCTGAGCTCTGTTTTTGCTGGCAGAGGCAACACAGGCTGGTCCTTTGCTGTTTCCAGGGTGGCCCCATGGGCCAGATCTAAGTACCACGCGGGCCGGATCCAGCCCCCCGGGACTTGAGTTTGACACCCTTGCTATAAGGCATTGCATGCTAAAACAAAAACCAGATAAAAAGACAATCCCCCCCCCATACTATCAGTCTACTAAACAAATAATTCCCACTGTCTATGCCCTAGGATGGGTGTCAAGCTCAAGGCCCGCGGGCTGGATCTGGCCTGCTGGGTGCTTAGATCTGGCCCACAGGACTAGCCTGGAAATAGCAAAGGACCAGACCACATTGCCTCTGCTAGCAAAAATGGGACTAGGCTCCCCACATCCTGTTTTTTGCCTGGACAGCCTCCTGCAAAATCCTCACCCCCATCCCAGAGCAACTATAATTCCCTCACTAACCTGCTTTCCTCCATTCTCTGGCATGCAGGGCAACAAAAGAAGACCGTGGGACTACCAGTAAAAAAAAAGTTCAATTAGACCTTCTAACTTCGCAAGATTTTCCCAAGAAGTTGGAAGATCTGATTGCACTTTTTTTTTAACTGGTAGTCCCATAGTCTTCTTTTGTTGCCCTGCACGCTGGAGAACAGAGCTGGAGAATAGGTTAGTGAGGGAATTGTGGTTGCTCTGGGATGGGGTGGGAGTGAGGATTTTGCATTATGATTGCTCTGGGGTGGGGTTCTGGCTTGAGTTTTGCATTATGATTACTCTGGGATAGGCTGAGAGTGGGAATTTTGCAGGAGGCCATCGAGGGCAAAAACGAGCCATGGGGGGGGGGAGGTGCCCCAGTTTGGCTGTCAGAGTCACAAACCCTAACTAAGAACCAGTAAAAGAGGAATGGGAAAATTCCTATCTGTAGATCAGCATTTCTCAGTCTTGGCAAGTTTAAGATGGGCAAACTTCATGCTGCCTGGGGAATTCTGGGAATTGAAGTCAGTGCACCTTAAAAGTTGCCAAAGTTGAGAAGCATGGATCTAGATTAGAATTTAGGATTTTCCATTCCCTTTTTATTTAGAGTTTGGTGCAATTAAATAAATCAGTTGTGGTTTCCTTAACAAATAGTGATTAAAGCGATATGAGCCATTCCTGGACTTTTTGTGAGAAACTGAAATTAAAAGTTGATCTGGGGCTTTGATGATTAGATATGGGATTATGGAAATAATGTACCATATTTTCCGGCATATAAGACGACTGGGCGTATAAGACGACCCCCAAATTTTCCTGTTAAAATATAGGCTTTGGGCTATACTCACCGTATAAGACTACCCCTCTTCCAACGCACACCAAATAAAAATTAAAAAAACATCAACTGGCTCACCCACAATGTAAAAGCAGCTGTGCTAGACCCAAAATGGCCCCTGCAACAAGCAGGAACCTCACACAGCCACAAAAAGCCCAAAAAAACAACTTTCACACTTTACACACACACAACACAACACATCACAACACAACTGCCTCATCCACAATGTAAAAGCAGCTGTGCTAGACCCAAAATGGCCCCTGAAACAAGCAGGAACCTCACACAGCCACAAAAAGCCCAAAAAAACAACTTTCACACTTTACACACACACAACACAACACAACACAACACAACACAACACAACACAACACAACACAACTGGCTCATCCACAATGTAAAAGCAGCTGTGCTAGACCCAAAATGGCCCTGAAACAAGCAGGAACCTCACACAGCCACAAAAAGCCCAAAAACCCAACTTTCACACTTTACACACACAAAATTCCACATACAGCTTTTTGAGATTTTGTGTGTTTGTGTAGTTAGAGTGAAACACTACAAAAACACACTAAATCTCAGAAAGCTGCACAAATATTATTTTATTTTATTTTATTTTATTTTTATTTTTATTTTTATATGAAAGCTAAATTTAAAACTTCCTAAACTTTAAATGGCTAGGTCTAAAAAAGAACAACTAAAAAAACCCCCAATTAACTTATTTTTTTTTAAAGATCCCAAAGGGGAAAAAAAATTACCCAATAGAACAGGGGTCTCCAACCTTGGCAACTTTAAGACTTGTAGACTTCAACTCCCAGAATTCCTCAGCCAGCTTTGTTTTGCTGGCTGAGGAATTCTGGGAGTTGAAGTCCACAACTCCCTGCCTGCTTGATTGCAGGCAGGGAGTTGGTTGCTGATGGAATGATTCAGGCAAGCGAAGCAAGGCAAGCAACTAAGGCAGTGGTTCTCAACCTTCCTAATGCCGCGACTCTTTAATTCCTCATGTTGTGGTGACCCCCAATGATAAAGTTATTCCTAAAACCATCAAAAATATGTGTTTTCCGATGGTCTTAGGTCAGGGGTCCCCAACCTTTTGGACCTCAGGGACCACCAACTTCATAATTTTAAATTTCACGGACCACTAATACGAATCCAGTGCGCCTCTTGCTGAAGCACCTGGACTCCCAGTACAGGATGGGGTCCTTCAGGCACTCTCCCTCCTCTCTGTCTCTCTCTCTCTATCTCCCACTCTTTCTCTCTCATTCTCTTTTTCTCTCTCATTTTCGCTTTCTCTCTCTCTCTCCCTCTCTTTCTTTCTCTCCCACTCTTTCTCATTCTCTTTCTCTCTCCCCCCTCTCCCCACTCTCTCATTCTCTTTCTCCCCCCTCTTTCTCATTCTCTTTCTCTCTCTCTCCCACTCTTTCTCTCTCATTCTCTTTCTCCCCCCTCTTTCTCTCTCTTTCTCCCACTCTCTCATTCTCTCTTTCTCTGTCCCCCTTTCTCTCTCTCCCCCCACTCTTTCTCCCTCCCCCTCTTTCTCTTTCTCTCTCTCCCACTCTTTCTCTCTCATTCTCTTTCTCTCTCCCCCTCTTTCTCTCTCTCTCCCCACTCTCGCCCTCTCATTCTGATTCTCTCATTCTGATTCTTTCATTTTCTCTCTCTCTCTCTCATTCTCTCTCTGATTCTTTGATTCTCTTTCATTCTCTGTCTCTTTCTCTGTCTCTCATTCTCTCTCTCTCACTCTCTCTCTCTGATTCTCTCTGTCTCTTTCTCTCATTCTCTTTCATTCTGTCTTTCTCTGTCTTTCATTCTTTGTCTCTTTCTCTCTGTGTCTCATTCTGATTCTCTCTCTCTCATTCTCTCTTTCATTCTTTGTCTCTTTCTCTCTCTGTCTCATTCTGATTCTCTCTCTTTCTCTCTCATTCTCTCTCTCTCTCATCTCATGGGCCAGCCAGTGTCTTGGGGCTGAGAGGAAGTCAAGCATCTCCCTGAGAGACTGAGGGCTGGAAGAAGTATGGGAGCGAAGCACTACTTGAACTCGTGCGGCATGAGCATTCGCCTTGGTATATTTGCGCCAGCCGATGGCCAAGGCAGCCCTCATCTGTCTGCTGAAAGTGCAGCATCAGGATTCTGCCTTGGTATGTTTGCAGCGCAAGGCAGCCTTCGTTTCCTGCTGCTTGGGACTCAGAGCGGTAAATGGTGACTGGTCCAGGGAGCAGCTGGATTTTGCTCTCCATTGCGGACGCCAGATCAGCCCCCTGCAATATCTCATCTTTCGAGGAGTGCTCCCTGAAGCGGGGCTGGAAACATTGGTCGGGCTCCTCGAGAGACGAGATCTTGCAGGGGGCTGATCTGGCGTCCGCAATGGAGAGCAAAATCCAGTTGCTCCCTGGACCAGTCACCATTTACCGCTCCGAGTCCCAAGCATTAGGAGATGAGGGCTGCCGCTCTTACAGCGCTCTTACAGTGGAGAGAAAAAGCCGGATGCCGCTCTTACAGCGGAGAGAAAAAGCCGGATTTTGCTCTCCATTGCAGACACCAGATCGCCCCCCTGCAAGCTCTCCTCTCAAGCAGTCCAACCAAAGTTTCCAGCCCCGCTTCAGGGAGCTCTCCTCGAAAGATGAGATCTTGCAGGGGGTTGATCTGGCGTCCGCAATGGAGAGCAAAATCCAGTTGCTCTCCGGACCAGTCACCATTTACCGCTCCGAGCCCCAAGCATTAGGAGATGAGGGCTGCCGCTCTTACAGCGCTCTTACAGCGGAGAGAAAAAGCCGGATTTTGCTCTCCATTGCAGACACCAGATCGCCCCCCTGCAAGCTCTCCTCTCTCAAGCAGCCCAACCAAAGTTTCCAGCCCCGCTTCAGGGAGCACTCCTCGAGAGACGAGAGTTTGCAGGGGGCCGATCTGACATCCGGATTAGAGAGCAAAATCCAGTTGCTCTCCGGATCAGACGCCATTTACCACTCTGAGTCCCAGGCAGCAGGAGAGGAGGGCTTCCTTGCGCCACTGGCTGACACAAATATACCAAGGCGGAATGGTGTTGCCGTACAAATGAAAGTAGTGCTTCACTCTCACAGCTTCCAGCCATCGCAAACGCCGCTTCTTCCCGCTTCTGCTGCCCCCTCCCCCACCGCCACAACAGCACCATTCATTCCGGATGGCGAGGGCTGCGCTCGTTTTTCTGTATTGAACCACCTGCAAAACCCCTGTGAAAGGGTTGTTTCAACCCAACCACTGAGCTAAGGTAAGCAAGCTGGAGGGGGAAAAGTTTTTCCCTTCTCCATGGCTCTGGCGATCCCAGCTGTGTTGCCTGATTAGCAGATCGTCAGAGCTTGGATCGCCAGAGCCATTTAAGGCTTGTCAGAGCCTTTCGGGCTGGTCTGCCTGGTTACAGGAGAATGACACCTGGCGTATAAGACGACCCCCGACTTTTGAGAAGATTTTCATGTGTTAAAAAGTCGTCTTATACGCCAGAAAATACGGTAGACAAATGTTAATCTTAAAAGTAAGAGTTTGATATATTTTTTACTTATATCTGTACCAGGGGTGGGTTCTAAAATTTTTTACTACTGGTTCTGTGGGCATGGCTTATTTTGTGGGTGTGGCTTGATGGTCATGTGACAATTCTTTAGGATTTAGCAGAGATACTGGTCTACCAGGCTTTTAACTGCTTGCAGAGCTGTACCGGTCTACTCATTTATTTTTGGAGGCACCGGTCTGTCCATTTATTTTTGCAGGCACCAGTCTACTCATTTGTTTTCTTTTAACACTGATCAGCTGTAGGGCGGCCCTTTGAAGCCCCACGGCAAGAATTTAAACAGTTTTTTTCCCCTCTAGCCGATCAGCTGGGACTCAGGAGGCAGCAATAGATTGGGGGTGGGGCAAAATAAAAGGTAAGAATAATGCAGGGTGGGCAGGGGGGCAGAACCGGTTTGGTGACGTCATATCGTCACCGCTACTGGCTCGGCGGTACCGGGAAAAACCGGGAGGAACCCACCACTGATCTGCACCAAAGAAAGTTGGAAGTCATTCTTTTTTGGTTTTCCTTCTTTTCCTCTTTCTTTCTTACACTTTCACTCTTTTTTTTCCTGCACCTTTTCTTTTTTCAAATCTATTTTTTATTTGTTTATCCCTTAGCTTTGTATTTTAAAGACTCAGCCATTATAATTCTACATTCCTTATTTACAGAAATCATATCAAAGTTTAGAATGAAATCCACTGGGAATCCATCTCATATAAGGCAGGCTCTGAGTCCCTCTAACCAAAAAGTTTTTATTGATAGAAGAGAATATTTGTAACTCAGGGTTGAACTGTGGGGTCCTTGGTGCTCTCTGAGCTTGATGGTTTTCTTGCAGATGTTTCATTACCAAATGAACATCATCATGTAGGTAACATCATCAGTACTAGAAGGGAGTGGAGTTTGCTCTTATTTTCATATACTAGTGCCGTGATGGCGAACCTATGGCACACATGCCAGAGGTGGCACACAGAGCCCTTGTTGTGGCCCGTCAGTGGCCTGTGCAACTAATAGCTGATTCCGACAGCGAGGAGGCTGGTGTGGTCCTGTGCCAGCAGCCTGTGCAGCTGGCCCTCGAGTCGAACAATGAGGAAGCTGGAGAAGATGTGGTGCCAGAAGCGGGGATTCAGCCAGGGCCTTCAGAACCTCCTGAAGCTTCCATGGGTGAAGAGGAAGAAGAGGAGGAACCTCTTCTCGATGCACGGGCGTGCAGAGCTGCCAAAAGGCAGGAGTGGCTCCTCAGGAGGAGGTCTCCTCGAGAGTAAGGCTTGAGGCTAATTGGCCACTCCCTTAGCCTATTTAAGGACAGACGATGACTGAGGCAATTTGCAGGGAACAATTTAGCTCACTCTCCTTCGCGTCTGGATCTTAGTTCTTTTATCAGTGTCCTGCAAATTGCTTCTGGGCTTTCTGCCAATCCTAGTAAGATTACGATTATTTATTCTTTGGATTCTTGTAAGCTGTTAAGAAAATTAATTAACAGCATTTGTTTGAAAAAGACTGATTTAATTTAGTAAACTAAGGTTTGTACAGACTTTGTGTGTGCTACGTTCTTTGGGTCCGTAGCTGGGGCAGAACAGTTTGTTCCCTGCCACAAAACACACACACACAGACCTTGATTAAGATGGAGCAGCTGAGGGAAGAGAATGCACAGCTTCGGCAGCAGTCAGCTGTGATAGCTGGCCAAATGGCTCAACTTCAAGCCCAAATGGCTTCATCTGCTTCTTCTCCTCCTCCTCGGAGAAACTGCCTGGTAGCTGTGCCAGATACGTTTGCTGGTAATTTGGACATATTCCCAGCTTTTCTTGGACAATGCAGTTTACTTATGAGTTTGTGAGCTAAGAATTTTCGCAATGACCGAGATAAAGTCAAATTCATTATCAGCCTGCTCTCCAGCTCTGCAGCTCATTGGGCCACGCCCCTGTTGGTCCAGAACAGTCCATTGCTTAATGACTTTCGGGGGGTTTTGTGAGCACTTGTGGCAAATGTACGAGGACCCTATCAAAGCACAAATATCCACCAGACGGTTGAAGTCCTTGAAGCAAGGCCGGCTACCCCTACAGGAATACATTAGCGAATTCCGTTTGCTAAGCCAGGACTCGGCCTGGAACGAGGCAGCACTTTTGGATGTATTCCAGGAGGGTTTGTCGGAGGCGTTACAGGATGAGTTGGCTAGAGTGGACATTCCTCTGATTCTTAATGAGCTGGTTCGTCTGTGCCTCAGAATTGATGCAAGGTTACAGTGGCAGCCCTCTCGTCGTGCCCAGGAACTCCATGTGAACCCAGTTGTTCGTGAGGCTTCGGCTCCAAGGGAGGAGCCCATGGAAATCGGTGCAGCCAGATCCCGCCTGTCCATAGCTGAGAAGGACAGACGATGGGCAGGGGGGTTGTGCTTATATTGTGGGGAGCCTGGACATTTTGCCGCCTCTTGCCCCAAGAAGCGACGCGAGGCATTGACTCCTAGCCCTGCACCACAGTCATAGTCTACCCTGATGGGAAATGGCTGGAGCCCGATCTAGGGGAGACCCTTGATCGGGCACGTACCAACACCGGCTCACGCCCTGCGGAGGTGGATTCTGGACCCCTTCGTCATTTGATTTTGAACACCAAAGTTTTCATTGCCAATAACCCCCAAGGGATCCTGGCTCATGCTTTGGTGGACTCCGGCACGATGACCAATTTCATGGACGAGGCGTTTGCTAATCACTTTGATGTTGTCCTGTGTCCAGTGGATCCTCCCATGGTTGTGGAGACCATTGATGGGTGCTTCTGTCCAGGCCAATTAAGGCCACCACTCAACCTGTGCGTCTGACCATCGGTAAGCATGAGGAGGCCATCCAATTTCATGTCACGTCTGGATTACATTTTCCTTTGGTTTTGGGGCTGGCGTGGTTTCAGACTCATGATCCACACATTCTTTGGTCCCAGAATTTCATGTCGTTCCCAAGCCTGCAATATGTGGATCATACTCACCAAGTCTGCACAGGCCAGATGCAGGGTCCACCTGCGGTTTCTTTGCCGGTCGACCTCTCAGACTTTGTGGACGTTTTTAGCGAGAAAGAGGCGGACAAATTGCCCCCACACTGGTCGTAGGATTGTCCCATTGACTTAATCCCGGACGCACCGCTCCCTGCAGAGAGGTTGTATTCTATGTCGGACCCTGAATTGGCTCTGTTAACGGAATTTGTGGACAAAAACCTGGCCCGGAGTTTTATTCGGCCCTCATCATCGCCCTTGTCTGCTCCGGTCCTCTTTGTCAAGAAGAAAACTGGAGACTTGTGTCTCTGCTGCGATTATTGTAAGCTGAACTCCATTACAGTGCGTAACAGGTATCCTTTACCCTTGATTCCTGAACTCCTAGAGAGACTTTGGGGGGCTATCGTGTTTACCAAGTTGGACCTGCGTGGCACTTACAATCTGGTTCAGGTACGAGAAGGGGATGAGTGAAAGACAGCGTTTGGCACCAGGTATGGCCATTTTGAATATACAGTCATGCCATTTGGATTAACCAACACTCCCGCTGTCTTCCAGCATTTTATAAATGATATTTTCCGGGATCTTTTGGACCAGATTGTTGTGGTTTATCTTGATGACATCTTGATTTACTTGACATCCTGGAAAAGTCATCTCCAACATCTTCGACTGGTCTTGCAATGGCTTTGGGAACACCAGTTATATGCGAAGCTGGAGAAATGCCAATTCAACCAGATGACCATCGACTTCTTGGGCCATCGCATTTCTCCTGAGGGCATAGTGATGGATCGGAGCAAGGTCGAGGCATTGAGAAGTTGGCAACCTCCCCGTCGGGTGAAAGATGTTCAGCGACTCCTTGGGTTCGCCAATTATTACCGGACATTCATCCCTGGCTTTGCCACTTTGACCGAGCCCCTCACTCGACTCCTGCAGAAAAAAGTCCTGTTCCGGTTGGGCACCCCCAAGCAGCAGGCATTCCTGGCTTTAAAGCAGGCCTTCATGAAAGAGCCAATTCTTAAGCATCCTGATCCTCACCGTCCGTTTGTGGTGGAAACGGACGCATTGGATATCGCGGTTGGAGCGGTGTTACTCCAGGCTCACATGGCTGGAGGTACTCTTTTTCCTTGCACATACTATTCCCGGAAATTGAATCCTTCCAAGCGCAATTGTACCATCTGGGAAAAAGAGCTACTGGCCATTAAGACCGTGTTCGAGACCTGGAGACATCACCTCGAGGGGCCCGATATCAAGTGGAAGTCCAGACGGACCACAAGAATCTGGAGTTTCTGCAGACCGCGCAGAAACTCAATCAACATCAGATCCGGTGATCCTTCTTTTTTACCCGCTTCAACTTCAAGGTGATGTACATTCTGAATGGATGTAATCAACGAGCAGATGCGCTCTTGAGGAAACCCAAATATGCCCAAGTCAAGGACCCGCTTCCGCCTCAAACAATTTTTCCAGTCAAGTCGTTCGCTACCGTCCCACCTGTCAACCTACGGGTTCAGATCCGGGAGGCACAGCAGCAGGACGCCTACGTCGATCTTCAGAAACGTGAAGTAGGGCCTGACTCTCCCTGGAACTTTACCAACGAACTCTTGAGGTACAGGGAGAGACTTTATGTACCATTGGGGCCGCTTAGTTGTCTTATATTGTCCCAGTGCCACGACAACCCTGCGGCGGGACATTTTGGTCTGTTTAAAACCCTTAACCTAGTGTTGTGGACCTTCTGGTGGCTTCGTCTCTGTCACGATGTCCAGACGTATGTGACGTCCTGCGTCTGTTGTCAACAGGCCAAGTCGGCCGTGGGCGCTCCCCCAGGACTACTTTAGCCCTTGCCGACACCAGAGAGACCTTGGGGTGTCATCTCGATGGACTTTCTAACGGACTTGTCCCCGTCTTCGAGTTTCATGACTGTGTTTGTAGTAGTAGATATGTTGACAAAGATGGCACATTTCATTCCCTGTTGAGGATTGCCGACAGCTCACAGCACCACCCGCATGTTCATTCAACATGTCTTTCGGCTACACGGACTACCGGATAGGGTCATGTCGGACAGAGGGACCCAGTTCATTGCCCAGTTTTGGAAAGGGATGATGACGGCCTTAGATGTCAAGATCTGCTTATCGTTGGCTCAACATCTCAAAACTGACAGCAGGACTGAATAAATCATTGGAATATTAGAGCAATACCTGCGCTGCTTTGTCAATCAGCAACAGGACAATTGGACAGAATACTTAGCCATTGTGGAGTTTGCTTTTAATAATTCCCAGCACACCTCCACTCAAACCACCCCTTTCTTAACCAATCTGGGCTATCACCCGTGTTTTTTCCCGCTCACACCCCTTGACTCCCCGGTTCCAGCAGCAGATGAATTCTTGACTGAGTTACAGGCCATTCATCAACTGGTGAAACAATATCTTGACAAGGCCAAGGAAGATTATAAAAGGATCGCGGACAGTGGTGAAATCTAAAATTTGTTACTACCGGTTCTGTGAGTGTGGCTTGGTAGGGGGGTAATGTGACTGGGTGGGCGGGGCCTTTTTTTTTTTTTACTTTTAAAACCTCTTCAGCGAAGAGGTTGTAAAAAATGCTTTCAAAAGGCTGTGACGATCCAAGCTGAGTTGCCTGATGGGCCGAGGCTTTTTTTACTTTTAAAAGCATTTTTTCAGCTGAAGAGATTGTAGAAAAAATGCTTTTAAAAGTAAAAAAAAGCCTCTGATGATTGTGCGACTTAGCTGGGCATGGGGGCGGGGGGCAGGGATTTTTGCTACCGGTTCTCCGAACCACCTGCCTCCATCACTACCGGATCGGGTGATCCGGTCCAAACCAGGACCATTTCACCACTGGTCGTGGACCCCCCTCAGTGGATAACACCACCGTTGGCTGTGGGGGATCATGTGTGGCTGTTGACAAAGCATCTCCCCTCAGACCGGCCGGTCAGAAAACTAGACCATCATTACATCGGGCCTTTCCCTGTGGAGGCAGTCATCAATCCAGTGGCCTACCGACTAACCCTGCCTCGGTCTTTGAGGATACACCTTGTATTTCATCGATCCCTCCTGGTTCCTGAACAGCCTACTTGTCCGCTCCACCAACTTGACCATCCTCAGCCGAGGAGGAGATGAATCGCCCGAGTACGAGGTCGCTAGCATTCGAGACTCCCGGTGGCTGAAGGGTCGGTTCCAATACCTCATCGAGTGGAAGGGGTATAGGCCAGAGGATTTCACATGGGAGGGTGCAACCTCTATTCATGCTCCAGATCTTGTATGCGCCTTTCACGAGCAGTTCCCATCCCGACCACATCCAGATCGACAGACTTGGGGGAAGGACCCTGCTGTGAGGGATAGTGTAGTGGCCCATCAGCGACCTGTGCAGCTAGTAGCTGATTCCGACAGCGAGGAGGCTGGTGTGGTTCTGCGCCAGCAGCCTGTGCAGCTGGCACTCGAGTCGGACAATGAGGAGGCTGGAAAAGATGTGGTGCCAGAGGCGGGGATTCAGCCAGGGCCTTCAGAACCTCCTGAAACTTCCATGGATGAAGAGGAAGAAGAGGAGGAGCCTCTTCTCGATGCACGGGCTCGCAGAGCTGCCAAAAGGCAGGAGTGGTTCCTCAGGAGGAAGTCTCCTCGAGAGTAAGACTTGGGGCTAATCCCTTAGCCTATTTAAGGACAGACGACGACAGAGGCAATTTGCAGGGAACAACTTCGTTCAGTCTCCTTCACATCTGGATCTTAGTTCTTTTATCAGTGTCCTGCAAATTTTTTGTTGTGATGAAGAAAAACGCATAGGCAGGAAGAAGGTTAATGGGAAGGCACACAGAACAGCTTCTGGGAGCTCCCTTTTATTGATCTCTACAGTCTTCGTGGCAGAAACTGATTCATTGATCAAAGTTCACTTGTAGTTGATTGGCTAAACAAAGCTCATGCTATAGGGTATGCTATCCATATGGACAGATCATGGTTAGCTCATGATTTCCTGCTGCAAAGAATGTGACCTGTCTATGTGACAAATCCCGTGTCTCACACTTCCTGAGGAAGGGTCTTTAAGGATCATTGTGCTGACGTTTGCATTCCTCAGTGTGGTTTGCCAGCTACTGAGAAAGCAACCACCCCCACACAAATTGCTTCTGGGCTTTCTGCCAATCCTAAGATTACGATTATTTATTCTTTGGATTCTTGTAGGCTGTTAAGAAAGTTAATTAACAGCCTTTGTTTGAAAAAGACTGATTTAATTTAGTAAGCTAAGGTTTGTACAGACTTTGTGTGTGCTGTGTTCTTTAGGTCCATAGCTAGGGCAGAACAGCCCTCTCTGTCGGCACACACGGGGCACCCAACTGCTCTTCTGGGTTCCGGCTCACGCATGTGTGCTGGACAGCTGCTCTCTTCTGAATTCTTTTGCTCCGGCACCCATGAGTGCGCACTGTCCAGTTTCAGGACTCGGTGCCAAAATGGTTAGCCGTTGCTGTACTATTGGCTTATCCTGTCAGTGTTGATCAGGTGCTTCACAGTGTTTTGATTGGTGCCATGTCTCTACAGCCTCAGGCAGAGAAGAGCTATTCTGCACCCCTCCCTCAAATGTTCTTTTTTTTTTTTAATAAAAAAGTTTTTATTTTCTGATCAAACAAGTATACAATATAAACAATCATTCATACTATCATCAGAAAAAAAGAAAAAAAAATCAATTTGGTAAACTCAATCTTCAACCCCTCCTCACCACCCCCCACCCCCGACTTCCCAGAACAAAAACAGGGCATAGATTTCACCAAACATTCGCTAAAATAAACTAGCTAACTGCAAGATTTAATAACTCCCAAGACCCCTTAACTCCCCTTTTACAATTTCATCAACCTCCCTTTATATAAACACAAAGTAACATGTAATCCAATAACTCTAAGAATTTTAAAACCATTAACAAATCTTAAACATTCAAACCTAAAAACATTTTTCCCCCTCCTACTTTTCTCAAAGTTCAGATATTTTGAAATCTCATAACAAAAAATAAACCTTAGATATTCACTAATTAAATTTCTACATTTTTATAATTAACCATTAGTACATTAACTAGAAAACCAAAAAAGATTAATCAACCATTAATACATCATATTTAAAAATCAATATTCAACTTTATACTTTTTCCCCCTCAGTAGTTATAACACCTAAAACATAATCAATTTAAACCATGAATAGAACAACTGCAAAGCCAAAAAAAAAAAAAAATAATAATCTTCCATTCTTGGTTTCTTATTTTGAAATCTCATAACAAAAAATAAACCTTAGATATTCACTAATTAAATTTCTACATTTTTTAAGTTTCTAAATTTCCCCCCTTCATTATTCCTCCCTCCAATTTTTAAAATTTAAAAGATAATCAACAACATAATTAACCATTAATACATAAACTAAAAAACCAAAAAGGATTAATCAACCATTAGTACATCATATTTAAAAATCAATATTTAACTTTATACTTTTCCCCCCCTCAGTAGTTATAATACCTACAACATAATCATTTTTAACCATGAGTAGAACAACTACAAAGCCAAAAGAAAAGGTTAATCTTCCATTCTTGCTTTCTTTTTATATTTTTTCCAATCTTTCTGCATCCCTCCTACTTCTATTTTGAGGAGGTTTTTCATTTTAATTTGAGGTTGATATAACTGCAAAAATTGTCCCCTTTTTAAAAAAGTTTCCTCTAATTTAGAGCCCCCAAATCGCCTCTTCATGCTTATATAAATCAGTTCATTCCTTCGTCTGTAAAACCAAAGTTTGTCAAGAGTTTGTGAAGAAAAGTTCAATTGTTTCTTTTCTATTAAATGTATAGATGCCACTGACAAGTCTCCTTCATCTTCTGAAACTTCGAAAGTCTGGTCATTTACTACTTTTTTCCAAACCAAGTCATAATTTTGAAGGATTCTATCAATTTTTCCGAAAAGAGCAGAGAGTAAGCTCGAAAATTCTTGAGAAAATTCTTCCACCCTCTCTGCTGCAATATCTCCTGAGTTGTCATCATGCTCCGTAGTTGTTTTGATTTCCTCAGTCATTTCTGTTGTTATCCCTTTAAGAATTGCTATTTGGTTACTTATAGCTGCAGTATGATTATTCATGGCTTCTTTTATAAATTCTGTAAGTTCTGCATCAAAATCCTTACAACTCTGTAAATCAGACAACTGTTTCGTTTCTGACACCTCCAAATAGCATCCAGCACTTTCAAGATCTCCTTTCTTAGAAGCCATTTTATTTTAAAGAAATTTTCTTTCTTCCCACAACCATAAAATCATAAAGTCAGAGCCATCCTTTTGAGCAGCATTCAGCAATTTCTTTATAAACAATCTTTTCCCAAACAGCTCTTCAAAATCTATTCCAGCAACTTAAAGCCAGTCTCTGAGCACGAGTCTGTTAGCAAAAACTTTTTCTAACTTTCCCTTTTAAAATCGCAACAAAGAAACGCCATCTTAACTTCCAGCTCAGAAAATCCAATTAGAAACATTGTATCCCCGGAGTTAAGTGTTATACTTGCAAAAAGCTTGTCCTCCTGCTTCTGTTCCGCCTGCTTTTTTGAAATCATTTAATCTTCTGTTTGACAGCAGAAATTGGACGCAACACCTAGTTCTGTAAAAAAAACAACAGAGTCCCCCCGGATCCGGAGCTTCAGTGGGCTGAACGGGGAGCTCTCACCCTCCTAACCCCTGGAATTAATCCAGGGGTTTTCAGGGAGCTCTACCCTCACCCACCTGCTCTCCTCCCCTTCTTTTCCCGAAGGGGAGATTTTCAAGCCGTTTGACAGCTGATTAACGCTGTCAGAACGGCTCAACGGAATCACGGGGGCGGCGGTCTAAAAAGACCATCAATGGTGCTGCGGAGCCAACCCGGAAGTCTCAAATGTTCTTTAAAATACAGAGTTTCCCAGCATTCCTTTATGAACCTCTAACATGCGAACTGTGGTTACTCATCCTAAAATGAATCCTCTTTACCTGGAGCTTCAAAATTTGCTCTTTGCTAGGAAGGTGTGTAGCTAAAAATCAGTCTACATTTAGTGTACATCTGACTTTGGGGATATTTCTTCATAACCAAACAAAAGTGTATTTTCTGTGCAGTTCATGCCCCTTGCTCACTGGATCTGGATGTCACAAAGCAAAGCCCACATTTTACCCCCGTATCCCATTTTGGCTGGCAGAGTACTGCAGGAGGCTGAGTGCTGTCATGCCCATAGATATGTCTTCCAGAAAGTTTTGTGGATTAAAGTTTGTGTTGCTTTTCTTGATTCTGATGACACTAGTGAGATGGTCCTGGGGGTTACAACTTACTTTGAGTGGTGCCCTTTCATGAAGCATGCATATAAAATAAAATAGATGTCAATTAATCAAGGACTCATCCTCCAATTTTTTCCACAATTTAGCTCAAGGTGTAGAATCAAATATTTCTTTAAAATCTTATGAAAGCTTGTGTTGCGTGAGGGGTATTTTTACCTGAGATAATGGAGTACTAGACACTGATCAACAATGGACTGGCCTTTCTTAAAGCCAGTCTGCGCCTCCAAATTTTCTTCAGACAGTCCTAGAATTTCCATCATAAGTGTCTTGCATTGAGGTTGCTGAGTGTGTTGAGGAGGCTGATTGATCTACAACTGGGCTTGGCAATGGTTGTCTATACAATGGCCATGAATATTTCTATAAAAAATAAGTAGAAACTCTGAACTGCCAATGCAGATACTAGTCTGGGCATAAATTTTCACCAGTATCACAGTACTGAGAACTTTTGGAGCAGTACATTTATCTTTTACCTCTTTGCTTTCTCCCATTGCAGGTAAATCCTGAATTGATTCACTTCTTTGAAGATAAAGGCTTGAAGTTTGTTGGGCATGACACAGAAGGAAAGAGAATGGAGATCATTGAATTGGATGGTAAGGACTTTGGTTTCTGGCAACATCTTGCATATGAAAGATGATGTGTAATTAATGTTACTGTAAATACATGGAGAATCTATAAGAGTCAATGCTGACATTTGTTAGATCTTGAAATTTTAGGGATGCTATTGGTTGCCACATTAAAATTAGAACTATTAAGGAGACCTAGCATGAGCTTTCCGTGAAAATAAAGATGTACATTTATCTAACTACTGTATGAAAGTGTGTACTATAAAATTTATACCAGTGATCATCCTGATCATTATGTTGTAGACTTTTAAGGTATGACTGAGTCCAAACTGATCTTTTAATATGTATCCAGTGCTTGAATGCTTAAGTGAAGGAAACCCACCACCTTTTTCAGTAATTGATGTCCTTGTCAAATTGTTCTTAATATTGGTTAGTTATTCCTAACATTCATGATGGAAACAACAGTTCTACTGTTCTACTGCTCACATATGCAGGCACAGGAACATAATATATGTGAAGGGATTATGAGAAGTAACTAGGTTTAGCACTCAGAAAAGGCCAATTTTTAACTAACTAAATTTATAATTAAAATTGGCCTTTTCTGAATGCTAAACGTAGTTACTTCTCATAATCCCTTCACATATATTATGTTCCTGTACCTGCATATGTGAATTCAGAGTTGACCAATTGAAGAACATTAACTGAAGTTAGAAACCAGGTCAAACAGACATAGATTCCTGGGTTTATTAGTTCTATCTATCTTGATGTCTATTGTGAACTATTAACTCAAACCATTTATTTTGTAATGGCTAATGCATGGGAGTGCCACATTTACCAATATTAGACACATTTTCTTATGTATTACAGGGAAACTGTTCAAAAAGTGGTCTTTCCCATCAAACTGAAACATTTAGAGACTGAATATAATAGAATGGGAGCTGGCAATCTAGGACTGATAGTCACCAAATGGATTTTTAAGAGGCTTCTCTGCCATCTCTCCATAGAAAAGCCATGATAATAATTAAGAATGCCAAAATCATGTATGAGATTCTGTATTGAACTAAACATTGCTATCCAACTAAGAATAGCTACCATTCCCGGACATCAGCCTAAACTGTAAAATTTCAGCCTCACCTCCACCCTATGGAAAATAAGAATCATTGCCTTTACAGATAGTCCTCGGCTTACAAGCATTTGTTTAATGACCAAAGTTATGAAGGTGCTGACCGATCCTCTCACAACTGTCGCAGTGTCCCCATGGTCACCAAATCAAAATCAGGGCACTTGACAACTGGCATATATTTACAGAGGTTGTAGCATCTCAAAATCTCGTGATCTTCATTTGTGACCTTTCCAGGGGGCTTCCAGCAAGCAGTCAATGTAGGAAGCCAGATTTGCTTAATGACTGTATAATTTGCTTAATGACTATAGTGATTCATTTAATGACTGTGACAAAATGGTCCTAAAATCAAGCACAATTTGGTTAACAGCAACATTGTCTAGCAACAGAAGTTCCAGTCTCAATTGTGGTCATAAGTCAAGGACTACCTGAATATAGTAAGATAAAAATTTTCTTGCTTATGTTACCAAATAGCACAATCCATATACATTTGTATAAAAATCAGAAGTGAATTATTTATTAATAATTATTCATTATTTTACCATTATTGATAGTTTAATAATTAAAACCATTATTATTTTATGTTAAAGAGTTTTAATTTTTATAGTATGTTACCAGCTTCTTCAGTTTGTCTGTATTATGTGCCTTTAGATCACCCATATTTCATTGGTGTTCAGTTCCATCCTGAGTTCTCTTCCAGACCTATGAAGCCTTCACCTGCCTACTTTGGCCTTTTACTTGCTGCAACAGGATCACTCAGCACATACTTGCAACATGGATGTAAATTGTCTCCTAGGTAATCATGGTTTCTGCTTGAATGATCATCTTCTCCTTCTCTCCTCCTCTTCCTTCTCCTTCATGAAATTCTTGGAAAGAATAATTAACAATGATCCATGATGTTTGTTTATACATTAGAAAAATATTGATAGTTACTGCTAAAAAGACTGCAAAATTAGGATGTTCAAGGCATTAGGAAATTTCATGGATGCAAAGGCTCTGCATTGCGAACACTTATTCTTTCATATGGGAGGGGGAAAGAAAGAATAGATATAGATATTATAGATGATATAGATATAAATATAGATGATATATAGATGATATATATTCTTAGCCAGGAAGTAGACTGAAAAAGTGAATTAATCCCAAGAATAGTTAATTGATACATGATTGCTGTTTTTAAAATATGCAAGTAGTGTTGGACAAGGACCTCAGAGAATTGTTTTCAAGTTTATACTCAATCATAGAACTCACTAATTGATCCCAACTACTTCATAGGGTTTCTGTTGGAAAAACGCTATGAATGTTGCCTTGAGCTCCTAAAAGAAAAGTGAGATCTAAACTGAATATGTATAGTTACATATTTTAAACACTAAATGTATCTAAGAGGATTAGAAGGGTACATACACTCCTAATTTGCAGGAGTAGATGCCAGGTAAATATTCTAAATGCTCTTTTTTTTTAATAGAAATGTAAGGAAGAAGGCTTTCTAACAATCTAATTCCATTTAAATGATTTGCATTGCTCTTTTTTTTTTATAGAAATGTAAGGAAGAAGGCTTTCTAACAATCTAATTCCATTTAAATGATTTGCATGCTGACTACATCTTTTAAAACAAATTTTCTTTTTTCTTCTTTCCATTTTTGTTTCCTATATATTGGAATTGTACATATTTAGTAATTCAGATTAAATTGAGCAGACAGTTTAAATCATATTGTGATTTAATAGTTATAGCATATTAAATATAGCATATTTATATTAAGCTTTTTTAATCTTTTTGTAAGGTTAATAAAAACACACAAACACATACACGGTACCAGAAAACTTCAGTATCCCACGGGTGCAATTGATATCAAGATAGCATTGCCTAATATTTGTTATCATACAAGGACCTCTGCTCGTTTGACTTGTGGAATATTTGACATGTTAAAAACACTTTTATCAGCAATCTTACAAAATAGTTGCTGGTCAATGAAACATCATTTTTCATTGAATAGCTCAGCAGAATTGTTTATAAATAAAGGAATCTCCAAGAAGATAGCTAAATGCTTAGAAAAAGAAAAACTCTTAAAGAATAAGTTTCATATTTGATCTCCAAAATCATAACAAAATACTTATTTTAAAGAAAGCAAGCCTGCACTATTCCAAGAAATGAACATGTACATAACCTGTAACAGAAGCATAACATCTTTCCCTATTATCAAAGGTATCTTGGGCAAAAAAATATGCTCCTGATGAAAACTAAAATATAGATAAAATATACAATATTTCCCTCTCCAGCATAACACTTAGGCATATTCCAACCAGTGGACATACATCCATTTCAAAAGGCAAACCAACAAGGCAATGTGGGTAAGACAAAATGCCTTCATCACTCACCCCTCTCATCCAGGAAGTCTTCACCATCATCTTCTCCCCTACCTTTTCTTTAAACATGGTTTGGGCATTTCACACTAACTGGACTATAGCCATTTCTCATTGTTATTTTCCAAGATTGCCTATTATTTTATTTACTGAGATGCTGCTGACCACTATGCTAGTTTCCCAGTTAATTCATTTAACAACACTTTAAAGCAGGGGTCCTCAAACTTTTTAAACAGGGGGCCAATTCATGGTCCCTCAGACTGTTGGGTGGGCATGGCTAGGTCATCATGTGACTGGGTGGGCGTGGCCAATTTAGCAGTCCATTTTGCCAATTTAGCAGTCCATTAAACAATACACAGCAGCAGGGCCGGATTTTCCTATAGGCTAACTAGGCTTCAGCCTAGGGCCTCAAGATCAAGAGGGGCCTACATTCAAATTGTTAGCAAAATTAAAATTACACTATTCTAAAAACAGTGAACACTAAAACACTGAACCGAAAATAAGGAGAAATTCTACGCATATTACTAATAAACAAACATAAAAACTTAAAAATGGGAGGTGAAAGGGCCTCATAAGTGGAATAGCCTAGGGCCTCTTTTTATCTAAATCCGGCCCTGCACAGCAGCCCCCTTTTCTATTTTTCTTTTTAATACTGCATGAAGTTTTTGTTCTAGGGTTTTTTTTTACCAGGGGGGAGAGGTTGGCAATGCCTGGGGAAGGAAAGGCATGCTTTCCACAGGTCTCATGGCTATACTTAAAGGGCCAGCTAATGTAATTGGTGTTGGGAGATTCATTGGTGAGGTGATAGTGACTATATGTGCGATGTTCACGGAAGCAGTAACTGGAATTGATAAATTGACAGGTGTGATAACAGAGAAGTCATGAACAAAGGGCTGGTTATGGTAACAGGGTGACCTAAGCTCATTGCACTGGAGATGTTAACTGTGCTGAAAACATTGGCTTCTCATATTCATTGCAGCAGCCACAGTGCAAGGAGCTGCTCCTTCGGTACTCGCCCACCCCTCCAGTTGTCAGCAGCTGTGCTGCTTTCTCCAGAGAAGTAACCACATCCTGAGCACGTCCTTTTGCAGCCCCTTCATGGGTCCCTTGCTTGTTCTGCTCCACCCAGCCCGACGCTCCCTGCCCTGCCTCACCCGCCTCCAGGGCTTGCGCCAGGGTGGCCAGGCCCGTCATGCAGTGGTGCTGAAGATGGCGATCTTCTTGCAGGCTGTGGCAGCTGGGCCTCCAGTTGCACAGCTTCCCTTCATGCCATTGCCGTTGCCTCCTCGCTGCTCCAGCCAAGGGCCAAAGCAAGCCCTTCTGCCTGGAGCTCCACGCAGGGATGCAGGGCCAGCAGAAGGTGGCGCTTCGCCGCTTTGGATTCCCTGGCAGACAGAACACCTGTGAACCACAGCCAAGGCCAGTTGTTCGGGGCTGCAGCAGAACAAGCAACTGAAGCCCATCTCCTCTGCCGGCGCACCTGCCTCCCCTTCCCTGGTTCTCAGAAGAGCCGCTCACTGGCCCTGGGTGCCCGAGGGAAGCTCCTGGTGGCCATTTTGAAAGGGGCAGGAGCAGTTTATGTGGTGGGCAAGCTGCGGGATATAGTCTGAGCCTCCTCGGTCACAGCTCCTCCCTGGGAATTACTGCCTGGCCCGGGTGTTTGGAAAAACAGGACACTGTGGAAAGAGGAAGGGGAGAGGAGGAGCATTACCCAGAGGCCAGCCGGCAGATGAAAGCTAGTTCTTTCTGGCGAGCCATCCCCTGCCCAAACTGGCTGAGAAGCCGCATGTCACCTTGCACCCGTCCTTGGCCTCCTCCTGCCTGGCTGCTAGCTTCTTGATACAAGCAGAGGCTGCTGGTTGGAGCAAGGGGAACCGCAGTGCTGGGGTCCCATGGCTGCAAGTGCCAAGGCGTAGCTAGAATTGGAAGAAAAGGCTGCACAGCTGTGGCAGAAAGAACCAGAGCAACACCTGCAGCTTGGATGAGAATGTGCGAGTGAGGAGGCGGATGCTCTCGCTGGTAACTGATTCCACCATGCCAATTGGAGTAAAGCATAAATTGGCACAGTTCTAGTGTCGAGTCCTGCCGGAGCTCGCCATCGATGGGGGGTGTGGGAGACGTAGGAGTGGAGATAAGCAGCCGCAGCGAACACACAAACAGTTCCTGGATAGCAGCATTCAGGGCGATGATTGATGACGTTGCCGAGCCTCTCCGATTCTGCTGTCCTCGCTGCTCTGGTGCTCGCAGCTGTTACTGTTAAGGGAGTGGGGGGTGCTTGATTGATAATCACCGGATGTATGTTTAAGGGGCTGAGTTTTTGTTAAATAGCGCTGTGGTGTGATTACACCCAGCGCTGACTTTGAACCAAAACACCGACTTGTACTTTACTTTTGACTGCAAGCTTATCATTGCCAAAGTAAACCCTGATTCTCTGTGTGTTACTGGTGATTATTTCCTATCGCAGTTCTGAACGAACGACAAGCCGTGAGAAAGTCAGCGCTTGGTTCCTTTTCGCAAGAGGTGAGGAGTCCCTGTGGCTTTGCAGCAAAGGGGGGTATGGCAGAAGGGACGGCCTTGGAAGAGCAGGAGTGTGGTGGAGATGTGGAGGGGGAAGAACCACTAATAGAGGAGGTGAAGGAGAGTGTGGAACAGTTGGCAGTGAAACCAAAAGTCAAGCAACCCAAGAGCGCCCCGCCCCGACCGGAGGAGGAGAGTTTTCCAGGACAACGGGCTCGGACGGGGGATTGGTGGCACAGCTCTGTTCTCCTCGGGCCACGGATGCCAACGCCCCCTCGCTTGGGAGCGTCTTTCCAGGGCTGGAGGGAAAGACGATGGACTGAGGAGGATGAAGGGGATTGGGGGTATCCTGCCTCATCCGGTCCCAGCACCATGGATACGCTACGTGAGCATTTTGGGGAATCTGGATTTCGTGACGCCCCATCCTGGCAGCCCTGGGTTGCAGGGCTGGAGCCTCCAGGTTCTTCTTGGCAGGATACAGGGGTGACCGCTTCGGAGACCCAATTCCGGCTCACAAGTCCTAAATTGAGGATGGAGCGGACCTCTAGACGATCCATGGACCAACCCCCTCCAGAACAAGACCAAGGTGCCTCGTCGGGAGACCTTGGAGCCGGTCCTGAGCCCCAACCACCACAGTTGGCAGGGGGCTTACCTGTTGGGGGTCGCGGGGCGACGAGGGACCGACCTAGGCAGGACAGGAGAGCGACTGGAGCAGCGAGGACCCCAGGCCCCATGCCTTGGCCTCCGGGGGCCCCACCAGGGCTGTGGGTCCCGCAGGCCGTTTGGGGACCACCTGCCCTGCAGACTTCCTTTGACGGAAACCCTGAACGAGTGGCTATGTTCTTAAGCCAGGTGATAAGCCATATGGACCAATATGGACAGTGGTATCCCTCCCAGTGGGCTATGGTGGTTGCTGTTACGGGGGTCCTGACGGGAGAAGCGGCTGAGTGGGTGGCAGGCCTCCATGCTAAACATGCAAGGGAACTCGTGGACCTGGGATAATTTCTGGAGGCTCTTCGTGCCAGATTTGAAGACGAAACAAGCGCCCAGGTTGCAGAGGGGGATTTGTTTGCGCTTAAGCAACGGGGCGTACCAGCAAAGGAATATGTACAGGAGTTCCGAAAGATTGCGGTTCGGTTGGCGGGGTGGCCAGAACGTCTTCTGGTGCACCAATTCCATAAAGGACTAGACCGTGATTTACGGCAAGCCTGCGTGTACCGGGGCTTGCCCCCCAAGTTGAGTGTGTGGTACAAGGCAGCCATCGAATTGGACGTCGGTCTCCAAGAATTCCGTATATGGGGTGAAGGGGTTGCAAGTCAAGGAAAACGACCAGCAGAACGCACACAAACACCCAAGGAGACTAAACCGAATGCTGGCTCCGGCTTGGGGGAAAGGATCCAGCGGCCTGCGTTTCGTTGCTTCAGATGTAATCGCCTTGGTCATCGAGCAGCCGACTGTCCTCATCCCATGCCCCGCAACTTGGACCAAAACCCCCCTCCTAGAGCTGTGTTGAGAGGCAGAGGCCGACCAACATCCGAACGGTCCCAAATGACTCGAACATCCTGTATGGAGAGGGATCCCCTGGCTACAGATACTAAGAAAGTGGTGGCGGAAAAGTTCCCGATTGTGGCTGGGGATAGTGATGACGACGATGAGGATCCACACGACCCGATGGTGAGCGACCCCATCCGACCTTTTGTGGTACCAGTCGTACTCCGAAACCCACGGGCCACCACTGGACGCCGATATGAGGCATTGATTGATTCAGGATGTACTCGTTGTTTAATTCGTAGGGCAATAGTTGACGAACTTGGGCTGCGGGTTGTGCGGTTGAGAACCCCTATTACCTTTGAACAAATGGATGGTTCATTGCTGGGAGGGGCACCAGTGACTCATATAACAGAAAAGGTGCACCTCGATATTGGGGAGCACACCGAAACTATTCGGTTTATTATAGTGGAGAAAATGTTAGAACCAGTGATTTTAGGATTAGCATGGTTGGACAAGTGGGCTCCTACGATATGGTGGGAAGGGGGTTTTCGCAAACTTCTATTACCGTTGGGACCTCCCCCTACCAAGGAGGAAAAGGAGCCAGCAGGGGGAATAGAAGCAGAGAGCCCACCAGCAGACACGACGTATCCTAATGTGTATAGGGATCTCGCCAGAGTCTTTAGTGAGGAGGAATGTGAGACCCTGCCCCCTCACCGGCCTACGGATTGCAGTATTGAGTTAATACCCGGGGCGAAGCTACCCAAGCCCCAGATGTATTCAATGACACAACCCGAACTAAAAGAATTACGAAAATATATAGACAAGAACTTGGCCCGGGGTTTTATCACACCTAGTCGATCAAAGATGGCTGCCCCTGTCCTGTTTCGTGGGAAGAAAGACGGGGGTTTACGCTTATGCGTTGACTTCAGAGGTCTCAATGCAGTGTGTGTGGAGCCCCTCTATCCACTTCCCTTAATGAAGGACCTGTTAGCTGCCCTAGCCACCGGTCGTATCTTTACGAAACTCGACCTACGCGAAGCGTATTATAGGATACGAATCAAACCAGGGGATGAGTGGAAAACAACATTCAATTGTCCCTTGGGAAGCTATCAGTTCCAGGTCATGCCGTTTGGACTACAGGGCACCCCTGCGGTGTTCATGCAGTTCATCAATGAAGTGCTGCATGAACATCTGTACAGGGGTGTCCTTGTATATTTGGATGACATCTTAATTTACACGCAAACTGAAGAGGAACATATATCTCTGGTCCGACAGGTCTTAAACAAATTATTAGCTGCTAAGCTGTACGTGAAACTATCCAAATGTGAGTTTCACAAAAAGAGGATAGATTATCTAGGCTATAGAATATCAGAGAGCGGGGTAGAGATGGATCCCAGAAAAGTCCAGGCAGTGCTTGAATGGCAGGCCCCTAGAACCAGAAAGCAATTACAGAGCTTTCTAGGCTTTGCAAACTTCTATCGGCAGTTCATTCCCAGATTTGCTGAAATAGCCCTACCACTAACGGATCTGTTACGGACCAAACCGGCCACGGCTAAACCAAAGCCGGGACAAGCGTTGACGTGGTCGTCAGCGTGTCAAATGGCTTTCGAGCAGTTAAAAACACTCTTTGCTCAAGAACCAGTACTCAAGCATCCAGACCCAACGCAGGCATTCGTAGTCCAAGCAGATGCTAGCGACGTGGCTGTAGGAGCAGTACTCCTACAAAGAACACAGCAGGGAGGGTTACAACCTTGTGCCTATACGTCTAAAAAGTTAACCACGACAGAGCGGGCATGGGCGATCTGGGAAAAAGAGGCATTCGCGGTCCGTTGGGCGTTGATGACATGGCGACATCTCTTGGAGGGGGCGTCTCATCCTTTTGAGGTATGGACAGACCATAAAAACTTAGAAGCCTTACAAACGCCCAGGCGACTATCTCCCAAACAGATAAGGTGGGCACAATATTTTCAGCGTTTCTCTTTCCACTTGCGGTATGTTCCTGCTGGGAAAAACTTCCTGGCTAATGCGCTGTCCCGGATGCCACAGTATAATAGCAAGCGAGAGGAAGTGATAGAACCTCTAATTGCACCTTCCCAAACCCTATTAAGACTTACAGAAGTAGATGGTCACTTACGTACCGAGTTTAAAATAGCTTTACAACAGGATCAATGGGTAATCCAAAACCCCTCTATGGTTAGCTATAATGATGGAATAGCGTGGAGGGAGAATAGAATATATGTTCCAGAACGTTTACGGAATGTAGTGTTATGCAGGTGCCATGATGCCAAATCAGCAGGCCATTTTGGGTATTTAAAAACTCTACACCTTGTGAGGAGGCAATTCTGGTGGCCACGAATGCGTAAGGACATAGAAACATACGTAAAAGGTTGCACAACCTGTGCAACCGCCAAACCCTGGTCTGGACGACCGTTAGGACTATTACAGACAGTCGCGAATCCTAGCAGGCCTTGGGAAGAGATTGCTATGGATTTCATAGTCGATCTCCCCCCTAGCCATGGCCACACTGTAATTTGGACGGTGGTAGATCTGTTTTCGAAACAGGCCCACTTTGTGCCATGTAAAAGCATACCATCCGCGCGACAATTAACCGAACTCTTTTTGCAACATATCTATCGTCTCCATGGAGCACCTAAGAGGATTATATCCGACCGCGGTGTTCAATTCACCTCTAAGTTTTGGAGACGATTTGTCCGTTTAATTGGGTCCTCTCAAGGGTTAAGTTCAGCATTCCACCCGAGCACTAACGGGGCGGCTGAACGGGCCAATGCCATGGTCGAAAGATATATCAGGTGCTACGTTTCATACCAGCAGACGAATTGGTCAGGACTCCTGCCTTTCGCCGAAGTGGCATATAACAACATACCCCACCGCAGTACTGGGTTCTCCCCTTTCCAAGTAATATATGGCCGAGAGTTTTCAGCCATTCCAGAGTTAGATCCCCCTATGACAGACGGTGACACGCCACGCAGTTGGGCCGATAAAATTAGTAATGTATGGCCAAGTGTAAAAACAGCATTACAAAAGGCACAGACGAGTACAAAAAATATGCAGACAAGAAAAGAGCTGATCCAAAACCATTCCGGATAGGAGACAAAGTATACTTATGTACGAAATACCTTAAACTCTGACTGCCCAGTAAAAAATTAGGACCTAAATATATAGGACCATGTCCCATAACACAAGTCATCAATCCTGTAACCGTAGCTCTTAAACTTCCCCCTCTGTTCAGTAGGATACATCCCGTATTCCATAGCAGTTTGGTGAAACCGGTGACGATAGAAAGGCCAGGTACCTCAACTACTCCACCGGGTCCCGTGCATACCAATCAATATGAGATAGACCGAATATTGGACTCCAGGGTTCGTAGGGGGATGTTACAATATCTTGTGCGGTGGAAAGGATACCCTGTAACACAGGCCTCGTGGGTGGCAGCACCCAATGTTCACGCTGCCCGATTGATACAACGGTTCCATCGGAAATACCCAGACAAACCTAATGCAGGATCGTAACAGTGACTAACATCTGTATGCTTTCTATTTATAGGTGAGCTCCTGGTAGGGGGGGCCGCCTGTCGAGTCCTGCCGGAGCTCGCCATCGATGGGGGGTGTGGGAGACGTAGGAGTGGAGATAAGCAGCCGCAGCGAACACACAGACAGTTCCTGGATAGCAGCATTCAGGGCGATGATTGATGACGTTGCCGAGCCTCTCCGATTCTGCTGTCCTCGCTGCTCTGGTGCTCGCAGCTGTTACTGTTAAGGGAGTGGGGGGTGCTTGATTGATAATCACCGGATGTATGTTTAAGGGGCTGAGTTTTTGTTAAATAGCGCTGTGGTGTGATTACACCCAGCGCTGACTTTGAACCAAAACACCGACTTGTACTTTACTTTTGACTGCAAGCTTATCATTGCCAAAGTAAACCCTGATTCTCTGTGTGTTACTGGTGATTATTTCCTATCGCAGTTCTGAACGAACGACAAGCCGAGATCTAGACAGACAGGCATTCTAGACAGACTCAGTTTAGGAACATCAATCCAAACTATTATCATACACAGAAAGTATAATGCAGTGATAAAATATTGAACATGCAGTTGCAAATTCATTCCTACTTTTTTATTTCCAGGGTGTTTTGTATATTTATAGCAAATATTATAGCATATTAGCATTTCCCCAGGATAGTATACTACACATTCATCTTAGATGAATCAATAAGAGAAGTTGTTACAGCAATGGAAACTAATTCTAAATCATTTTTGGCTTTTATAATTTATTCTAATAATAATAATTAAAGAAGACTGTCACATTATTTTTGAGTAGCTTTTAATTTTCATGCAATATGGAGAAATGTTTCATAACATTAATATTTATTTCACGCTTCCTGGGTACATTCAGAAAGAAGTAAGTAAAATTTTAGTTCTACTAATTAAAACCATATTGACCATATTGCAACAAGTGCTTAAGAATTAATTACTTATTAACAAACTGATTAATTTTGTTTGAAATTCTTTTTTTTATTACAAAGTAAGGTGGCACAGGATTTCTATCTCAAAGCCATAAAATATAACCCATATTTGCTTCAGTTGTTGGCTTATTGTTGAGAGAACAGTTTGGGTAACAGGGTAAATTAGGAAAACATAAACTTAGAGATTGAGGACCATTTTGGGTCTACCAAAGCAGACCTCACCCCTTATGTAAATGTACATAAGTTTTTATGTACATAAGTACATAAAATGTTTTTGCATTCTTTTTAAAAAAATTGGTTTTCTATTAAATACATTTCTTAGTGCTTAATTAACATTGTGTTGTCCAGGTAATTATTGCTTAACATTATAAATTTACATTCTTAATCTCCACATCTTTTTTCCACCCACTAGTAAAATAGATTCCATGTTTGATAATAAACTACATCTTCTTTTTCTGATAGTCTTTCCTCTTATTCAGTATTTTTACTGTTGTCTGATATGTATTGCATTCATATCAAGTCTATGTTCACAAAAGATGCTATAATATGCAAAATATTCTGAAAATTGAGCCACAGTTGTCCGGATTCACACATTGTGCAAGTCATAAAGAACAGTATACAAACCATACTGATTGCATTGATATAATACATAAAACCACATGCTATATTCATTGTTATTTCTTTGACTTGCCCTTGACAAATATTTTCAATAACTATTAAGATACTAAGAAGGAAAAAGGTAGCAGTAAAACATTACTACACACAGCAAGAACTCCACTTAGGTTTCTCTGGTCCAGCAGGATTTTAAAAAACCTTTACATTCTAAAGTAGTGTTTCTCAAACTTGTCAATTGATTGGAAATTCTGGGAGTCAAAATCTACACATCTTAAAGCTGCCAAGTTTGAGAAATACTGCAGGAGCCAATCTGGATCGGTCACTAGAACCAGAGGTTTTGTCTTCTGAGCTTTCAGACTTATACAAGTCAATTCAGCCAACCACATTGTTTATGAGCTATTATTTCATGTGATTAATATTCTATATTTTGGTAATTTATCACATGGTTACAGAATGACGTTCTTATTAATAATAATAATAACTTTATTGTCATTGTACGTGTATACGCAGTATACCCATACAATGAAATTCACTTAACACCCAAAGACCAGGTCCAACACACATAACAATCCTCAAACACACTCTGACTGCTTTTTCAGTGAGAGAAATAGATATCAAAATTGGATTCTTAAATCATTAATTCTTTTTTGTTTAGTGACAGTTGTAGTGACCTGAATGAAGAGGGTTTTCCAGAAAAAGAAACAAGCTTAACATGTTCAGGAGTGCAAGAAAAGCATAGAGAAGACAGGTAAGCCTATTCCATTCTCCCTACCTCTCTAACAATGACTTGCTCCAGAATTTTCCTCCAGGAAGCAGAAGAATGAGAAATTTCCTGACAGTGAGAACAATTAATCAGTGGAAAGGGTTGCCTTCAGAAGTTATGGGTGCTCCATCACTGGAGGTTTTTAAGAAAAGATTGGACAACCATTTGTCCGAAATGGTATAGGGCAGTGTTGGCGAACCTTTTTGGCACTGTGTGCTGGAAACCGGAAGATCAGCTGCCCAGCACACGCATCTTCCAGCTTCCAATGCGCACATCTTCTGGTCTCTGACATGCGCATGCATGCTGGCCACCTAATCAACCGGTTTCTGGCACGCATGCATGCCTGAAGACCAGCTGGCCGGTACGCATGTGTTCACCGGAAACCAGAAGAGCGTCAATGAAGTGCGCCAGCCCGCCACAGAGAACAAGCCTGCGCAGTCCCCCTCCCGCCACTTTTGCCAAGGAAGCGTGACCGTTTCCCAGCCAGCACACCTCTTGCCCCAGTGCCGGACAGACGTTCCTCCCGCACAGACTCAGCTCCTGTGCAGCCCCGCCGCCCCAGGAAAGCAGCAGTGACAGCTCAGGGTGAGGGACAGGAGCAACCAACTGGCCCCTGCAGCTGCTCCCCCACCTGTGAGCCGGGCCCTTAGCAATATCTCCATGTGTGAGGAGCTGTGCTCTCCTCTGGCCCTCCTGGGGCAGCTCGCTTCCCCTTCCTCCTTCAGCATCCCAGCCGGAAGCAGCAGTGTGAGAACTGCTGCTCCCCCTCGCCCTTCACCCCCAGCGGCAGCAGGAGCAGTGGGCTGGGGGTGAGGTGCTATGGGGCAGTGGCAATTCTCATGCTGCCGCTTCCAGCCAAGATTGCTAGAGGAGGAGCCACCATCTGGGAGGCAAGCTGCCCAAGGAGGGCCGGAGGAGAGCGCAGCTCCTTATGAATGGAGACTCTGCCGAAGGCCTGGCTTGCCAGCGGGGGAGCAGCTGCGGGGGCTGGCTGGTCACTCCTACCCCTTGGCCTGTGGCTGCCGCTACTGGTGCTGGTCTTCTGGGACGCCCGAGCTGGCCAGGTGCTCCAGAGCGTGGACGCGCATCTGTGCTGTGGGCTGGAGGGCTGGGGCTGTGCAAGAAGCCTGCTCAGGCAGAGAGGTAGGGAAGCCCCATCCTGCCTGTCCTGGCTGACAGCTCTGCTCCGCTAGGAAGCAACTGCCGGGATCCCCTCTTCATGTCTTTGGGCATGTGAGCCATCGTCCATTGCTCTTCCGGGTTCTGGTGTGCCAGCCAGCTGATCTTTATGCACGCAGGAGCACCGGAAACCGGAAGAGCAGCCACCAGAAGTGCATGTGCATGCCGGAAAGATGATCTTCCAGTTTCCAGTGCCCGCATGTGCACCGGCCAGTTGGTCTTTGTGCGCACATGTGCGCCAGAAACCAGAAGAGCAACGGGCAATGGCTCATGTGCCCAGAGAGATGGCTCTGCATGCCACTTCTGGTACGCATGCCATAGGTTCGCCATAACGGGTATAGGATCTCCTGCTTGAGCAGGGGGTTGGAGTAGAAGACCTCCAAGGTCCCTTCCTACTCTGTTATTTTGTTATTTCTAAAAATATGATTTACCAATCCTGTTAACTAATATACCCCTTCCACTAAAAACAAAAACATATTTAATTCATGTCTAATTTCACTCTCCAATGTCATGTTAAACATAGCTACTGATTTATGCCTTAGCCCAGAGAAGAAATTATTCCTAAACAGAAACTGTATAATCCCTCACTTTTAGATTGTTTCAGCAAAGAAAAGCACAATATAAATACATTAAATAAGCATTTCTTGTCAAATCAGTGTAGTATTTTTGTTACAGAGCCATATTTTCCAGTTTCTAAAATTAAAAGTTGTCCATTTGAGGTAAACTCAGAGAAATGTTTGTGATTTGGGAAAATCAAGTTGCTAAATAGATGTCTTAAAGCTTAAGGTACTTATGATATCCCTTTAACCTCCAGCAGTTTAAAAAAACAAAGCCTTTCCTAAATTGTCCTTATTGAAGATAATATTACAATGTCTACTAGTGTCCCATGAGTCCCCTAATAAATACAGTCACCATGAAATAACAGATGACCCTCCCTGCTTTAAGTTTGTCTGCTTTTTTTTTTAGTCTGTTTGGGGAAGTGCACAGTCCAAGTAATGCTTCTGATCAAGTCTATGCTATCAGTACAAGATGATAGAAACAAATTTTCCGGCATCCATATGCTGCTTGGGGCAGCATCTCTGACCAATATGAACCTCCCGTTCCCTTTCTCTTTCCCCTTCCCCTTCCCCTTTCCTCTTTCCTCTTTCCTCTCCCCTCCCGTTCTCTCCAAATGACACCTGCTTTGTTTATAGACAGAGCAATCAATTTGTTGGGTAGTATTCCAAAGTAATCTCCCTTTTCTTTTGATATACTAAAGAATGTACTGACAGAACATATTTTTCTTTGTTTTAATTTTGATGCAGCTAACTGGCTGACTTACGGATTTCTAAAAAGGATGTTATTATTTTAAAAATAATTTATGTTTAATTCAATGGAAGTAGAATTGCATCATACACACACACACACACACACACACACACACACACACAATCTATTTTCCCTTATGTTCCTCTTGTCTTCTTTCAGACTCAGGTAGACTGCAAATCTGTACAAGTCTACTCCTAAGCAATCCCTGTTGACTCAAAAATAATGGATATAGAGCTGCAACTCAAATGTATTTTGTAGATGTTGACTTATATTTTTTAGGTTTTAAGAGGCCCAGGTATTTTCACAACTTCGTATTTTCTAGCTAGAATTGCTCTTGCTACTGCATTTCACATCCTGTCATATTGAAATCAAAACCTGAAAGCAGCCTAAACGGTTGCCTATTCTCTATGCCAGCAATAGAAGATTCAAATGATTCCTACAGTTGAAATGTTTTGAGGATCGTATAAATCTTATGTCAAAAACTAAGCAGACAACATGAACCTGTCATATTCAGTATGGTGAATGATGGGTCTGGCAGAGAGTGTCTAATGATATAATTTCTATTCCAATGTTTCTCTTCATTTCAAAGACAAAAGTTTTATTTATGGGCCAACAATAGATATATTAATTGCACATGCAGTGAGGGTGTTGCATAATAATCATTTTTAAACTTTCTTCTCTTTTTGGCAAGATAATAAAACAAGCAGAAGAAAAAAACATAATTGAAAAGGCCATTCCAAAGAAGAAAAACTGATTAAATTGGAGAAGATGTGCAGCTGCTTCCTACTGAAGGTCTCTCTGTGTTCTTGACGATGTTTCTGCTGCCTCAGTGAAAAATCAATTCCATTTCAACATTATCACTCTCTCTAAACTGCATAAAGTCCCCCTCATGTT
This sequence comes from Pituophis catenifer annectens, assembly GCF_029215685.1. NCBI lineage: Eukaryota > Metazoa > Chordata > Lepidosauria > Squamata > Colubridae > Pituophis > Pituophis catenifer. The sequence continues at coordinate 49,460,704 of NW_027256884.1, read as the reverse complement.
GCCTCATGATTTCAACTGATTATTAGCTTTGTGCAAACATTTGGTAGTAAGGAGGGTGTCAGAATTCTATAAATTTATTTCTGGATCATTTAAAATAAGTTTTTAAGCCTATTTTTTATGCTGCAGTTGGAAGGATGTTTAATGCACTATAACTTTTTTCATAAGTAATGCTTATTATATATGTCATTATGTGCACATTTCTGTAAATATTTCTTCCTGGACAGAATTAATGCTGATTGGGGTAATGATACAGGGATCCAAGATAATGAGCTGACAAAAACCAGTTTGGCTTAAGACCCAATCTTCACTATAGATTCAGCCCCAGTCCTCTGACATGTGCAGGGACTAATGAGAAATAAAAATAAATATAAATCTGTCTAGTCTGTTTACTTGATCTTCTTGTTTCTCACTTTCCCAGACTGCTGTAGGTCTGGGGGAAAAAAACCCTGCCTTTTCTATGGACAAGATAAGCCAACCTATAACATAACCCCGTATTTCATTACTTAGTATTTGGCCACTTTCCTTTTTCAGTGGAAGAAAAAAAATCCTTTCTTTTTAAGAATCTAAATGGCTGGAAGGAAAAGCAATTACTTTTTTTGAGGGCGGGGAATACTGTATGTAGGAAATTTTGGATTAAAAGGATAAGAAATCTATGTTGTTTTCATCCATCCAGGTTTCTTAAAAGCCTTAGATAGAAACAATTATTTAAAAAAGTACTTTCTTTGGGCACATTCCCCTAGCCATTTCCATTTATATTTAGTGCAGAAAAGATTGGTGCATATTACTTGTATGCAGTATTATATTTTTTGTCAATGTATCTGCTTCACTAAAGAAGCAGAAACATTGCCTCATTAGCAATCTGCACTATGTCTTTAGAGACTTTGAATCTCTAGCCTGATAATGGTAATATGCTTTTTATGGCATTTTCTTCAAAAGGAAAAAAAAATACCTCCCAAACTAAAAATGCTGTTTTATTTTTCCATGTTAAAAGAGAGTTCTCCAGAAGAGACATTTGACAGGAATAAACTCTAATTTGGAGTTTTTAAATGATTTTCCATTATCCAAGTAATATGTTAATATATATTAAGATATATATTAATAGATTTCACTATACCTGTCCCCAACTCTCACTCCCCAGAAAGATACTTTCTCTCTCTCTCCCAGGTGTTATCACTAAGAATGGCCACTCATTGGCCAGTAGTCATAAATATAGAAGAGGAATCTTGCAACAAATCATTTTGTCACAGTACTTTTTATGATACCCATAAGAGGGAGCAATTCTTGGTGGTTTTGAAAGAGATCCCTCCAAAGATGTTGAGAAGTAGAAAAGACTTCGGCTTTTTGGTAAATGAACTGAGAAATCAACAAGTGGCATACAGATGGGACATTCGAACTGGTCTAATTGTGACTTATAGTGGAGAAAGATACCGGTTAAACACAGTCTGGAGGAATCATCATGGAAGAAGATTTGGATCTGGGGGCTTACCCCCAACTCTGGAACCATCTAAGAAGGGAGAACCGAAAGTACAACGACTGACCCGATCAACTTATAAACTTCAAGAACAACAGTTAAAAATGCAACAATCTCAAGATCTATCTCAAGAAGTTCAGAAAACAGAAGCAGTGGGCGGGGCTAGGCGGAAGAGTAAGCTGGAGGAGGATCTTCAGCTGATGCTCATGCGGCTTCGAAAAGCTAAAGATGGCAACTAAATTTCTATCTTGGAATGTTAATGGCCTAAATTCACCACAAAAAAGAAAGTATTTCATTACTTGAAACAATTTAACAATGATGTTATTTGTCTGCAAGAAACACATATTAGGTTATTAGACCAAAAGTATTTGATAAATTCAAGATTAGGTACACACTTTGTGGCATCAGCGCCAGAGAAGAAAAATGGGTTAGTTATATATGTAAAGAAAGGATTATCAGCTAATTTAATTGAGGCAGATGATCAAGGAAGATATATTGCAATTAAATTATTAACACAGACTGGAAAAATGCTTTTAATTGGAATATATACCCCTAATCAGCAATAAGACAAGTTTTATAAATTTTTACACACTAAAATAATACAATGGGATTATAAATCTTTTATATTAATGGGTGACTGGAATGGAGTAATAGACACACAGAAAGATAAAAAAAAGTTTATCAAAGATTTCAACACATGCAAAATTACCTAAATCTTTTTTTGATATGATGGAAGATATAGAACAGAGAGATATTTGGAGAGAACGCAACATGGAGGAAAGAGACTTCACTTCCTTTTCTGATAGACATCAATCCTTCTCCAGGATTGATTTTATACTAACCACAAATGATTTTATTTCTAGGGTGAAGAAGACGAAGATATGTCCAAGAATTTTAACTGATCATAGTCCGGTTTGGGTGGAATTTGAACAGGAGAGGGGAGAAAGGAGGTCTTGGAGGTTAAATGAAAATTTATTTAGATATGAAGAAAATGTGAAAGAGCTTAAAAAACAAATGAAAGAATTTTTTGCTATTAATATGAACAAGGGTACCTCTATGGAAATGGTTTGGGATGCTAGTAAGGCTTATATGAGGGGTACGTTAATACATATGAATAATAAACATAGACTAAAACAACAAAAGAAGCAGAAAGAGATAGAGGAAGAAATAAAAAAGAAAGAACAATTACTTATACTTAACCAGGAGATAAGAAGGTAAAAGAAACAATAAATATATTACGAGGGCAATTTAATATGTTAATGGCTGATCAGGTGGCAACTAGTTTACAATATACTAAACATAATACATTTTGTAATGCCAATAAACCAGGTAGGTGGTTGGCCTACATGCTGAGGAAAAAACAGAAATCATGAGTCGTTGGTAAGATAGAATTTAGAGGTAAGGAAGTTTATCAACAGAATATGATCAAAAAGGCTTTTTTAGAATTTTATACAAAGTTATATGCTAGTGACTCAATACAAGGTATAGATATAGATAGATACTTAGAGGAAGGGAATATTCCGGAATTAACGTTGGAACAGAGGGAAGGATTGAATCAACCAATAACTTCTGAGGAGATCATTGCTGCAATTAAGCAGTTAAAAACAGGGAAAGCTCCGGGAACAGATGGATTAACAGCTGTTTATTATAAGAATTTACAGTTTGAAATGGTAGAACCGCTTAGAGCTTTATTTTGTAAAATTCAATTGGGGGAGGAGTTCCACCCTCTTGGAGAACAGCTTTTGTTTCACTGATCCCGAAGGAAGATCAAAATTGTACCAAACCTGAAAATTTTAGGCCAATTTTACTTTTGAACACTGGTTATAAAGTTTTTACTAAGATATTAGCGAACAGATTAATGTCAGTTATGCAACAAACAATTCATAATGATCAATCAGGTTTCATAAAAGGGAGGCAAATGAAATATAATGTTAGACAAATTATAAACTTATTGGAATATTTGGAAAAAAACAACCAGGTCCCTGCAGCGTTCATATTTTTGGATGCAGAGAAAGCATTTGATCGACTGAATTGGCAATTTTTGTTTAAGATAATAGAAAAAATGCATTTTGGGGAGTATTTTATACACTCAATTAGAGCAATATATCAGGAACAAACAGCACAAATAATAGTTAATGGAGGCCTAACAGAAGTCTCTAAAATTGAGAAAGGTACAAGGCAGGGTTGTCCCTTGTCGCCATTGTTGTTTATCTTAACTTTAGAAGTTTTGTTGAATAAGTTACATGAATCTGATAAAATAAAAGGAATTGTAATTAGACAGCAGGATTATAGATTAAGAGCGTTTGCAGATGACCTGGTTGTTTATCTCAACCTATAGAAGTGGCTCCATATATGTTGGACATAATAGGTCAATACGGTAAGGTATCTGGGTTTAAAGTAAATCAACATAAGACAAAGATGATAATTAAAAATATGTCCATATCTCAAACAGAAAATTTAGAGAGAATAACGGGGTTTGAAATAGTTAAAAAGGTTAAGTATTTAGGAGTATATATTGCAGCCTCAATCACGAAATTGTTTAAAAACAATTATGAAGTTCTCTGGCAAAAAGTACAGAAAGAAATGGAAAATTGGAAAAAGCTACAACTATCATTACTGGGAAGGATAGCAGCAATAAAAATGAATGTTTTACCTAGGTTCTTATTTTTGTTTCAAATGATACCAGTGCTTAAGAAAGACGGAAATTTGATGGAATGGCAGAAAGGGGTTAATACTTTTATCTGGGGTGGGAAGAAACCAAGAGTGAAACTGAAAATTATACAGGATGTACATGAGAGAGGAGGTCTTAAAATGCCTAATTTAAGATTACTATGAAGCAGCTGTTTTATCACAAATTAGCGACTGGTTTAACTTAACTGAAGAAAGAATGTTAAACATAGAAGGCTATGATTTGTTATATGGATGGCATGCTTATCTGTTATATGAAAAAAAAAGTGGATAAAGTGTTTAAGGGTCATATACTTAGAAATGCGTTGTTGAGGGTTTGGAAAAAGTATCAATATAAGCTAAACTATAAGATACCCTTATGGGCAAATCCTAGACATGCAATAGAAAATATAAGTATAGAGCAAAAAACAGAGGTGATTACTTATAAAGAGCTTCTTCTTTTGGAAAGGGGTAAGCTGCAATTGAAATCTTTAGATGTATTAAAAGAAGAAGCGATAATTTATACTTGGTTTCAGTATGGTCAGCTTCAAGCTAGATGGGGGGAAGATCAAAAAATTGGTGTTATGCAAAATGAGGAAAATTTGGTGAAACAGATTAGAGATCAAAATCAGATGCATATTAAAAGGTTGTATAATGCTTTATTGGAAATAGACTCAGAAACGGAATTGGTTAAGGATTGTATGATAAAATGGGCACAAAATTTTCAGGAGCCAGTGATGATGGAAACATGGGAAAAGATTTGGGTCAGAATTGTTAAATTTACGCAAGCACAAAATCTGAGAGAATTTTTATAAAATGTTTTATAGATGGCACTTAGATCCTAAAAAATTATCATGTACGTACTCAAATTTGCAAGCTAAATGTTGGAGATGTGAATGTGACGATGCAACCTATTATATATGGTGGACCTGTAAGAAAATCAAGGCATTTTGGATAAAAATTTGGTGGGTGATGCAGAACATTCTGAAAAAAAGGTTGAAATTTACTCCTCAATTGTTTTTACTGGGTATAACAACGGATTGTAGAGTATTAGACACTAAATTGATTTTGAACTTAATATCAGCAGCTAGGCTGTTGGTAGCGCAATACTGGAAGAAGGACTTTTTGCCTACTATTGAAGAGTGGATACTGAAAGTAACGAACTTAGCAGAAATGGTGAAAATTTCAGCGTATTTGAAGGACTATACACAAGAAAGTTACGTAATGGAGAAGATGGATTGATTATATTAAAAATAAGTATCAGACAAGAAAATATCAAATAGCTTATGAATGAACATTAAGTATTAGAATATTATGTTATCTATAATGGAGTTAAGGTTTCAGGGGGGATTTAGTAGTCTGAGGATAGATAGGTTAATTTAGCTTATGATTGTTAACTGAAATACCTTGTATTTTGCTCTGGGAAGTCTGGGGGGGAGGGGAGGGAAAGGGTGGGGGGAATATTGGGGGGGGGAAATCCTTTTTTTTTCTGTAAAACTTTTCAAAAAAAAAAAAGAGAGGGAGCAATTCTTGTTTCCAAGTTCAGAATTAAAATTCTGACAGAATTACTACTGCCAAACTTTTTGTATAGGTGAAAAGTATATGGGCTTAACCCATGCCACCTACTGGAAATTGCAAGCTAAAACTGCAAATTGCCTTTGCATTCTTGATTGCAAGCAGTTTATTTTATGTTGCAGTTCACCCTTTTTGAAAAATAAAAAAGGCAACGGTAAGTAATGTGAAATACTAAACTTTGTGCTGGAGTCAAATTCAGTTTTAGGAAATATATACCATAATGTAGCACTATTGTTCCAGCTTGTTTTTTTCTACTTATATGAAAACATGTAGGTGTTTCTTCAACTGAACATTTGGATAGGGTCACAGTCATTTTACAATTTTTCAGGGTTAGATTACTTTAGTTGTTGAGTTTGTTTGGCTGAGCCTTCAAAATAGATCTCTCAGGCAAACATTTTTGCTCATTAACTTACTAATTTTCACATTTTTCCCAACTCCCGGGCCGACTGGCTTCTTCCTGCCTTCCTGCCTTGCTCTGCCTTTCGATGTCAGCCATTAAAGAAGAGTTTTTTGTGGGCAGAAGACTTTCCCCACCCACCACCGCCCAAATGCCCTCGCTTTCCTCAAATTCCCCAAGCACTTCTTTGCCTACCTGATTTCTAGCTCTATCACATTTCTCATCATCATGTGCAGGGAAACAAAATTTTGTGGGACTAAAAAAAAAGTTCAATCAATCAATTCCAACTTCTCACAAAAGAAAAAGATTCGTGAAGTTGGAATTGATTGAGTGAAAAATTTTTTCTTATAGTTGGCTATGGTAAAACAGATGAAGAAGCTGAGCATGACCATGATGAGAAGTTAATAGCACTATTAGATCGGTGTAGGCAGGTGAGGTTAAGGCTCAGTGTAAAGAAGTTGCAATTTAAGGTGCATGAAGTCCGCTTCCATGGGCATATTTTGTCCTCACGAGGTTTAAAAGCTGATCCAGATAAGATTAGAACCATTGTGGAGATACCACCCCCTGCTGATGTTAAATCAGTGCAGAGATTTATCGGATTTGTTATCTATTTAGCAAAATTTCTGCTGCACCTATCGGAAGTGTGTTAGCCATTGAGACACCTTCTGGACAAAGATGCAGTTTGGCATTGGCTCCCCAAGCATGAGCAGGCAATACAGGAGATAAAATGCTTGGTTGCAACCTTAATGTTGTCTATAAGCCAGGATATGAAATATATGTTAGTGATACCCTGAGTAGGGCTACGTTAGATCAGGTGACACTTGGAGGAGAACATGAGCATCAGACGGTCTGCTGGTTGCAACAGGAACAAACTTTTTTTGCCGAAGTTAACCAAGCAGACTGTCTTAATGTCACAAATCACCAGCTATGTCAGCTTAGGCAGCACACAAGTACTGATGTAGCTTTACAGGCACTGAAGGCTATTGTTATGAGTGGGTGGCTGGATGAGAAGGAGGCAGTTCCGGCAATAGTGAGGGAATATTGGTCTTTCAGAGATGAGATCGCTGTAAAAAACGGGATCTTGTATAAGGGCCCAAGAGTCATAGTGCCTAGGTCAATGAGACCAGAGATGCTATACTCGAGCCATATTGGCGGAGAGGCATGCTATAGACAAGCCCGTGACATGCTTTACTGGCCCAATATGCAGGATGAAATCAAGGACTTTGTTAGCAATTGTTCCACCTGCAATGAATATGCATATTCGCAACAAAGAGAAACCATGATGTCACATGAAATACCATCACGTCCTTGGCAGATTGTTAGTATGGATTTGTTCAACTATGCAGGAAAAGAGTATCTAATATTAGTTGATCATTATTCTGACTTTGGGAAATCGAACCCCTTACGGACTGTTTGGCTGAGACTACCATTAAGAGGTGCAAGAGGCAGTTTCCACGTTATGGCCAACCAGATAAAGTGATCTCAGATAATGGTCCTCAGTTTACGAGTTTACAATTTAGGAAATTTGCTGCTGAGTGGGAGTTTGAGCATGTGACCTCTTCACCATGTCATCTGCAAGCTAACGGCAAAGCTGAATCAACTGTGAAGATCGCTAAGAATCTATGTAGGAAAGCTCACAGTGAAGGTAAAGACCCATGGAAAGCCATTCTACATTGGAGAAATACCCCATCTGAGGGCATGGACAGTAGTCCGGCACAGAGACTGATGGCAAGGAGACTAAAGACATCACTTCCAGTGGCCGATAGGCTGCTTGAGGCCTCGGTAATACAAGAGGTTCCAGAAAAGTTATGGCTGAAGAGACAAGCGATCGAGGCAAGATATGACAACTCAGCTAGAGATTTGCCAGAATTGAAGATTGGGGAACGGATTCGGATGAGACCGCTGCCTGGAGATCGAACAGGTCGCTGGAAAATGGTAGCTGCTTACAACAAGTGGCTCCACATTCTTATTTAGAGGGCGTTGAAGGAACTTTGTATCGTCGCAATCGGGTAGACTTGTATGTACACAGAACACAAACATATAAATTGGTAACTTCCTATGTTGTACTTTTCAGCCCTAGACAATCATAGTATTTGCAGAGTCCTTGGGAGAAAGGTATTGGGAGGGGGGAAGCATATTTCTTTTTTGGAACAACTCATCAGACAAAGAGGCAGAACAAAAAAGATATCTGGTCCCATACGGTGGATACAAAGCATCCCTAATCATGTCTTTTCCTGCAAGATACAGGCCATGTACCAATAGCTTTGCCCTCCCCTCTTTCTTGTTTTGAATTTCCTGTCCAAAGGTAATTGGATTTTTTGACTTGGAACCAAAGGTATCTAGGCTCAGACTGCCCCTTCTTCTGTTCTGGACAGGACATTTTACGATGATACAGTTTTCTTCCAGATAAATAATTGATGGGTATTTAGTTATGAGGAAGGTGACGTCTCTTTCAATAATAGAAATGAAAACTATTTTATTTTAACCATAAAAAAAATAAAAATATACAGAGAAAATTGGAATAAGAAAATGAAGAGAAAAACCAAGAAATGATATTACAAAAGTTTTTCTTTTTTATTGTTGTTAAATGTAATATTTCAAAAGCAGAAAAAAATGAAGGGGCATAAACTGCATTTATTACATTTTTCTTAGAACAATTAGTTGAATTCTGCCTTGTTTACCATTATTTTAGGTAGTAATTTATCAAATCAAAAACACAACACGCAAAATTTGCAATAATTTTTATATTTTGGTCAACTATAAATTCAAAAAACAGAAGTGAATTTGTGGTATGGAATCATTTCTGAAATGAAGCTGCTCAGTGAAACAAGAATCTTTATAATTCGCATTGTATCTTTGGAAAATACAGCTGATGTGAAAATGCTAAATTTATATAATGTACTCTGTATGTATGGTGTTTGCAATTCATAGCACTTATTTCTTAAGCTAATAATATTTCATAACTGGAAATAGTTCTTGAAATCCACATTTATTAATAAATCTTTATTAATTTTGTTAATCAATATGCTCATTGGCAATAGGGGGGTTATAAAAATTGACTTTACATCCAAGGTGCTCCCATATCTACAAAACATATGAAAAGAAAAATCTGTTTTTTGTTAAGTAACTATTAAGTAACTATAAACAGGCAGCTGCAAAAATTATCCTCAGGGGAAGACAAAAAATATTTCACAGGTTTTAGGTGTCAGACTTCGATGCTATCTCAAAATAAATGAATTTACAAACTGCCAATCTTTAAGGAAATCTTTTCTTTAATTGAGCACAGCCCACCGGATCATGACTCGATGCGGACAAGACTGACCTTTTGCCCCCCAATCCCTCCCTTTCCGATCCCCAATTCTCTGCTTCTCATTGGCTATCTTCCAAGTCATTCTTCAGGCTTCTTGTCTCATCATTTCCCAGGAATGTCCCCCCCCTCCTCATTTCCACGACAACCCGACTTCAAAGGGATTTAGCAGGCAAAAGTTCAGAGCTTATCTCTCTCTCTCCTCTGCTCTCTATGCCAGCATTGCAGCGCTGACATCAGGTCTATGACGTAAAAGGTACATGAGTCAGAAAATATGTTTGTGGAATGGCTGGGAATGGGGTTGCTCAAGCACTTTAGGTAAATACAGATAGTCCTTGACTTACAACCATTTGCTTAGCAACTGTTCACTGTGATTTAAGATTGGTCTTTGCACTTAGGACCATTGCAGAATCCCAGAGGTTGTATGCTCAAAATTCAGACACTTGGCAACCAGCATGTATTTATGATGGTTGCAGTGTCCTGGGGTCAAATAATTGCCATTTGCAACTGGCAATCATGTCTTCCAACAAACAAAGTTAGTGTAGGAAACTGTCGCTCTCCTAGGCTGTCCTGGACCTCCGCTGAGGACTGACCACTCAGCTGAGGACCAGTCCTCCCTTAAGGACTTCATTGGGCTGAAGGCTGAAGAGAATGGGCCTAAAGGCATGTGGGTAGTGGTTTATTACAATTCCAGAGCATGTGGGAGGCAGCTGTGTGCGTGAGTGGGTGGGGCGGTGATTAGTGTTTAAAAGGTGGTAGGGAGCATGGGCAAGTATCCCTAACAAGATATTCCTTTGTGATTGTTAGTTTGTGCCAGAAGGGGACTAAAACAAGAAGTAACAAGCCAGGTTTGAGTTGGAGTCTTTCCCTCCTTTTTGGAACCTGACAGAATTGTTAGGGCTCCCTTACAACTACCATGGCTGAAGGTACGGTGCCAGGGTTGGAAGCAGCTGACCTTGAGGAGTCAGTAGTTTCCCACAGAAGTCACTGTGCTGGAGGCCCCACCGGGTCCAGCAGAGGAAGCACCTGTGGATGTCAGGCCAAAGGAATGTCCGGAGTGGCAGAAGCCTGTGGGTGGCCATCTGCAGGCAGAGACTGACCCAGGTGAAGCAAGGGACTGGTGGTTGAGCAATTCCAGGACTGTGGACTATCAAGCCCTTCCACCCCAGGATCCGCTGCTCACCCCCTTGGGGGCATATTTCACACAGTGGCGGGAGCAGTGGATCTCCGACGATGACCGGAGTTACTCCACGGCGGTGGGTAACCAAACAATCTAAGTGTTGTAGGATATGTATGGGGTGACTTGCTTTCAGGAGCAGGGGCATAGCAGTGTCTAGCAGGGGCCTGGGGTGGGGACTCATCTCTCCCAAGGGGTCCAGTTATCAGAGGGGTGCCCCTGCCGTTTCAGACTGCCTGGCATGAGACGTCCGTACAACACGCAGGGGAGGCCTGGAAGGGTAGCCCAGCAGCTGAACCCCGAGGTGACGAGAGCACCCAGGTTCCCCTACAAACAGTGGGGGAGAGGCGAGAGACCCCAAGGCTATGAGAGCCATTCACCCAACCTCCTGATTGGCCCAGCAGCAAGCCATAGCCCCGCAACCATGGGGTGATGGGACCCGCTGGCAGTGAGGGCGATGTTCGACAGAAGCCCTGAGAAAGTGGCCCTGTTCCTCAGGCAGGTGCTGAACCATTTTGATAGATACAGCTGATTATACACATCCCAATGGGTTATGGTCATGGCGGTGGCGGTCATGGATGGGGAAGCCACCAAGCGGGTGGCCAATTTGTACAGCGACATGCCACAGAACTAGGAGATGTGGGCCTTTTCCTGTCCACCCTCCAGGAGAGGTTTGAGGATAACTGCATTGAGGATAACGCAGCAGGCCGAGGGGGACCTGTTGAAGGTGAAGCAAAGAGAGAGGCCTGTGTCCAAATACATCAAGGAATTCAGGCAGTTAGTTGGAAGGTATGCGGGTGGCCCGAGTGGCTGGTGGTGTACTGTTTCAAGGCTGGGCTTGACCGGATGTTGCGAAAAGCCTGTGTGTGCTGAGGGCTGGCCTCCAGGCTGGCGGCCTGGTTCCAGGCTGCAATGGAGCTAGACATTGAGTTTCGGGACAAACAACAGAGGAAGGATTGGCATCCACAAGACCATCTACCACCACCCCGTTCCACCAGCAATGTCCCAGAAACCCAGCCTTCCTCTGCCCAATTGCTGCCTGTGACAGTAGCAGAAAGGGCCCCAGCCATGAGGCTACCCATGACATGCTTCAGTAGTGGGAAGCTGGGACACAGAGCCGCTGAGTGCTCCAAGGGGGTCCCAAGGCATCCCTGGGCCCTACCAGCATGAAACGAGAGTCCATCCAAAAGAGTATAAGAGCCACTCTGGAGAAGTCCGGTGGGGTATGCCAGAGGATGCAGTCAACCCGAGGAGAAGAGGTAGCCACTCTGATGGACAGTACTGACACCAGCGAGAGTGACGGGGAGGCCAATCCATTGGTTCATATGCCCATCAAGCCCTTTGTAGTACAAGTAGTGTTAGAGGCAAGCCAGCACCAGAGGTACAATGCCCTCATAGATTCTGGGTGCACCCGGTGCTTCATGACCAAGTCTGTCACCTCTGAACTGGGGGTGGGACTACAAAGTTTAGCTCAGCCAATCCTGTTTGAGCAGATGGACGGGTCTTTGTTGGAAGGCCAGCCAGCCATGCATGTTACCAAGAAGGTGGGGTTCGAAATCAGCCAACATAGGAAGGTACTATGTTTCGTAGTGGTTCCTCGAATAACCGAGGAGATTTTCATGGATCTAGCCTGGCTGGACAAATGGGGCCCTACAATATGGTGGGGGTTGGTTGTCAACACTTAAGAACATGCCAGAATGGCCACGATCAGAAAGAGTGAATGTCGGAGTGGTAATTGAATGGAGTATTGTTGCCGGGAGAGTAATTAGTCAACTCACAAGTAAAGGAAAAAACTTTTAACAGCTTGAAAGAAATCCCAGCGGAAATTGGCAGCTGAAGCAAGGTTGAAGAGACAAAGACTAAACTGTGCTGGCTCAAATAAATATTTGAAGTGGACATTTTTTTTTTAAAGAGACATTATATGAGACATGATTAAAAAAAGGGAAAAAACATTTTGGCAAAAACTGTAATTGAGTAAAATGTATTTGAATTTGATTAATTGTATAAGATAAGATATGGCTAATGCTCTGTTCAAAAAAGATGTGGGTAAATGTGGGGGGGAACCAATAAAACTTTTTTTTTTTTAAAGGAGCCACCAGCCTTGCCGCCAGCCAGGACTCACCTCTCCTGGTGGCGGAGACACGACGGCAACACCAAAATGAGCCAGCCAGCCAGCCAGGCATATGCCGGGAGCAGACTGCATGGCTGCCGAACAGCTGAGAGGTGATCACGTGGCGATGATGTCAGCAGAGAGGGTGTGGCAGCAGCCGGGAGGCAGCCATCACTCTCCTAGGCCATCCTGGTCTGGCCACTCAGCTGAGGAGCAGTCCTTCCTTAAAGACTTCATTGGGCCAAAGGCTGAAGAGGATGGGCCTAAAGGCATGCGGGTGGTGGTTTATTACAACTCCAGAGCATGTGGGAGGGATCAGTGTGTGTCAGTGGGTGGAGCAGTGATTAGTGTTTGAAAGGTGGTGGGGAGCATGGGCAAGTAGCCCTAACAAGATATTCCTTTGAGTTTATGATTGTCAGTTTGTGCCAGAAAGAGAGTAAAACGAGAAGTAACAAACCAGGTTTGAGTTTGGAGTCTTTCCTTCTTTTTTGGAACCTGACAGTTGGTATAACTAAAGAAAGGTGTGTAGATATTTGATACCTGACTCATGGAGGTGGATTAGGTTAGTTTAAATCAAATTTAAACCCAAGTGACTTGGAGTCAAATTTTCTCAAGCAATTCCATTTTGCATAAAAATTTTGGTGGTGAGACAAGCGGCTGGGAGCCCAGGCAACCGGCTGGGTGAAGTGAGGTGCCAGGTGAGGAGAGGCCCCCTCGATGTGAGTGATGTCGAGTTGGCCACGCCCACCCAGTCACATGACCACTCAGCCACGCCTACTCAGCCGGTCATTAGGGCAGAGAACCAGTTGTTAAATTATTTGAGTCCCACCACTGCCTCGGAGGTCTTCTAGTCCAACCCCCGGCTCAAGCAGGAAACCCTATACCATTTCAGGCAAATGACTGTCCAGTCTCTTCTTAAAAACATCCATTGATGAAGCACCTACATCTTCTGATGGCAAGCTATTCCACTGGTTAATTGTTAATTGTTCTCACTATTAGGAAGTTTCACCTTGATTCCAGGTTGCTTCTCCTTGATTAGTTTCCATCCATTGTTTCTTGTCCTACCTACAGGTGCTTTGGTAAATAAGTTGACCCCCTTCTCCTTATGGCAACCTTTCAAGTACTGAAATACTGTTATCATGTCACCCCCCTAGTCCTTTTTTTCTCTAGACTAGCCAAACACAAATCCAGCAACTGTTCTTTATATGTTTTAGTCTCCAGGTCTTTAATCATTTTAGTTGCTGGTCTTTGGACTTTTTTCAAAGTCTCAACATCTTTTCTGTAACATGGTAACCAAAACTGGATGCAGTATTTGAGGTGTGGCCTTACTAAGGCTCTATAAAGCGGTACTAATATTTCACATGATTTTGATTCTATGTCTCTGTTTATACAACCAGGGATTGTTTAAGGTTTTTTAGCTGCTGCCGCACACTACTGGCTCGTATTTAACTGATCATCCACTAGGATTCCAAGGTCCCTCTCACAGTTACTGTTTCTGAGCCAGGTTTTGCCTAATCTGTACTTGTACCTTTGGTTTTTCCTGCCTAACTGTAAAAAACCTTGCTTTTCTTCACATTAAATTTCATGTTGTTGGATAGGGCCCATTGTTCAAATCTGTCAAGATCTTTTTGGATCCTGAGTTTGTCTTCTGGGGTGTTGGCTATTCCTGCCACCTTAGTGTCATTTGCAAATTTGATGAGTTCCCCTTCTATTCCCTCATCTAAGTCAATTATGAAGATATTGAAGAATACTGGGCCTAAAACAGAGCCCTGTGGCACCCCACTACTTATTTCCCTCCAGGTAGATGTAGTACCAAGTAGATGACTTGTTGAGTACAGTTTTTTTTTTTATTGAAAAGTTTTACAGAAAAAAAAATTTCCCCCAATATTCCCCCCACCCTTTTTCCCTCCCCTCCCCACCCCTCCTTCCCCCCATCCCACTCTCCCCCCCAGACTTCCCAGAGCAAAATACAGGGTATTTCAGTTGACAATTATAAGCTAAATTAACCTATCTATCCTTAGACTACCAAATCCCCCCCTGAAACCTTAACTCCACTATAGATAACATAATACTTCTAAAATTTAACATTCATTCATAAGCTATTTGATATTTTCTTGTCTGATACTTATTTTTAATATAATTAATCCATCTTCTCCATTCCAATATGTATCTTTCTTGTGTATAGTCCTTCAAATACGCTGAAATTTTCGCCATTTCCGCTAAGTTCGTTACTTTCAGTGTCCATTTTTCAATAGTAGACAAAGAGTCCTTCTTCCAGTATTGCACTACCAACAGCCTAGCTGCTGATATCAGATTTAAAATCAGTTTAGTCTCTAATGCTGTACAGTCCGTAGTTATACCCAATAAAAACAGTTGCGGAGTAAATTTCAACCTTTTTTTCAAGATATTCTGCATCACCCACCAAATTTTTATCCAAAATGCTTTGATTTTCTTACAAGTCCACCATATATGATAATAAGTTGCATCATCACAGTCACATCTCCAACATTTAGCTTGCAAGTTTGGATACATACATGATAATTTTTTAGGAACTAAATGCCATCGATAAAACATTTTATAAAAATTTTCTCTTAAGTTTTGTGCTTGCGTAAATTTAACATTTCTAACCCAAATCTTTTCTCATGTTTCTATCATCACTGGTTCCTGAAAGTCTATTTCCAATAATGTATTATACAACCTTTTAATATGCATTTGACTTTGATCTCTAATCTGTTTCACCAAATTTTCCTCATTTTGCATAACACCAATTTTTGATCTTCCCTCCATCTAGCTTGAAACTGACCATACTGAAACCAAGTGTAGATTATCCCTTCTTCTTTCAATACATTTAAAGGTTTCAATTGCAATTTACCCCTTTCCATAAAAAGAAGTTCTTTGTAAGTAATCATTTCCTGTTTTTGTTCTATACTTATATTTTCTATTGCATGTCTGGAATTTGCCCATATAGGTATCTTGTAGCTTAACTTATATTGATACTTTTTCCAAACCCTCAACAAAGCATTTCTAAGTATGTGACCTTTAAACACCTTATCCACTTCTTTTTCATATAACAAGTAAGCATGCCATCCATATAACAAATCATAACCTTCTATATTTAACATTCTCTCTTCAGTTAGATTAAACCAGTCACTAATTTGTGATAAAACAGCTGCTTTATAGTACAATCTTAAATTAGGCATTTTAAGATCTCCTCTCTCATGTACATCCTGTATAATTTTCAATTTTACTCTTGGTTTTTTCCCAGCCCAAATAAAAGTATTAACCCCTTTCTGCCACTCCCTCAAATTTCCATCTTTCTTAAGCACTGGTATCATTTGAAACAAAAATAAGAACCTCATTTTTATTACTGCTATCCTTCCCAATAGAGATAGTTGTAACTTTTTCCAATTTTTCATTTCTTTCTGCACCTTTTGCCAAAGAACTTCATAATTGTTTTTAAATAATTTCATATTTGAGGCTGCAATATTTACTCCTAGAAATTTAACCTTTTTAACTATTTCAAACCCTGTTATTCTTCGTAGGTCTTCTCTTTGAGATATGGACAAATTTTTAGTTACCATATTTGTCTTATGCTGATTTACTTTAAACCCAGATACCTTACCATATTGACCTATTATATCCAACATGTGTGGAGCCGTTTCTATAGGTTGAGATAAAGTAACAACCAAATCGTCTGCAAACGCTCTTAATCTATAATCTTGCTGTCTAATTACAATTCCTTTTATTTTATCAGAGTCACTATCTTATTCAACAAAACTTCTAAGGTTAAAATAAACAGCAGTGGAGACAAGGGGCAACCCTGCCTTGTTCCTTTCTCAATTTTAAAAACATCTGTTAAACCTCCATTAATTATTATTTGTGCTGATTGTTCCTGATATATTGCTCTAATTGATTGTATAAAATACTCTCCAAAATGCATTTTTTCTATTATCTTAAACAGGAATTGCCAATTCAGTCGATCAAATGCTTTCTCCGCATCCAGAAGTATAGTTTTTCAGGCAGTTACAAATTCATCTGGTGGTGATACATTTTTATTTAGCTTACTAAGAAGTAGGTTGTGGTCTACTTTGTCAAATGCCTTACTGAAGTCTACAGTAAGTATACTATGTCCACAACATTTTGCTGGTCTACCAATTTAGTCACTTTGTCAAAGAATGAAATAAGATTGGTTTGGCATAATCTGTTTTTAACAAACCTGTGCTGGCTACCAGTTATAACTTTATTTGTTTCTAGATGTTCGCAGATCTGTTTTTTGATTATCTATTCCAGTATCTTCCCAAGTGTTGATGTTAGACTGATTGGTGTGTAGTTTCCTGGATCTGGTTTTTTTCCCCTTTTTTTGAAGGTGGGAACCACACCAGCTCTTTTCCAATGCTCAGTTAATTCCCCATTGTTCCATATTGAAAGATATGGTACAATGGTTTTGAGATGACATCTGTCAGCTCCTTCAGAACTTTGGGATGTAATCCATCAGATCCCAGTAATTTATATTCATCAAGATCAGATAGGCATTCTCTAACCATTTTCTTGCTTATTTTAATTTTTATTTCTAGTCTGCCTTTAACAGTGATGCTTTTGGTAGTTTGGGCTATAGTTTCTTTTTGCATGAAGACTGATGCAAAGCATGAATTAAGCAGTTTTGCTTTCTCTCTGCTGCCTGTTACTTCTTTGCCATCTTCTCTGTTAAGTGGACCGACTGTTTCCTTGATTTTTTTTTCTTGCTATTTATATGTTGAAAGAAACTTTTTTTATTATCTTTGACTTTTGTTGCAAGTCTTTGTTCATTCTGAGCCTTTGCTTTCCTGACTTCATCTTTGCAGATTTGGGCTGCAAAATATCTGCTAATATTCTGCCTTAGTTATGTTTCCCTCTTTCCATTTTTTTGTACTTATTCTTTTTGTCTTTCAGTTTATCAGATAGATCTTTGTGCAACCATGTTGGTTTCTTCTTGGATTTCTTGTTTTTCTTTTTCAGTGGTATTGTGTTGGACTGAGCTTTTATGGTCATATTTTTCAGAGTTCCCCACACTTCTTGAGTTGTTTTCCCCTTTAGGATTTTCATCCATGGAATTTTTCTTAGGCTCTCTCTGAGTTTATTTAAATCAGCTCTTTTAAAGTTTAAGACACTGGCTGTATTGTGTTCTATTGCTTGTATTTGCATTATATTGAATTCCAGTATGATGTGGTCACTCTCACCCAAAGTTCCAGCAATTTCAACTCTCTCTATCACTTCTTCTCTATTAGTAAGAATTAGGCCTAGTACAGCTTTTCCTCTAGTTCCCTCCTCTACCTTTTGGATGACAAAGTTGTCAGCTAGGTTGGTTAAGAATCTGTTCGATTTCCCACTTGCTGCAGAGTTTGTCTCCCAGTCAATATCAGGATAGTTAAAGTCTGCCATTACTACTGTGGTATATTTCCTACATACATTTGTTAGTTGTTTAGCAAAAAGTTCATCTATTTCTTCTGCTTGGTTGAATGGTTTGTAGTATATGCCTATAGCAATGTCATTCTTTTTTCATTTTATATTGACCTATATGGATTATAGGAGGTTTTTATTCTTGGTTTTGTGGATTTCTGTAGAGATGTAGTGATCTGTAGATTCCGCCTCCTCTTTTGTTAGGTCTGTCCCTTTTGAATAGTTCTAAATTGTGTTCAGTTTGGGTATATCTGTTTGCTCTCTCTTGTTTTTAATTTTGGTGTAGGATTCTTGTTTAGGTTGGGGATTCTCACTGAAACATTGAGTTTCAGAGTTTTGTTCATTGAGTTTCAGGGTAAAGCTGCTTTACTTTTTTTCTACTAATTCGTATGGTTTACATTTGATACATATATAGTTTGGGTCTTCTGTGGGCATAAGCTCAAACATATGACATATTTTGTAAGTCACTATAATGTCAGTCTCTACGTCCATGATTTTTTTGTTTGTTAAAAATTAAAAATTTCTAAAAAAAATATTTTCCCTTTTGCAAAGGGTCAAATAGTTTACAAAAGTTCTTGACGCTTTGTTCTCTTTCTTGAAAAAAATCATCACTATCTTCCCTATTTTAAGTCTCTTTTTTCATGATTTTTTATTTTTTCTTCTTAGATCATTAAGAATTTAAAAGTTTCTAAAGAATTAAAATCAGTAAATTGAAAAAAGTGAAAAAAGAATTTTATTTTGTATATCTCCACCCCAGGCCACCCCAATGATGCCCTTGAAGTGTTGTCCCAGTGCCTGGAGGCCGTGCGGGCCTGGATGGGGAGAAACAGGCTCCAACTCAACCCCTCCAAGACCGAGTGGCTGTGGCTTCCGGCGTCCCGATATAGCCAGCTGACGCCATCGCTGACTATTGGGGGTGAATCACTCGCCCCCACGGAGAGGGCTCGCAACTTGGGCGTCCTCCTGGACGCACGGCTGTCCTTGGAAGATCATTTGACGGCCGTGGCCAGGGGGGCTTTTTATCAGGTTCGCCTGATACGCCAGTTGCGTCCCTTTCTAGATCGGGACTCCCTACGCACAGTCACTCAGGCCCTCGTCACCTCCCGCCTGGACTACTGCAACGCTCTCTACATGGGGCTCCCCCTGGGGTGCACCCGGAGGCTCCAGCTGGTCCAGAACGCGGCCGCGCGAGGGATCATGGGGGCGACGAGGCGCTCCCACGTGACACCTCTCCTGCGCGAGCTGCACTGGCTCCCGGTGGTCTTCCGGGTGCGCTTCAAGGTGTTGGTGACCACCTTTAAAGCGCTCCATGGCTTAGGGCCGGGGTACTTACGAGACCGCCTTCTGCCACCAATAGCCTCCCACCGGCCAGTACGCTCACACAGAGTGGGCCTCCTCAGGGTGCCGTCCGCCAGGCAATGTCGGCTGGCGACCCCCAGGGGGAGAGCCTTCTCTGTGGTGGCGCCTACCCTCTGGAACACCCTCCCCCCAGAATTACGCATAATAACAGACCTCCGGATTTTTCGTCGGGCCCTAAAAACCTATTTATTCCAACAAGCTGGGCTGGCTTGACCAAATTTTTTAATTTTTAAATTGATTTTAAATTGGAAATGGTTTTAATTCGGCCAAAACATTTAATTATTTTAAATAGTTTTTTAGATTCACCATGTTTGTATATATGTCTTGTTTTTACCTTGGCTGTGCACCGCCCTGAGTCCTATTTTGGAGAAGGGCGGTATAAAAATTTAATTAAATAAATAAATAAATAAATAAATTAAAAAATTGAATTTAAAAAAATATTTAAAAATTGAAAATGAATTTAAAATTAAAAATAAATTGAAAACTTGAAAAAAGATTGAAAATTGAAAAAAGAATGTAAAACTTTGACAAAAAATGAATTTAATTTTTTTTAGAAATTTTAAAAATTTAAGAATTTATTATCTTGGCCCTTTGTGGACTCCTTTAGGTTAGAAATCTCAGATTTTTTTCTAGGAGATGCTTAGCTCTTAACCCTCTACATCCTGCCTTGAAACTTTATCCCTTTCCTTTCTGTCTACAAGCATTAGGTACTTATCCTTTTGCTCCCTGCCTTCTTGTCCTTAAATTGCCAGGCCATGGCTGGGATTTTCAGGTACAATGTGCTGATCTGGGTGCTTAGTCGCTGCTCAGTTGCTCTGCCATGCTGTTCTCAGCCACTGCTGATCTGCCATGCTACTCTAAGTCATTGCTGTGGACACTCCAGCCTGCTATCATGCTTAGCTCTGCTCCGTCGCTGCTCAGTTGGTCTGCCACACAGCTCTTAGCTGCTGCTGTTCCACCGCACTGCACTCAGTCACTGCTCTAGGCACTCCACTGGTATGCCATGTTGAGTCATGGGTCTGGGCACTCCACTCCTCTGCCACTTAGCTCTGCAAAGCTACTGTTCAGGGTCCACCGTGCTGCTCTCAGCCACTGGTCTACTGCCACCTAGCTCCATTTCTCCTCTGTTCAATGGCCTCCATTTGCACCTCACTGCCTCTGTAAGGCAGCCAAGCTGGGTCACTGGGCCTTCTCTCCATCTCTCAGCTGGACTGCCAGGCTGTCTCTCAGCTGGGATACCGGGGCACATCGTTAAAGGATTTTCCCCCTAAAGGTTATTTTCATTAATCCCAAAATTTAGAAGATTTTACAAAAAGAAAATTCAAACTGAGATTTCTATTCTTAGATGTTAGTCTTCTAGAATAATAGAGTAAAAGTTGAAGGGACCAACTTCCAGCTGACATCGCAGAGAGATCAGACGTGAGAAATGGGTCTCCATGCTCCTGCACTGAGTTCTCCCCACTGGAGGGCTCCAAAGGAAAACCCACCCTGGAGGGGTGGTGAAGACAAGAGAGGCAACCTGTTAGGTCACAGAGAGTTGCATCTCTCCCATTTCACCCCAGGCTATTTTCCCTCTCATCCACGATCAGGAGAAGAGACAGCCATCATGGCTGCCATGAACCTGGGACAGCTGAAGCAACAAAGAAAGTGCAGGAGCAGTGTATATGAACAGTGATTGCAACTGGGTGAGATGATTCCTTTTTTACCTAGAATCTAACCCTAAAAGGAAAAAAAATTCAGGAAAAGAGACTCTTAGAACTATTTGTTGAAGCAGTGAATAACTACTTAGAGAAAAATTCCAGACCCGAAAGAAAGGAACTAAGGGGAGAAAAGTAAAAAACTTTTAAAACATAGAAAATTGGACTTTTAAACTGGGTAGGTGTTGTTTTTGGAAAGGCATTTTAAAATAATAATAATAATAATAATAATAATAATAATAATAATAATAATAATAATAATAATAATAATAATAATTTTATTTCTATACCGCCCTTCTCCCGAAGGACTCAGGGCGGTGTACAGCCAATTTAAAAACACAAGACACAACAATAATTAAAAATTAAAATAATTAAATAGATTTGGCCGATTTAAAACCCCAAAAATTAAAATACCCCAATTTAAAATTATTATATTGACAGCCCTGCCTGGCGGAACAACAGGGTCTTCAGTGCACAGCGGAACACCCGGAGGTCGGAGATCTTACGTATTTCCGGGGGCAGTTCATTCCACAGGGTTGGGGCTCCCACAGAGAAGGCCCTCCCCCTGGGTGTCGCCAGCCGACATAAAGTGGCTGATGGCACCCTGAGGAGACCCTCTCTGTGGGAACGGACTGGTCGGTGGGAGGCTATTGGTGGCAGAAGACAGTCTCGAAGGTACCCGGGTCCTGTGCCATGGAGCGCTTTAAAGGTGGTAACCAACACCTTGAATCGCACCCGGAAGACCACTGGGAGCCAGTGCAGCTCGCGCAGGAGAGGTGTCACGCGGGCACAATGAGGTGCGCCCATAACCACCCGCGCGGCCGCATTCTGGACCAGCTGGAGCCTCCGAGTGCTCTTCAAGGGGAGCCCCATGTAGAGAGCATTACAATAGTCCAGCCGGGAGGTGACAAGGGCATGAGTGACCGTGCGCAAGGCATCCCGGTCCAGAAAGGGCTGCAACTGGCGGATCAGGCGAACCTGATAAAAGGCCCCCCTGGCTACGGCCGTCATATGCTCTTCTAAAGACAGCCGTGCGTCCAGGAGGACACCCAGATTGCGAGCCCTCTCTGTGGGGGGCAAAGATTCACCTCCAATAGTCAGCGATTGCACCTGCTGACAATATCGGGACGCCGGTAGCCACAGCCACTCGGTCTTGGAAGGGTTGAGTCTGAGCCTGGTCCTCCCCATCCAGACCCGCACGGCCTCCAGGCAGCGAGACATCACATCAAGGGCATCGTTGGGGTGGTCAGGGGTGGAGATGTACAACTGAGTATCATCAGCGTACAGGTGACACTTCACCCCAAAACCACGGATGATCTCACCCAGCGGCTTCACATAAATGTTGAACAGAAGAGGCGAGAGGACCGACCCTTGTGGCACTCCCCATGCGAGATGCCTTGAGGTCGACCTCTGCCCCCCTGCCAACACGAACTGCGAGCGGCCGGAGAGGAAGGAAGAGAACCACCGCAAAATGGTGCCCCCTACTCCTAACCCCTTCAACCGCTGCAGCATGATACCATGGTCGATGGTATCAAAAGCCGCTGAGAGATCTAATAGGACTAGGACAGAGGAGCAACCCCTGTCCCGGGCCCTCCAGAGATCATCCACCAATGCGACCAATGCCGTTTCTGTGCTGTGCCCCTGCCTGAAGCCCGACTGGTACGGGTCTAGATAGATAGCTTCATCCAGGTGCCCGGGCAGTTGTCGTGCCACCACACTCTCAACAACCTTCGCCACAAAACGAAGGTTGGAGACCGGACGATAGTTAACTAATTCAGCCGGGTCCAGGGAAGGCTTCTTGAGGAGGGGCCTCACCACCGCCTCTTTCAAGGCGGCGGGAAAGGCACCCTCACTCAGAGAAGCAGTTATAATCCCCTGGAGCCAGCCTCGTGTAACTTCCCGGGAGGCCAGTACCAACCAGGAGGGACACGGGTCCAATAAACATGTGGTGGCACTAATCCTACCCAGAACCCTGTCCACATCCTCGGGAGTCACAGGATCAAACTCCTCCCAGATAACATTCTCAAGACCTGCCCCGGTCTCCTCCCGTGGACTCATCCAATCGGAGTCCAAGCCATCCCGAATCCGAGCGACTTTATCGTGCAGGAATTGCACAAAGTCCTCAGCACGACCCTGCAAGGGATCTTCCCGCACTCCCCCCCGAAGAAGGCAGTGGGTCACCCTAAACAGGGCAGCTGGGCGGTTCTCTGCAGATGCGATAAGAGCGGAAAAATGGTTAGATTTTGCCGCTTTTATCGCCACTAGGTAGGTCTTGATATAAGACCTCACCTGTGTCCGGTCGGAATCAGAATGACTAGTCCTCCAAATGCTCTCTAGGCGTCTTTTCCGATGCTTCATCTCTCTCAGCTCCTCAGAGAACCAAGGAGCCAATTGAGATTGGCATCGGGTCAGAGGCCGCAAAGGCACGACACGATCCAAAGCTCTGGCGGCCGCACTCTCCCAGGCGGCCACCAGCTCTTCAGTCGAGTCGTGTGTCAGAGTCTCTGGAAATGGCCCAAGCTCCGTCAGGAACCTTTATGGATCCATCAGGCGCCTGGGACGGAACCATTTAGTCGGTTCCATCTCCCTGCGGCAGGGGGAAGCGGTAGGAAAGTCCAAGTGAAGGAGCGAATGATCTGTCCATGACAAGGGTTTAATGCCTAAGTCCCCTCTACCAAGATCATTCAACCACTGACCAGAGATGAAAATCAAGTCCAGAGTGTGTCCTCCTATGTGAGTGGGGCCTTGAACTAACTGGGTCAGGTCCATGGCCATCATGGAAGCCATGAACTCCCGAGCCACCTCTGACGGATGGAAGGTTGAAATCCCCCATGACAACAAGTCTGGGGGTATCCACCGCCACCCCGGCGATGACGTCGAGTAGCTCGGGTAGGATCGCTGCCACGTGGCAGGGAGCCAGGTACGCAGTCAGCAAACCCATCTGCACCCCACGGCCCCACTTCACAAAGAGGGACTCACATCTGGCTATCTGAGGAACAGTGGTCTCCCTCGGACAAAGACTCTCCCTAATAATCACCGCCACTCCCCCACCCCTCCCCTGGGCCCTTGGCTGATGAAATGCACGAAAACCTGGTGGGCACATTTCAACAAGGGGGACCCCCCCTCTTGGCCCAACCAGGTCTCCGTAATACCTGCCAGGTCCGCACCCCCCTCCAATAAAGATCACAGATGAGGGGGGCTTTATTGACAACCGACCTGGCATTACATAACATCAGCCGTGGACCCTGGGCCTGAGACTCTGCACAACCCAGGCCACGAGGCGCGCATTGGGGACCGGAGTGCGCAATTGCTCGTAAACAGCGTATGCGCACCCCCGGCACATGATAAGGTCCCCTGCGCCCGTCATACCTGCCCCTCCCACTCATTATTTCAATTATATTGCCCTTCTTGTTATCCCCCTGCTCCCCGGATAAATTTTCTTTCCTGACCCCTCTGCTGCAGCCAATCAGCCTGTCACCCCGCTCAGTAGCTATCTGGACTCCCCCAGGTCCACTTTCACAACCCTCTCCCTTCCTCCCGGGTCCCCTAAAAATTTTCTTTAAAAATTTAAATAAAAAACCCCTCAACCCCCTCTTCGCAGCATGCCATCTCTCGGGATTCCAAAATCCGTCATCAAGATAGGCCCTCGATAGCATGGAGGGCCAGGCCTGCAAGAGGGGGGAGTCTCGCAGTGCAAGGAGTTCGGCGGCCGAGTGCATCAAGAACCGGGAAGGGTGAAGCATCCTCTGGCTGAGGTTCCATAGAATAGTCTAATCGTCCTAGGGCATGGAGAGGCAGCAACTCAAGACATGGGAAAAACTGGGCTCCAATGTCCTCTCACGACAGTGGAAGAAGTCTCGTGCCTTTTCAACAAAACTCAGAAGGTGCTCTCTCCAGGCCATCCTCTCATGATGGCTAGCCGATGGAGTTGGCTATGGAGAGATTCGATAGTCTATCCACTCTGGTAGGGAAACAGCAGTTGAACCGGACTCCCTCAGAATCCATATCAGAATTGTCCATTCTCCACACCATCAAGGGCATAGGTGGAATAGAGCCAGTCTAGAAGGCAGAATAGTAAACCCGGGGAACAGATGACACATGGAAAGCAATGAAGGGAGATGGCTTGCAAGGCAGAAAGTAGCTGGGGTGGTGACCATGATAGGGCCTATACAGGCCAACAAAAAAAGGGGGGAGGGGGGGAATGGCCTGAGGCAGCCCAAGGCCAGCCCTCGGCTGTCTTCCAACCTCTCCCACTCCCCAGATCTTCCAGGTCTTCCAGCATTTTTTACCCCCAGTCTACAGCCCCAGTCTCCAATGGGGCCTCCGGATTCCTGCAGCAAAGTGGGACAGCAGAAATAGGCCGCCCCCTAGCAGGTCCGGGGTTTCAAAATAGAAGCCAGCAGCCTCTCACCATAGCGTCCTCTTCGGTAGCAGCCAGCTGCCGCCCCCTTGCCTCCGCCATCGTCCAGCGGCCGCCGACCGCCCCGCGCCCACTGCCAGCGCCGGCGCCGCTTCCACCATGGCTCCCACCATACTCCAGGGTTCCCAGGAGCCTCAGAAAGCCCCGGAGAGGCCAGGAATCCAGGGGAGCCACCGCATTGCCGCCGCCGCACCGCAGAACTGCCACCGCTGTCGGTCCATGCCGGAGGCCGAGAAAAGCGCTGCCAGTCAAATCGCTACCAACGTCACCCCGCAGAGCCTTCAGCAGCCATTTTTTCCCTTGCCCCGATGTTCCGGAGGGCAAAAAGCCCCTCAATGGGTCGGGGGAAGATTCCTCTCTCTAGGACTGGGGGCCATGGTGGACAATTGCCCCAGGAACCTCCCGAAATTTCCAGGAATCACCCCATCTACCGGGAGAGTCTCAGGCTGGATTCTCCATCTTGGACATGCGCAGAAAGAAAAAAAAGATCTGGAACTATTTACTTAATAACTGACTTTGCTTCCATAAATCGAATTAAAATTGGATTAAATATTTGTGAGATCTGAGACTATTCTGAAACCTAAGCTGAGGGTGCCATCTACTGATGAATGGAAAATATACCTGATGAATGGAAAATATACCTTACCCCTACAAGTCTTGGGAAATTTCTGTTAAGTGAAATAAACAAATTTATCTGGAGGACTGCGGTGATACCTACTGTTCTATATTTATCTACTACTGGAGGTTCAACTGAGAACAAGGAAGATACCTAAGTAAAGTGACTTTTGAATGTTATGATATATGACTATAGAGTGGATGTAAGGAGATATTTGGAAAGCTTCTTGGACTATCTAAATGGAACTGATTGAATAATCCTGGGATATAAAGAACTATGATTATTGTACTCTCTGAGGAGCAATGTTAGGGCTGAATATATGGTTTTTGGACTATTGAGCAAGAGTGAGACTTACTAAAATAAGACAAGATGCTCCGGTAATTAGGAAGATACTTGAATGTGCTGAAACGGACAGGATGATTTGGAGTTAAAAGAAAGAAGAGTCTGATTATTATAAAATTTGGAGTAGACTGTACAAGTGGCTAGAGAATAGAAGCCAAAGCAAGAAATAAAAGTTCAAAAACCATTGAATATAATATAAAGATAAATGTATATACCGTATTTTTCGGAGTATAAGATGCACCTTTTAATCCCCCAAAAGGGTAGCCCTGCCCACCCATTGGCCCCCACCCTTTGGCCTGTGCCTCGCAGCAGTTACCTTCTTGCAAGCAAACAGCAAGAAAAAACAGCCCCTTTCAACTTCAGCATAGGTTAATTAGCACAAGTTGATTAGATAGGCCTCCCGATTCTCAGTTGATTTGCTCTCAGCTGTTTTGCGCAGGGCTCTCCTGCTTGCTTCAAAGAGTGCTGGAGCAGATTTTTTTTCCTAGCTATGCTGAAAAAACAAAACTGAAAGTAAAGCAGGCTCTGCTGCAATGTGACAAAATGAGGCAGAGAGAGATTTCTTTTTCTTTTTCCTCACCAAAAAAGGTAGGTGCAAACAATGGGAAATTTAGGGCAAAATAGGAGAGTTCAAGATTTTAAAACACAAAAGAAAAAAAGCTCTATTTAACTAAGGAATTGTAGTAATTGAGATACTATTAATTAATCATATTGATTAATATACAAAAAAGATAGTTATAACTAATTGATTTATATAAAAATGTTGAATTTGTATTAATTGTAATATTAAATAATTAACTAATGTGAGGATGGATATAAAAATAGATGACAATGGGAAGGGGTATAATATAGAATAGAAGGGAAAAATTGAATTTGATTAAGATTAGAGATAAGAATGAAGGGTAATATTGTTTTTTAAAAAAAAATAGATGAGGAATAAATATGGCAAAAAGAAAATATAGAAATTGTAAATTTAATTGAAATGACTAAACACTGTTTAAATTTGTGAACCAGTCAAATACTTTGTTCAAAGAAAATACATTGTATGTTTGTATGTGTGATTGTCTAAAAAATTAAAAAAAACTTTAAAAAAGACAACCAAAAAAGGTAGGTGTGTCTTATACTCCGGTGCGTCTTATACTCCAAAAAATACGGTACGTATAATCAGAACGTATTATATTATTATAATATAATTATTACAGTATTACTAGAATTGTTAAAATTTATGAGAAGGCAAATATTGAATAGTGAATTACAAAAGCAGAATATACTGCTGATACGGAAAGTCGTAAAATTATATTACACTGTTGTGTTGCTTGTGTTTTTTATTTGTTTGTATTTGTATTTGTTTTCTTTTTTTCCCTTTTTTCTTTTGTATTTGTGTTTTTTAAAGTTGGAAAATGTTCAATAAAAACTATTAAAAAAAAAAAAGACAAGATGCTCCACTGGAGGAAATGAATGGAATTTAAAAGAAATAGTGCTGATATTCCAAAGTATCAATGACACTGTGACAAAAAACTACAGGGAGATAAAGAACCTAATGCATAGTATAGGTGAGAAAATGGAAAATATTCTACAAGGGACAATGAATAAAGATCAAAATGTCCAGGAAAGGGAGGAGACAACAGAAAGAATGGAGGAAAAGATAGAACAGAGAAATCAGCAAATAAAGCAAGAAGACAAGAAGGAGAAGACAATAAAGACAATAATGACTGATGAAACGAATCAAGGAAAAAGTATTTTAAGAGATTTAAAAATGGAATTGGAAAAACAGGGAGATACTTTTGAAAGGAAGTATGCTTGGGCAGACACTCTGAAGGCCTGGCACAGGGGTGGGTTCTACATTTTTTTACTACCGGTTCTGTGGGCGTGGCTTATTTTATGGGCATGGCTTGATGGACATGTGCCTGGGTAGGCATGGCCAACTCAATGTCACTCACATCAAGGAGTGCCTCACCTGGCCCCTCCCCTCCCAGCTATTCCTTGTCACACCCAGTCTCTGTTCACCTTTTTTCAACTTTATTATCTACATACTATAGATGCACTTTCATGGACCACTGAAAGGAAGAAATGGCTCACATGCTTTGCCCAAGAGTGTGATAGGCAACAGGCTTTTAAGGGGCTGCCAGGAGGAAGAGGTGGCAATGTATTTTCTAAAGCACCAGAAGGCAAAACAAGAAGCAATGGATGGAAACTGAACAAAGAGAAAAGCAAGCTAAAACTAAAGAGAAACTTCCTGACAGTGTGAACCAGTATAGATACAGAAATATTTCAATTATAATTTCACATATAAAATAGCCATTCATGTAATACAACCTGCATATTGTTCAAAACAGTCATTAGTATCATGGCTGATGTTTGACAGCAAACCTAAAAGTCAAAGATTACAAGAGTGCTTCTTTCTCTGTATGTATATAAAACATTGCATACCAGGAATAGCATATTAAGATGGATTTATGCTGTGGTTCTGTGGGTGTGGCTTGGTGTGTGTGGTGTGGCTTGGTGGGCGTGACAGGGGAAGGATACTGCCAAATCCCCATTCCCTCCCCACTCCAGGGGAAGGTTACTTCAAAATTCTCATTCCCTCCCCACTCCACTAACCTGCTCTGGGAAGGATTCAAACTCCCCCCACTTCATTTCCCCAAATAAAATATTACTCGATTTCCCCAATTAAAAATTTACTCATTGTGGCAAGACAGTCGGGGATTAGCGAGCTCTGATGAGCTCTGCGAAATCCCGGGCTGACGTACCGCTGCAGAAGGGTCTTTGGATCGGATCTGTCCTGTAGGGACAGGGAAGAAAGAGAGGCACCTCGAAAGACCAAGAGGAACAGGCAAGTTCATCAGAGGTCAGAGGAAATTCTCTGACTCTGCAGTGGGAAGTGGTGGCCATTACGACTGCCAGTAAGCTGGGGCAACCGGACTAAGCGCTGTGCAGGAGTGGAGAATTGAGCAGAATATTGATGCCGGGTGAGTGATATTTAACTCATAGGCAGAAAGAAAAAAAGAGGATTTTTAAAACAATTGTAAATGTCTTGGTGTGATAATAGCGGCTAATAGGCATGGGAAAGGACGGAAAAAGAAGATTAAGGCGGAAATTATAAAGTGACAAAACCCGATCTGAAATTTTTTTTTTTGGAGAACTTAAAAAAAAATAAGAAGAATTAAGAACCCAAAAAGACCTTTTTTTTAATTTGGGAACTTTAAAAGGAAGAAGGATAAAGAAGGAAGAAAAACTTGTAACAGAAAGGACCGGGTAATGACTTTAAATTGAAACTAAATTGGAATGTAATGTTGAATTTGGACTATGCAAATCTGGACTGAATTTTAAACTGATTTGGTGCATATAAAGGTGAAAAAGAAGAAGAAGAAAAATTAAATATGTAAAAATTGTTTAAAGTTGACAGCAAACAAAATGGATACTTTTCCAGCTTGTTGATTATAATAGTGGATTGCAGAGAGCCACCTTCAGGAGAAAAAAAATTATTGCAACACTGAACCTTTGTTTTGGAAAGAAAAAAAACTTGGACCTTGAAAGGGATAATAGCATGTGAGAATTTTTAAGGAGGCTTTGTTTGTCTTGGCTTTGGGGGAAAAAAAGAAGATTACAACCTAACTTCAATTGGAATAATATTAACCTAGAAAGAACAAAATGGTGCAGGAACTTAAAAAAATGATGAAAACGATGTGCTTATCATTGAAAATGGAAATAAGGGAAATGACCACAATCTTGCATGGAAAATTGAAACTTGATGACCAAATAACTGACTTACGATACATTCAAACTGACAAAGAAACAACTGAGAAGCAAGAAAAAGAGACTGACAATAAAGAAGAAGACAAAGACAAGGAGATTGATTATGGAAAATTAAATGATTATGTGGGTAGCAATAATAAAAAGGAGAATTACAAAAATTACATTGGGATTAACAATGGAAGAAATAGAAAAAGGGGAAACAAACAAAGAAAGAAAAGAGGGAGGAATAGAAAGAATATAAAAAACATAAATGATAACACTGGGATTATCAGTGGGAACATAAGGAAAAGAGAAAAGGGCTGGAAAAGAATGGGAAAGATACAGCAAAATAGAAGAGTGTATGCTTTTAAAAAACAAAATGATTTATTGGGATTAACAGTGGAAAGATAAGAAAAAGGGAAAAGAGAGTTCAGGACTTTAAAATACAAAAGGAAAGAAAGGGAAAGAAAAAGAAAAAATATAAAGAGAGAAAGAGAGAAATGGAAGAGGAATATGGGGTAAATGAAATGAATCTTAGAGAAAAGATGAAATTGTATTTTTAATGAAATGATTTTAAACTATATGGATGTATGAGGAATGTAATAGTTGGAATATTTTTAATTAATGAAGAGGATTGTAATAACTGGAATATTTTCAATTGAATATTTGGAACTTAACTAAATAAGAAAAGAAAGTTGAAATGATATTGGATTATGAATGAATTAAATTTAATTAACTGGCTTTTATAAAAAAGTGTACTATTTGGAACAGTTGATAAAGAAAAAATTATTTGAGACTGGAATAAGAGATTCTAAGAAAATAATTAGGAATTGTATTATGTTGTATGAGTTTAAATTTAGAGGTACTGGAGTAAGATTCATATTTAATTGATTTTTCATTGAATATGTTTCATTAATTAGTGAAATTATGATAAATGGATTACTTTTAAAATAAGAGATAAGAATATAAATAATTGATGAAATAATACAATGGTAATAATGAATTATTTAAGTTAATATGAAGACATGACAAAATGTAGGGATGTTTAAGATTTGAAAATAAGATCCAGAAATAAGAAGTTTAATGCATGAAATTGCAGTAAGAACATTTGGGTTAAGATATATAGTTAATTGGTTTCTACTAATATGTTGAATTGTATTATTGGGAATAGTTGATAAAAGAATCATTGGTGATTAGAAGAGAATTTAAGGAAATAATTGGGGATTGTATTATGTTATGTGAATCTAAATTTAGAGGTTCAAATTTTAAGGAGGGAAAAGAAAAATTGAGCTATAATAGGATGAGAAGTCAAGATGAAGGGTAATATTGGCTTCTTAAAATTAAAGACAATAAATGCTATGAGAAAAATTGAACATATAAAATTGTGTTAAAGATGAACAAAAATCTGTACAAATTTAAGACCAGGCCAATATTCTGTTCAGAAAAGATGTATTCTATGTTGGTTTGTGTGTTTAAAAAAAAAAAAACTTTACAAAAAAAATTAAAATAAAATATTACTCATAAGAAAAGGCTTCCAGAAAAGCAAGGAAAAATCAAGCTGCTAACAAGGAACCTGCCTGATACTCATTCCACATTCCTGCCAGCTGCATAAAGGAAA
This sequence comes from Pituophis catenifer annectens, assembly GCF_029215685.1. Lineage (NCBI taxonomy): Eukaryota > Metazoa > Chordata > Lepidosauria > Squamata > Colubridae > Pituophis > Pituophis catenifer. The sequence continues at coordinate 49,428,777 of NW_027256884.1, read as the reverse complement.
CTTGTAAGAAGAAAACAGCTACCGGTACTTAGAGATAATAGAAGGTAGAAGCCAGAAGTTTGGTTCCATTTACAAGGAGGCAGAAAACTCATTCAAGACAGGATATTTCACAATGGAAATCGCCCAAACCTTTTTAGAAACACAAAGTCCATGTTGCACAAACCCCAAAACTTCAAAAACATAGAACCATATAAGAATCCCTCCTCTTATCCAGTTTGTTGTTCAGCTGACCCAGAAACGAACTGCTGAATGTCACTTCGCTTCTGCAAGGAAAAAGCTCCTTCCAGCAGCTGCTTCTTGGCTTGTCAATTTAAAGCGGCCGCGTCTTTTTTTCCTCCCTTCTTCTTTGCCAAGTGATCTCCTGGCTGAAAAGCGAGCCCTGATTTTTCCCTTCTAGCCGATCAGTTGGGAGGCTTCTTGGCTTCTCAATTTAAAGTGACGGTGTCTTGGTTTTTTTCCTCTTCTTTGTCAAGTGAGCCCTGATTTTTTCCTTCTAGCTGATCAGCTGGGAGACTGGGAGGCAGTGAATAGATTGGGGGCGGGGCCAGGCAGAGGTGGTATTTACTGGTTCTTCGAACTACTCAAAATTACTTAGAAAAACAGAGTTGGATGGGATACTCACAGGAACAGTGGATAAATTAATTAAAAAAAAATATAATTTTTTACTTGGCATTGAACTGGAGGAGGAGCAAGTAAAGGAAACAATGATAGCCTGGGCAAAGAATTTTGGATATTCAATAGATCTAGATAAATGGCAATAGTTATGGGAAAGGAATTATAACTTAACAATGTCCACTGCATATAAGGAAAATCAATATAAAATGTTTTATAGATGGCATATGCCCCCTGAGAAACTGGCAAAAATGTTTAAAGATAAATCAGATAAATGTTGGAAATGTCACCAGTTACCAGGTTCTTATTACCATACTGTATGTGGTGGACATGTCCAGAAGCTAAAAATTATTGGAATAAAATTAAGATATGGCTGGAAGAAATGATACAACAACATATAGATTTAAAACCAGAACTGTTCCTATTGGGTATCCTGCCAGAAAAAATTAGCAAAGAAAATATTTATTTGATTATACATGTAATAACAGCTGCAAGGATTGTTTATGCTCAACATTGGAATTGTGCAGAAATGAATAGATTGACTTTGATGATTAAAGAAAGAGAAGATTAAGAATACTTTAAGATATGGAATCAATTCTACTATTGGTTAAAAAAGAGATATAAATAAGTAAATTAATAGTTATGTATAAAAATGCTATAATTAGAATATTTTGTTAGTGATGAATTGTTGTAATTGATTCGATGAGAACGAAGACAGAAGAAATAACAAAAAGAAGAACGATTGGAGGCAACACCGAGATGTCACATGGAAGGAATGACTGATGTATTAAATGTTTGTTTGTTTAAAAAATAAAAAACTTTTTTAAAAATTTCCACTACCGGTTCGCAAGAACCAGGGAGAACCGGTAGCAACCCACCACTGGCCTGGCAGCATAAGATGGTAGAGATGAGAGAAATATTTAAACTAAATAGTAAAGAGGTAGATGTAGATAGAGACAAAGATCCAAGAGAGGAATATGGCAAGCCAAAAAATGAATAAGAATTGAAGTATTAAAACAGGCAAAAGATTATGGATAAAAAGGAAATGCCTTTTAATATAATGATGGCTTGGCTAAAAGCTAGAATAGAGATAGAAATAAGTATACACATTTTTATATAATAGAATAAAAGCAGTAGCTAGATGGAAAGATTAGAGCAGGGATGTCAAACTCGATTTCATTGAGGGCCGCATCAGGGTTGTGTTTGACCTTGAGGGGCAGGGGGTGTGGCAAGGGGGGCATGGCCAGCTTGACATCACTCGTGTCGGGGATGCCTATGGTGGCTCAAGCGCTCTGCCAGCGAAAACGGGCTCCTGAGTTCCATTTTTGCTGGCAGTAGGACCACTTCACTGTTTCCAGGGTGACCCTGTGGGCCAGATCTAAGTACCCCATGGGCCAGTTCTGGCCCCTGGGCCTTGAGTTTGACACCCCTGGATTAGAGGTTGAAAGATGGTATTGTTATGTATGTTTAAATAATATGGTGACTGGCATTAGAATGGTTTATTGAAACATTGAACAACTAAACAATGAAGGACTATATTTCAAAACAAATATGTGTATCAACACTAAGACTAGTAATGATGGCCTGACTAGAAGCTTGAATAGAGGTAGAAATAAGAAACGGGGAATATTAGTATACAAATTTTTATATAATAGAATAAAAGCAATAACCATATGGAAAGATGAGAGGTTGAAAGATGGGTTTATTATGTATGCTCAAATAATATTGGGATTGGCATTAGAATGGCACATTGAAATTTTGAATAATTAAATAATGACGGATCCTCTCGCCCCTTCTGTTCAACATTTATGTGAAGCCACTGGGTGAGATCATCCGTGGTTTTGGGGTGAAGTGTCATCTGTACGCTGATGATACTCAGCTGTACATCTCCACCCCTGACCACCCCAACGATGCCCTTGATGTGATGTCTCGCTGCCTGGAGGCCATGCGGGTCTGGATGGGGAGGAACAGGCTCAGACTCAATCCATCCAAGACCGAGTGGCTGTGGCTGCCGGCGTCCCGATATAGTCAGCAGGTGCCATCGCTGACTATTGGGGGTGAATCTTTGCCCCCCACAGAGAGGGCTCGCAATCTGGGTGTCCTCCTGGACGCACGGCTGTCTTTAGAAGAGCATATGACGGCCGTGGCCAGGGGGGCCTTTTATCAGGTTCACCTGATCCACCAGTTGCAGCCCTTTCTGGACCGGGACGCCTTGCGCACGGTCACTCATGCCCTTGTCACCTCCCGGCTGGACTATTGTAATGCTCTCTACATGGGGCTCCCCTTGAAGAGCACTCGGAGGCTCCAACTGGTCCAGAATGCGGCCGCGCGGGTGGTTATGGGCGCAACTCGTTGTGCCCACGTGACACCCCTCCTGCGCGAGCTGCACTGGCTCCCAGTGGTCTTCCGGGTGCGATTCAAGGTGTTGGTTACCACCTTTAAAGCGCTCCATGGCATAGGACCCGGGTACCTTCGAGACCGTCTTCTGTCACCAATAGCCTCCCACCGACCAGTCCGCTCCCACAGAGAGGATCTCCTCAGGGTGCCATCAGCCAAGTTATGTCGGCTGGCGACACCCAGGGGGAGGGCCTTCTCTGTGGGAGCCCCAGCCCTGTGGAATGAACTGCCCCGGAAATACGCAAGATCTCCGACCTCCGGGTGTTTCATTGTGCATTGAAGACCCTGTTGTTCCGCCAGGCCGGGCTATCAATAATTTTAAATTGGGGTATTTTAAATTTTTGGGGTTTTAAATCGGCCAAATCTATTTAATTATTTTAATTTTTAATTATTGTTGTGTCTTGTGTTTTTAAATTGGCTGTACACCGCCCTGAGTCCTTCGGGAGAAGGGCGGTATAGAAATAAAATTATTATTATTATTATTATTATTATTATTATTATTATTATTATTATTATTATTATTATTATTATTATTAACACTAAGATTACGAAAGTTTGACTAATGTAATAAATATTATTAATGTTATTATTATTTGTATCAAAATTAATGATACCCAGATGCCACATTGTTTATGTATTGATGTTGATGAATATTTAAAAATAAAATAAACAATATTTTTTAAAAAAAGAGTTGAAGGGACCTATACTATTTTGGACAAATGGCTGTCTAATCTCCTCTCAAAAACCTCCAGTGATAGGCCATCCATACTCTGAAATCAAGCCATTCCACTGGTTAATTGTTTACACTGTCAGGAGTTCTGGTAATTCTGAGTTCTCTTTTTGGTCCTTTCTGTGGCAATGTTGATGTTGCCCTCTTGATATAGTTTGTCAGCCACAGATATATTAAAAATAACAGATGAATAAAATTTGAAAAGGAAAACAAAATCCCATCTCAAATAAAAAAATGGTATCTCAGCTGAGAGTAAAAAAATGAAATGTCTGCTTGTTGTTAGTATAAAAGGTGCTTTGGGTGCAATCTCAAAACATCTAGAACACCACTCAAATACCATAAGCATTGTTAAAATCACCACGATAACTAGATTTTAGACATTTATTCATTTTCCCATTCAATGTTGTTGCTAATTATTTATTAAATTTGAATGCTGCCCATTTCACCTAGAGTCAACTCTAGGCCGCTGATACCAAGTAAAAAGTGTTTGTTTAAAATAATGTCCTAAGTTTGTTGTTCTGTGATTTTTCATGAATTAATAGAAGTCATTTTACAATTGGTTTCAGAGTCGTTACTTTACTCCAGAGAAACCACTGAAAGTATCCTACTGGTAATATTCAGACTACTGGTGTCATGGTATTAGCCTAAGGTGACCAGACGTCCCGCTTTTGGCGGGACAGTCCCGCTTTTGAGCAATTTGTCCCGCGTCCCGCGGCGTTTTAAAAAAGTCCCGATTTTTCATTCTGCCTCCTGGTTCCCGGCTGCCTCCTGAATCCCCGCTGATGGCTGGAGGGAAAAAACCTGTTTAAACTCTTGCCGCGGGGCTTCAAAGGGCCGCCCTACGTTAATTAGCTCGGCTTCCCCCTCTCAGCTGATTTGCACAGGGCTCTGCTCTTGCTAAATTGCTCAGCAGGTTTTTTTTTCTCTTTGTGCAAACCAAGCTCAAAACGAAAGTGAAAGTAAAACAGGCTGTTGGCTTTGCGGTTTGCTTGCAACGTTGGAAAATTAGGCAGCAGATTTATTTTCCTTTTCCTCACCAAAAAAGGTAAGTGCAAACAATGGAAAATTATTTAGGGCAAAAGAGGAGAGTTCAAGATTTTAAAACACAAAAGAAAAAAAAGCTCTTTTTAACTAGGGAATTGTAATAATTGAGATATTATTAATTGTATACTGTGTTGAAAGCAGAAATGGTTAAGTTGTGGTTTGGAGGAATATATGGGGGAAATTATTTGGTTTATTATTATTGGTAAGTATAATTAATTGATTTGTAAGAAATTGGATTGCATGGAAATAATTGGAATATTCATGTTCATATTGATTAATATACAAAAAAGATAGTTATATAACTAATTGATTTATATTAAAATGCTGAATTTGTATTAAACAACTGTATTACATAATTACATAATTAACCAATGTGAGGATGGATATAAAAATAGATGACAATGGGAAGGGGTATAAAATAGAATAGAAGGGAAAAATTGAATTTGATTAAGATTAGAGATGAGGATGAAGGGTAATATTGTTTTTTTAAAAAAATAGATGAGGAATAAATATGGCAAAAAGGAAATATAGAAATTGTAAATTTAATTGAAATGACTAAACACTGTTTAAATTTGTGAACCAGCCAAATATTCTGTTCAAAGAAAATACATTGTATGTATGTGTGTTTCTAATTATTGCTATTTATTCATATTTGTTCTCTTTTATTCTTTAAAGTTTAACAATTCATTCTTTATCTTAATATCTTTATATTTGTTTGGGGTTGGCTTTCTTCCCTTTCATCTTTTTTATTGTACAGCAATCTTTCTCCTCAAACCTACCACCTCTCTTTTCTTTCCTTCTTACTTTCTCTTCCCCCCCCTTCTTCTCCTCCCTACTTCCTCTTCCTTTTTCCTTCTCCTCCTCTCTTCCTCCCTCTCTTAACCGTCACTCCTACTCTAATTTCCCTTCCCTTCCTTCATCCCTCTCAATTACTGTATCCTTTTATGCATATGGACTACTCAGAGGGCTGAAAAAGTTATTTTTGACTGGTCCTCGCACTTTTGACCAGTCCTCGAACTTACGACTGTCCTCACATTTTACATTTTTGCCCTATCTTGTCATCATGGTGAAGAGAAGCAGTTGTGAAATGAGTGACATGGTTGTTAAGAATGCTGCACGGGCATAAATGTGAGGATGGTCATAAGTGTGAGGACCAGTCAAAAGTGTGAGGACCTGTCAGAAATGACTTTTTTCAGCCCTCTGGTTAGTCCTTTTGTGCATATGGACTACTCAGAGGGCTGAAAAAGTTATTTTTGACTGGTCCTCGCACTTTTGACCAGTCCTCGAACTTACGACTGTCCTCACATTTTACATTTTTGCCCTATCTTGTCATCATGGTGAAGAGAAGCAGTTGTGAAATGAGTGACGTGGTTGTTAAGAATGCTGCACGGGCATAAATGTGAGGATGGTCATAAGTGTGAGGACCAGTCAAAAGTGCGAGGACCTGTCAGAAATGACTTTTTTCAGCCCTCTGGTTAGTCCTTTTGTGCATATGGACTACTCAGAGGGCTGAAAAAGTTATTTTTGACTGGTCCTCGCACTTTTGACCAGTCCTCGAACTTACGACTGTCCTCACATTTTACATTTTTGCCCTATCTTGTCATCATGGTGAAGAGAAGCAGTTGTGAAATGAGTGACATGGTTGTTAAGAATGCTCCATGGGCATAAATGTGAGGATGGTCATAAGTGTGAGGACCAGTCAAAAGTGTGAGGACCTGTCAGAAATGACTTTCCAGCCCTCTGAGTAGTCCCTATACACATAGCCATGCCCACCCAGTCACATGGCCTCCAAGCCACGCCCACACAATAAGCCACGCCCACAATGGTGTCCCTCTTACCAATGTTAAAATCTGTTCACCTTACCCTATACACATAGCCATGGCCACCCGGTCACATGACCAGCTAGCCACGCCCACCCGGTCACATGACCAGCTAGCCACGCCCACAAAATAAGCCACGCCCACAATGTCCCTCTTTACCAATGTTAAAATCTGGTCACCTTATATTAGCCAGATACTAAGTTGTAGTAATGGGACAAAACCTATTGGTTTTATATATTTTGGTGTTTATCACTATGCTTTAATTTTCATTCTTGTTCTACCATCCAACAAGATAGCAATTCTTTTTTAAAAAGTTCTGAATAACCAAAGAAGGGAAGATTTTTCCTCAAAGCATTTTTGTTTACACAGGTGCAAAAAGAAGCTCTACTATTATAATGTGTTATGACCCCAGTAATTATCAACTGAAGCAATCTGCATTTTAAACATAGATGCTAAATGTGAAGACCATCAAATGCCACATTACATTTAGGATGGCCTTTAGACGTAATATCAGCAACAAATGAAAATGCTAGCCCACTACCTCTTATATCCCTTGCCAGTTATATTTGTTTATAGTTTCTAAGCCATAAATATGCCAGACATCTTGTTTGAAAATGTATTAGCTTCATTGGTTCTGTTTGAATAACTTCCCTGCATTTAGTTATATTGCATAATAAAATTCCAATTATTTTTGGCTGGTTATGTTTTATTTTATTTTCTCATAAAAGCACCTAATAGGACTCTATAGTCTATAACTGTTAACATAACATGAAATGAAAACAGGAAAACAAACCTCTCGAATTTTTAATTCGTTCACTGATACTTTTAAGGCCATACTATGGTTTACTAGTGTAAGAAGGGTTTGCCAAGTCAATCCTCCATAACTACTATACCATATTGTAGTTTTACTCCATGCTTAGCTGGGCTGAGACCTTCACAACAATCCAAAGCAGGAGGGAAATTGTCAAGCTATGACAGAAAGGGCATGGCATATTCCAATAGATGGCCAAAGCACCTTCCCCAACTCCCCATACCATACCAAGGACTTCTATAATCATTTAGATGACTTTCTTGTAGCTTCATTTCAATCTAGAGTTAGTTTACTGTAGTGGGTAAGGCATCAGATAGAAACCAGGAGACTTGAGTTCTAGTTTTGCTTTGGGCACAAATCCAGTTGAATGATCTTGGGTCAGTCATACTCTCAATCCTTGGACGAAGGCAGATGCTGGGATTGAACCCTGATTCCAAGGTACACACATATATTTTCACCACTGCTATTGCTTATGAGAACTATGTGGCAATGTGAGAACCAAAACAGAGCAACGGTTGAGGTACTAAATCAGGAATGGATGGGGAAGCAGAGATTCTAGTTTACTCTTAGCCCTAGAGGATTACTGAATGACTTTGGGCCAATCATTCATTTGATATAGGAGAAAATGAGAAGAAAGAAAGCTATTGAATAAAAGGCAGGATGTAAATCTAACAAATACATCTAATAATACTAGTTGGCTCAGTGCCATTTCCTGCCTATGTCTTTTTATACTTTAAACATGGGACATGGGTTGTTTTGATTGATTTTTAAACCAATCTGTAAATTTTCAGTGGCAGAGTAGAATAGAAAAACTTTAAATAAAGTCAGAGCTGCAAAATTTACACCTGCTAAACATAGCATCATCTAGCTGGCCTTGAATGGTCTTGAGAAAATTTACCTGGGTGGAAACAACCATGAACTCTCAGGAATATTGACTATGAAGAATCCCACTGTCCATGAAGTCATTAGGCATTGAGCTTCACTCCACAGAACGTTTGTCTTCAGTTTTACAATGGTAGCAAAGCCTTTGCAATGAATAAGTATTAATTTACTTAAAAAGAAAATGTATGTTAATTCCATTTCCAAAAAAGAAATAGTGATATATCATAGCATATTAAAAACTTAATTACTTCAGGGACTTCTGGTTGGCGCAACGGCGATCCAGTCGGGGAAATGGCAGGAAATAGCCCCGTGAAAACCCCAACTGTCGAGCTGCCGCCGCCAGGTCTGTGGACCTACCCTGTCCTGTAGGGAAAGGGGGAAAGAGAGGGACCCCTTGGATGGCTGAGAGGAACGGGCAGGTTCCTCGGGGCCGGAGGAAGCCCTCTGAGCCGGTGGCGAGGAAGTGGCAGCCATGGCAGCTCCCTCGAAGCCGGGGCCAACCGGAGAAGCATCGCGCTGGAGGAAGAAGGAAGAGAAAGAGCGAAGTGTTTGGATGCCGGGTAAGCGAGACCTAACCCAGGCGGGAACAGTGCTTAAACTATGGATATTTACAAGTGTGCCCCCAGCCTTAATTAGCGGCTATAGTATACTGGGGCAAGAAGATTCGTAAAATACTTTATAGGAGGAAAAGACCCATTAAGGAATTATTGTTATTACTGACTGATTTTGAATGATTGCTTTTCTGGAAAGTTACAAACTTTGAAAATTGTTCTTTTTAAATGGGAATGGATTATTTTTGAAGAGAGAAAAAGGGAAGAGGCGATAAACAGGAACTCTTTAAACAAAGGGAAAAGACAAGCAGATAGCTATACAATACACAAAATGGAGAATTGCTGTGACGAAGTGAAAGTGCAATTGTGGATTGCTAGCGGCTTGGAAGAGAAACTATGTGTCTTGCTATTTAAACTGGATTATTTTGGCAACAAACAAGGAGCTTTGACTCTGGAGATATTAAATCTGTCTATTGGAGATTTTATTGATGGAAAGAAAGAATAAATAAAATGGAACAATTATAATTGAACTAATAGGCACAGCAACAAAAGAAAAAGGCATGGCAACAAAAGATGATGATACCATATATGGAAAAGATGATACAAAAGAACTAAACCTTATAGAACTTTTATCTCTCTACTTTTACTTTCTCTCTTTTCCCCCTTTCTGTTTTTTTTCTTACTTTTTACTTCCATTCTTTTTAAATTTGACTATATAAATACACATATACTAATTTGGTCATGAAATAAGATTATAAATGATTGAATGAGAATATGATTTTTTAAATGTTTTGAATGCTTAAATGAATTCTTGATTTTTAAAATAAATATGAAGAGAGATGATTTTAAAGGGAATTTATAATCCAGGAGAAAATATGTGAGAAGATATCTGTTTATGTTGAGTTAAAAATTGTGGGAGAATGTGTTGAAAAAGCAATTTATGTAATATGCTGTGAATTAGTTAAAATAAAACAGCTAAAGTAATAGATGTAGGCATGGAGGAAAGCATGCTGGTAATACCAGCCAAATAAGAGAAGGAGATTTGGAGATATGCTGGAAATCAGCCAAAATAAAACATGCTGGAAATCAGCCAAATAATAGTGGGAGGTTTGGAGGAGATTATGCTGGAAATCAACCAAAACACAATATGCTGGAAATCAGCCAACAATGGATGGAGGTATGGAGGTGACTATGCTGGAAATCAGCCAAACAAAAGTTGGAAGTATGGAGGAGAATATGCTGTAAATCAGCCCAAATAATAATATGCTGGAAATCAGCCAAACAACAGGAGGAGATATGGAGGAGGATATGGATTTTGAGATAAATTTGTGTAATATGAAATATGTAAATTAAAGGTAAATTGATAAAGTTTAAGATTTAAACATTTGATGAAGGGGTCTAGAGATTAAGAAATATTGATAGAACTTTGATTTATAAATTGAAATAAAAAATAGAGCTGTAGTTAATTTGAAATTAAGATGTGTGGTGAAGAATTGTAAGGTAAATAATCAGACCAAGAGGTTAGAATATATATATATTTTTAAAAAAATTACGTTTTGATATTGATGTTAAAAGGCGTAATGAAGGGAGCTTGGGAAAGAATCAGATATAATTGAATTTATATATGGGCATAATAATGAATTAAGCTTCTACTTGGAAATTAAACTGGTGGTGAAATAATAGAATGGTTCTGATCAAGATATTAGAATTTATGTTAAAAAAATATGTTTTGATTTTTAATTTTAAAAGATGTAATGGAAAATTGTGAATGGAGCTTTTTAAAATTTAAGTGATTGTACCTATCTATGACCGGATCGAGACTTTGCTCTTGAAAGAGATATATTTTATGTTTTATGTTGGATAAAAAAATACTTTGCAAAAAAAAAAAACTTAATTACTTCAGAGTTGAATTTTGATAATGACCTGAAGCAACTTGAGATGCAACAGAAAATTATGTCCAGATTGACATTGGCATCCTTCAGTCTCAAAAGACTATGGTATCGTGCTCTGGAAAGAGATCCGAAACAGCATCTAGTGTGACTAAAAAGGCCAATTCGAGAGTGGCAATCTCTTCCACACTGAGGGCAGATACATTCTGTCCCCTGCCTAGCCCCCAGATTTCTCTGGTTCCGGGACTGTCTCTTTGCCTCAGCCTGCCGAACAAGTGTCTCTTTGAATTGGAGAAGGCCATGCTGCGTCTTTAGCCTCCAAGCTGAACGATCGGAGGTTAAGGTTTCCCAGTTGTTAACGTCCATTCCTAGGGCCTTTAGGTCCCTCTTGCAGATATCCTTTTATCGCAGCTGTGGTCTCCCTCTGAGGCGCTTTCCCTGCACTAATTCTCCATACAGGAGATCTTTTGGAATCCGACCGTCAGCCATTCTCAGGACATGCCCCAGCCAGCATAGATGTCGCTGTTTCAATAGTGTATACATGCTAGAAATTCCAACACGTTCCAAGACTGCGCTATTTGTAACTTTGTCCTGCCAGGTGATGCCAAGAATTCATCCGAGACAGCACATATGAAAGGTGTTCAACTTTCTCTCCTGCCGTGCGTAGAAGGTCCAAGACTCACTGCAGTACAAGAGTGTGCTCAGGATGCAGGCTCTATAGACCTGGATCATTCTATGTTCCGTCAGCTTCTTATTAAGCCATACTATCTTTGTAAGTCTGGAAAATGTGGTGGCTGCTTTACCAATACATTTATTCAGCTCAGTATCTAAAGAGAGAGTGTCAGAGATAGTTGAGCCGAGGTACACAAAGTCATGGATGACCTCCAGTTCTTGTGCAGCGATTGTAATACAGGGAGGTGAATCCACATCCTGACCAGGGGTAGGTTCTAAAATTTTTACTACCAGTTCTGTGGGTGTGGCATATTTTGTGGGCATGGCTTGGTGGGGGGTAATCTGACTGGGTAGGCATGGCCAACTTTTATTTTAACTTTTAAAAACATTTTTTCTACAACCTTAAGAGGTTGCAGAAAAAAATGCTTTTAGAAGCCTCTGACGATCAGGCAACTCAGCTGGGATCACCAGAGGCTTTTAAAGGCATTTTTTTTCCCTACAGCCTCTTTGGCCAAAGAGGTTGCAGAAAAAAATGCTTTTAGAAGCCTCTGACAATCAGGCAACTCAGCTGGGATCGCCAGAGGCTTTTAAAGACATTTTTTTTCCCTACAGTCTCTTTGGCTGAAGAGGTTGTAGAAAAAATTCTTTTAAAAGTAAAAAAAAAAGCCTCTGATAAGGTGGGTGAGCAGTGACCGGGCTGGGGACCAGTTCAGGGGCGTGGCCAGCCAATGTTATTACCAGTTCTCCGAACTACTAGAAATTTTTACTACTGGTTCTTGCAAACAGGTGCGAACCGGGAGCAACCCACCTCTGGTCCTGACCCATGACTTGTGTATTTTTCAGGCTGATTGTTAGTCCAAAGTCTTGGCAGGCCTTGCTAAAACTGTCCATAAGTTGTTGAAGATCTTCAGCAGAGTGAGCAGTGACGGCAGCAGCATCAGCGAAGAGGAAATCCCATAAGCATTTCAGCTGGACTTTAGACTTTGCTCTCAATCTAGAGAGAATTAAAGAGTTTTCCATCAGATCTGGTCCGGAGGTAAATACTCTCTGTTGCAGTTCCAAAAGCATGTTTCAGCATGACAGCAAAAAAGATCCCAAATAAAATTGGCGCGAGGGCACAGCCCTGCTTCACTCCACTTCAAATATCAAAGGAATCTGAAGTTAAGCCATCAAAAACTACAGTGCCCTTCATTTCCTCATGAAAGGACCTGATGATGTTGGGGAGCTGAGGTGGACATCCAATCTTGGGGAGAATTTTATAAAAGCCATCCCTGCTAACCAAGTCAAAAGCCTTCGTAAGATCTATGAAGGCTACGAAAAGTGGCTGTCTTTGTTCCCTGCATTTCTCCTGCAACTGTCTAAGGGAAAATACCATATTAGTAGTGGACCCGTTGGCTCGAAATCCACACTGTGATTCTGGATAGACTCTCACTGCAAGCATCTGGAACCTCTTCAGTATGACACGGGCAAGCAGCTTCCCTACAACACTAAGAAGAGAGATGCCACAGTAGTTGTTACAGTCACCCCTAACACCTTTGTTCTTGTACAGCGTGATGATATTTGCCTCCTTCATGTCCTGTGGTACTCCATCTTCCCTTCAACAAAGACAGAAGATTTCATGCAGTTCAGTGGGGATGTTCTCTTTGCAGCACTTCAGAACTTTGGCAGGGATGTTATCTTTCCCGGGTGCCTTGCCAGAGACAAGGGAATCTAGGGCCGCATTTAGTTTTTCTAAAGTTGGTTCACTGTCAAGCTCCTCCAAGACAGGCAGGCACTCAATGTTATTTAATGCTTCTTCAGTTACCACATTTTCTCTGGAATATAACTCAGAGTAGTGCTGCACCCAGCGTGCCATCTGCTATGCTCGGTCCTGGATAACCTCACCTGTAGCAGACTTCAGAGGGGCAGATTTCTTCTGTGTTGGACCTAAAACCTGCTTGATGCCATCATACATCCCCTTGATGTTGCCTGTGTCAGATGCTATCTGGATCCGAGAGCAAAGCTGCAGCCAATAATCATTAGCACATCTCCTGGCAATCTGTTGGACTTTGCTACAAGCAGCTCGCAGAACCTATAGGTTGCGCTCACTGGAACAGGCTTTATATGCAATTAGAGCTCTCCTTTTTTCCTCGATCGCTGGGGTCAACTCCTCCAAATGGGCTTCGAACCAATCTGCTGTCTTTCTGATCTCCTTACCAAATACTGACAAGGCGGTGTTATAAAAAGCATTCTTGAAATATTCCCATCGTTCAGATGCATTTACTTCAGCCGGGCCTGGGAGAGTTTCCTTGAATGCTTGTGCAAATTCCTCCACTTTGTCCTGGTTGTGCGGACATCTTGTTGATGTCAATTCGTGGTCTTCCTTCCTTCTTTGAGTGATGCAATCTCTTTGTTTGCAGTTTTATTCTGCTGCACAACCAAGGAGTGGTCTGTATCGCAATCAGCACCCTGATAGCTGTGTGTGATCGTAATATTGGGGAGGTTGGAGCGCCTGGTAAGAATCAAGTCGAGCTGGTGCCAATGCTTCAATCTTGGATGTCTCCAAGAGACTCTGTATTGAGGCTTTGTTTTAAAGTACGTATTGCTAACTCAGACCATAGTAGCAGCAAAACTCCAGCAGTTTCGTTCATCTTTCCAATGCTGAACTGACCTAAACAAGTGGGCCAAGAACTATGATCAGCTCCAACCCTGGTATTAAAATCACCAAGGATAAACAGTGGTTCTTTCTCAGGGATTTTCTTGATAGTAGCAGCCAGATCGTCATAGAGGGACAGAGCCCTGGGATGCTCCACTGCATACTGCATACTTTTGTCCATGTAAATGCAGTTCCATTGAGGACTATGCGTTGAGTGCGGTTGGTCAGCCAGTTACAAATCCATCTGGTGGTGATGCTGTCTAACCCACATTTTTCTACTTTATCTAGTAGTAGATTATGGTCTACTTTATCAAATGCTTTATGGAAGTCCAAGTAAATTATATCGACAGCATTCCTCTGGTCCACTAATTTTGTCACTTTGTCAAAGAATGCAATAAGATTAGTCTGGCATGATCTGTTTTTGACAAACCCATGTTGGCTTTTAGTTATTACTTTGTTTGCTTTTAGGTGTTTGGTGATTCGTTGCTTGATTATCTTTTCCAGAATCTTCCCTGGTATTGAGGTCAGACTGATAGGTCTGTAGTTTCCTGCATCTATTTTTTTTCTTTTTTTGAAGATGGGAACTACATCAGCTCTTTTCCAGTCCTCTGGCAGTTCCCCTGTGCTCCAGGATCTTTGAAAGATATAGTTCAATGGTTCTGAGATCTTGTCTGCCAGTTCCTTCAGAACCTTGGGGTGTAATCCATCTGGTCCTGGTGATTTGAACTCGTCTAGGGTAGACAGTTGTTCACTTACCATTTTCTTCCCTATTTTAACTTGTGTTCCTAATCTGTTTTTTGTGGTGCTGTTTTTGATAGGTTGGACTGTTTTTTCCTTTTGTGTAAAGACAGATGCAAAAAATGAGTTAAGTAGTTCTGCTTTCTCCCTGTTGCTTGTCACCTTCTTGCCACTTTCTCCCAGCAATGGGCCAATTGTTTCCTTGACTTTTTTCTTGTTTTTAATATGTTGGAAGAAGCTTTTTTTGTTATTTTTGACTTTTGTCACAAGCCTTTGTTCATTGTGAGCCTTAGCTTTCCTCACTTCATCTTTACAGGCTCAGGCTATTTGCTGATATTCTGCCTTAGTTATTTGCCCCTCTTTTCACTTTGTATACTTGTCCTTTTTGTCTTTCAATTTGTTAGAGAGTTCTTTATGCAGCCATGTTGGTTTCTTTTGAGATCTATTATTTTTCTTCTTCATTGGTATTGTGCTAGACTGGGCTTTTATAATCTCACTTTTCAAAATTTCCCAAGCTTCTTGAGTTGTTTTTTCCTTGAGGATTCTCATCCATGGAATCCTTCTCAAGCTCTCTCTAAGTTTATTGAAATTAGCTCTCTTTAAGTCCAAAACTCTAGTTTGACTATGTTCTACAACTTGTGTTTGCATAATGCTGTGTTATTACTTGCCCCCAAGGTTCTTGTAGCGTCAACACCTTCTATCATTTCATCTCTGTTAGTGAGAATTAAGTCCAGTATGGCTGATCCCCTAGTTCCCTTCTCTACTTTTTGGGAAATAAAGTTGTCTGCTAGGTTTGTTCGGAACCTGTTGGATCTTCCACTTGGTGCAGTTTGTCTCCCAGCTGATGTCAGGGTAGTTAAAATCCCTCATTACTATTGTGATGTGCTTCCTACATACCTTAGTTAGCTGACTAGCAAAAAGTTCATCTACTTCCTCTGTTTGGTTGGGTGGCCTATAGTATAGACCTATGGCAATGTCATTCCCCCCCCCTTTAATATTGACCCAAATGCATTCATGATAATTTTCATCATTGTTGTGCTCTATTTCTGTAGAGATGTAGTTATTTCTTATATATATAATGCAACTCCACCTCCTCTTTTATTTGGTCTATTTCTTTTAAATAATTTATATCCCTCTAGCTGTATGTTCCATTTGTGAGTTTTATCCCATCAAGTTTCCGTAATGGCAACAATATCATATTTGCCCTCATTTACTTTAATTTCTAATTCATCCTGTTTATTCCTCATACTCTGTGCATGGGTTTATAGACATTTGAGTCCATTTTGATTGACCCTGTGTTTACTGTCTACATAACCTGTGTTGTGCCTGACTGCCCCTACTTTCTTGCCACCTGTTTGATTAATGCACATGGTATACACTCACTATTAAATGCTTGGTTTTGGTTGACAGCAGGGGTGATAATCTTACTTGCACATGTTACATGTACTGATAGCCCTATTAATTTTGGATTTCTGGGGACAGAAATGTTTTGTATCAATTAATTTTCTGGTCCCGCTGTTCAGTTTAAATGTTTATCCAGAAAATCTGTGAATTTATTGCTAAGTAACTCAGTCCCTTTCTTTGATGGATGCAATCCATCTCTTTTGTACAGTTTTTCATTGGACCAGTTGCAGACATCATGACTAATAAAACCAAAGCCTTCCCTTCTACACCACTCCTTTAGCCACACATTAAACTCCGCTACACGCTGGCCTTTTCCTTTTTGTTCCTTATATACCGGTAAAACCTCTGAGAAGATAAGCCTACAACCTATACTACTAAATTTATACTCCAA
Organism: Pituophis catenifer annectens; assembly: GCF_029215685.1. Lineage (NCBI taxonomy): Eukaryota > Metazoa > Chordata > Lepidosauria > Squamata > Colubridae > Pituophis > Pituophis catenifer. The sequence continues at coordinate 49,412,201 of NW_027256884.1, read as the reverse complement.
GCTCTGGAAATCATTCTGCACAGAATTTACATCCTTTTGGGACAGATCATTTGTGCCAAGATGTATAATAGGATCAACATCACAGTCCTTACTGGCATTCATGACTATCTTAAGAATACGTCTCTTGTCTCTGCTGGCAGTATCACCTGGCAGACACCTGATCTCTTTCAAAACCTCCATATCTTTTCCTAAATTTACATCCCTTACAATTGAATCACCAACCAGAAGGTGGCTTCTCTTTTTGGATACCGTGCTCTTCTTGTGTGACTGATGTGTAATACCTGGTTCACACTTTCCCCTTTTCAAAGTAAGTTCTTCATCTCGGACCATGACCCCCTGCTTATTTGAGTTATCAGTATCACAACTACCTTGACCTGTCACTTTAGTGTCCCTATTAAGGTCAGGAAGGGCACTATATCTGTTATGCTGGGACACAGCAAAAGCTTTGTGTTTATGGTTCACAGCTCTCACCCTGCCAGATCCCACAATTGTCCATACTGCCCTTCTCCTGCAGGATCTTTGTGGTAGAGGGGACTGATGGTGCGGCAGCTCAATAGAGTGGAATGGCTGAATTGGGCACCTAATTTCTGCTTGGAGAGCACAGATTAGTGATTCTAGATAGGTAATCTGTCCATGTAGACTACTAATTTGTTTACAAAGAGGACAGTACCCAAATTTGAAAAGAGTACTGTGAAAGACAGCTGCAAAACAAGTATTACACTGAACTAAGCCAATCATTTTGTTTTTTCTTATAATTTTTATTGAACATTTTTTTAATATGAGCAAACAAACAAACAAACCTACAAACAAAAAACAAACAAACAAACAAAAATAGATATTTACATCTTCTTCTTTTCAACATCTTCGCATCAGTAATCTATATTTATACATTTTTTCTTTCTTACCTTAATCTATCTCTTATACATATATTCTTAGTAAATAATATATTTATATTCTCTTAATCTAAATATTTTATTTACTTTTAACATAAACAGGTACCTAGTTTCCTTTCCACAATGTATATCTTCCCATTTATTTCCATATTTCTCCACCTAATTTAACCATTGTTTAGTTTTCTTTTGTCCCCCCTTTTTTCTTTTTCCCCTTTCTCTTCCAACCATTTATACCATTTCTCCCAGACTAAGTAATAATCTGTTTCATCTTTTTCTTGTATCTTCTTTGTGAGCTTATCCATTTCCGCACATTCCATAATTTTTCTAATCACCTTGTCTTCTGATGGTATGTCATTGTTTTTCCAGTTCTGGGCGAAAACTATTTGTGCTGCTGTCAATATGTGAATAATTAAGTATCTTATTTCTTTTTCATATGGCCCAGTAATTATTCCCAATAAGAAAGTTTCTGGCCTCATTTCTATTTGTTGATTTATAATTTCTTCTATTTGTATTTTAATTGTTTGCCAAAATTGTTTTGCCTTCTGAAAGGACAACCACATGTGATAATAAGTTCCTTTTTGATGTTTACATTTCCAACATAGCAGGGAAGTATTTGGAAACATCTTTGTCAATCTGGCAGGTGGGAGATGCCACCTGTAAAACATTTTATACATATTCTTTTTCTAGGGTACAGACATTGTTAGTTTGAAATTTATATTCCATAATTTCTCCCATTTATCTAATTCAATATTGTATCCAAAATTTTTTGCCCAAATTATCATATTTTCTTTAACTACCTCTTCTTCCAATTTGTATCTTAATAAATAATTATAGGTTTTTTTTTATCAATTTATTTTCTGTTCCCTGAAGAATTTTATCTAATTCATTGTTCCCTTTGGAAATCCAAATTGTGCCAAATCTGTCCTATATCTAGATTTTATTTGCATATAGGGCCACCAATCAATGTCTGTACTCAATTCTTTCAATTCCTGTCTTGTTCTTAATTCCCCTTGATTATTCAGCAGATCTTTATAAGTTTTCATTTTGGCAATATCTAGAGCATTTGGGTAGATTTGTGCCTCCATAGTGGATAGCCATTCCGGAATTTTGTCATAATGTTTCTTTTTTTATCCCCTGCCATGTCTGTAGCAATGCTTCCCTGATCAAATGTCTTTGAAAATATCTGTGTTGTCTACTTTTTCCCTCCCACAGGAAAGCATGCCATCCTCTTTGTAGGTTGTACCCTTCTAATGACAGTATTATTTTGTTTTTTAGTTCCATCCAATCTTTAATCCATATCAATGAAGTTGCTTTGTAATATGTTTCCCAATCTGGAAGTGCTAATCCTCCTCTCTCCCTTGTGTCTTGTAAATGTTTTATTTTGATCCTTGCTTTCTTCCCCTGCCAAATGTAGTTCGCTATAAGCTTGTTAAAATCTTTTTAAAAATTCTTCCCCAGTTTTATCGGAATCACTTCGAATAAAAATAACATTTTTGGTAGCACATTAATTTTAATTGAGGCTATCTTCCCAAAAAATGATAACGGTAGTTTGCTCCAAATTTCTAGATCTTTTTTTATCTGTCTTGTTAGTTTATTGTAGTTGTCTTCTCTAATTGATGATCCTTTGTTTGTTAGCCATATTCCTAAATATTTTACTTTTTTTGTCATTTGTATACCCATTCTGTCTTCTAGTTCTTTCTCTTGTTGTTTTGTAAGATTTTTCTTTTTTTTAAATAAAGTTTTTATTACATATATAAACACACAAAATACACATACACATACAAATGCGACAAATACAACATTAATAACATAAATAACATCTAAACATAATGTCTGATTTCCTCTAACATAAATAACCTATATTCCTCGATATATACTCCTTCCTCTCACCGTATATAACAATATTATTTTTTAATATTTAATTATGTGTTGTTTTATCTTATTTGGTACAGAATTTTAGCTTACTCTTTTAGGATCCTCTTTTGGTTGAGGAGACATCCGGTGGTGACGTCAGCATGTCAGGGACCAAGGGGACAGCGCTCCATTCCCTAAATTCCAATTTTCGATCTGGGAGCCACTTTTTTGGCACTATTGACCACAAAGAGGTCAATAGATTAAAGGGGAAATCCCGAGGACCTCGGAGGTGACAGCAATCGCCCTGAAGGTTCAGGGAAAACCCCTTAATTCCGACTGAAAAAAAACCCAGCCTTTCTGGGCTGGCCAGAACGCTGACTGCCATCTCAAGAATGGAAGCGAAGATCAAATAAAGACATCACCAAATCAATAAAGAATAAGACTGTGAAAGGTACATACATACAGTGACGGAAGTATAATTAAGAGAGAGACTCCGAACAGATCGGCAAAGCTGAGCCATAAGGAAGCGGCAAAGTGAAAGTAAATAGAGCGAATCAGCAAGACCAACCAGAGGGTGACTAAGCCGAGCTGACAGGCAATGGAATTAAAGTGGACTTAAAGAAATACTGGAGAGTTGTGGATTGAATATCAAATACATCGTTACAAAATTGACTGGGACTTGAACTTGGAATTGGTAAGGACTAATTGATTTGTGAAGGAATACAAGATCAAGTGTTGGATTTATTATAAACGGAGTGGAGCTGAGGCAAGAGAGACAGAGAACAAATGGTAATTAACTTTGAGAGCGATTGGGAGGAACTTTGAGACTTTGTATCGATGGCAAAGAGTTAACATTCTAAAAGACATTGAAGTTTTGGAGTTATAGAAGCAGTATCCTTGGGAGGCACACGGAAGGATTCTGATTCTGATAAGAATCATAAGACGAACGATTTGAATGATGCAATATTGAGTGTGGATTGCAACGTCTATAATCCTGGAATTAATATAACGCTTGAGAATTAATTCAATCAAACCTTTTCTAACTTATTTTAAATCTTTCCATTTGCAATACTTAATACTTTAATATATAGTATATTATATAGAAGATTACAGTATATATAACACATAGTTTTGGAACGTTTTAAGTTGAAGTTTAAAATATAAAATTTAAGTATAAGTAAGAGGAAGTGGAATATAAATTAAGAAGTAATTTGATTGAAACATAGATTTTGAATAGGAATAATATTATAACAAATAGTTTACTTGCACCTTCTTCGTATTTACTTGATTGTTTTTGTGCTATAATTTAATACTAGATTAAGTGATTGATATATTATCCTATTATTCTATTTATAATTAATTATATTATTTAAGTGAGAAGTTGAGGTTGGTAAGAGTTAATAGAGTTAATAGAGAAATAATTAAGAATTTAATAGAATTAAATTGAGTTAATAGAATATTTAAATAGAATAATTAACATAGAAATTGACAAATGACCTGCTGAAACATTGTATTTTTTCCCTACTCCCCATTAAAGACTAAATTAATCCCTTATATAATGATATTAGCCGAATTTGAGAAATTAGATTGGATCTGAAATTTGAATAACAGAAATTGGCTCCTGTAATTAACAGAAGAGAAATTCCATTATAAAATACAGACTGTGAATGAAAATTTGGGAACCGTTAAATCAGAGAATTAAGATGACAACTACCGGCCCATCTGCAGTGACTAAAACCAGTAAAAGAATAGTCACCAGCCAAACATCGTCTATTGCATCACCTGCACAACAGAAAACGATAGATACAATGTTATTGGCAGAAAAAGAGAAAACTCCTCAATCAATTAATATCCAAAATATACACTCAATACTAGCAACAATACAAGAGGGATGAACAGAACGCAGGAATCAATCGCCAATAACCATCAAGAAAGCAAGAAAAACCATGAAGAATTGAAGTTGGATGTAACAGAAATAAAGGACAACCTAAAAACAATGGATGATAAAATGGAGAAAATTCAGCAAAACATCGCCAAGAACGAACAACGAATCCAAAACATTGAAGTAAAGATGGAACAAACAGAGAAAAAACTGGAGGATCTAGAATGTGACCAGATAACAACAAATAAAGAACTGGAAGACTCAATTTCATTCTTAGAGATGGAGAAGGCATCATATTATCTAAGATTCCAAAATATCGCGGAAACCAGAGAAGAAGATCTGAGAGATTTAATGGTGGGAATTCTAGCGGAGGTGACCCAAAAGAATAAGGAAGAAATAAATCAGGAAATTGATGAAGTCTATAGGGTATTTACCAATTATGCCTGAAGGAATAAGCTACCTAAAGAGATTCACATTCGGTTTGCAAGAAAATCTGTGAAAGAGGAAATATACAAAATAATGAGAGAGGAACCAATCACCTATAAGGGCAAAGAAATAATTATACTAAAACAAATACCAAGAAGAATAAGAGAAACAAGAAAAAATTACAGTTTTTTGACAATAGAATTAAATAATCACAAAATAATGTTCCGCTGGTTAACATCTGATGGAATTCTTGTATCATGGCAAGACAAAAAACATAGACTTGACACTCTACAGAAGGCACAACAATTTTTTGACAGCAATTTCGTATCAGAAAAGGAACAAGAATCCGAAACCCAGCAAGAATCTGTAAATCAGGAGGACCAATTGGAAGTCACACAGCGGGAAGGGAGAACAAGGGGAGAGAAAGAAAGGATGGAAAAAGAGGGAGCAAGGGAAAAAATACGAATTACTGGAAAAAACATTAGGAAACTCAGGACAACAAGGAGATAGAAGATTGGCATAGAGAAAGAAATAAAATTAATATCAATTAACATAAATGGCCTTAACACTCCATCTAAGAGATCACACACATTCAGGAATCTACAAAAATTGAACATGGATATTATCACACTACAAGAAGTTCATATCAAAAATCAACAACTTATATTATTAGAAAACAAACAACTAGGAACACTTTACACAGCATTATCAGAACAAAAAAAGAAAGGCATAGCAATGTACATTCAAAATCATATACAAGCAAAGCAAATATTCGCTGACGAGGAGGGCAGGACGTTGATGGTCGAAATCGAAACAGGAACGAAAAAAATATTACTAGTGTCACTCTATGCACCGAATGGAACGCAAAGTGATTATTTCAAAAAGATCCACAACAGAATCAAAGAACTGGACTATTCAAACATATGTCTCGTTGGAGACTACAATGCAATTGTAAACACAGAGAAAGGCTATTGGACCAGCAAACGAAATAAATCTAGGAAAAAAATACTCCTGGAGAAATTTTACGATATGGCACAAGAGTTTCAACTAAAGGATGCCTGGAGGGAAATTAACTATGATAAACAACAATTTACATTCTACTCAAAGCCGCACCAATCGTGGTCCAGAATTGACATGGCCTGAATGACAGCAGAACTTAGAGCAGACATCAAAAAAATAGAAATAGCAACTAATACATGGGCAGACCACAGCCCGATTGCAATAATATGGAAGGGCCACCAACCGTGGAGAAGATGGATGATGGATAGAGACCTTATGAATGACAAGCAATATATGGAAATGATCCAAAAGGAATTGAAATTATTTTTCCAAACAAATGTTAAAGAACATACCAGTCTGCAAAATTTATGGGACACAACTAAGGCATACATTAGAGGCCTAACAATTGCCTATACTGCACAAAAAAACAAAGACAAACAATGAACAAAACAAAGCTTACTGACAACATTGCAACAATATGAATTAGAACTACAGGAACATCCGCACAACCAAGAAATTAAAGAGAAAATAAACCTTACAAGACACAAATTGAATTTGACCACAACTGCAGAGACAGCAAGGAAAATAAAAATGACTAAGCAAAATCAATTTGAGCACGCAAACAAAACTGGACGGTGGTTAGCTTATAAATTGAAAACAGAAAAAGAAAAGAAGATAATAACGCAATTAAAAGATAAGGACGGATGTTTATACCAGAATAATGAGGACAAAAAATGAATTGCAAAGGAATTTTTCAAAAACTTATACGCAGAAGAAGAGTTTCGAGAGAAGGATATGAGAGAATACCTAAATAAACTAAAGATACAGGAATTAAAAGAAGACCACATTGAATTACTGAACAGACTGATCTCTATGCTAGAATTAATAGAAACAAGGAAGAAACAAAAAAACAATAAGACACCGGGAACAGACGGCATACCAGCGGAGTTCTACAAGACATTCCAACAATCGCTAGATGGTATCCTACTACAAGTATTCAACGATGCACTTTTGGAAGCTGAAATCCCACAGTCATGGAACGAGACAATAATTACATTAATTCCAAAACAAGATTCGGACCCTGCTGAAATCAAAAACTACAGACCAATCTCCCTCCTCAATGTAGATTACAAACTATATACATCCATCATAACACAGAGACTGAAAACCTTTATCAAACATTATATACATCCCGACCAAAATGGCTTCATCCCCGGACGACAAATCCAAAATAACACAAGAACAATTATGGACACCCTTGAATTCTACGAGCAAGGACCGGATAAACAGCTAGTCTTAATCTTCCTGGATGCACAAAAAGTGTTTGATAACCTTAACTGGACATTCCTCATAGTACAACTGGAAAAGATGAAATTTGGAGAAAGATTTGTAAAGATGATTAAAAGGATATACAGTACCCAAACTGCAAAAATATTAATGTCAGCCTCCGACTTTCTGCTTTGGCTGCCATAAGAAACGGGGGAGGGAAGAGCGGAGGGGGAGGGAAGCAAGCTGGTGGATTTTGAAGAAACAAAACCTAAGCACTGAAGTGGCTATCGGGTCAACCATCATCGCGTTCCTGATTGATGACGATGCCAGACGTGTGGCCACCTGACCTCTGGGAGACCTTTGGATTGGGTGATTGATGATGGACAGTGGGAGGGGATGCTTTCTATATGCAACTTTCGCGCCTATTGCTTTAGTTTCAGCTTTCCTTGATTGCGTTCATTTCATTTTCCAGTAAAAGTACATTACTCTATAAAATATGGAGTTTAGCTCATTCTTTCTTGGACTTTGAAGGAAGCAAGCCTGACATTAAGCTGAAACTCACTTCAGCCATCCCGGAAAACCACCGAGGGGACTGTGATCCAGATCATGACAGATCAGGGAACTGAGGAAACGCAGATGGGAGCATCGGGCTCAGCGATGCCTCCATTTCAAACAGAGGAAGAAACTGCCGAATGGTTGAGAAGACTCTGGCTCCCAGAGGAGACTGAGGAAACCAGATGGTCGAAAGGAGTAGGAAGGCTGCCGGACTGGGGAGGGACCCCCCAGGGTGTAACCAACTCCAGACCACATAAGGGGGAGGCAGAGTAGCTGCAGGAAGAAAAGGAGAAACTCATGCTGGCACAGGCTGCACAACTCCTCCATGATGTTGAAGAAAGCCGGAAAAACTGTGAGTTTTATGGGTTCCCTGTGGAGAAGGGAGGAGACGGCCCCAGAGGGAAGTCAGAAGAAACAGCTTGTGGGGGAGAAGATGAGGAAGCTGAGGAAAGAACATCTCAGACTTCGGAGGCTCGAGTGAGGGACGCAACAGGTCAGGGACCCCCAGCCTTGCAGGCTCCTCCCCGCAGACGTAAAAAATGAAAAATTCCCCCCCCTAACCAGGAAATATGATGGGAATCCGAAGACCTTGGGTTATTTTTTGACTCAAGTATGGAACCACATGCAAGATTGGGGGGAAGACTATTTGTCAGATGCTGCTCGAGTGAGATGCGTCACGAGCGTATTAGAGGGAGCCGCAGCTGAATGGATGGTGGTCCTCCACAATAATGACTCCCCTTTGCTAAGAAACTACAACCAATTCATGGGAGCTCTTAGGAGGCGTTTTGAAGACCACCTAGCTGAACGGAAAGCAAGACTTAGAATGAAAAGCATCCAGCAAGGCCGGAGATCAGTGGCAGAATACACCCAAGAATTCCGCGAGCTGGCACCCTACATGACAGGGTGGTCAGAAGTGGCTCTCCTGGAGAGTTTCAAAGATGGACTGAATGAAGAGATATACAAGGATTGTAGAGGCCGGGGAGTTCCCAAAGATTTGCAGAGTTGGTATATAGCAGCTGAGGATGTGGAGATCGAGCTGGCCAGAAGCCGATTCAGAGGGGGGCGTGCTGGAGACCCGTCATCCTCCTTTTACCACAAGGGAGCACCTAAGATGGCCGAAAGGAAGGCGGAACTCAAACCAAAGTCAAAGCCTTTCACCTGTTTCAAGGAGGTGAAGGAAGGACATCAGGTTGCCAAATGTTTCTCCAAACCAGTACCTAAGACCACCAGTTTGGGGCCAAGGAAGTCCGACAAAACACCCACAAAAACCCGCGGCACCCCCCTGAAAGGAGAAGTCATTGAGTTCGCTCCCCGAAACCAGGGTGAGTTGGAAACTCCGACCACCACCGATGACAGCGGGACGGACTCCGACTCCGACTCCGATGATCTGGTGAGTCACACCGAAGACCCCATGCTCATCCCTGTAGAAATAAGGGTGCCATCCACAGGGACACAAGCGCAGATATTAGCCCTACTAGACTTTGAGTGCACCAGGTGCATAATTAGCAGGAAAGTGGTGGAAAAGATGGGCCTGAGATTAAAAACGCTAAAAAGGCCTATTGCGTTCTGTCAGTTGGACGGATCTATTGCAGGAGGGGGCCCAGCCAGCTTTGTGACTGAACTCATTGAAATGCAGCTGGGGGATCATGTAGAAAATCTCAGATTCATTGTGGCCCCTGGAATGGAACGACCCCTCATACTTGGACTGCCTTGGCTCCGTAGATGGAACCCACGAGTTAATTGGAAAACCAGGATCTTGCATATTCGCACTGGAAAACCGAGATTAGAGAGGGAAACCCCCCCCCCAGAAGATAAGTCAGGACCCGAAACTGTGGAAATGGCAGTAGGCCACATTGAAGGAGAGGAGAAGATTCCAAAAGAATATCGGGATCTCTGTGAGGTTTGTAGTGAAAAAGCCTCGGATGTACTGCCCCCCCCCCCACAGGGCTACGGACTGTACCATTGAAATACTCCCCGGTGTGAAACTTCCTAAGCCAAAAATCTACCCCATGACCCCTCGAGAACTAAGGGAATTGCAAAACTTTATTGATAAAAATTTAGAACTGGGGTTTATTAAACCTGCCAAACCAAAGGTGGCGGCACCGGTGTTTTTCCGAGAAAAGAAGGATGGTTCCTTTCGCTTGGTAGTTGATTATAGGAACCTAAATGCGATTAACGAATTGCATGCAATTGATTAACGAAGTACTGCATGAGCACCTGTTTAAGGGGGTTCTGCTCTACTTGGACGACATTCTTATCTACTCAGAGAACATGGATGATCATGTAAAATTGGTACGAATGGTTCTGAAAAAACACAGGGCTGCTGAACTATATGCCAAACTTTCTAAGTGCGAGTTCCATCAAAGTAAAATAAATAAATAGGCGGCTATTTAGGACTATTTAGGACTAACGTCTTTTCTCTGGAGGAGCCGAATGTCAGCCTCTGACTTTCTGCTTTGGCTGCCATAAGAAACGGGGGAGGGAAGAGCGGAGGGGGAGGGAAGCAAGCAAGCTGGTGGATTTTGAAGAAACGAAACCTAAGCACCGAAGTGGCTATCGGGTCAACTGTCATCGCGTTCCTGATTGATGATGATGCCAGACGTGTGTCCACCTGACCTCTGGGAGACCTTTGGATTGGGTGATTGATGATGGACAGTGGGAGGGGATGCTTTCTATATGCAACTTTCGCGCCTATTGCTTTAGTTTCAGCTTTCCTTGATTGCGCTCATTTCATTTTCCAGTAAAAGTACATTACTCTATAAAATATGGAGTTTGGCTCATTCTTTCCTGGACTCTGAAGGAAGCAAGCCTGACAATTAATTAATGGTGAGACAACAGGACAATTTGATATAAAAAGAGGGGTGAGACAAGGATGCCCCCTATCCCCCATATTGTTTATATTAACCCTGGAAATACTATTAGAAGAAATCAGACAGGATACAGAAATAACGGGATTAAAAATCAAAAATCAGGAATATAAACTGCAAGCCTTCACCGATGACATAGTACTCATCTTAGAAAAACCACTACAATCAGGACTAAAATTACTGATTAAAATACAGCAATATGGAGAAGTGGCGGGTTTGAAAATCAATAAACAAAAAACTAAAATTTTAACAAAGAATCTCACCAAACACCAAGGAAAAGAGTTGGAAAATATGCTAGGAATGCAAATAACAAAAAAGGTCAAATACCTAGGGGTGTGGCTCACCAACAAAATATCAACGCTGAAGGAAGACAATTATACTAAACTGGCTAAACAAGTAGAAAAAGACTTGGAAAAGTGGACAAAACTCCAGTTATCTTTTTAAGGTAAAATTGCCACTATCAAAATGAATATTTTACCAAGAGTGCTGTACCTATTCAGGGTGATTCCAGTAAACCCGGGCAGAACATACTTCAAAGATCTGGACAGGATGATATTAAAATACATATGGCAGAAAAAAAAGGCAAGAATCAAATTAAAGCATCTACAGGATAAACGAGATAGAGGAGGAATGGGACTTCCTGATTGGCAGATGTACTATAAAACATCAGCATTAACATGGATAAAGGATTGGATTGAATTGAAAAACAGATGATCATTAACATTGGAAGGTTTCGACTTGACAAAGGGATGGCATGCATATCTATGGGAAGACAAACCTACAAAACAAGAACAATTCCATAGACATATCATGAGAAATACCCTGCTCAAAACCTGGAACGAAATTAGAAAGATTCACTATGATAAGATACCACGTTGGATCTCTACAATGGAAGCACAAATCTATCCAAATACAATGGATACAAATAAAATGAAAACATATCAGGATCTCTTAAATGAAGAAGGAAAATTAAAAACAATAGAACAATTAAGAATCCAAGGTCTTGAAATGGATTGGTGGCCATACTTACAATTAAAATCCAGACTTACAACAGATATGGAAATTTGGAATCCAAAAAGAACTAAACCAACTGGACAAAATCTTATTGGGCTCCAATGAGAAACTAATAACAAAAATTTATAACTTCTTACTGGCATATAAATTAGAGGAGGAGATAGTCAAGGAAAATATGATTATGTGGGCGATGAATTTCGGATACCCTATAGAACTAAACAAATGGGGAAAATTATGGAAAATTAACAGCAAACTAACACTATCAGTACCGTACAAAGAAAATATCTACAAGATATTTTATAGATGGCATCTCCCACTGGCATGGATCTCCAAAATGTTCCCCAATTCACCTTCACTCTGCTGGAAATGCAAAGCACAAAAAAGGACATACTACTACATGTGGTGGTCGTGTCCCAAAGCCAAACAATTCTGGAATAATATCAAAACCCAATTGGAACAAATAACAGCTCAAAAAGTACCACTAAGACCGGAAACATATTTATTAGGCATATTTACATGTAATTACGATAGAGAAATAATATATTTGATCACACATATTTTGACTGCCTCAAGGATCACTTATGCACAAAATTGGAAGATGGAAGAAGTCCCAACACAAGATAGAATAATATCTAAAATAATGGAATATGCTGAGGTGGACAGACTCACCAAGGAAATTCAAGGAAAGGAAGAATCTGACTACTACCTGGTTTGGCAAAGGTGGTATCAATGGTTGGAGGGAAAAAATAAAACCAAAAGAGGATATATATAATTGATATAATTATTTTGTAATCTTTCTGGATAAAGAGTCAGTGCATGCAAGAGTGGGGTAGGTGGTGGAAGCTTGCAACTATGTTGTAGAAGAAGGTTTTGACCCTTTCAATGGTGCTGACTCCAATGGTGACATCCCCAGCATTAAGAGGATCGGCGGATGATGTAAGGCCCCTGGAAAAAGGGGTCGGAGGACAGGAACTGCAAAATATGTTACAGACGATACAAAACACTATTACAAAGAATCAGGAACAGACAATGAAAAAGTTTGAATATGTGCAGGAAGAAATGGCAAGTATCAAACAGGAAATTATGCATATCCATTCAAAATATGAGGAAGTTCAAGATATATTAGTGGCCCATGAACAAAGATTTGACCGAGTAGAAACAAAAGTGGAAAAATCAGAGAATAAAATGGACAGATGTGAAGCACGATTAATGCGAATGAATCGAGAGTTGGAAGGGGAGATAATTCATTTGGAGGTGGATCATGCTGCCTTCTATCTCCGATTTCAGAATGTGACGGAAGTGAAGGATGAGCAGCTTGAAGAAATAATCGGGGAAATAGCTGGCACACTTGGGAGAGAGAAGGAATTGGTACAGCATGATATAGACGAGGCCTATCAAGACTATACAAATTATACTAGGCAGAATAAATTACCTCGAGAAATACATGTCCGATTCAGTAAAAAATCGTTAAGAGAAGAACTGTATCAGAGCACTAGGGATCAGAAGATTACTTATAAGGGTCTAGAAATCATGATATTAAAGAGGTCCCGTGACGTGTTCGCGAGCAAAGACAGAAATACCAGTTCTTGACAGAACAGTTAAGAAAATATAGGGGTCCCTACTGGTGGTTGCTCCCAGAGGGATTGATGATGACGTGGCAGGATAAGAGGGTGGAGATCAAAAACCTTCGAGATGCACATGACTTCTATGAAAACCAGTTTAATGTAAGCGAACCCGGTAATGAAGAAGAACTGGAACAAAAGAGTTGTGAGAATCAGAAGAGTGGCAGAATGGAAAAGGGTGGGAAATTGAAAGAGACAATGAAAGAGTGATATAAGTGAAGTTGAAACCCCAGGAACCCGATGAGAAACAAGATAAACAACAAAGGCGAAAGCCACAGCGAAGTGAGGATGTGGAGAAGATAGGAAATTTGATTTCAATTAATGTTAATGAATTAAATGCCCCAATAAAACAAAATAAGATCTTTTCAAAATTACAAAAATTAAAAACTGGTATAATATGTCTTCAGGAGGTTCACATCAGGAAGAAACACATGGCTATATTAAGATGTTCATGATTGGGTGAGCTATACATATCTCTGGTGGACCAAAAGAAGCGGGGTGTGGCAATTTATGTTCAAACTTATATAGAATCTAAAAAGATATACTCTGATGAAGAGGGAAGATTGTTAATGGTTGAAGTAACAACGTATGGTAGACGTATCTTGCTGGTGGGTATTTACGCTCCTAATAGTAATCAAAGGAAATTCTATAAAAGGGTATATAAAAAATTGGTAGAATTAGAATACGAACATATTTGTATTATGGGGGATTTTAATGCTATAATGGATAGAGAGAAGGATTATAAATCTGGAAAAGGGTGGGGGAGTGAAAAAGAAAGGTAGGAAGACGTTGCCAGCAACTTGGAATCAATTAAGGGAAGAATTTGGATTACAGGATATGTGGCGGAACTTTTATCCGACAAGGGAACAGTTTACTTTTTTCTCCCACAGGCATAACTCATGGTCCCGCATTGATATGATATGGATATCGTTGGAATTAGGAGAAATGATACGAGAGGTTGAAATTTTAGGGAATGATTGGGCAGATCACAACCCTTTAGTGCTTGCCTGGAAAGGAGAGCGCAGCAGAGGACGATGGATGATGAGGGCAGAATTATGCAAGGATAAGGATTTTGTGGAGCTGTTAAAACGGGAGTTGGCTCTTTTTTTCCAGGAGAATAGACGAGAGGATACATCATTACAAATAATATGGGACACGGCTAAGGCAGTGGTGAGGGGTTGTGATTAAATATATGGCTAAAAAAAGAGGTTTATTCTTAAAAGCTTTTGGGCTTGTGCTGGAGCTCATGTTCAGGGAACTTCTTTCTCTCTCTCTCTGGAATGTATTCTTTCTCTTTCTATGCAGATTTAGGCAGATATAAATGGTTGGTAGCTATAACCATTTCAGTTCAGTAATTTTGCTTTCTTTGAATATATAGTAATAATGGGCTCCTTGATTTCAAGTCACTATGTAAACATTTCAAGATTGTCTTCAGAAAAAATGTGTCACAAGCAGTAAAGTGAATGAACTTGATTTTAATTTAACAAAACATGAGGGTCTTTTTAGTATGCAGTCACTCTAAATAGCAACTATCCTCCAGTTATTAAATTTAAAAAAAAAATAATTCAGAAAAAGTAAAATCCATATGTTGTACTATAAATTTTATTTAAGGGATGTTTGCAGAGCTGAGGTCAAAAAAGTCACAATGGCAGCTGCAACCATGTCATCAAAGCTCTGCCCTTTTTTTCACACATTGGGGAAGATGGAAAAAGGGGTGGGGTTTCAACTGCATGGTTGTGACCACCATCTTGAATCTTTTAACCTGATTCCTACAGGTGATGAAAAGATGAAAACATTTCCAGAAGCTTCAGTACATTTGTTCCTTGTTTTACTTCTTTTAAAAACAATTTTATTTATTTATATCCCATCTTTATTACTTTTACAAATAACTCAGGGCAATGAATATATCCAACATACATTCCTTCTATTTTCTCCACAACGACAACCCTGTGAGAAGGGTTGGGCAGAGAGAGAGAGAGAGAGTGACTGGCCCAAAGTCTCCCAGCTGACTTTCATGGTTTACTGTATGTGGGACTTGAACACATGATCTCCAACTTTCCAGCCTTAACCATTAGACCAAACTGGTGCTCATTAGTCTTTTACAAGAGGAAATGCATTTATATTGCTGCTAATCTGAGTGAAGTGCTAACATTATGGACTTTAACACAAACTAGAAACAAATTATGGAGTATGTTTGCTGGGTCATTTGTTCTTGTCCTATTGCCTGGTTCATCCTCCCGCACTAGTCTGAGAAATTCTTGGCTCAGATATAAAGGCTGCTGCCAAAAATAACTAGACTTATTTTACTTCAAAAATTTGTTGCTGGGGCAACACTTATTCCTAGAAAAGCATGTATTTTTCTCTTTTCTGAGTTGTATCTTCCTTCCATCCGTCCGTCCGTCTGTCCGTCCGTCCGTCCGTCCTTCCTTCCTTCCGTCCTTCCTTCCTCAGGGATTACATATATTTTTATTTCTATTTATAATGGCATCAAGCACAATATAAAAATGTCAATTTCATACATAATTAAAAAAACATTGAGAAGTTTTACTTTTTGACTTTTAGATACATGGTTGACAAATGCATGGTAATCTGTTCAGTAATCTTCTCTACCATCTTATCAAACAGAAGCAATTTTGTTTTCCTATGGACTTCTCCCTCCTGCTTATTGCTATTCCATGTCTGATTAGCATGGAAAGTTTCTGTTGGAAAAGATTGATTCTGGTAATCTTCCATTTGACAAAATGTTTTCTGTCAGTTCATAAATTGTCCTTGATATTGTGCTGATACTCCACTGTTTTTTCCCCCAAACATAATGGATTTTTATTTGGCAAGGTATATAAAGCTAGAAATGTTCCTCTCAAATATTCTCGTTCCTTCATGGAACCCTTCTACTAAATGCCATCCATTTTATAGCATCATTTCTGTTAGCATATTTATTCATCCACGTATATCAATAATATAATCATGTGTTTTTTTATTAAAGAGTTTTACAGAGAGAAAAAAGAAACAAAAAATTTTTTTTACAAGTATTTCCCCATCCCTCCCTCCCTTCCTTACCCTGCCCCACCCCCCGAACTTCCCAGAACAAAATACAGGGTAAAGCAATTAACAATCATATGCTAAACTAAGCTAATAAACTAAGGATTCCTATCCCCCCCTTCACACTTTAACTCCCCTTTTACTAACTAAGCATAAATACTCTTAATTTTTCTATTCATTCATAAGCTATTTGATACTTTTTAGTCCGATATTTGTTTGAATATAATCAATCCATCTTCTCCATTCCGATATATATCTTTCTTGTGAGTGATCTTTCAAATATGCCGAAATCTTCGCCATTTCTGCCAAATTCGCTACTTTTAATGTCCATTCTTCAATAGTAGGCAAATCTTCCTTCTTCCAATATTGCGCCACCAAAAGTTTAGCTGCAGTTATTAAATTTAAGATCAATTTAGTCTCTATAACCGTACAATCTGTGATTATACCCAACAAAAACAATTGTGGAGTAAACTTTATCTTCTTTTTAAGAATACTTTGGATAATCCACCATATTTTAATCCAAAATGCTTTAACTTTTTTACAAGTCCACCATATATGATAATAAGTGGCATCATCACAATCACATCTCCAACACTTAGATTGCAAATTCGGATACATACAAGCTAACTTTTTAGGATCTAAATGCCACCTATAAAACATTTTATAAAAATTTTCTCTTAAATTTTGTGCTTGCGTAAATTTTACGTTTCTAACCCATATTTTTTCCCAAGTTTCCATCATTATTGGTTCCTGAATATTTTGTGCCCATTTTATCATACAATCTTTAACTAATTCCGTTTCTGAATCTATTTCTATCAATACATTGTATAATCTTTTTATATGCATTTGACCTTGGTCTCTAATTTGTTTAACCAAATTTTCCTCGTTCTGCATGATACCAATTCTCTGATCTTCTTTACATCTAGCTTGCAACTGACCATACTGAAACCAAGTTTGAATTATTCTTTCTTCTTTTAATGCGTTTATCAGGGCATTGATTAATCCCATGTTTGGCTCTGGGACCAATCACCCTGGTTTAATTAGAGGATGGACCGAGGCTTCCTCCTTGTTGCAATATTCTGAAAAGAAATGTGAAGAAAAGTTTCTAATAAAACTCATTTATTTGTTATAAAGAAAATAAAACACCTCATTAACTAAGAAAAATAATTGCTACATTTTGAAATAGCTTTTGCCGGCTATTTCTCAGCCGGACCTTTCTGGCAAGAGAACAAAGGAAGGAGTGTGTGAAGCAAGTGAAAGAATGCGGACATGCGTAGTAAAATACTGATAAGGAACTTGGCAAACTACAGTAAGTCTATTAGTCCAAAAATAATGAAGCTCAGCTGGGAAATAAAAAAACGCAGTGACATTGCCCTTCTTTGCCAGTTGAGCGAAATATCAGTACATCATCAAATAAGGCACATCTTCTTACGCAGATACTCGTGTTGAGCTGCTGGGAGTGGTTTGTTGAGCATGTCAGCAATTTGATCATGTGTAGATACATATTGCATTTTGACAAAACCTTTTTTCACTAAATGTTTTATGTTTTGATAACAAATGTCAATGTGTCTGGACCTAGAACCTGTAAAATGTGATTCAGAAATATAAACCACCGATTCATTGTCTTCCATCACGGTGATCGGTCGGATCGGGTGTGTCCAGATATCTGTGACTAAAGCATCAAACCAAGTTAGAGAATTACATGCATCTGAAACACAAGCATATTCAGCTTCAGTAGATGAACAAGAAACAAAATTCTGTTTACATACTTGCCAATAAACAGGACATCCATTTAAGAACATCATATAACCTGAAGTACTTTTACGTGATTTCTTATCACTTGCCCAATCAGAATCTACATAACAACATAATTCTGCATAATCAGTATGTGTTGGTTCTAACAATAACTTCAAATGTTTAGTGTATTTTAGGTATCTCAATAATTACTTAATACATGTCCAATGAAACTGTTTTGCCTTACCTACGTGTCGTGATAAGAAATTAACACTAAGTGCAATGTCGGGTCTGGTCCAACTACTAATGTACAATAGTGACCCAATGACTGAACGATAAAGTGTTTGATCCTCGAACTCAGGACTTGCTTCTTGTGTCAAGTTATGAAAATCTGTTTGCATGGGTGTCTTTGTTGTGTTAGCATCTTTCATGTTGCAATGATGCAAAATTTGTTCAATTTTATCTTCTTGTGAAAGGCTAAACCCCTTCTGTGTCTTTTCAATCTGAACACCTAAATAAGTGCTAATATGACCTAATGATTTCAATGTGAAGTATCTCTGCAAAGCTTTGGCAAAAATTTCACTCATTTGCTTATTTGGACCAATATAAACAATATCATCAACATAAACAAGAACTATCTCATATGCATTGTTAGATCTTTTTGTGAACATGCACTCATCAGTTTCGGACTTAATAAAGCCCATTGAATTTAGTTTGTCAGTAAGACATAAATACTACATTAAACCAGATTGTTTCAGACCATAAAGACTTTTGTTTAGGAACCAGGTATCCCCTTCTTGTTGTCGGAATCCTGGAGGACTTTTCATGTAGATCTCTTCATCTAGGTCTGCATGTAGATAAGCCGTGTCAACATCAAACTGGAAAACTTCTAAACCAAGGATAGTTGCAGTTGCTAAAGCAATTTTTACACTCTCAGTTCTGACTGTTGGTGAGTAAGTATTTGTGTAGTCCTCAGGATAACGTTGAATGAAACCCTGAGCTACAAGTCTGGCTTTGTACAATGACTCACATTTGGTTTCTTTTTGATTCTGTAGACCCATCGAGTGCCAATGACCTTTTTGTTTGCTGGAGGTTTTGCAGGTGTAAATACTTTAAGTTTCTTTAGACTGTCCATTTCAACTTGCATTGCATCATACCATTTGTCTTGCTCTGAATCAGGGAGCTGCTTGATTTGTGTGAAATTATCAGGTGGAAGTGTAACATTGCAAATCAAAGGCAAGGGTGCTTTTGTCAGTTGCCAAGAATATCGTTGTGGAGGGATTCCTTTTGTGGCCCTCTTGGAATGTCTCGGAACAACTGTCTGGTCTTCTTCTGCTTCGCCTCGTCCTCACTTTCGTCGCTAGCGTCAGCATCCGTGGCTTGCGAAGACGGAACATCAGGTTGAGAAGAAATGGTGGAATCTTGATCATCAATCTGTGTGGCATCAGCAGTATCATCTCTGGGAAAATAAACTCCAGGATCATTGGAATGAATCCTGGACCAGTCAATATCGTCCTCAAAATTAGCAGATTGGGAAATCACAATTGCATGTTTAGAGTCAATAAATCTGCTCCATTTTGAGTTATCATCAATACCCATAAATCTCAGTCTCTTTGCTGCTGGACTTCCTTTTCTTCTTTGAGCTAAGGGAATGTTCACCATGGCATATGAACCAAAAATATGGATGTTTTTTAAGATCGGGCTTGTAGCCATACAACATGACGAAAGAAGTCTGATTTGTTACACTGCTCCAAGTACGGTTGACAATATAATTTGCGTACTTGATAGCTTCACCCCAGTATATCTTACCAAGGTTGGCGTCTTCTAGGAGACAACGCATCATGGTTTGCAGTACCCCTTGTCTTCATTCTACGACTCCATTATGAGCCAGTGTGAAAGGGGCCGAAGTCTGATGAATAATTCCATTCTTACGCATCCAGTCCTGGAAATGCTGAGACATGAACTCGGCACCACGATCACTCTGGATTCTGGCGATGCGAACTTGGTGTTGGGTAGAAACAAGGGCTGCAAAGTCTTTAAAGATCTGAAAAGTCTCTGATTTTTCTTTCATAGGATATACCTATCCATATCTAGAGTAATTATCAACAATTGTTAGAAAATATTTTCTACCACCAAATGATGGCGGGAAAGGACCAACTATGTCAATGTGAACCAAATCAAAAATGCGTGTTGACAGGCGTGTAGCACGTTTGGGAATGGCTGCTGCTTTGGATTTGGCCTTTTTGCAGACAGCACAATCCAAAAACACCTTACACCCCTTTAGATCCAAACCTTTTGCGAACTCTGGCATCTTCCTAAGAACACGGAAACTGGCATGCCCCAATCTTCTATGCCATTTGTGGATACACCTAGAATGCAAAGGTTTACCTGTTAGTGAATTCTCAACATTAACATTTTTATGCGGAACCTCAGGCTTGCTCTGAGCAACCTGTTTACCAACTCTCTTTTTGTTGGCTTTAGGAGCCTTAGGGGTAGCAATAGGATCTCTATCTGGAGCATCTCTCTCTGGGCCTGTGCTCTCCCTTTGTGGAGTTTATATACTTGCCTGTGTTTGTGTTTTAGGCTTTGGCTTTAAATAATAAACACCACCAATTAATATGGTTTCAGCAACAATATCTCCATCTTTAACTATGTAACTTGTTTTTTCAAGGTGGTGAACTTGGAACTTTAACATTCTAGACAAGTGACACTGACTAAGCAAATTACTGGTTGCTGTTGGTATGTAATAAACATCAGGGATGAATGCATCGAGCTCTTCAACATAAACAGTTCCTTTTCCTTTGACCTGACAAGGATGATTTGAAAAAGAATAAAGTTCACGTAGTTCTGGTTCTGGCTCGTGCATTTCTGTGAAAAGTTCCTTTCTGTAGGTAACATGCAATGCTGCACCACTGTCCAAAATCCACAGGAGTTGTCTGTCGTACTCTGGTTGAGGTTGTGGATCATTGGTTAAAGCCAATGTGGCGAGTGGAGTTTGTGGATCACGCCGGGGACCACAATGACCTTGTCTTCCGCCTCTGCCTCTGCTTCTGGAATCTGTTCCTCTGGGCTGGTATGTGACAGGCGCTGGAACTCGTTGCAGACAATCCCGGGTGGCATGTCCCACACGATTGCAGGTGTAGCATCTTGGCATCCTTGGAGCATAGGTCCTTCCTCGGAAGGGGCGCCTAGCTGGAGCTCTTGATGCGGGTGGTCCTCTCAAATGTGGCGTGGCCAACATGAATGCCTCTTCTTCAATTAAAAGTCTACAGACATTGTCCACTGTGCGTTGAGCAATTGGGACTTGGTTAATTTTTGTAACAGCATCTTTCCATTCATAATTCAAAGAGTTAATGATGATGCTGATCATTTGAATATCTTCAATGTTATGGCCTCTTTCTCTCAATTCTGTTCTCAGACCTTTCAGTTTGGTCAAATGTCCTCCAATTTGTTCACCGGGTTTCAATCTCGAACCGTGGAGTTCAGACATGAGTAAACATGAAGATTCAATTGAGACAGGCCTGTAGCAATTTTCCAATTCAGCCCAAATTTGTCAGGCTGTTGTATTTGGTGGAAAAGTGACCTGCAGTTCAATATCCATGGACATCAATAATGTTGTGCGAGCCCTTATCTCTAAATCTCTTATTGCATAAGTCCAAGGTTGAGCAGGAGGATTAAAAACCATGCAGTGAGTGCCTTCTCTAAGAAGCAATAGAGTAATCTCACTGACCCAGGCTTTATAATTGTGTCCTGACATTTTTAGTTTTGACTCACCAGTTAGTGGAGAGACAGAAAATGCCTGGTAAGGAGCCTGCATTTGATATGCTGGCTGTGCTGGCAGAAATGCCTGTGGTATTTGCTGTGCCTGTTGTGGACCTAAAAATGGTCTTAGTTGTGCCATTGGAGGTGGGCCAGGAGCTGGCCCTATTTGCACTTGTGGCTGGGGCACATATGCAGGCATTTGTAGCTGCTGTATTCCAGTTGCCATTTGTGCTTGATCTGCAATATTGGCATGACCTGCTGGGGATGCAGTCATTTGCCTTTGCTGCACTAAGCGTGGTTGTGTTCCATCTAAAAAGACACCAACACCACCAGGGGGTGTTTGAGTTTGGGCCTGTGGAAACACTTGTGGCATTTCAGCTTCCTGTAGTAAATTACTTTCGCCAGCAGATGGTGCTGCACCTTTAGCTTCAGGCAGCCCAGTTACAAGAAATGGCTGCGTGGCAGGTTTATATGTAACTTGATCAGGGAGACTTTCATGTGAAGTATGCAGTGCCCTCTGTCTTAATTGGCCTGACACAGAATCCACCAGGGGGAGTGTCTTTGGCTCTGAGGAAGAAGACAAGATGGCACCTTTTGAAAATCTTAAGTCACGGGACTCTGCCTTATCTTGCTCAAGCATAGATATAGCCATTTTTGCCTGGGATAGCTCCTGTTCATAGAATTTTATACGGTCACGATAGGCTTTCATAGCCAGCTCATCCAGGGTGAGCTTAGAGCTTCGAGGAGAATAATGAATTGTTTCTCTCTCTGCATGGGAGTAATTTTGCTCGGCAGTTTGCTTTGGCCTTGCACCGAGCGTTACAAATTCAGAAGGTTCTGGGAGGACTTTTTGAGAGCATGCATATTCAGAAGAAGACGTCACTGACCTCAGTTCCAGTATGTTATCTTCAAAAACAATTTCTCTGTTATCTCCCTTCGTTCCTTCTCCCACGGCTTCTTCTTGTTCCAGACGTGTGGCTTTAGCAAGGGGCTGGAAATCTGAAAACCTCTTTTTGCCACCTTCTCAGCAAAATACATTTTGTATTTGTTTTTCTTCTGTTTCGGCATCTTAGCAAAGATAATTAGCGTACCTCAGTAGCTAAAAACTAATTGCCTATGCGCTCTTATCAGAAATAACAAAACAAGGAAAAAGCCATAAATCAACCGTCCGAGCTACCAGGATGGATTGAGGCTTCCTCCTTGTTGCAATATTCTGAAAAGAAACACGAAGAAAAGTTTCTAATAAAACTCATTTATTTGTTATAAAGAAAATAAAACACCTCATTAACTAAGAAAAGTAATTGCTACATTTTGAAATAGCTTTTGCCGGCTATTTCTCAGCCGGACCTTTATGGCAAGAGAACAAAGGAAGGAGTGTGTGAAGCAAGTGAAAGAATGCGGACATGCGTAGTAAAATACTGATAAGGAACTTGGCAAACTACAGTAAGTCTATTAGTCCAAAAATAATGAAGCTCAGCTGGGAAATAAAAAAACGCAGTGAAGATTAAAGATTTTAACTGCAATACCCCCCCTTCCATTTTAAGAAGCTCTTTATAAGTAATCACCTCTTGCTTTTGTTCTACACTTATATTCTCTATCGCATGTCTGGGTATTGCCCATATAGGTATCTTATAATTTAACTTATATTGATACTTTTTCCAAACTCGTAACAAGGCATTCCTTAATATATGGCTTTTAAAGGTCTTATCCTTTTTATCATATAATAAATAAGCATGCCAGCCATATAACAAATCATATCCTTCAATGTTCAATATTCTTTCTTCTGTTGAATTAATCCAATCACTAATTATTGTTAGGACAGCTGCTTCATAGTATAATCTTAAATTAGGCATTTTAAGACCTCCTCTTTCACGTATATCTTGCATTATTTTTAACTTTATTCTCAGTCTTTTCCCTGTCCAAACAAAATTATTAATACCCTTCTGCCATTCCCTCAGATTTTCATCTTTCTTGAGTATTGGTATCATTTGGAACAAAAATAGAAACCTAGGTAGAACACTCATTTTTATTGCTGCTATTCTTCCCAACAGAGATAATTGTAGTTTTCCCCAATTCTCCATCTCTTTCTGTATTTTTTGCCATAACATTTCATAATTATTTTTATATAATTTTACATTTGAGGCTGTGATATATACCCCTAGATATTTAACCTTTTTTACTATTTCAAATCCTGTTAGTCTTTCTAGTTCTTCTTTTTGCTTTGCCATCATGTTTTTAGTTATTATCTTTGTTTTTTGTTTATTTATTTTAAATCCAGACATTTGGCTAATTATATCCATTAAACCTATAGCTGATTGTACTGGTTGAGTTAAGGTAACAACCAAGTCATCTGCAAATGCTCTTAATCTATAATCATGATGTCTAATTTTAATTCCCTTTATTTTATTTGATCCTCGTATTTTATTCAATAAAGATTCCAAAGTTAACATAAACAATAACGGTGATAAAGGGCATCCCTGTCTTGTTCCTTTTTCAATTTTAAAAGTTTCTGTTAAACCACCATTAATTATTATTTGTGCTGTTTGTCTCTGATATATTGCTCTAACAGATTCTGTAAAGTATTCTCCAAACTGCATCTTTTCTATTATTTTCAATAAAAATTGCCAATTCAATCGATCAAATGCCTTCTCCGCATCCAAAAAGATAAGCGCTGCAGGGACTTGGTTGTTCCTTTCCAGATATTCCAATAAGTTTACAATTTGTCTTACATTACCTTTCATTTGTCTCCCACTTATAAATCCAGATTGGTCATTATGAATCATTTGTTGCATAATTACCATTAACCTATTTGCTAGTATTTTAGCAAAAATCTTATAATCAGTATTTAAAAGCGATATTGGCCTATAATTCTTAGGTTGACTATGATCTTGGTCCTCCTTTGGAATCAATGAAATAAAAGCTGTTTTCCAAGAAGGGGGTACATCCAGTGGTGGGATTCAATTTTTTTAACAACCGGTTCTGTGGGCGTGGCTTAGTTGGGGGGTGTGGCTTGGTGGTCATGTGACCGGGTGGGCATGGCTAGCTGATCATGTGACCGGGTGGGCGTGGCTAGCTGGTCATGTGACCGGTGGGCGTGGCTATCTGCATAGGGACTACAGAGGGCTGAAAAAAGTCATTTCTTACTGGTCCTCGCACTTTTGACTGGTCCTCGCACTTATGACCATCCTCACATTTATGCCCGTTGCAGCATTCTTAACAACCGTGTCACTCATTTCACAACTGCTTCTCTTCATTATGGTGACAAGATAGGGCAAAAACATAAAATGTGAGGACAGTCGTAAGTTCGAGGACTGGTCAAAAGTGTGAGGACCAGTCAAAAATAACTTTTTCAGCCCTCTGAGTAGTCCATATGCACAAAAGGACTACCCAGAGGGCTGAAAAAAGTGATTTCTGACAGGTCCTCGCACTTTTGAATGGTCTTCGCACTTATGACTGGTCATCATTTATGCCCATTGTAGCATTCTTAACAACTGTATCACTCATTTCACAACTGCTTCTCTTCACCATGGTGACAAGATAGGGCAAAAACGTAAAATGTGAGGACAGTCGTAAGTTCGAGGACTGTTCAAAAGTGCGAGGGCCAGTCAGAAATAATTTTTTCAGCCCTCTGAGTAGTCCATATGCATAAAAGGATACAGCAATAGAGAGGGATGAAGGAAGGGAAGGGAAATTAGAGTAGGAGTGAGGGTAAGAGAGGGATGAAGACAGGAGGAGAAGGAGAAAGGAAGAGGAAGTAGGGAGGAGGAGAAGAAGGGGAGGAAGAGAAAGTAAGAAGGAAAGAAAAGAGAGAGGTGGTAGGTTTGAGGAGAAAGATTGCTGTACAATAAAAAAGACAAAAGGGAAGAAAGCCAACCCCAAACAAATATAAAGATATTAAGATAAAGAATGAATTGTTAAACTTTAAAGAATAAAAGAGAACAAATATGAATAAATAACAATACTTAGAAACACACATACAAACATACAATGTATTTTCTTTGAACAGAGTATTTGGCCGGTTCACAAATTTAAACAGTGTTTAGTCATTTCAATTAAATTTACAATTTCTATATTTCATTTTTGCCATATTTATTCCTCATCTGTTTTTGTAAAAAACCAATATTACCCTTCATCTTCATCTCTAATCTTAATCAAATTCAATTTTTCCCTTCTATTGTATATTATACCCCTTCCCATTGTCATCTATTTTTATATCCATCCTCACATTGGTTAATTATGTAATATTACAGTTGTTTAATATAAATTCAACATTTTAATATAAATCAATTAGTTATATAACTACTTTTTTTGTATATTAATCAATATGAACATGAATATTCCTATTATTTCCATGCAATCCAATTTCTTACAAATCGATTAATTATATTTACCAATAATAATAAACCAAATAATTTCCCCCATATATTCCTCCAAACCACAACTTAACCATTTCTGCTTTCAACACAATATACAATTAATAGTATCTCAATTATTACAATTCCCTAGTTAAATAGAACTTTTATTCTTTTGTGTTTTAAAATCTTGAACTCTCCTCTTTTGCCCTAAATTTCCCATCGTTTGCACCTACCTTTTTTGGTGAAGAAAAAGAAAAGAAATCTGCCTGCCTAATTTTCCAACGTGCAAAGCCAACAGCCTGCTTTACTTTCTGTTTCGTTTTTCAGTATAGCCAGGGGGAAAAAAATCAGCACTCTTTGCAAGCAAGCAGCAGAGCCCTGAGCAAAACAGCTGAGAGCAAATCAGCTGAGACTTGGGAGCCGATCTAAGCAAGGGCTAATTAGCCTATGCTGAAGCTCCGCGGGCCAATAAAATTACAAAAAAACACCGAACCCTTTGTTAAATTGCTGGCTCGCCCGCCCCTCGCCCACCACTATTTATTGGCAATAAATAGTGCTGCGGAGGGGGTGGGCAAGGGGCGGGGTGAGCCAGCAATTTAACAAAGGGTTCGGCCGAACCCCCTAGAACCGGCAGAATCCCACCACTGGGTACATCTCCTCCAACTTGGATCTTCTGAAATAGTTCCTTAAGCAGTTCTACCATTTCTAACTGCAAATTTTTATAATAAAATTATAACAGTTGTCAATCCATCTGTGCCTGGAGCTTTACCCCCCTTCAACTGTTTAATTGCTAAAATAATTTCCTCTGAAGTTATTGGTCGATTCAATCCTTCCCTCTGCTCTGATGTAATTACAGGAATATTCTCCTCCTGTAAATATCTGTCTATGTCTTTACCTTGAATTGTATATAACTTTGTATAGAATTCTAAAAAAGCTTTTTTAATCCTATTTTGTTGATATACCTCTTTACCTTTGAATTCTATTTTCTCTATAGTACGTAGCTTTTGTTTCTTCCTTAACAAGTAGGCTAACCATCTACCTGGTTTATTTGCATTACAAAAAGTATTATGTTTAGCATATTGTAAATTAGTTGCCACTTGGTCTGCCATCAACATATTAAACTGCCCTCGTAACAAATTTATTGTTTCCTTTATTTTCTTATCTGTTGGATTCAATATGAGTGCCTGCTCTTTCATTTTTATTTCCTCTTCTAAATCCCTCCGTTTTTTTTCTTGTCTACATCTATATTTATTATTCAAATGTATTAAGGTTCCTCTCATATATGCTTTACTTGCATCCCAGACCATTTCCATAGGTGTATCTTTGTTCATATTCATAACAAAAAATTCTTTCATTTGTTTTTTACATTCTTTCACATTTTCCTCATATCTAAACAAATTTTCATTTAACCTCCAAGACCTTCTAGCTCCCTTTTCCTGCTCTAATTCTATCCACACCGGACTATGATCAGATAAAATTCTTGAACATATTAGTAATATTGATTACTAATGATTTCTTTTCTAGGGTAAAGAAGACGAAGGTCTTCTTTACCCTAGAAAAGAAATCATTAGTAATCAATATGAAATCAATCCTGGAAAGGGATTGATGTCTGTCAGAAAAAAAAATCCTTTTTTTCTGGATTTTGTTCTCATGAAATATCTCTCAACTCCATATCATCCATCATGTCAAAAAAAGATTTGGGCAGTCTTGCACGTTTTTGGATATTTTGAAGTAGTCCTTTTTTGTCCTTTTGAGTGTCCAGTACTCCATTCCACTCACCCATTAATATACACGATTTATAATCCCATTGTATTATTTTAGTATGCAAAAACTTATAGAATTTTTTTGCTGTTGATTGGGAGCATATACTCCAATTAAAAGTGTTTTCTTCCCCTCTATTAAAAGCTTAATTGCAATATATCTTCCTTGAGCATCTGCCTCAATTAATTTAAATCTGTTAAATCTCTCCTTAGGTATATAACTATACCATTTTTCTTCTCTGGAGCAGATGCAACAAAGTGTGTTCCCAATCTTGAATTTATCAAATATTTTTGATCTGTTACTCTAATATGTGTTTCTTGCAAATAAATTATATCATTTTTAAACTGCTTCAGATAATGAAATATTTTTTTTTTTTTAATCAAATTTCTATACCGCCCTACTCCCGAAGGACTCAGGGCGGTGAACAGCCAAGATAAAATACAGACAATACAAATATTAAAAATCCCTTAAAATTATTAAATATTTCGGCCGAAACACAGATTAAAACACCCAATTTATAAAATCACGAATTCAAAAATTTAAAATTTAAGAATTTAAAAGAGGGGAGTTAGGCCAGGCCAGCTTGCTGAAATAGAAAAGTTTTGAGAGCACGGCGAAACGTGCGCAGGTCCGGGATCTTCCGTATCTCTGGGGGGAGCTCATTTTCTTTCTCTTTTGTGGTGAATTTAAACCATTGACATTCCAAGTCAAAAATTTAGTTGCCATTCTTGGCACCTTGAAGCTTTAAAAGGACCAGCTGAAGATCCTCCTGCACCTTTCTCTTCGGCCTTGCCCCCCCCCCCCACTGCTTCTGTTTTTGTTTTTCTTGAGCTTTCGTTTGAGTTTGCTGTATCTTTAAATCTTGTTCTTTTCACTTTGCTGCTGCATGGGTCTGCCTTTGTTCTTGTGGTTCTTCTCTTTTTTCTGCTACTCCAAAGATTGATCAGTACCAAAAAATTGCAATAAATCTTCTTCAATAAGCAAGGTCTCTCCTGCAGCTTGTGGCTGTTGATCATTAGTAATCAATATGAAATCAATCCTGGAAAGGGATTGATGTCTGTCAGAAAAAAAAATCCTTTTTTTCTGGATTTTGTTCTCGTGAAATATCTCTCAACTCCATATCATCCATCATGTCAAAAAAAGATTTGGGCAGTCTTGCACGTTTTTGGATATTTTGAAGTAGTCCTTTTTTGTCCTTTTGAGTGTCCAGTACTCCATTCCAATCACCCATTAATATACACGATTTATAATCCCATCGTCTGCCCTGTCCACCTTGGTCTGAACTTCATCCATTTTATTTTTCAAATTCAAATTGGACTGACTAATTTCTTCTACTCTTTCATCCAACAATTCAATGTGTTTTGCCAGATCCTGAAATGCCATTACTATATCTTCGCTTATTTCTTTATTCCGAGTTTGTATAACTTCTTTAATTTCAGCCATTTCTTCAGACACTCCCTTAATTTTCCCCTCTAAAAAAGAAGTTTGTT
This sequence comes from Pituophis catenifer annectens, assembly GCF_029215685.1. Classification (NCBI taxonomy): domain Eukaryota; kingdom Metazoa; phylum Chordata; class Lepidosauria; order Squamata; family Colubridae; genus Pituophis; species Pituophis catenifer. The sequence goes on along the minus strand of NW_027256884.1, from coordinate 49,382,679 downwards.
TCTTCAAAGCGTCCTGCAGAGATTCCTGTAGAACCTCCAAAGTCAATATTTGTGGGTTTGAAGTAGACAAAGATTGAAATTTTGATGGTTGTGCTGGTGAACCAGCACTTTTAAAAACAGATTTTATTTGCTTAGAAGCCATTTTTAGCTTTCAATTTATACTTCCTACAGCAACCAAATTAGTAAGTCCAAATGTTTTTAAATCTTTTGTAAGTATTATAGTTTATTTAAAGTCCAAACTGTAGTCTTTCCATTTTAAATCTTTCTTTCTTTGATGTAGAATCCAATCATCTTAAACAGCCTTAGAAGCCTTAGAAGTGCTAATGATGTTAACTATCACTTTCACTATAACTTTCACTTTCACACCCTGTTACAGTTCAGGCGCCATTTTTACTTTCGTTTTAAAAGTCTTAGAAGGAAGAAGTATAGGCACAGAGTTAAAGTTCAGTACTTGCAGTTGCTAGCACTCCTGTTTTTGTTCTGCCTGCTTTAAGATTATTTTGAATCTGAATGTTGATTGCAGGGGTGGTCACTGCGTCTTGTTCTGCTTGAAGCAGAAAAGCCTCGGATTCAGAGCTCAGTCGAACTATCAGGGAGCTCTCACCCTCCAAGCAACAGAATTGCTCCTGGGGCTTTTGGGGAGCTCTACCTTAGTCCAGCTGTTTGCCTTCCTCTCTTCTCCTGAGGGGAAGGTTTCCAAGCCGCCAGACAGCTGATTTGCGCTGTCTTGGTGGTTTTAATGAAATCGCGGGGCTGATGGTCTGAAAGGAGCGTCTATCAGTGCCTGCGGTGCCACCGGAAGTCCTCAATATAATCATATGTTAAAAACAACTCTGCTTCTAAATATCAACATTTTAAATAATAGATGGTTAAAGAAAAGTGCACTTTTCATTCTGACATGTATTATTATTTTAATATCTAGTACAGTGATGGCTAACCTTTTTGCCATTGCGTGCCAGGAGAGGGGGGGCGGGGGAGGGTCGTGTGCGCATGTGCCCATGCGCATGCGTGTGCAACCCCCTCCCCCCCGCTCCTGGCACATGATGGCCTGTTAGGCCCATTTTTCTTTCTTACCTGGCTCCAGATCCTCTCTGTGTATCTGGGAAGGGCGAAAACAGCCTTTCCCACTCCCTTGGAGGCCCTACAGAGGCTGAAAGGGCCCATTTCCCAACTCTCAGTGGGACAGGAAGTGACATTTTTTGCTGTCCCCAGCCTCCAGAACCTCTCTAGGAGTCTCTAGGAGCCTCTCTAGGAGTCTCTAGGAGTCTCTGGAGGCTGGGGACAAGAAAAAACATCACTTCCTGTCCCACTGGGAGTGGGGAAATGGGCCCTTTCAGCCTCCATAGGGCCTCCAAGGGAGTGGGAAAGGCTGTTTTCGCCCTTCCCAGATACACAGAGAGGATCTGGAGCCAGGTAAGAAAGAAAAACGGGCCTTCCCCACCCCGCCCCCAGGCCCTCCAGAGGCAGGTAACAGCCTGTTTCCCTACTTCTGGTGGGCCCAGAAGACCCGAAAATCAGCTGGCCAGTGCGCGCATGCGTCCCAGAGCTGAGCTGGCGTGCCCACTAATATGGCTCCGTGTGCCACCTGTGGCACGCGTACCATAGGTTCGCCATCACGGATCTAATATTTTTACATGGTTGTATCCAGTGGTGGGTTTCCAAATTTTTTACTACCGGTTCTGTGGATGTGGCTTGGTGGGCATGGCATGGCATGGCTTGGTGGGCATGGCAGGGGAAGGATACTGTAAAATCTCCATTTCCTCCCAAATCCAGGGAAAGGTTACTGCAAAATCCCCATTTCCTCCTGAACAGCTGGGACTTGGGAGGCAGAGAATAGATGGTGGGCGGGGTCAGTTAGAATTTTTTTTTTAAATTTGATTTATATGCCGCCCTTCTCTAGAGACTCAGGGCAGCTTACAATGTGCTCAGCAATAGCCTTCATCCTTTTGTATATTTATACAGTCAGCTTATTGCCCCCACAACTGGGTCCTCAATTTACCTACCTTAGAAAGGATGGAAGGCTGAGTCAACCTTGAGCCTTGGCGAGATTCGAACCTGCAGTAATTGCAGGCAGCTGGTCTTAATAACTAGCTTAATAACAGGGTGCCTTAGACCACTGTACTACCAAGGCTCTTTTACTACTGGGTCTCCGAACTACTCAAAATTTCTGCTACCGGTTCTCCAGAACTGATCAGAACCTGCTGAAACCCACCTCTGGTTGTATCTTGAACAAATTTTCCAGCTTAATTCTGACAAAATTATTTTTTTCTGAAAAACCAACTGCTGCAAATGTGATGCTTGTTACTCTTGACAATGTTTCAGTTTTGCATCTGAGATAAGTACTGTATGACTTCTCAGGTTGATTTCTATCCCAAACTTATACAAAAGTTCAGTTTTGCAGCGTTTTGTCTACCAAGACTGAGGTTTATACCTCTATAATTAAATATATGTAAATATATATTTAAATATGAGATAGGGTTGCTTAAAGTTGTTAACTAATATGCTTAGTTACAATTTCTAATACAAAAGAGATTATTTCCAAACCAATAATTTCCAGATTGCTTTTTCTTCATATCACATTTCATATCAGGAAACTTTCATAACTGAGAATAGATGACTGCAAATCTCCCTCTTTGAAGCTTTTCCTCTACTCACTCCCCTTCCATTCTTCCACAAGGATGTCCAAAGATGTTCACAGATATTACATATTGCTCTATAGCTTGCACTATTAATTATGGCTTAAAATTTGGGCTACATTGATAATTCTTACCTTTTCACATTGACACTGTTGTGGCTTTTCTGAAATACAGTAGACTTGACCTTCACCATGTTTTGTGAAGAAGAAATCTTGCCCTGCTATCATCATCCTTTATAAATTATTTAAACACTGCTAAGTCTTATTTGTATATTAAAACAAAGGGTTGTCATGTAAGTTCATGGTGTAATACATGCGATAAGGAAAAAAATGCCCACTTAATTAAGGAATCAAAACATTTGATCATTGTAGATCAAAATGTTAAAAAGTTATGATATTTATGTAGTTACTTACCTATCATACATAAAGGTAAAGGTAAAGGCTCCTCCGCACATGCGTTCTAGTAGTTTCTGGCTCTAAGGGCAATGGTCATCTCTGTTTCTAAGCCGAAGAGCCACCGCTGTCTGAAGACATCTCCGTGGTCATGTGGCTGGCATGACTAAATGCCAAAGGCGCATGGAGTGCTGTTACTTTTCCACCAAATTGGTCCCTATTTTTCTATTTGCATTTTTTATGTGCTTTTGAACTGCTAAGTTGGCAGAAGCTGGGACAAGTAATGGGAGCTCACTCCGTTATGCAGCACTAGGAATTTGAACTGCTGAACTGCCGACCTTATGATCGACAACCTCAGCATCTTAGCCACTGAGCCACAGTGTCCCTCATACATAAAGTGTCAGGTTCCAAACAGAAGGAAATAAAAGGAGTCAAACCTGGATGGCTACTACCTTAGTTTAATCACTTCTTGGTACTCACTGACCATCACAGATGAAAATCTTGTTAGGGCTAGTGCCCTGTGCTTCCCACCACCATTTATCCATTAGTTATCACCACCCACCCAATCATGCGTGCTGCTCCCTCCCATGTGACCCGGAAGTTGGCTTATGTTTAATTCTTGAGTATTTACAACCAACATCTAAACAGTTAATTCACTTGAGTATTTACAACCAGCATCTAAACAGTTAATCCACTTGTTATTTCTGGCTGGCCATGATGATGTCATCCTCCAGCTATTCCCTCCTGTCAATCCTATCAGTTCCTGGGAGGTTCGACGAAGCAGATGCTGGGCTGAAATGAGGTTTGTGCATTCCTCCCCCCCAAGAATGGCAGCTCCATGTCGACAGCATGCTGGAGCTGACATAAAGATTACAAAAGGCAATGTAAATTATAACTTTTATAAATAAGAATATAGAATTAGATAAGATCATGGGATGATCTTTACTGTAGGCTGACTCAGTTCTTCTAAATTCTACTTTTTCCAAGAAGGCTACCCAGTCTACTGATATCAGCATCTTCTAATATAAACAATGTCCTTTATGAGGCCCACATATTAACCCTTTTCACAAGGACAACAATTTGCTGCTTGTTATTCCACTCTAGTAGTTTCATTTGGTCTACTCTTTCATTTGGCAATTCAAAAGTCCTCAGAGGAATCAAATTTATAAGGATTATTATATTATCTGTTCCTTACATGTACAAATGAAATAAGGGTCTAGGGAGGGAAAAGAAAAGCAGTCGTTGGAACATTGGCACTATCAAGAGCCAAAAGATAGCACCGGATTGTTTCCCCTCTTGCCATGATTTATTTTTTCTCCATGGAAGTTGAAGGTACAATTCCTCACCCCTACTGTAGTAATTCTTGATGTCTTATGGAACCTATGATTTCTTCATGAAAATATGAGTAATTCAAATTCTGGAGCACACTTAATATAGCTAGACTAAGATATGTGATGTATCACAGTGCCTTCAATGTGATACCCAAGGAGTAATACCTTCAACAACTTGCCCTCTGGATTCCTAACCCAGATGGCTTCTAATGTTTAGCAATTAAATTATTCAAAACTCTTTAAATACCTCATAAATATCTCTCCAAGGATGGTATGGCGCCGTCTTGTTTAAAATAGACAATTATTACCATCTTATTAAGAAGGCTGTCCTTTTTATTTATTTATTTTAAATTTTCCTACAGCTAATTTGAAACTAGCTTTCCACTTATCAGCTCTCACTGCTTGGATACTATAATGTACTGTATCTACATTCTCAGTATTATCTCTCACATATGTAGACAAAGTATGTTTTCCTCCAAAGTCTGTTTTTTCCTTTCCTGACCTTTCAATCTTTTTTATTACTTTAGATTACAGGAAGAAAGAAGAAAAAAATGAAAAACAAAAGCAAACAGAAAGTATGATTGAGACAACACTCAGTGATAAAGCAAAGCATCAATAGATCATATGAATAATAGTAATCAGTATTTCTTTTTTTAAATTTTAAAACAAACTTTATTAAATTATCAAACAAGTATAAAAACAATTAAAATCATAATAAGATATTCATATACATAATCATATCATATATTTGACATTTCATTTCTATTCTTTTACATATCTATATATATTCTTCTTCTCTATACATTATATATTTCTTAACCTAGTCCCATATTCATTATCCTGACAGTGAAGTCGTTGTTGGTATTTATATGAAATAAGCATGGAAATACACTCTCAATTATCAGTTCTCAATTTAAAATTCACTATTAAAGAAAGGTAAAATTTAGTACTCATCAAGATTATCTATATGCTTTACTACATATATCCTTTCTTTTCCACTTTCTTTTCGCTTAATCCAATCATACCACTTGTCCTATACCTTAAAATACTTTGAGCTTTCCTTATTCTTTAATTTCAGTGTTAGTTGATCTAATTCCGCACATGCATATATTTTTTGTATTATCTGCTTGTCAGTTGGCAAATGATCGGTCTTCCAAACTTGTGCAATTGCTATTCTAGCCGCCGTAATTATATGATGTATCAAATATGTCATTTCTTTTCTGATATTTTGTTTATGTATTCCTAATAAAAAAATCTCTGGGTCTAATTCTATTTCTTCTCCTGTAATTTGTGATATCCTAATTCTGATTTTCCCCCAGAATACCTTGATTTTGGGACATAGCCACCATACATGATAATAAGTTCCTCGGGCCTGTTTGCATTTCCAACAATTCAGATCCAAATTAAGGTACATTTGTGCTAGTCTCGTGGGGGCAAGGTGCCACCTATACCACATTTTGTATTGGTTTTCCTTGTAGGTTACTGATTTCATTATTTTGATGTTGTTTTCCCAAATCTTTTCCCATTCTTCTAGTTGAATATTTTTACCTATGTTTCTGGTCAAGGCAACCATTTGTCTTTTAATTATATTCTCAATTAAGTCAATTTCTAATAAGTATTTATATATTTGGGATATTAATTTCCCTTCTTTCACTTCCAGAAATTTGTCTAGCCTATTAGGATTCACATCAATTCCTCTTTGGTCCCTGTCTTTCCCATATCTATTTTGTACTTGAAGGTAGGGCCACCAATCCAATTCCATTCCCACATCTCTGAGGTCCTGGCGTGTTCTTAGTAGTCTATTTGAATCTAGTAGATCCCTATACCGTATAGTTCTATGAAAATTTATAATATTGGGGTGCATAGCCACCTCCATTGTGGAAAACCACACAGGGACCTTTGGGTAGAATTTTTTCTTTATTTCCAACCAGATGTCAATTAATGCTCTCCTAATTATATGATTATTAAAATGTTGGTACGTTTTGTTCCCGGAATTCCACAGGAAGGCATGCCACCCCATCATTAAATCATGGCCTTCAAGTTTTAATAATCGTTAATTGTCTAAGTTAACCCACTCTTTTATCCATATCCTTATAGTATTTCTTATAGTATGCCTTATAGTATTTCTCCCACGCTGGGAAACCAAAACCTCCTCTAAGTTTATCATCCTGTAGTGTGTTCAAGCTTATCCTGGGTTTTTTGCCCTCCCATAAAAATTTAGACGTAATTTTATTTAAGTTAATAAAGAATTTTTTCTCCAATTTCACTGGGATAGTCTGGAATAGGTAGAGGAGTCTAGGCAAGATGTTCATCTTCAGAGCCGCTATCCTTCCTAAAAATGAAATATTTAACTTTCCCCATCTTTCTAAATCATTTTCAATTTGATGTATCATTCCATCATAATTGTTTTTCTTTATGTCAATATTCTTATTTGTCAGGTTTATTCCTAAATATTTTATTTTCTTAATTACTTTTAGCCCAGATTGTTTCTCTAATTCCTCTATGTTTCGTTGTTAGGTTTTTGGTTAATATTTTGGTTTTATCCTTATTAATTTTCAAACCTGTGACTTTTCCAAATTTTTCAATTTCCTTCATTAGATTGGGTTCTGTTGAAAGTGGGTCTTCTAAGAAGAACACAAGGTCGTCCGCGAAAGTTTGGACCTTGTATTCTTCTCCTTTTATTTTAAGCCCCCTTACATCTCCATTTGCTCTAATTTTCCGAAGCAAGTTTTCTAGAGTTAATATAAATAATAGCAGCGAGAGAGGACACCCTTGCCTTACTCTCCTACCTATTTCAAAAGAATTTGTTGCTTCTCCATTAATTAGTATTCTTGCCTTTTGTTTAGTATAAATTGACAAAATTAATTCTTCGAATTTCTCACCAAATTTCATGTTTTTAATTTGTTGGGTTAATTTGTTGTAAAGTTCCAACTGACTCGATCAAATACCTTCTGTGCATCCAGAAAAATCAGGGCTACCTGTTTTTCTGGATGTTTTTCATAATATTCAATTACATTCATAACTGTCCGTAAATTATTTCTAATTTGCTGGCCTGGTAAAAATCCGTTCTGATCTGCATGTATCTTCCAGTTTAATATTATTTTAATTCTGTTAGCCAATAAATTCATAAAAATTTTATAATCCGAATTTAATAATGAAATTGGTCTATAATTTTTAATCTGGGTAGTGTCTGCCTCTTCTTTTGGGATCAATGAAATATAAGCTTCTCTCCAAGTATCTGGAATTTTTGCTTCCTTTAAAGCCTCATTATAAACTTCCAAGAGGATTGGGTTCAAGATTTCACCTAAACTTTTATATAATTCTATTGGGATCCCGTCCGTTCCTGGAGTCTTATTATTTTTCTGTCCTTTAATTACCTCCTGTAATTCTTCTTTGGTAATCTCTCTATTTAACATCTCTCTATCCTCTTCCGTAATTACTGGGAGCCCTTCTTCCAAATATTGTTTTATTTTTCCATTCGATACTTCCTCTTTGCTATATAATTCCTGGAAGTATTGAATTGCTATCTCTTTTTTCCTTTCAGTACCTTTTTGTAGATTGCCCTGTTTATCTTGTAGTTGGTGTATAGTCCTTTTCTCGGTTTCTTTTCTTAATTTGTAGGCCATCCATCTCCCTGGCTTATTCGCCTGCTCGAAATAGTCTTTTCCTGTTCAAGCAGATTTAATTTGTGTTTGGCTGTTATCCAGTTAGTTTTTATTTTATCGTCTCCTGGATGGGTACCTAATTTTTCTTCCCAATTTTTAATTTCATCTTGTATGTTATTATACTCTCTTTCCTTTTCTTTTTTCCTTTTATTGGTGTTTGCCCTTTCCATTCTATTGATATTGGATTATGGTCCGCCCACTCATTTATTCCAATATCTACTGCTTCAACTTCCATTATTTTCCAGTATTTCCATTGCACTGGTAAAGAACCAGTTCATAAGTCAAAAGTAAACATGTTATCAATGCAAGATTGGAAATCCAGGGTGGCACTGTCGTTCCATTGTAAAAGAGTAATACATTTTTTTGCTATTCCATGCTTGGTAAATTCATTGATACAATTCAAAGTCAAATTCAATCTTAAATCATATTCTTCTTCCCAAAACAATAATGACACATATATGAATATTAAATCAGAATGGAAACATAGCTCAGCATTGACTATATATATAGTCTTTTGGGGGCTGTCTTTGTGTCTAGTCTGAAAATTTCAGTTGCTTCATGTTGATTTGGGGGAAAATATAGGAGCTTTCCAGCATTATTTTGAAGTCTTAATTTTAATGATTCATTTATTTGTTTGTTGTGATTGCAATTTTAACTGTTTTTATTGTTTTCTTTTTCAATTTGTATTTGACTGCAAACTGCTGACTTTTCTCATCAGGGTATTAGAACAAACAAATGTGTCCCTTCAGATGAACTGTCAGCTCCTGTCTCAGACAATGCAAAACAAGAGATATAAAAGGAATAGATCTGAATGATAACAAGGAATTATGGTGGGAATTATAAATTTATCTGATTATGTACCAGTTCCCTCATGGAAATGCAGTTGTTGTCATTACCTTAATTTCCTTTATAACACTCTTCTGTATGCCTGAATGAATTTTATTGAAAGGAAAAAGATTCATATGACTGTTTCTTTTTAATGAGACCATATAGAAACAATGTACTCTTAACAGTTTCTTTATTTTCTGTAAATTTTATATAAACAAATAAACCAAAGGAAATGGAATATAATAAAATAAGTTGGGAACTAGATTGATATTGGGCATTAGACCATTTTGGCTGCCTTAATTATGATACCTATGGGAGATTGTCTTGAAGGGAAATATTTTTTTAAAAAAATCCTGGGGGATCTGTTGGAGAACCCACAGCTAATGGCTGGAGGGATCAAAATGAGGGTTGTAACTTTCAGTGAAGCATAATTCTGCAGAATAAATATCTGAAAACTGGAATTGAAATGATTAGTGATGATAGTTTCAGTCAGCAAAAGGCTTCAAATTGAGGTTGAGTGTATACAGTGTCATGGTAAATGTCTAACTACTACATCTCCCTGATCACCCGGGCCTGCAAGGGTTAACTGACCACATATCCCATAACCCCTGTAACCACTCCTTACCTCTTTGCCCCTCCTCCTGGGTATAAAGGCTCCGACCACATGGTCCACAGTGTATTCCAGATGTATACCTGAAAGAGAAAGGTACAAGGTCAGTGACCTCCAGTACCATTAAATCTATAATAAAGTTACAGAAAAGAATCGAAGTCTGTCTTTGAGTTATCGGGCTAGATCCAGCTTTCAACAAAATGGTAGAAGAGGTCGGTTGCCCATAACTCCAGATAATGACTGAACCCAACACCTACCCTGAAGAAGCAGACAGAGTACAGACCAGAGCTCTTACCAAGAAGATGGCTGAGAAACTTGCAACCAAAGCCACAGCCATGGAGGAGACAGAAGCTGGAAGCGAGCAGGACTCCAGCCTGGACTCACAATCAGATGAAGAGGGGCCATCCAAGGAGATCACCGCCCTGGAAGAAGAAACAGCACAGAAAATGAATAAATTCAAACTCTCCATCCTGAAACTGATGGAGGCAAGCAAAGACAAAGAAAACCTCATCGTGGACCTTCAAAGCCTCTTCGAGCAGCAAGAAGCAGTGATCGAGGTCCCAAAGACCACCGAGAGAGAAAAGCCAGCAAAAAAGGGTAAGCCACCCCAACCCGATGATCCTGAGCTGGCAGAATCCATTTTCGCGCCCTCTTCCCGGCAGCCATCTTGGGACGAGCACCAGCCAATGGGAAGCGAGGATTTGAATCCCTCGGCGTGAAAATGCCCGAACCCTGAAACAGACGAGGGGGACTCAGAAAGTGACAACGAAGAGCTCAACTCTGAAAGCGACCACGAAGAAACTACAATCACTAAGAAAAAAAACACCTACCGATCTCAAGTTGCAAAAGGCAATCGAGACCATCACCGCTGCCCTGGGCTCCGCTTTCGAGCCTCCTGCAGCACTCAAAAAATCAAAGAAAAATCCTGGAAAACACAAGAAGGCCAGGACAACCAACAACGACCAGGCAACTGAGTCACAGCCAACTAAAGACACTGCGCACACCAACAACCGGCAAAAAAGACCGCCCACCTGCAGGAAGGATCAACTGCAGGACTCGAACTCGCCACCCGCTACACCAACTACGCGAGGCCCGAGGGAGAAGAGAAGAACCGGCTACTCACCAACGCCACGACATCCACCAGGCCGATCCATGCAACCAGGGACCAGCGACCATGAGGGAGGAGCCGCCGCCGCCGCCATTACCGCTGAGCCGCTGGGTGCAGGGAATCCTCAACTTACGACCTCCGCTGCTGCCGCGCCGCCGACCCGCAGAAGTCCTCGACTTACGACCGCATCGCCTCCTCACCTTCTACCCTTCTTCGCCGGGGATCCGGCCATCCAGCAGTGGTGTCCACCTTCAGGAGGAATCTTCGGACCCACCAGGGGTGGGCCCAGCCTCCCACCGACAGGCCTAGGCCTAGGCCTGGGATCTCCAGCAACAGGAACCTCACCCGATGGACTCCAGCGTGGAATGAGTTTCACGCATGCCCCATACCTGCCTGTAACAAGGGAAGCAAGCTACATAGATCCAAGCAAGTACAGAATGGCCACAGACATCCCAAAGCCTTATTGTGAGTTCAATCACAGTTTGGACCATGGACAGCTCCCCCCAGTAAGTAACCTTACTAACATTTCTGGGGCAAATTATGCCAATTTGCCAAAATTACAGTTAGATGGGGGTAATGTTATAGAATGGAGTCAACAATTAAGAGTTGCTCTCATGAGAGAGAATGCACTGTTCCTAGCTAACAGACCTCCCCAAAAGCCCTAGTCACTGGAAATTGACTGTATTCATCACAGGGCATTTTGTATCATGTTAACCTCCATTCCATCTGCTATATATCCATCTATTGAGGACAATCTGACTGTTTATGATGTTATGCAAAAACTATGTAACCTGTTTTATAGCCAGAGTAGAGCCACTACCACTAGAATATCTAGGGAGTTCCACTCCACCAAGCACAAGGAAGGGGTCCCCATGAGTGAGCACATTTTAAAGATGAATGCTACAAGGGCAGAGCTCATGCAGAGGGGGGAAATCATCACTGAAGAGAGCATGATAAGCATAATCATAAACTCTCTTGATAGCAGTTGGGACAGCTTCATAACCCAACTAAATAGCCTCAGCTTGCAATACCTAACACTAGGCGCACTGACCAGTCAGCTCGTTGCAGAGGACACCCTGAGGAGGGAATGCCAACTATCCAAAAGGGATCCTAGACCCACGAAGAGGGTGGATTTCCAAGATAGGGCCAGGGATACCTCAGAATGTTATTCTTGTGGGTCAAGGAAGAGGGATTGCCCCAGGAACCATAGGGACAGGGGACAGCACGACAGTAGAGGGGGAAGGTCACCTGAATGCAGGTACCCAAAGGAAAGGGGGCTAGGGTGGTCACCCAACCCCAGGAAACACCACGAGTGCAGAGACCACTCCAGGGACAGTAACTCTGGCTCCATGTACGGGATCAGGCACGATGACCCAAATGACAAACATAAGGCAGAGAGAAACACATGGCTCCTGGACTCAGGGGCCACAAGTCACACTACTTGTAACCCAGAGCTGCTAGACTCACTCACAGAAGTAGACTCAGAAATAAAGGTGGCAAACTAAAGCAAGGTCAAAGTAGTGGGGAAAGGAAACGTACACATCACACAGATAGGGGATTTAAAAGGGGTACTGTATGTGCCAGAGATACCCCACAACGTGCTAGCCATCACAAAGTTGACACGGGACACAAACATAGAGATAAAATTCAAAGATGGAAAGGCACCCTTGATCAAGCAAGGGAAAGAGATAGGAAAGGTAACCATACACGAGGGACTTCCCTACTTCACACCCAACGCAAGGGAGGAAGAAGGCATTGATACCAACACGAACCACAAAGTAGATGAGTATCCAGAAATAGAGGGGGTGCAGCAAGAGGCAGGAAGTGACCATGAGAAGGCCAACAAGTCTGTATCTATCGGTAAACCATTGCATGGTAACTGCGCCCACCTCCTCCACAGGAGGCTGGGACACATAAGTTTCCCCATTGTAAAGAAAATGACGGAATGTACCGAGGGTCTCAAAGTAAGGAACTGCGAAAACTACTTGGAGTGTTCGGTCTGTAAGCGTTCTAAGATCAAGGTTAAGGCCATCCCCAGGGGATCCAAACGAACCACAGAGTCCCCCTTCCAATTGGTGCATATGGACTTGGTAGGGCCATTGAAACCCTCTGTAGGGCATAGGAAGCGATTCTTCCTCACGATTGTGGATGACTACACCAGATACGGGTATGTCTACTCCCTCAGACACAAAAACGAAGTATTCCAAAGGTTTAAAGAATTCCACAGAAGAGTAGATATGCAACATAACATGAGAATAAGGCAGATAATGACAGACAGGGGCTCAGAATTCATGGCCAAGGAATTCACAAGGTGGCTGAGAGAACAGGGCATAGCGCATTACACCTCTTCACCTTTCTCCCCCTTCCAAAATGGAGTCTCAGAGAGAAAGAACAGGGTATTGCAAACCATGATGAGGTGCGCCCTGGAGGATGCTGGGATGGGGCAGCATTTCTGGTCAGAGGCACTACACTACGCTAATTACACCCTGAATAGACTGTGGTCAAGCTCTATCAATAAGACACCATACGAGATGCTATACAACAGAAAGCCCAACATCGCACAGTTACACATATTCGGCGCCCCAGCCGATGTCCACATCCCCAGACAATTAAGAAAGAAAGGGGAGAAATTATCAAAAAGACTGAGATTCGTGGGTTACGAACCGGGCACAAAGGGCTACAGATTTGTTGACAACAACAACCGTTTTGTGGTTTCCAGGTCAGCCAGTTTCCACAAAAATGCAAACTGGTCGAGGGTACACTCCAACGACATTCCCACCAATAGGGTCAGTGACCCTGGGTCACATTCGAAAATGGCCAAGGGGGAAAGGAGGTCAGAGAGGTCGGAGGGCAAAAAGCCAACAATCGCAAGGCGAGCATCAAAGAGTGGAAAGAAGGGCACCCTTCCCTGAAGATAGATGACCTGACAGACAAAGAGGCAGACAACATGCAGGAAACCGAGCCAACCCCCAGCAGGCCAATCAGAGAAACCAGAAACAAGCTGCCAAGGAAGCTGGAGGACTACGTTATGGCCATCCACAACACCCATTTCACGCCCAGCTCATACGAGGACATCCTCGGGCTCCCCCAGAAAGAGAAAGAAGAATGGATGTCTGCCATGGAGAAGGAGATGGAGAGCCTAAGGAACCTCCAAGTATACTCACCTGCCCAAATTCCAGAGGACAAAAAACCAATAGGAGCCAAATGGGTGTTCAGAGTTAAGACATTAGAAGACAACAAGGTCCTGTACAAGGCAAGACTAGTCGCGCAGGGTTTCGCCCAAAGATACCCCAAAGACTATAAAGACACCTACTCGCCAACCGTCAGGGCGGAGAGCGTCAAAAGCGCCCTGGTGGTGGCCACCATCCTGGGCTTGGAGGTTTTCCAATTCGATGTACAAACAGCGTACCTGCACGCCGAGTTGGACAAAGAGATATACGTTAAAGCACCGCCTGGGTACAACGAGGGCAGGAACCAAACCTGGCTGCTGAACAAAAGCCTGTACGGGCTCAAGCAGTCGGGCAAAAGGTGGTATGACTGCCTAGCCAAAGCTCTCAGATCCATGGGCTTCGAGGCCACCTCAGCCGACAAATGCTTCTTCACGAAGAGAGAAAACAACACATTCGAAGGTGTGCTTGTTTACGTGGATGACATCTTGTACATCAGCAAGCACAAGGACAGATGTGACAAGTTCGCCACTGAGCTGGGTAGCCACTTCTCCCTAAAGTCACTTGGAAAGATCGATAAATACCTAGGGGTCCAAGTGATAAAAACCAACAAGGGTTTCCGCCTCTCCCAGAGAGAAAAGATCATCGAGCTGCTGTCCAAATGCAACATGTCCGAAGCAAAACCCAGCGAAACCCCCATGCAACCAGAGTTCCTGAAGACCATGTATGAGGAATCTGAACCTTTCACAGACAATAAGTTGTATAGATCAACGATAGGGTCACTGCTGTATATATCCAACTGGACCAGGCCCGACATCGCCCTGGCCATCAATCTACTGTCCAGACATGTAAGCAAACCCACGGTAACACACTGGAACGCCATCAAAAGGCTACTTAGATACTTACAATTCAGTGCAGATGCCCTACTCTGCCTAGAGCCAGAAACATCCGAGAAACCAAAGCTAACCTGCTATGCTGACGCTGACTGGGCTGGGGACATAGAGTGCAGAAAAAGCACCTCTGGCTATGTGCTACTACTCAACAATTGCCCCATCCATTGGTACACTGGAAAGCAAAAACTGGTGGCCACATCAACTATGGAAGTAGAATTTGTTTGCCTATCCAAGGCCGCAAACAACTTAGTATGGTTCGATGACCTGCTCTGCAACATCTGGGCTGAACCCTCATATCCAATAGTCATCCACGAAGACAACAAGGCAGCGATAGAGATCTCAAAGGCCGATGCTATAGGTCAGCGATCTAGGCACATTGACATTAAATACAAACACGTCAGGCAGTTTTCAGAAATAGGTTTCATTAAGGCAGTACACTGTGACACAGAGGAGCAAACAGCAGATATTCTCACCAAAGCCCTACCACATAAACAGCATGCGTACCTCATGTCTAAAATGCATGTTTACATGTAATTTGTGCCTGTGCCTGTATATTCTCTGTATGTATACAACCACTTCCCCAGGTACCCAGTTAGACATTTAGAGGGGGTTTTGTCATGGTAAATGTCTAACTACTACATCTCCCTGATCACCCGGGCCTGCAAGGGTTAACTGACCACATATCCCATAACCCCTGTAACCACTCCTTACATCTTTGCCCCTCCTCCTGGGTATAAAGGCTCCGACCACATGGTCCACAGTGTATTCCAGATGTATACCTGAAAGAGAAAGGTACAAGGTCAGTGACCTCCAGTACCATTAAATCTATAATAAAGTTACAGAAAAGAATCGAAGTCTTTCTTTGAGTTATTGGGCTAGATCCAGCTTTCAATATACAGTAAGTGTATACAGTAAGGGGGAAGAGGATAAGACAGAAACAGATGAATGTCCTTAGCAAGCACCTCAAGTAAGAGACAGGGAGATAGCAAAGGAGTCCCACAGATGTTTTATGATTTGTTGATGGGACGAGGTGAAGTTTCAGGGTGGCAGTTGAAAGGAGGTCACTGGAGACTGGCAATATTTCTGCTGGTAAATGTTATTTACAGATATATCTACAATTCTAGATGTGCATCATAAACTGATAATTTCACACATTAACAGACTCCTGTCTCTATCAAATCTCTAAGGAAATCCACAGTTTTCTCTGCTTTTCTAATTTTCAGTACCCACTAATGAGAAAAACAACAGACTACATTTGTCTGCCAGGGATAGTGGAGAAAAATGATAATCTCCTCCCATCATTAGCCATCTGAATTCCTTTCTTAGATTACTTGGTTTGCACAATCATTTATTACTTGCCTTTTGTCAAATCTTAAGAACCATTGTGCAGGAAACCTGCTTAGACAGCCCAATTAACACAATTATTTATAACACTCATAAATTTAGATATAGATTTATACAGGAAGATACAGTGGTGGGTTTCAAAATTTTTTACTACCGGTTCTGTGGGTGTGGCTTGGTGGATGTGGCATGGCTTGATGGGTGTGGTTTGGTGGACATGGCAGGGGAAGGATATTGTAAAATCTCCATTCCCTCCCCACTCCAGGGGAAGGATACTGTAAAATCCCCATTTCCTCCCAAATCCAGGGGAAGGATACTGCAAAATCCCCATTTCCTCCTGATCAGCTGGGACTTGGGAGGCAGAGAATAGATGGGGGTGGGGCCAGTCAGAATTTTTACTACCGGTTCTCCGAACTACTCAAAATTTCCGCTACGGGTTCTCCAGAACTGATCAGAACCTGCTAAAACCCACCTCTGGGAAGATCAGTCTCTTGACCCCATCCCCCCATAATAATACAATGAAAAAAAAATTCACAATAATAGCAAAAAAGAATTAGCAAACAATGAACAGTCAAATTTGAAAAAGTAGCACAATGTTGTCCATTTCCTGCCTAGATAAATTATAGAGTTTTGTGGAAAACAAAGTTTAAATGACTGAATCTTGTGGGAAGCCCCCTCCTCCCCCAAACTCCTAGAGAATGAAATATTTTGGGAATATTAAAAGAGGCAGAATATTATATTTTCCCTAAAGGAGAAGAGGAGAAACATGTTCTTAAAGGCACAAAGCAGCCACAGTTTTCTGCCATAGGAAAACAGCCACAAGAAGAAGCTTGGAGAGGCTGGTCTTTTGGAATGGAGATATGGTATCCATTCAGAAAGACTGGGCCAATCTATTCACAAACAAAACACCTTCAGCCACAAACTCACAGAGAAGGCTGGAGTTGATGGGATTAAAAAATAGAAAAACAAACACTCCTAAAATCTACATTTTCCCACCCAAATTCTAAGGACAGGACATGACCTTTAGGACATAATAAGATTTACCCACCACCATTAGAATAGCAAAAGACACAAGGTTCACTACATTGTACAATTCCTTGGAGCATCTCAATCACAAAACCTCAAAACCCTATAAAAATCCATCCACTCACCCAGACAATTGGTCAGCCACCCCAGAAACTAGTTGTCACTAGTTTCTGGCATCCAAATAAACAGATCTTCTTTCCATGAGGCCTGCCACCATTTTATTTTCAACGTTTTTCTCCAGGCTTGGAACCAGACCAGTTTTTTCTTCCTACAGTCTCTAAGGCTCATTGGTTAAACTCACAGAACAGTCTTTGAGGCTACAAAACCTGTCCTCTGCTTTTACTTAATTAGCTAGTTAAATGGTATAAAGTCTTCTCTGCTGGACGAAACATTTCCAGCAGAAAACAGATAAAACTATAGGCCCACGATTGTAGACCTATGGCATGCCTACCACAAGTGGCATGCAGAGCCATCTCTCTAGGCTTGCGAGCCATTGCTGGTGCTCTTCTGGGTTCCAGCACACCAGCCAGCTAGTCTTCACATGCGCAGGAGCACCAGAAACCAAAAGAGCAGCTGCCCAGTGTGCATGCACATGCCGGGAAGATGATCTTCTGGTTTCTGGTACACGCATGTGTGAAGACCAGCTGGCCAGTGCGCTTGCGAGTGGCAGAAACTGGAAAATCATCATCCCGGCATGTGCATGCGCACCAGGTGGCTGCTCTTTTGGTTTCTGGCACTCCTGCACGCATGAAGACCAGGTGGCTGGTCCATTGGAACTTGGAAGAGCAAGGGGAGCAGATCTGCCAGCCAGGATGGGCAGGCCAGGGCTTCCCTCCCTCCCCGTCTGAGCAGGCTTCTTGCACGGCGCCAGTCCTCCAGCCTACAGCATCAATGCATGTCTGTAGTCTGCAGTGCCTGGTCAGCTGGGGTGCATGGGGCAGTGGGGCAGCATTTGCTGGCTGGGCGGCTGGCTGCCCCACCCACCACCATGAGGGGCGAGGGAGCAGAAGCGATTCTCATGTAGCCGCTTCCGGCTGGGATGCTGGAGCAGCCAGGAGGAAAAGGAGGAGGAGCTGCCATCGGGGAGGCGAGCTGCCCCAGGAGGGCCAGAGGAGAGCGCAGCATGGAGACGCCGCGGAGGGGTAAGAGGTGTGCTGGCCAGGAAGTGGGAAGTGGGAAGGTGCCTCCGAGGGATAAGAGCTAATAATAAGCTAATATGGGAGCACTTATTAGGCAACCTGAGGGATCTTTGGACCCTCAAGATTCCATGGCTCTTCTTTTTACCAAGCCTGTCACAGAGCAAGAGGCTGTTTCATTGCCTAAGCTCTTTGTTGATGTCATATAGCGACAGTGGAATCAGCCCGAGTCCATTTCTGCCCCTAGTGGCATGGATCGGAAAATGTACACAGTGGAACAAGAACTTGAGGAGCTCCTCAAACTTCCAACCATGGATGTTCCAATGGCCAGCTTGGCTTCATCTAACATCCTTCCTTCCAAATCAGCTGAGGGCCTGAAAACTGAGGACTGAAGATGGAGCTTGCTGCTCGTAAGACCCACCAAGCAGCCACCTGGGCCATTCATTCTGCCACAGCGGTGTCCTTTTTCTCTAGGACATCCCTAATCTGGCTTCATCAAATGCAGTCCCGGGCATCCCCTGAAGACATCAGCTTGCATCAGGACATAAATAAGCTAATTGCTGCTGCAGAATATTCAGCAGATGCAACCCTCAATTCAGCAAAGTTTGCTTCATGAGCCTTAGCATCCAATGTTACTTCCAGATGCCTATTATGGCTGAGGCACTGGCAGGCTGCCATGAAAACTAAATGGCGGTGAGTGGCGTCTCTATTCAAGGGTGGGTCTCTCTTCGGGGAAGCCTTAGACCTTGTTTTGGTAGAGGGTAAGGATAAGAGGAAGGTTCTTCCCCATGTCTACAGGCGAGCAGACAGACAAACCAGTTTTCCTTACCATAGACAGCCCTTTCGTGCGTCTGATATGGGGTTTCAAAGCCCAGGCTACCAAAGGTCCTTCCTACCAACTGCGGAAAGGCCACAGGACTGACCTTCCTTTCAGGATCGCTCCAGACAGCCACAGACCAGATGTCCCTTTTGGGGAGCTGGCTACTGACCTTACTATCGGAACAAATGACTGTCCTGACAAGTGTCCCATAGGCGGTCGCCTGGACAGATTCGCAACCTGCTGGTGACACACGACCTCCGATGCCTGGGCATTACAGACAATAACACTCAGTCTCACCCTAGAGTTCAGTTCAAAACCCCCTCGACAGTTCATCCAATGCTCCATCTCATGGGATCCCACCAAGAGCTCTCTAATGGAAGCCGAAATCCAGCATCTACTGGCCATTCAGGCCATAGAGCCTGTACCTCTTCAACACCAGGGGTTCAGCTTCTATTTGTTACTCTTTCTGGTGCAAAAGAAGTTGGGCGGAAGCAGAGCCATTCTAGTTCTGAAGAAGCTGAATGTACACATCAAGTACAAATGCTTCAAAATGCAATCCCTGCATACCATTCTGGGTTGCATCAGACAGGGAGATCTCTTGAGATCAATAGATCTACAAGAGGTTTATCTGCACATGCCCATTAGACCGTCCCACAGGAGATTCCTCAGGTTCTCCTATACAGGACTACATTACCAATACAAAGCTCTGCCCTTCAGGCTTTTGTCCGCACCCAGAGTATTCACAAAACTTCTGGACGTGATGGCTGCTCACTTGCGGACAAAGCCCATACATTTGTTATGTTATCTGGATGACATTTTGGTCCTGTCCTCAACCCTTCAGCAGGTGTGTGTAGATCTCCAGATCATGGTTCAAACCCTCCAAACCACGGATTCACTGTGAATTGGGAGAAGAGTCACATGACCCCCTCCACCAACCTGGTCCATCTGGGAGCAAGGATCGACACTCAGGCCAGCCTTGTCTTCCTCTCCCAGGAGCATCGCTCCAGGATCCACTCCACCATCAGGCAAGTCAGAACCCTCAAAAGGGTACCATTGATGCTTCTTTCCCAATTGTTAGACAAAATGATATCTAACCCTGACCACAGATACCAGCCTTTTTAGATGGGGCACTCATCTACAATCTCGAGTGACCCAGGGTTGATGATTTCCAAACGACCTCTTCAAAGACATCAACTGGCTGGAATTGAGAGCCGCTCATCTGGCGCTCCGCCATTTCCAAGATCAACTGACAGGGAACCACGTGCTGTTACTGATGGACAATGTCACAGTCAAAGCACACGTGAAACATCAGGGGGGCACCCGCTCCAGGGTGTGCACATGCATGCGCAATGCACACCAAATGCACATGTGCACATATACAATGCTCACCAAATGCATACTGCACATGCGTGCATGCACAGTGTGCGTTTGGTTAAGCTTCCATTGTGGATATATAGTGTCTGATCATCATTACTGTGTATTTTTCAAGTTTTCTCACTGCCTTTATTAACCTAGATACCCCTTTTTTTTTTTAATTGCAAAAGTTTTACAAATACATTTTCACCCCATTTCCCCCCGCCTCAACCCACCGAAATCTCCCAACCTCTTCCTCTCTAACCCTCCCTAACCCTCCCCTCCCCCCGGACTTCCATACAATATACTCATATCAAGAAAAAAAAAACCCTTTGTATAAAACTTGAACCCCTCCCTCCCCCTTATAATTTTTCATCTTCATTACATTAAAATATTTCTATCTTAATATAATATAACATTTTCAAATAAAAACTATTTGATATTTCCTGGTTTGATATTTGTTCTGAACATAATCTATCCACTTTTTCCATTCCCATTCATAAGTCTCTTGCGAATAATCTTTTAAATATGCCGAAATCTTCGCCATCTCTGCAAAACTGGCCATCTTCAAAGTCCATTCCTCGATCGTGGGCAAAGCTTCATTTTTCCAGTATTTACCTATCAATAATCTCGCAGCTGTTATCATATACAATATCAACTTTGTTTCACCCGAAGTAAAACCCTTAACTATACCCAATAAAAACAATTGTGGAGAAAATTGAACTTTTTTCTTCAAGACATTCTGCATAACCCACCAAATTTTTATCCAAAAAGCCTTAACTTTCTTACAGGTCCACCAAACATGTATAGTGTCTGATCATCATTACTGTGTATTTTTCAAGTTTTTTCACTGCCTTTATTAACCTAGATACCCTTGAACATGAGTTCTATCTATGCTTGCTTAAACAGTCTTTGATCTTCCTACATGACTACTTAGGTATCATTTCTGCTACTGAACTAGTTGATAAAAGAATCTGCAGGCTTCCAAGAGGCTGTTTGGGATCAATTTTATTGAATGCTCTGATCATCAACTGACTCCAGTGCTTGACCTGATTCCAGTAGCACTGGACCAGATGGAAAATCCCCAAGCACCCTCTGAAATCCATTTGAATACATCAGGGGCCTGGGTGGAAAATCCTAACAGGCTATCTCATCCTCTGGACATCTGTGGTGAACAAATATGGTTTTATTAAGGTGATCTTGGTATTTAACAGCACCAGCAGTTTAGCATCATGGACTCAAAAGTGGAGATGTGTGGTTGGAAGATGTAGGAAGGGTACATTGGACATACAAAACCTGCTGCATTTTGCCAGCTAGTTTTCTTGCTATCTTTTCTATACTGGGAGTTCTTTCTGTAATCAAAAAGCTACAAGACACCTGGACACTAATTATTAATTTAATTAAGTTTTCTGCTTATATTAGCTTGAAAAAACTTGTTTTTTTGGCAATGTGTATCTCTATTTGTGCTGAAATACAGGAACAACAGTGTTCAAGTTGTGAATCAATAAATGTATGCAATCATTATATTTTTACGGAGTAATTGAGCCCAGTGAGACAAAGATTCTGAAATAAGAGGAAACAATGCTAAATTGCTACTCATTCTTCCGTAATAATGGCCTACTCCACATGTTTAGCCATATCTCATGTTTCCCATCATAACAAACCTGCTTGATCCTCTAACTGCTCCAGGATCCCTAGAGGGGCTTCCCAGCATCTCACTGCACTTCACTCCTTCACAGAATGTTGAAGGCAAGTCATTTTCAATTGTCTAGTCCAACGTTCCCCAACCTTTCTAGGTTAGTGGCCCAGCGGGGGGGGGA